>NC_030439.2:3905342-4552842 GCF_001660625.3 Ictalurus punctatus | reverse complement strand
GGGGAGAGAGAGAGAGACAGGGGAGAGAGAGAGAGAGACAGGGGAGAGAGAGAGAGGGGAGAGAGAGAGACACAGGGGAGAGAGAGAGAGAGACAGGGGAGAGAGAGAGAGACAGGGGAGAGAGAGAGACAGGGGAGAGAGAGAGAGAGACAGGGGAGAGAGAGAGAGAGGGAGAGAGAGAGGGAGAGAGAGAGAGAGAGAGGGGAGAGAGAGAGAGAGAGAGAGAGAGGGAGAGAGAGAGAGAGAGAGAGAGAGAGAGAGAGAGAGAGGGGAGAGAGAGAGAGAGAGGGGAGAGAGAGAGAGAGAGGGGAGAGAGAGAGAGAGAGAGAGAGAGAGAGAGAGGGGAGAGAGAGAGAGAGGGGAGAGAGAGAGAGAGAGAGAGAGAGAGAGAGAGAGAGAGAGGGGAGAGAGAGAGAGAGGGGAGAGAGAGAGAGAGAGAGAGAGAGGGAGAGAGAGAGGGAGAGAGAGAGAGAGAGAGAGAGAGAGAGAGAGAGAGAGAGAGAGAGAGAGAGAGAGAGGGGAGAGAGAGAGAGAGGGGAGAGAGAGAGAGAGAGAGAGAGAGAGAGAGAGAGAGAGAGGGGAGAGAGAGAGAGAGAGAGAGAGAGAGAGAGAGAGAGAGGGGAGAGAGAGAGAGAGGGGAGAGAGAGAGAGAGAGAGAGAGAGAGAGAGAGAGAGAGAGAGGGAGAGAGAGAGGGAGAGAGAGAGAGATGTTTTTTGCACTGGGCTTGATGACATGCCACATGAGAAGTCACAGAGACAGTTTGTCAGCCTGTTCTTATTGAGCCTGGCATCTTTTCACACTCATGCAAGGATAAAGGGAAAAACAGTGGTATGTAGAATTATGGGAAAAGCTCTTTTATTTTTTCGACATGCCAGTCCCCCCTCCCTCTCTTCCCCATGAGCTCTCACTTCTCTTAATCTTCCCTCGCTCGCCTTTTCTCCCCGTGCATGCTCGTACAGTTTAAGACGAAGGGCCTTGTACTGTCACACACTCGATTACTAAACCGCGTGGGCTTATCGTCCACTTCTACCCAACCGCTTTGCATTCGCGCGCGCGCGCGCGTGTGTGTGTGTGTGTGTGTGTGTGTACCGTATGTGAGAGAGAGCGACAGTCATTCAATGCTGGACAAAAAAAAAAAAGGAAAAGAAAAAAGAAACACACACACACACACACACACACACACAGGAATGAAATCCCAATCATGCCCCGCAGGCCTTTAGCTCTCTCAACTTCAAAGGGTGTGTGAGGTTTAGTAAAAACCTGAGAGGAGAAAGGAGCGTGTAGGCAGGTAGTCACTGTGTCAAAGCTAACAGATATCGCCTCATGCAGACGTTTTGAAAGTTTGACCTGACCCATCAGTCTGCTGTTTCATGCCTCAGTCAGGATCATGTGACCATGCTTCATTTCTGTTTGGTAACTCTTATCATAATAAATCCAATCTATATATATATATATATATATATATATATATATATATATATATATATATATATGTATGTGTGTGTGTGTGTGTGTGTGTGTGTGTGTGTATATATGTTCAGCAACAAACTTAGCATTGTCTTTTCTCCACGTCCTCGTCAGCGTGTATTTTTCCTTCTTGGAGGGATTTCTGAATGCGTGGAACATTGGGTGTTGTGCAGATTGGTGAGTCAGAACGCCTGTGCGGAGACAGATTTTGGCAGTCCGAGTCCCCTTCAAAGGCCTTAGTGTTGCACTGGCAGGGTTGGATTTATTCTTCCGTGCTCTCCGTGTGAATGGGAGGGGATTTGCATAGCCTCTTCTCCACGTCCAGGCTCTCGGCGTCGATCCGCGCCTGTCTTTCACTCCGCGCGTTTGAGGAGAGCCGTCTCCCTGCAGGCCCGTCAAGTAAAAGTCCTGGGATTATTCTGGTCTCCGAAGAGGCTGTAAAGTGAAAACGTATCTCCCCGGCGCTTGTTTACATTAGACGCATAGTTCTCCATTGCTTATTAGATTTCCAGATCTCTAGTGCAGATTGTAGAGGCTGCCACGGTACCGAACATGGGCCGTTGTATAAGCAGTCGAGAATGTCTTTCGTAGTAAGGCCTCGGCAGCAGGAGCGGAAAAAACATAGCCGAGGGCTCGCGGAGGAAAGAGAAGTACTGCTCCGAATGCATGTGAATTTTAAATGTATAATTAAGAGAATTACTCGATATAAACCTGAACGGAAGTTCACAAGTTAAGTAAGCGAGTGCGGTTAAGTTTAATAAGCTACCTGAGTTTTAATCGTTACGCTTGGCAACCGCTATAATAGACGTCTTTGTTCAGTCCTCGCTAGCGGCAGCTCGTCCACGGGGACACCAAATATCCATCCATCCATCCATCTTCTATAGCGCTCTATCCTTCTTCAGGGTCACGGGGAACCTGGAGCCTATCCCAGCGAGCATGGGGCACAAGGCGGGGTACACCCAAATATATCAACCTTTAAAAAAAAGTTCATCTTTATAATGTAGTCATTCACAAAAACATACATTTTACATCCCAGTTAAGTACTAATGACGTCTTTCGACTAACCAAAGACTTAAAACATTTGACAGATACGCTGAACGGATTCGGTTGCTTTGTAGATTTTGCGCCATCGCGGGGGAAGCTCACGCACGGCCCCACGTCGCTTCCGTAAAGTCATTATTGCACCTAAGGTGCAAAAGTGGAAACCGCAACACGCTAGAGGTCCAGGGAATCCCGCTGCCCCATACTCACGCTATAAACATCCTCAGCGGAGGACGAGCGACAGGCAGGACTGGCAGGGTCGGCGTTTTTACAGCGAGATCAGAATCCAGTCTGATACAGTTCTTCAAGGGGAAGTGCAGACTGTGCTTCTGTGATGTAGCGAGTCATTTCTGTTGTAAGACTGGGAGAGGGAAGAGGGGCTTACGGCGTGGTTAACGTCTGTCTGTTAGAAAGCCTATGCAAAGTGGCGCAGAAAAACCTAGATTCAGGTCGTTTTGTTTATCAAATCATTATTTGATTTGTAAAACAAAAAAGAGTTTGTTGTTTTGTACTGCAGCTGTGCGAATTTCATTGCACAAGAAAGCGTCTTGAATCTTCTTTCATTCTTAGTCTGGAAGCTGAGTGTACGTACACAGACACAGACATTAACGCAAAATCAAGCAAATATTCGGAGGAGCTTGCATCCATCCATCCATCCATCCATCCATCTTCTATAGCGCTCTATCCTTCTTCAGGGTCACGGGGAACCTGGAAACTATCCCAGGGGCATCGGGCACAAGGCGGGGTACACCCTGGACAGGGTGCCAATCACATACACACTCACACACACACACATTCATACACTACGGACACTTTAGAGACGCCAATCAGCCTACCGTGCATGTGTTTGGACTGGGGGAGGAAACCGGAGTACCCGGAGGAAACCCCCGCAGCACGGGGAGAACACGCACACGCCGCACACACACGCACAGGGCCACGGTGGGAATCGAACCCCCGTCGTGTGACATCATCACAACGCGCGTTCAGTCTCTTCGATTCACATGCGGCGAACTTGCGTACAGCTTAAAGGTCTCATTTACCGACAAACATCACTGCGAAAGACAATCCCGTGCCATTTTCGATTTCGGCAGTTCAAGTAAAAAAAAAAAAAAAAAAAAAAAAAACCCGCCGCAAATCGAGTCGCAGCTTTTGAAAAAAACCAAAAAAACAACCCGCGACAAAATCAAACCAAACCCTCACGTAAACGAACACGTAAACGGTTACACGTAAGACGTAATACTCGGGCCCCACTGCGGTATGTATATCTCGGCGTCTTTATTCCGCGCACAACCTGCGTACACGACCTGCTATTCCAGCACGAGTGCGAGGACACGCCTGTACTTCTCCACAAACGGGTCTGCGCGTCAGGGTCCGAGGTGGAGCGGAGGCTGCTGGAGAACAGGAACTGCTGCGTATCCCGGAGAATTTTACGCTCATTTCTCTGTGGGCGGTTTTGTTGTTTTGAAATGTAAATCAGTGTTATGTATGTTTTTGTGTGGCTATGCCCCCCCCCCCCTTAGCTTTTATAAAAACCTCCCCTAGCCACTTCATCAGCATGATTAATAAAGTGTGTAAGTGGAGAGGAAAACGGTCTTACGGGACCGAGCAATCATCCGTAATGCTCTAAGACAAAGCGAGCACTCGCGGTGTACAGATGCAGCGTTAAAGCGTCGTGATTATCCTGTTTTACGCGTAGGGAGGGGGAGACTGACTCACCGCCAGATCCGTCCTCTCGACATTTGGGCTTAATGATAATGAATCGCACCCCGTTTATCTAGGACTGCGCCTATGTGTTTCCCATAGACCCTACACATGCTCGTAGCATTACCATCGAGACACTAATGTGATTTATTCCTAATGATCCGGATGAGATTAAACACCAGAGGGAGACAGATCGGGGGTCGCTCGGGTCCTGTTCCGCCGCGGACTCCGTAGCAGCGACATCCTGAAAGATGGGTGGAATAACAAGAGGGACGGCGCAAGGTAGAATCGCGGGAGCGTTTTTATGACGGTGCGCGCTCGGTCTCAGACGTGACCGCACTCACATGGTATGCTAGACGAGCTAGAGAGGGGGACACGTGTGCCGTGCAGCAGAGAAAGCAGGCCTTTCTCTTTTTTTATATCGGTTCATATAACACTCAGGTTCAGTGAATAGTGCAGCGAGTGAGCTAACGTCTCTGCGACGCCGCGTGCCGTCTCAACACAAGTCCGTTTCCCTCATCATTAGATCAGAATACAGCACGGGTCACACGGCGAGGCAGTTTAGCACCTAGCGTATAAGAATACGGTTAAGCGGACTGACATTCGAGCTCTTTGAGGTTTTAAGGCTGCTCCTGTAAGCTGAAGAGTCAGTTATTAAGCAGTCAGGTGCAGAAGGCAATCACGGTGGGGTTTGATTGATTGATTTATTTATTTTAAAATCACTTTGGTTTAAGACACCAGTAAATAAAAGATGCAAAGTGAGTGCCATCATCGTGCGAGTCTGGGAACTCAATTCTCCGCCAGCAAAGATTGTGCGGTGTGTGTGTGTGTGTGTGTGTGTGTGTGGGGGCATGTTTTTATGTTTTGATGGGAATCTAATATTCCTACGTAGATATCTGACGCAATATCTGACAGTTTTGACCTTGTGGGGACATTTTTTTAAACTTTTATTTAAAAAAAAAAAAAAACAACAACAAAAAACTGAAATAGCCAATCGGTTTGCTTTTGGTTGCTGGGGTTAAGGAAGTCGGCTGCGTGAATAATTCAGTCCCTGCAGGATTTCACCCTTTTGCGATCGCAGGAACGAGCGCGAACTCGAGCGAACGCTGCAGTATTCGGGAGGCGCTTGGGATTTTTTTTCCGAATCACGGCAGATTCGGGCCAAGGCGCGTCATGTGACACCATCACAACGCGCACTCGGGCAAAGCCCCGTTCGATTCACGCGCATCGCGCATGAGTACAGCTAAATAGTCTCACTTATCAACAAACATCGCCGCGAAAGACCGCGCGACCGCAGTTTCGCCGATGCACGTAGTTTTCCGAAAGAAAAAAAAAAGCATAAAAAACCCATCGCAAATTTTGGAAAAAAAAAAACGCCGCGGCGAAAGCGAGCGTTTTTGGCCCCGACGATCACAAAGAGGAATTGCTGCAATCCCGTAGGACTGAAATGTGCGTGTGTGTGGGAAGTCGTTAAAGAGGACGTTTTTGCAATCTCACCCCTCCTAGGACTTAACGAACAGGTCTGAATTATGAGCGCATGCTTGCGTTAATAATAATCATTTTAAAAAAACACCCCCCCCGCCCGAGACTCTGCTCGGCTCCGTGCGGTTCTCGAGGTGGTGCTGGAATATGTATCCGTGTTCGATCCTCCTGAAGTCAGAAAGCTGTAGTGAGAAGTCCGGGTGTATGAAACGATCTGGGCTTCATCGGATTTCGTACCCACGGTACACGGGCGTAGCGTTCCGGCCGTCCCCGGGCTCGGGGATCAAAACATACGAGCGGGTCTATTTCGAGTCCATGTTATTTTAATCATCAGAGCAGTAAAATTGCTCAATTGCGAAAGAATGCCGTAATGTTCCGAGTGTTTACGTACGCGGGCGTTCATGCACATCGGTGTGTTTACAACGACGTCTCCCCGGCCGCTCCGTGCTCCTGCTCGGACCTATGGGCTCAGAGAAAGAAAGCAGATGATTTCAGAAGGCCTGGATGATTTTAACAAGATTTATTGCCAGCGCGTCAGGATCCTGGCCATGGCACTCGGGGAAGATGTCAGCTCCTGTGAGATGTGAGATGTCAGCGCAGAGTAGAGCATGTACACGTGAGTTATAGTCCAGAATCCGTGCCTAATCCATCGGTAACACATTCGTTTTGTCTCATATGTTGTTCATTTCTGTCTAAACTGGAGAGCAGTCGACAATGGCAGGACCGTGTCCGAGATGACGCGGCGTACGGGACTTTACGGATCGCTAGAGCGCTACAGTAATACACGAGGACTTGTCCAGTGGATATACTCGATATAATAATCTACTAACTGATAACTAATTAAAAAACAACCCTGTATTAAAATGCGCCGTTACCGAACAAAGAAAAATGTCTAACTGTCGCCTGAGGTCGACGGATTGGACCGACTAGGTCGGTCGAGTGTTTTTACATCGATCCCGAATGAAAACACAACACTCACAGTATAATATCGCTGCACTCTGTTACAGAAATAAACAGTACTGACTGTATTATGAAAATGCCCTGTGCTTTTTCAAGTTAAATATATATATATATATATATTCATATTCATATATGTGATCTATTAATATTAAAGTAAATAAAAGAATGTAAAAGATCTGGACCAAACAGTAGCACTCTAAATAACAAATAAAACTAGAGACGTTCAAAATGAATCGCGAAAACAAATTCAGAATCAAAAAGAATTTCATTTGAGGATGCCAGTATCGCACAAACCCCCCCCGCCGGGGCTGCCGTTTTGATGTAGTCGATATATTCGATATTCTGGGTGTGCTGCCGCCCATCCTCATAGATATTCCTTTTAAGGACGGGTGCTCAGTAGGATTGAGATCAGGGGATGATGGCGGCCAAACCGTAACTCTTTCCTCGTTTTTTGCCCGTAGCATCAAAGGCGTCGGTGATGTTTTTTGCAGCATGGGATGGTCCCGCATGAAAAGAATTTTATTTCATAAGGCACGATTCTTCCTTTCGTACCATGGCAGGAAATGGTCAGTTCGGAACTCCACGTATCGTACATACCTCAGGGACTCGAAAGGGACCTACCGTCTCACTTCCCAATATTCCAGCGCAACTCCACCACCTCCCCGCCGACGCCGCAGTCGTGTCGGAACAGGAAACAGCCATTCACCAACCATCCGGAGCTCCATCCATCCGGACCGTCCGGTGTACCACCCTTTGGTTAGGGCTGGCCCGAGATGCAGCGTTACGCACAACTCCCAGCCTCTTTAGGATTCTGCATGGAGAGGTTCTTGGGACTCGAGACACACCAGCAGCTTCAAATACCTGTTCACCGCTCAACACCGGCTGTTCCATAGCTGCGCCTTTAATACCGTCCGTTTGTCCGACAGAAACGTCCCTCAATGAGCCTTAAACCGAGTGAATTCGTCTGCGCTCCGAATCACGCGCAGATCTTTTGACGGTTCCGTCAGCTCCATTCAGTCTGCGTGAAATATCGGTTGTTTTCACGCTTGTCATCGTCAGAAAGATCTTTCTTCCCTCCCCTTATTGCATGAGAACTGTGACTTGCTTAATAATGTAGAACAGCCTCTTTAAGTAGGTTTCCCTTCAACTAAGCTCACCCGGCAACAAACCCGTCTGAGACAGATACCGGTTATCTAAAGAGATACGAGAAATAAAACGACGCACTTTCTCAAACAAGCGTCGTCAAATATTTATTTATTTATTTATATATTTTTTTATTTATTTTTTTAAATGCTCGTTTTTGTTCGAATTGTTCCTGAGAAAGGAAAACAACACAGCACAGCAGTAAATCCTGTTATGTTTTATTCCTTATTTAGGAACCACCAATCAGAACTGTGCATTTTTAGCTCGTTGTGAACGTCGGTGTGTTCTATTATCATTTTTAACCTTGTAAATTCCCGTGCCAGCTCAAGAGAGCGCATGCTTTGTGTTTTAAGGGGAAAAAAAAAACGACGGCCCCGGTTGTCTTTTGTTCACGAGCACGATTTGATCTGAGTTAAAAATACTCCGAGCTCGTCGATCTCGACTTCCGAGCCTTTGTCAGCGCATGAGCTCCGAGTCGCCTCATTGTGAGATTCGTCGGGTGTACACGCCTTCTGTACGCAAAAGTAATCCAGCAAGAGCTTCTGTCTTCACCCTGTCACTATAGCATTGATGAAAAGCCCGTCACTGGGCGGGGCTTACTCCGGGCAAAGAGTGTTGTTTTAAAGCGTCTCCACAGAGGTTAGCACGCCGACGTCCCCTTCCTGTTTTGTTTTTTTGTTTTTTTGGACCGTTCTGCTTTGCCCTAACTTCAACACGCGCGGCGGAAACAGCCGTCTGAGCTCGATTGAGTACGATTGAGTCGTGACCCGTCACTGGACCGAATTAGCCGAGTTCTGCTCCTAAATAAATAAACCCCAGTGCTGATTCACTCCCGTCTTTTTTAACGAAGAGAACGGATCATTCTGTCCTGAACGAAAAGGCACAGGAAGAGACGAGGAGCAAAATAACATAAGGAGGAAGGACTGGCACGTGAGCCAGTGATCTGAGTTGACGGGTACATGAACGCCTGCGAGCGATTGCTATTGAAGTAGATTATCCTGTCTTTCGATGGGGTTATTGGGACGCCATTGTCTTACCCCCCCCCCCCCCCCCCCCCCCCCCCCCCCCCCCCCCCCCCGAAGTTTTAATGTAATTACCTCGTGTATGCTAAATCACCTGCTCTGACGAACCCGTACTTTCACTGTAAAATGAAAAAGAGAGAGAGTTCGAGAGCGCGCGCGCGAGAGAGAGAGAGTGGGAGGAGGTAATGAGAAGGAAAGCGCTTTTGATTCAGGTAATAAACAATGGTTTAAATGAGTACCCCATCTGATATCTGATTAAAGTGGCCGTATAAATCGCGCGCGGGGTTTCCACCGATCAGGAGTCTATTGAAACGAAGTAAATCACGAGGCGTGCGTTTCCAGGACGAGCCGGGACGGAGCTTCTGTTTATCCGCGGCGTTCTCACCGCCGGCGCTCACTTTAGATCAGTCATCGTGTCACTAATGCGGGTTTATCTTGCCCCGCAGACACCGCTTTAATATGACGCTTTGTGGCACGGCATTAATAATGTGCAGTTTGGAAGCTTTAGGAATGCAAACGTAACTACAGAAGCTTGACTCTTCATCCTGAAATCTCCCATAAATCAATTTTAATAATAGCACCGTTGATATCAAGCACTTTGAACTCAGCAAGCTGTACCACGGAGAGACACAAGCCCTGTGTGTGTGTGTGTGTGTGTGTGCGTGTGCGCGTGCGTGTTTTGACGTTATCACATCCCATGTCGGAGTAAGGATTGTGAAAGAATTGGCGATGGAGTGACAGACGGGGGTGTGGCGAAATTTACGAGCTGTTGGATCAGATTAGATTTTCCTAAGGCTTCCATTAACACAACCCTGGTTAAGGCGTTGTCCCTCAGTCGCTTTATTTAATGCCCATTTGCTTTACAGCCGAAATTAGGAAATTGCCCTATATCGTTTTCTGAAGAAATGATTCCGGCCCCAAATTAGTTAAATCATGAGATCGAGAGGAACTAGGCAACACACCCACACACACACACACACACACACACACACACACACACATATATATATATATATAACAAGAGCGAAATGCTAAGTCGTGTTCAGTTGCATCCATAATGAATCTGTTACAGTTTGTCAAAGGAAAATCTACTTAATGAGAATTCGGAGCGGAATCGAACCGCCGTCGTCCTCTAGGAGCAAACACGCACCGATGACCTCAGTGAATGCTGACGGTCATTTCTTTTCACAAGTCAGGTTATGGATTATATATATTTCTTCTTCATGTCAGCCGGGTGACTTGGTACACTGGGTTAAATGTGTGCCCTCATGCCAAATCCATGACACGAACAAACATGTTTTATTCATTAAAATACCATCAAAGAAGCCTGGCGTCTGCCAGAGTCACTGATATTCCATGTTTATGGGTTGAGTTGGAAGACAGATCGGAAGGCAAATCATTTCTTTCAAGCGTTTTTTTTTTTGGGGGGGGGGGGGGGGGGTGAAAGAACAATCGAGAAGGTTATATCGAGACCGTTGAACGTGGACAGCAGGCGCCGCCGACTATAAAATCGAGCCGGCACGAGCGTATGGTTTTTGTTTTGAGTTAAAAGACACTTCGTTTGCACGCTGTCTTTCAGATATGGTGCGGAAAAAGAATCCCCCTTTGAGAAGCTTCGGCGGCGAGGAAGACGAAGGCGAAGCGGCGGCAGTGGCGGAGGCTGCGGGTCCGGAGAGCGGCGAGGCAGCGGGCAGCGAGGCCTCGGTACCAGAGGAGCGGTCCGAGCCGGGCTCCCCGAGCTCCGTCAAACCAGACACTCCTGGCTTTCATTATCAGCAAGCAGAAAACGCCGACGCCTCCCCGACACGATCGGACCGCGGCCAAAGTCCTGATGGAGAGGGTGAAGCCGTTAAGGGTGGAGCGGAGACTGAGAGACGTTCGTCATTGCGCAGGGGGCCAGAGGCATGCGTCATTGTGCAGAGCTGCGCCAGCAATGGCGAGGAAAGGCCTACCCACAGTCCTCTAGTGCCACCTGGTTCCGAAAGACTTCACGCCGAGGGGGAGGAAGGATCCGAAATCCCTCGGCCCCCTCCCCATCCGCTTCAGACACACAGGCCTAGTGACGAGGCCTCTAGCCCTCCGAGAGCAGAGAGCGGCGCTCCCCCGCCTTCCTCATCCTCCTCATCCTCCTCTTCTCCCAAGCTCCAGGACTTTAAGTGCAACATCTGCGGGTACGGCTACTACGGCAACGACCCGGCCGACCTCATCAAGCACTTCCGCAAGTACCACCTGGGCTTGCACAACCGCACACGGCATGACGCCGAGCTCGACAGCAGGATCCTCGCTCTGCACAACATGCCGCAGTTTCAAAGTCAAAGCCAGGGCAAAGACGGCAGCAGGAACCCGGGCGTCCTCGCCGACCCGGGCTCGCCCAGAGCCTCGCTACTCAACGGCACCTACGACGTACAGGTAATCACCGCTCGATGCATCATCACCCGATATTCAGTGACCCACGACAAGAAAAACAACAACGTAAATAAATAATGCATTAAAATAAATTTTCACCATTCGACAACGTACAGTTCAAAAAAACCGTCCACTCCTGCGGAACACATGCGCCTGCTTTATTTCATACAGAGTGTAGCGATTACGGTCTTATCTACCGAGGCAAGTTACAGTTACAAGCAGAAGCTTATTTCTTCTTCATAAATACTTTCCAAAAGCAGGAAAGCTCTGCTGTATCCCTCTGTCTTCTAGCTTTTCATCATCATCATCATCATCATCATCATTATTTTTTTTTTCAGTCCGACTTCCAGGTTCACAAATTGTCATTATACCGTGTAAACCTTTAAAAAAAGAATAATAAATCTTTATTCCGCGTCCATTCCGAGTGGAATTTTCCATGCTGTAATATCAGTGACTGCGATTTCTCATTCAGCCAATGAAAAGAGGGGAAAAAGAGCGTAGGGAAGTCGGGCGAGGAGAGCCAGTAAAAACAGGAGAGTCGATTTATTTTAAACGATGGGTAATGAACAGATGTCATAGCTATTTATCTGCCCAGCTTTCACTGCGGCTTTGCTCTCCACTTCACCAATGTCGTGTTTACAGTTCGACTGGCACGTTTAACTCCACTGTTCCTACAGAATGAGCCGTAGGATGGCGCTTGGCCTTCACCGCCACCGCCGGGCCCGGATTTGGCAGCGGCTCGGACCAACAGGCCCTAATGACTTTAATGCTACTCTGCCTCTGAAGCAGGCCAGACTTTTCCCCCCACATTTCTTTCTTTCTTTTGGATTACCAGAAATGATCTAAATGTTAAATAGCCCTATCGGTTTTTTTTTTTTTTTTTTTTTTTTTTTTAAAGTTCTTCTCCATTGTGTTTTTTTTTTTTCTCCCATATAAATCGAGATCCAGTATTTTATTGCGTCTGGGAATTTCAGTGAGCTAGAAGGCATCTCAAAATTTCCTGATGGTTTTTTTTACTTACTTACTTATTTATTTATTTTTAACGATCAGATCAAGACAAGTCTTCTTGATTGATATTCGATAAATATATATATATATATTTTTTACTTACATTAATGTATGACAGATACGTGTCCAGGATGAACCCAGATGAATAATACACTAGCACTGCTAAGTACAAATAAAAATTGTGAGAAAAAGCCATTTTCCAAGGACATTATAACGTCAGAACAATTTCAGTTGAAGCTTAGATGAGAAGTAGGCATGGAAAAAAAAAAAAAAAAAAAAACCCCAAATGAAGGACACGTCTTTCCAGATTAGTAATTCACCGTGGCGGTGATATTCGGTTTTTGATGTTGTGCGTTCCAGCTGGAGTTCAGTATTAAGGCCTGTTTGCCTGCCGGGAGCGGCGCGTATTGTCCAGGGAAGATTGGGTCGTGACCCGTCGATAAATACATCCCTGAAAGCTTCTGGGACGCGTGCTTCCTCAATGCACCTTTTCTCCCGTGCGGATTTTCATCCCCGTGAAAACCCCGCTAAGTCCGCGCTCAGCTTGTTTGCAGCGTTCGCGGAATACGATTCGTGCTGCCCGCCATTGTAATTGGAAGGCCTTCTTGTGCACGCAGACAGCAGCCAGGCAGAGTCAAGGCTAATGTGAGCTTCCTCTGAAGCAGACCGCTGCTCGGAGGGCAGCGCGGCGTGCGCCTGGAGGAGAGGGCAACCCATCCTATTCTGTTTCACTGAACAACCACGAACAAGGAGAGACCACCGTGTGGGGCCGCGCGTGCGCTCTGCCCCTCTCACGAGCCTACTGTCGGTCGCTCTTTGTATAAGTTTATGCACTGATTGCCCCTTACCTTCCCATTACCTGCCTTTTCTGTTCTTTGCAGATGTTCTGGTTTAAAAGCATATCAAACAACACTGCTATTGGCATTTGCTGTGAGCATCCTACTGAATTCTCCACATGCTGTCGGTTAACTCTGATTGAACAGGACAAAAACCAAGCAGTCATAGTGTAAAACCTTACTCATGCAGGAGGTTAGCTGCATTTTCATATTCGAGCAAGCTCATTTTCCCGAGAGGGTAAGACGCTCCCGCTCATGGCCGCTCACGGCCTGCTTTAGAATGAGTGAATTAATAATGCAGCGGATGTGCGCGTGGACTGAATCCCGACATCGGACTGAGTCTGCGGCTCTCGCACGGCTGTGGTTTATGGGGATGTTTGGAACAGGAGTCTGTCGGGAAGTACAGGTGCGGTGATTTGTTGAATCATCTCCTAAACATATAGCGCTACAGCTGCCAGTAAGACGAGACTACACAGTGGCATTCCAGGGTGATTCAGTCTTCATCC
This sequence comes from Ictalurus punctatus, assembly GCF_001660625.3. Lineage (NCBI taxonomy): Eukaryota > Metazoa > Chordata > Actinopteri > Siluriformes > Ictaluridae > Ictalurus > Ictalurus punctatus. The sequence continues at coordinate 4,539,269 of NC_030439.2, read as the reverse complement.
TGAAGGGGAGGTTTCACAGGGCATGCGAGGATAAAGGTCCAACTTTCTGTCACTAAAAACGAACACACATGCAAGTATTGTTATTATTATTATTGTTATTGTTATTTAAAGGTACTTTCAAATTAGTTTTTAGATATTTAATCTAATTATTTACACATTGAAAAACTGCATCATATTATTATTATTATTATTATTATTATTACTATTATTATTACTAGTAGTAGTATTTAAGGTTATGTTAGTTTTTAGAAATTATTATTATTAATTATTATTATTTAAAAGTAACTTGGATGCATTTTTAGAAGTGTCCATTATTTTTTTTCTCAGCCATCAAGATCAATCTAATTATTATTATTATTATTATTATTATTATTATTATTATTATTATTATTATTATTTAAAGGCATTTTTATTAGTTTTTAGAAGTCTAATATTTAGCCATTTTAAAACTGCATATTATTATTATTGTTATTATTATTATTATTATTATTATTAGTAGTAGTAGTAGTAGTAGTATTTAAGGTTCTGTTATTTATTTATTTATTTTTAGAAATTATTATTATTAATTATTATTATTTAAAAGTAACTTTTATGAATTTTTAGAAGTGTCCATTATTTTTTTTGTCAGCCATCAAGATCAATCCAATTATTATTATTATTATTATTATTATTATTATTATTATTATTATTAGTAGTAGTAGTGGTAGTAGTATTAGTATTTAAATATATTTTTTGTTAATGTTTAGAAATGTTTATCATGATTTTTTTTTTCAGATATATTGTCAGCTGTCCAGTTATTAAAGTTTTTATAATAATAATACTAATAATACTAATAATCATCATAGTCATAATAGTCATAATAATAGTTGTTATAGTAGTAGTATTTATATACGTTATTATATATAATGTCATTGTTTTTACATTCAGAAGGTTTGTTATATACACTACCGGTCAAAAGTTTAGAAACACTCATTCTTTAGTTTCATTTTTCTCCACACTTCAGAATAATAATAAAGCGATCAAAACTCTGGAGTAACACAAATGGAACTATGGGAACTATGTTGTGATAAAAAATACAAAACAAATCTAAATAATTGAGTATTTTAGCATCTTCAAAGTAGACACGCTTTTCGCCTAGAATTTCCAGAAATGTATTCTTGGCGCTTTCTCGACCGATTTCTTGAGGAATTTCCCCGAGATGCTTTTTAAACAGTATTAAAGGAGTTCAAACCGACGCCGGACGCTTACCGCCTGCTTTTCCCGAATATTTCGCACCGAGTCGGAAAAAAAACAACTTTTGCAAATAAAAGGTTCGTTTTCTAATGAAAGAAACGAATACGTTGCCGTGAGTATATTTTCATCTACAACACCGATTTCATACATTTAATCCCACACCTTCAGGTCAAAATCCCACACCTTAAGATGGTGAGAAACATTTCAGTCCAGTGTCCACAAACTTTTGAGCTGTAGTGTACGTGTTTGTCTTGACAGCTGTGCAGATTTGATTAAGTTTGTTACAAACCTTATAATACATGTATTACACTTATCATGAGATTTTCTCTGTGTGTGTGTGTGTGTTTGTGTGTGTGTGTGTGTGTGTGTGTGTGTGTGTGTGTGTGTGTTTGCATTTCCTAAAATAACTGCATCGTACCTTTCCAACTATTTTCTCTTGATTTGATCTCTCAGATCATGAAGACCAATTGAGCGGGTTTTAATTGTTTTCGAAGGATCGGTTCGAGTCGATCATTTCGTGCCTCTTTTCATTCATATCAGTAGCTGTGTTTAATAAAAATAAACGCTGCCATTTTGCATTTTCATGCACCGTCGCTCCGTGCCTAAGAAAGTGTCACAAGCTTCAAATCGTTCCATCTCGCAGACTGAACGCTTTTCAAAGTCCCACTGAAAAAAAAAGAAAAAAAAGTGCTAAACCCATTACAGGCGGCATGATTTGTGCGGAGATGTCTGCTGATTCTTCTGTCGGACTGGAAACACTACAGAAAACTATCCATCTGTTGTCTGCAGCATAATGTGCCTGTATTATTCTAAATCCATGCATTTATTCATTTTTCCCCTCTGTCTCATATTCCCTCTTACACTCTCCCTCCTCCTCCTTCTCCTTCTCCTGCTACCAGGTGACGTTAGCGGGCACCTTCATAGGCATTGGCAGGAAGACACCAGACTGTCAGGGCAACACCAAGTATTTCCGCTGCAAGTTCTGCAACTTCACCTACATGGGTAGCTCGTCAGTGGAACTCGAGCAGCACTTCCTGGCCGCCCACCCAAACAAGATGAAGAACCCTCCGCTGGGTATTGCTAGCTCTGAAGACAAGGCTGTGGAGGTGAAGGGGACCTGCGCACCATGGCCGGGAGCCGAGGAGCCAGGCACATGGGCCGAACGGGTGGCGGTCAGAGCAGAGGACGACTCGGTGGCCGGGTACTCGGTGCCGATCCGGCCCGCGGGTTCTGACGTGCCAGCGGCGTATTACTGGTGCAAGTACTGCAGCTTCAGCTGCGAGGCGTCCAGCTCGTCTAGACTGCTGGAGCACTATGAGAAGCGGCACTGCCAGGCTTTAGGGCTAGACAGCAGTCTGGGAGAGAGGGAGCGAAAAGCCAGAGAGGGAGAACTAAATGCAAAGAGGAAGGAAAACCAGAGCGGCAAGGCGGGCACAGGTACCGACTCAGAGACTGTGGTGACCAGCTACAACTGCCAGTTCTGCGACTTCCGCTACTCCATGAACCACGGGCCCGACGTGATCGTGGTGGCTCCGCTGCTGCGCCATTACCAGAGGGCGCACAGCATCCATAAGTGCGCGATCAAGCACTGCCCGCTGTGCCCGCGCGGCCTCTGCAGCCCCGACAAGCACCTGGGCGACGTCTCGTACCCGTTTGCGTGTCGCAGGAGCTCGTGCCCGCACTGTGCCATGCTCCTGCTGCAGCTAACACCCATTGCCGGGGCCACGCCTCCACCCAGATCCTCTGTCACCCACCTGTGCGATCAGTGCACCTTCTCCTCCACCGATGTGGACTTGCTGCTGCTGCACTACGACAGCGCGCACGCTCCCCGCGCCCTGCTGGAAGCCAAGCCCGAAGACGAGGCGACAGGTGAGGGAGGCGGCCGGGGCCAGCACGGAGAGTACGCCTGCACCAAATGCAACTTCTACACCGAGGTGGAGGAGGAAATTTTCCGTCACTACAGGTAACGGCACCCCGACAGTCAGCACGTTTAACGGATTTCATTATTCCACGCAGGCCGCTTTTATTTTAATAAGTGGCCTCCGATTGACTTTTTTTAAGAGGTGTACCACTTTATCTCGCCGCCAAAAAAAGAAATCCGCCCGCCGCGAATTACGGCAATAATCTCTCAGTAACGATGAGCAGATTAATCTTCCAGCTCGCTTTTATTCTGTTTAGGCCCCAGCAGTCTTCAGTCAGAGGCTGGGACGCTGCAGCCATTGTTAAGATTACAGATAATCAGATCATGCATGATGTGATTAGACTATCTGTTGTTGTGATGCACCAATATTGCTTTCTTACTAATGAGCAACAGATTTCCCTCAGCGTTGCTCCACGTCTTAAGTTAAGCAACGCTGCAGAATAAATACACAAAGTTAAAACATCAGGTAATTCGATCTGCCTTTAAAACGTCCCCTTCGTTGGTTTTGATTTAACTTGCCTTTAAGCCAGATATCTGTGTGTGAGGAGAAATTTATTTATTTATTTATTTATTTATTATTATTTTTTGTCTGAAATCCCTTAAGCCATTCTGGAGAAATGCTTTCGCTCGTAATAGCTTTATGGAGAATGCTTCCCTCAAGGACGGGCAACAGAGAACGCTACTACGACATCAGATCTCGATTATTCGGGTATTTTCTTCCGTACTTTACAGGCATGTTGCGGTTTGATTTATAGATATGAAGGAGTTGACGTGCGCCGCATTTCATATTCGAGTCACTTTGTTAAATCCAGTGTACACGTTGCGCAAGCACAGCAAACTGTCTTAATCCCTTAATGACATGATAACACACCGCTCACACACCCTTCTCATTCTCCGTTCATCACCAAGCTAATATATGTGTGCTTTTTACGTTATTACGTCATATTTTATTTACCTCCCAACAACTCCCCTTTTTTTTTAAACGTAATACGGGTTGATTGTTCTTTACGTCATGACGTCACGGGTCGTAAACACTCATGCGACTATCCAGAGTCGTCTCGGTTTAGATTTCACCCCGATGACATTAGTCATTCACGTTTTTTTCCGTGCGTCCCATACCCAATTTTCTTTTCTTTCCCCCTTCTTTTTTCCCGGCCGCTCCGAGAACGTAAACGCACGTGCGATGGTTTGAGCGACCGCGGCGTTCTAGAGACTAGCAGATCGCAGAAGGGCGGTGCTGTAGGTTCTGTAGTCTCACAGCACTCATCGTGGCAGTGGTTTAAAGACTTCGGCCATGGTGTGTGAACTGCTTTATGTCCGGCCGCCGCACGCCGAAACAGAGGGAAATGAGGGAAGAAAGCTGGGGCTGTGGGTTCGGACCCTCGCACCAGACGAAATGAAAACAAACAGCTGGTTAGCAAAAAGGTGCAACTCATGTTTTTTTTTTTTTTTTTTTTTTTAAATTGACATTTCCATGACTGGACAAAACACATTTATTTATTTATTTATTTATCTATCTATCTATCTATCTATTTATTTATTTATTGTGTGGTTAGCACCTCCGGGGTTGGGGGTTCGAATCCCGCCTCCGCCCTTTTCTCACCCTTTCCTCCGGGTACTCCGCCCCCCCCCCCCAGTCCAAAGACATACATCGTAGACTCATTGGCATTTCCAAATTGTCCCGAGTGTGTGAACGTGTGTGTGAACGTGTGTGTGAACGAGTGCGCGATAGTGTCCTGGAATCGGCTCCAGCGACCGGCTTCATTTATTCTTAAGAATAAAATTCTTCTTAACTGCCGTTTTCCTCTTCTTCCTCTTCTTCTCCTTCTTATTATTATTATTATTTTCTAACTTAAGAAAAAAAGTCATGAATATTTTGTATTTCCAAAAATTATTCTTAAGAGTATCCTTTTTTTTCTTACGATGGTTCCTAAGACAAAACTTTAAAAGAAAAAAAAAAAATGAAATTCTTCAAAAGAATGTTCTTAAAAATAACTTCTTAAAGTTAGGATAAGTGCCGACTTGTCCCGGATCCTCAAAGGGTAAGGTTATTAATGAATTTATCGGGTTGTGTCAAATATCAAACCCAAAGTGATCCAGCTTGCAAGATATAATAAATACTGTATAACCACTTCAGTATTTTACTCATATAAACGAGCACACTGGAATAATTGGTTTAACTCCCCAGCAAGTCGATTCTCCTGCGACGGTTAAAATCGGTTAACGTGGCTAAACAAACACGTCTCACGCCCTTTACGACTGAGTAAACGGTCAGCACGCGGGAGCTGCTCAGAATCTGGCAGTGTTGTATTTGTTGTAGCGATCACACTACTGTCATTCTTAAGAGGAACAAAATGAAGACGTCGCTAAGAAAACACTTGAGAACTTCGTAAGGATTGTTCAACAATCGGGAAATTCTTACAAACGTCTTGAATTATCTTAAGAACTGTCTTAACTTGCTTCGTAAGGAGATTTCCGTGAATCCGGCCCTGCAACCCTTTGTAGGATAAGCGGTGCAGAAAATAGATGGGTGGAAAACACTTTGCATTGCATTTCTATAAAAGGTTGCATTATTTAAATAAGTTTATATATATATATATATAATTAAAAAAACCCACAATATTTTTCGGTTATTATTATATTATCATTATATTTATTATTATAGGATTATGTAGGATTTTATTCTGATTAAATGCTTTTAAAATATTTTGCGCCGTATTTCCCACTCTTAAGCGAACCGAGCGCGTGTTTATAAGTTCTGTCCCCAGCTGAAAGACGTCATTGCTCTAAATTGAGTCGTAGCGCTCACGGTTAGATCATGCGAAATTCACACGAGTGAGGCATTTTGGAGTAACGTTAACTCGCCTGTTTATTAGGAAAACATAGTCTCTGAGTAATCCCCACTCCTGCTACTGAAACAGCACTTCATTACTGAAAGAGTATTTCATTGCAATTTCTCCAAAACTCATTTCTCAGGCCGTTCCTGTAGGACCGTGTGCTGAGCGCGAGCTCTGAGCTCTGTGCGTATAATTAAATAGAGATTGTTTCCTGTGACTTTAAAACTAGCTTCCAAGTCTTCTACCGTCATGCGGCAGATGGGTTCGCTTCGGAGCGAGCGTCTCCGTGAAGACCCTTTAGGTGCACTTGTTATTTACTCACTCGGATGTGACGGCTCGCGCAGACCCCGGCCCCTCCCGCCCCCACGCAGACACAAACATGTGTCTCGGAGTGTGTGTATGACATGCCTCGGTGCGCGTAGCCTGCGGCTGGTTGTTTCAGGTGGCTGCGGAGTGACGCCGGGTTAAGTAGAGCGTCTTTTTCCCGGTGGTATGCGGAGGCATGCCGAATAAGGTCTTGTTTGTATTCCGAGCTTCTAGCGAGGTAGGAGTAACGAGACCTGCGCAGCCTCCCTGGAGATTCTCCACTCCTCACCTCACACCCCACGCCGTCTGAGCGCGGTCTCGTTGGGGTTTTTTTCCTCCCTTCACAAGTGTCGGGACAGAGAGGAAAACCAGGACGAATCTTATTGCTTATAATGCGTTAGCACAAGGCCGTTCATTTCTCGAATCTGATTGGTCAGAAGATGCTGATTAAGTAAGGAACAGCACACAACAGAGCGTACGCTCATGCGAAAATAATCCACGCCGGTGGTTGTGGGGGGGGTGACGCGGCGACGCGGCACGATGCGAACGGACTATCTCCCTGAAGTCCCCGAAGTTCGCCAACGATTACGACGACGCGTCAGACATTTTTACAGTTTATAACCAACCGACAGGCAAGTTGGTTCCTCCTCTCGCGTGTGTTACAACCGTGATAAACGTCGTTCCCTCACCCTTTTTAAATAGCGATTAGCGTTTAGCTTACCTCACAGCCCGAGCTTGACCGTTACCATGGATTTTTATAGCGTTGAAGGCGGGACACTTCGGATTCTAGAGAGCATTCGATTGGACAGAAAATCTGACGAGAAGCCGAAGTGCAGAACGATGTCATCAAAGCTGTCGCCCCGTATCCGTGGTAGTGAGAGGCGGTAAATTTTGAACGCGTACATCGTATAAACGCGCATTTTGTCATGGTTTTGTTGCGCGCTAGCTTATAGATAACCTTGAGGCGAACATGGCCATACTATAAGCCACAAAACGTCCATTTCGATTCCATGAGGACTTCGGTGTCAATCTATCATTCACGTAACAGCCGGAACTACTTTCCGGTGTAATTCTCTTCATATCACACGTTGAGTCTTTGCACCAGAAGATGTGTTTTGATCTTCTACACGAGCACGGTTCTGACAGTAGTCCGACCCGTAACATAACCCATATGTTTATCTCATTACGGCTCATTCACATGGACTTGTATCGAGGACGCTCTGTGTAACCGGATGATCGCCGGGGTTATTCAACAAACGGCGCGGTTTACTCCGCTTTCTCTCAGGAGACGTTCAGGCTGCATTTACGAAAGGAGTCTCGACTGTCAGCGCTTTTGTAACAGTAAAAGATTATTTGCCAAAGGAGACTCTGTAGGACTGAGAAGTTTGCACTTTGCGTTCTGTCAGAAAGATGACGAGCTGCTTTTTAAAATCGTCTCCGTATTGTTATCGAGTGAGAAATGAAGAGAGGCCGGTGAAGGAGCGCCCGTTTCTAGACCGCTATGACGTAAGCGACAACAGGAACCATCTTGTTTCGCGGAAGTTAAACGGAACAAGAGGTGGTGAAAAAGCACAAAGTGTTGATTATTAATAAATTAAAAATGGCCGTCTGTGGCAAATTGCCCTGGTGTGAGAATGTGTGAGAATAAAGCGCTTCAGGATGTGATGTTATCGGACTGTAAGCCAGTCCCCAGGTTTATATGAATGCACTCATTCTAATGCGTTTCCGCGTGGGATTCGACTCCAAAGTCGATTATATTCCAGTAACTGTACGATTTATTCCTCTTATTCCACAGCAGTTTGCCAGCGCTTACAGTTTTACTCGATGTCGCATTGCTCTGATCCCACCTTTTTTTTTTTTTTTTTTTTTTGGCCTCTAGTACTTTTCCAAACATGTTTGAGCCTAAACTGTTGCCTTTGCAGCTATGGCACAGCTTTAAAGAAGTCACCTGTCACCTCTTCTAGTGCTTTCTCTTTCAGTTGAGGAAGACGGGCAGGTGGGTGACTCGTGCCGTGCCCAACTTTCCATTTCCTGCCTGTGTGATGTCATGTGGACAGGGCAAGTCACACTGGTGTGATTCAGCGGGGCCGCACGCTGCCCACTCCGCCCCCGTCCCGTAAAATGGCAGTATTCAGTGAGTGCACTAGAGCATAGCTAAAGGGGTTTTCATTTTCAAAAGCTCTAATTACTGCCACTCAGTACCGGTATTGGCATGGATATTGCTTCAGAGACTTTTCCATGTTTTTTCTTCATCCCCCTGCCAATTAGATCAGAGTTTCGATGCAGCACTTGGTGTTTTTTTGTTTTTTTTTCTTTCTTTCTCCTGGAGTGTCTTCGATCGCATGCACCAAGAAATGATAGTGTTGATTGGTTGTTAGCGTCACCCTTGCTTCAGTGCACATCCCCCTCCCCCGACGTGCGGTGTTTTAAAACAGCTGGGTGCAGCTGTTTCCCAGGTGCTTTAGACGGTTAGGTTGCTGAGCGTCGGCTGGGTTCGTGCAGTCACTCTGCAAACTTGTGCCTCGGCTCCTGCCCTCGGAAACCTTAAGGGCTGACGGAAACATCGAAGAGGCAAGACGAAGAAAGATTGTGAGGAGACAGTGTGACTGACATTAAAAGAGTGTGGGTAGGAATATCTGACATTTAAAAAAAAAGAGAGAGCAAAAGGTTAGGCTGACAGCATAGCATTAATTAGCTGCGTTATATCAGTGGGGCACGGTGGTTTAGCGGTTAGCATGTTTGCCTCGCGCCACTGTGGTTGGGGGTTTCAATCTCTCTCTGCCCTGCATGTGCAGGGTTTGCACGTTCTCTCCGCGCCTCAGGGGTTTCCTCCGGGTTTCTTCCCCAGTCCAAAGACATGCATTTAGAAATTTCCAAATTGTCCGTAGTGTGTGTGTGAGATAAGAGGGAGGGCGCCCCGTCCAGAGTGTACCCCCGCTTGTGCCCCGAGTTCCTTGGGATAGGCTCCAGGCTCTACACGAGTAGGATAAGTGGTACACAAAATGGATGGAAGATAAATGTGTGTGTGTGTGTGTGTGTGTGTGTGTGTGTATTTATCTGCCGATTATGAGTCCTTGCTTGAAAAATGTCGCCTCACTTTTACCGCAAACACACAAAGACCTCTGCTTCACACTATTTAGACGAGAACACAGTCTTTAATGCAGGGAATAAAAATAAATAGCATTTTGTCCACAAATGTAATATGAACTTGTAGCACTGCTTTCCTTTAGTTCTAACTGGAAAACAAACAAACAAACAAAAAAAACAGTTCAATTTGAAGTAAAACTAATTTAATTTAAGTAACACCTACTTGTTAAAACCACATCCTGATTTATAAATACATGTAATAGACGTGCAGGCCATCATTCATTTCACAGTTCCTCTCATTTTAACGATAAGCCTTTAGCGAAGTACAGGGTGTGTGAAAAGTCGGCAAAAAAACAAAATACAAAAAAACAAAAACCCCACCGAGGGTTAAACTGCGTACATGTGATTTTACATGTGAACGGCATTCACACGGGACGAGCGTCTAAACTGTCGCACCCTGGCGGTGTGCTTGCTTGTAATCGCATTTGTTATATGAAGTTAGGAATTGCACTGCATGTAAACCCCCCTCCCCCGCCCCCGCCCCCGCCCCCCCAGTTAACGCGATGGATTACAGCCGGTCTGGACTAATTACACTGCAGCCTAATTTTCATGCCTGGAAAACTGTGTTAAAGAGCAGTGCAAATAAACAGCAGAAGCAAGATGAAGCAAACGTAAACGACACGGACTATTTTCGTAAAATATGAGTCATGTTCTCAATTCACTTCTTGTTTTTTTTTCTTTTTGAGTCACAGTCTTAATTCAGTGAACGGCTGTGTGCGTGGTGTTTCAGATTTTTTATTTTGTCATCCGCCCAACTAATGCGCCTTTTTAATGTCTTTAATCGGTATGGACCGAAACAGTACTGTTGACCGCAAGGTCCACATCAGCTAGCTGACCAACACACACACACACACACACACACACACACACACACTGTCTCTCTCCAGCCCAGTGAGCGATCAATTCCGAGTTTGGGGGTCAGGGAAAATATTTGTGTTTCCTGTCAGTGGGGTTAAGAGAGGAGGCTGAGTTATGTTGGAAGCAGGCCGTGCTTTCGTGCACGTCGCAGGAATACAGAAGCAGATCTATTTCACAGAGTGATGAAAAGGGCTGCGTGTAAAACCTGCGACGTGCTCCGGTGTGCGATCTGTTTTAGGACTCCACAGGCAAACGTGAGCAGAATATAGACCCGGACTCTTTATGTATGTATGTATGTATGTATTTATTTCCCGTAACATTGTCGTTGAGTCTGTAAGTGATGACAGCTGGGTAGATTAGGGGGAAAAAAAAAAACATGTGACGAATAACTTTCATTTTTGCTACCCGGACTAAAGGAAACCAACGTGCTGATGTACAACGTGCGCATATGGGGAGCATCTGTCTGTTGTCTTTGATTTACATGCATGTAAAGTGTTTTACATGACAAACAGACCGAAGCGAAGCATCTTTAACAAAGCCGTAGCCGCCGTCAAACTCACACCTGCCCCCCCAGTTCGTCCCAGTAATTCCCCAGTCCATCTCAGAACGCTTTTCAATAATCAAGGCATTACGTTTATGTGCAGTCTTGCACGGATTTTGCATTGTGCGCCGTTTGTTTATTTATTCTTAATTCTTCTTTTTTAATTTTTTTGAACTTCTTCATTTAAATTCCTTCCAGAGTTGTATGTTTGAATGCTGTTGTTGCTGTCTGAGAGTTTCCAAGCTAAATTTCGTTGTATTGTATACAAGAACAATATAATACCTTACTTTCCCTGTGTGTGTGTTACAGTGAGGGACTGTGTGTGAATGTATACATGTGGTATAATCGCTGACAGATGGATGAGTTTCTAGTCCAGGTGTTCTGTATAGAATACAATATACGTACAGTATACATTCGTGGGCAGTGTGTGTGTGTGTGTGTGTGTGTGTTAGGGGTAGGGGATATGACAAAAATTTCTTATAAGAATTCTTAAAGACATTTCGACGATACATGATACATATCACAGTGTCGGCTTGCTAACAAGCTGCCGTTTTTTACACACAAAACCTGCCCCTCCCCCCCAGAAATGTTTGTTTCTGTTTGTAAATGTTTTTTTTGTTTGTTTGTTTGTTTTCTATATGGATTGATATCAAAACTGAAAATTCTCACCAGTGACCATGCTTTAAAAAAAAGTTAACACTACAAATGAGAGAATGTTTTATAATAGGTAAAGTTTATTATTATTATTATTATTATTATTATTATTATTATTATTATTATTATGTACATTTTCCAGTTTTAAAGATTAAGTAAAAAACCACACTTTCAGGGTTGGGGGTTCGAATCCTGTGCGTGTGACGTTCGCGTGTTCTCCCCGTGCTTCGGGGGTTTCCTCGGGGTACTCCGGTTTCCTCCCCCAGTCTGAAGACATGCATCGTACGCTGATTGGCGTGTCCAGATTGTCCATGGTGTGTGAAGTATGTGCGAGTGTGCCGTGTGATGGGTTGGCACCTCATCCAGGGTGTCTCCCGCCTCGTGCCCCGAGTTCCCTTTACTAGGTTCCAGGCTCCCCCGCGCCCCTGTGTAGGGTAAGCGGTATGCAGGATGGACGCATGTTTATTAACATCCAAGATATCACGATATCTACCATATCTCAGAAAAGCCTATTGTAGTGTAACTCATCACAGTGTTGATATCATCTCATTATATCATCACATCTATCGTGTGTGTGTGTGCATATGTAAGCGGGTGTGTTTCACACCGTGAACAGTGTAATAGAGATTGGCGGTGCAGCCGGCGTCTGTGTGCACCTTGCTGCTGGGCGTAGGGAGCCGGGAGCCGAAGCGTCTGATGTGCCGCTGCCACTCAGCGTCCGAGCAGAACCAATTTTCACCGTGCATGCTGGGAAGGGTGGGCAGCAGCACTGATGAAAAGCAGTTTTCCTGCCTGTCCCTTATTTAATACTGAGCTGAGATGACGTGCTGGGGCCGTTCAGCTCCCTCTCTTTCCATCCCCGCCCTTCTCACTCTCTCTTTGACTGTAAAAGCCCGATTCCTGAATAACAGATCTCAGTCGTCGTCCAGTCGAGCTCAATCACATCAGTCACATCTACATTATTAGGAACACCTCCCCTTCTCTCTCTCTCTCTCTCTCTCTCTCTCTCTCTCTCTCTCTCTCTCTCTCTCTCTCTCTCTGCTTGTCTGAGTGAAGCATCTTTCAGGCCCGATGCTGACTGGCCAGCACTAGAAGTGTAGACCTGGCCTGCTTCTCCCTATATTGACTATCTGAGGAGCTTTTAGCCGGATTGCAATACTCTCCATCTCTTTATCTGTCTTTCCTTCTCTCTCATAGCAGGCAGCTCTTGAGTCCTGCTTTCCAAGGGGCCTTTGTATTTCTATCGGTGCTGCATCCTTTTAGCCAGATGAAATCAACTATAAGTGCATTAAGTATTTAAAACTCATCCCTGCATCTTATCCGCTCCTTGAAAGATACATTTTGGAAATGTTTTAGGTTCATGTACCAAAACGCACTGTCTTCGCAAAGCGGAACTTTGATCAAGCCTTAAACGTAAGCAATTTAATCCGGGACATGTTTGCTGTGGGAAACTTGTCGGGGGGGGGGACGGGACACTTCTCTTTGTAAAAGCTTATAATGGTTTCATATCACAGCGTAAAGCGTTTAATGTTTAATCTGTCACGCATGACCCTGCATTTTGTGATTTTCACATCTGCACCGATCCTGAACTTCAGGCTTCCTGCCGTCACGCTTATCTACATGTTCTATTAAGATGCGGCAACTAATTAATCGCACGCTGGACATATTATTGATCGGTAACTTAATCGAGATTGAGTGGACTTTTGGAAACCTTTTAAACCGTCTGAGACTCTGAAAATGTTAAATGGTAACCACTAGGCCAGTCTCTATTAGGAAGTGAAACCTAATATTTCTCAAATTTGTTTCAGCAAGGAAAGCAGTGCATTAAGGATGCGTCTCAAAAAAATATAACATCACTCCAGGCTGTTGGTTTGGAGAAAAAAAAAAAAAAAACCCAAAAAACCCCCCCCCCCCCCCTTACATTACCTTAGCTTGAAATCATACCAGGCTGTGCTGCTGTGCTTTCAGATTCAGAACATGAAGATATCGATCAGTGGCAGAAGTCCAACCTTAGCAATGAGTGATTGTAAAAATAAACAGAAGCTTTCTAAGCCAAGTTTGATTTTCTTCTTTACTTGTTTGCCGAGTTCAGATGAGAATTTGGTTGCGTTGGCTTGTAATGCATGATGGGAGACAGGAAGGCGTAATATAACACAGGATTAATATTACACGCTCGTTTACTTAAAGTTCAGCCTGTTTATTTACTGCACGTCCGTTGATAGCGCGGCGCTCTTTCACTGTTCTGTGGCGCTCCGTTTGTTAGAAAGAAAATAGAACAACGAAACATCGTGCAGGTGGAACGCGCTGGCCGAGCGGACCGTTCATAGCGCGTTAAAGTGACCCAGACGTCGGTTAAAGGGGCAGGAGTCTAGATGTTTTCAGTTGAGTGATGTGTTGCTTTGGAAACGACTCGCAGGGAGTAGGAGCGAATGATGTGTATGCGCATGCCCATGGTGAAATATGTGGAAAGTGGCTGAGGATATACATTTAGCTTATTAGGAACACCTGTACACGGCACATTCACGCGGTGATCCAGTCAGCAACCGGTGTGGCAACAGTGCAGTGCACAAACTGATGCAGATACAGCTCACACGTGTCAGTTAATGTTCATGTCAAACATCCGTTGAGGAAAACGTGTGATCTCAGGGGCTGTGAACAGCATGGCATGTCGGAGACAGGCTGGTTCGAATATTTGCCGAAACAGCTGATCTAATGGGGTTTTCTCACACGACAGTCTCTAGAGTTTACACAGAATGTTGCCCAAAACAAACAAACAAACAAACAAACTAGCGAGCGGCTGTTATACAGGTGGAATAATTTGTTAATGAGAGACGTCAGAGGAGAATGGTTCAGACCGCCATGGTTTGGCTAGGGTAACCCCGATAATCACGCGTTACGTCTGTGGCGAGCAGAAAAGCATCTCAACATGCACAACAGATGGGCTACAAGTAGAAGAGCACATCAGCTTCCACGCTTGTCAGCCAAGAACAGGAATCTGAGGCTATAGTGGGCACAGATTCACAGAAACTCATCCCATTCTGATGTTTGATGCGAACATTAAATGAAGACCTGTATTTGGAATTGTATTAGTGTGTATACATACTTTTTATGCATCTCACTACCTTTCCCTTTCTCTTTTTCTGTCTCGTGTACAGGAGGGTTCACGGCTGCTGTCGGTGCCGCCACTGCAGCTTCACGGCAGCCGACACCACGTCCCTGCTGGACCACTTCAATTCGGTCCATTGCCAGGACTCAGGCGAGCCGGGCTCCGCCCCTGCCAATGGCTGCTCCGCCCCCTCCACTCTCCGCATTAAAGAGGAGAGTAAAAGCGATCTGAAGCTCTACAGCCTGGTGCCTCCGGAGGCCAGACCGGCTGAGGCTGTCAAGACTGAAGCCCCCGATGAGAAAGAGAAGGAGAAGTCCTGGCCTGAGGCCCGAGGAGGGTCAGAGCAGCAAATCCAGGGCATGCTCTGGGTGCCCAAGGAGCGAGTGGGAGAGGTGCTGCGAGGAAGCCCCGCACCGTTCCCTCACGTTACGCTAGGGTTGCTAAGCTCCACCTCAGTCCCGCAGGAGCAGCAGCAGAAAGGTGCGGCTGTACTCAGAGACTCGCCAGGCCTGGTGTTCAGCCTCAGTGCAGATGCTAAGGGCTACCTGCAGGGGACGCCAGCAGGCACAGCAGCGGAGAAGCCAGGACAGCAGTACCCCAGCTCAACAGAGGGCAAGAGTGCCAAGGAAGAGTCACAATCACTCCTGCGGGTGAGGTCCTCTACACTCTCCATCTGTCCATCTGTTTATCTCCTCCTTTTGATCCAAATTCTTTCCCTGAGTAATTGTATGATTGTCCATTTTCTCCAAACATTTGATTGGTTTAACCCCACTGACAATGTGGTGTGCATGTTCTCGTGTACACGATGCCTGGCTGTTCCGGTAGGATTACGGGACGCGGCCCATAACGACGGCAATCAGTCATTTCTCTCCAGCGCTCACCTTGAGTTGGTTATTATTCTGTTTATCAAGCTTAGATATTCTATCTTTCTATCTCCCTCTCTTTCTCTTACCGTGTGCGTGAGTTTGTTCCTGCTTGGTTTTCAACGAGGTCAGTCGTTTGCGCAGGCTCTTTGCTGCTCCCAGTTGCCTAGGGCATAGGGTTCTCGTAATTGAAAGAGGTACGAAGAGTGCAGTAAACATGCCAGTAAAGACACTGCACAAACACAAGAACAGACGCAAACATCAGCATACATCCCGGCCCTTGCCAAAGAACACGGCGAGCTGCTTAGGCATGGTGCATTTGATTTGTGGACTGCTCGCCCTCGTTACAAACTAGATCGCACACGACGCACTCACTCACCAACAAGGAAACATGTCGTCTTTTGATCATCGGCTTCCTGTCGCCAGCCATGCGCCGTTGTATCCTCCCCATGCGATGTAAAGCGCTATGAGTGCCTAGAAAAGCGCTATATAAATCTAAGCAATTATTATTATTATTATTATAATTATTACTGCTTGGATTTCTATACTCTCACCATGCTGGAGACAGTTTCATCTAAGGTTGCCTGCATGAGTCACAACGTAATTGCCACGACCTATTTTACTGGGATTTCATTTTCCAGGTAGCCCACGACTGACTACACCTTCACGTACAACTCACTTTTAATTAAACAGGATACCTAGAACACCAAGACAACAAAACATGGCAACAGCTGCCCAATTAGCGCAGAGGTTGCACTACGATGTTTGTTAGATGTCTGGCGGAGCTAGGGTACATGTGAATAAAACCACGGTAAATAAATATATCTGTGTGGTAGATGGTAAATATATCTGTCAGCCAGTGTGTTATACGTGCACGTGTTGTTCTGCAGACTTAGCGGCGGCCGTACGAACGGGGCGATATTGTTTCTCCATCACACTGATTACGGCCCCGTGAAGTCAGGTCCGGTGCGTTCTATAAATACTTCTGCTGCTGTGTGTTCTTTAACGGAAACAGTGTACTGTAGCAGGGTTGTATGCGGAGCCCGCTACCTGTTGAAGATGAGCCCCGAGGTGACGGTAGACACACACTACACTACTTAAAGCAGTGGTTAGTGAAGACGGGTTGCACAAAGCCTTCTGTGCAACTGACCCTCGGTCTCATTCTCGACTGAAAAACACGTGGTGTGCATGACTAACTGCATGACCCTCCTGTTCCTCTTAAATCGCCTTCCGCCAAGAGAAGAACACCCATCGCTTCCCCTGTCCAGCCCCAGCGCTTCCCCGTGCTTTAATCAGACTCTCTAATACAGAGCCTTTAGTAACGGCGCCGCTGTTCGGCTTCCCACTTTCTCCACTTTAGAATCCATCGTCCGCCGATAACATGGCTCGGCTCAAAACGAAGGGCAATTTGTCGAGAAAAGGCGGGCGGGCAAACCAGCCCCGAAAGGGAAGCTCGGTCACTTTATAGTGTACTTCTTGAGCGATCTTTTTAGTGTTCTGTCTACCTTAAAGGCAAATAAATTAAGTAGGATACCCATTTATTTTCCAATGCTCAAATAATAATTAGCACCTCAAGCTAAATTTTTTTGTTTAGTCTCATTATATATGTTGTCTATGGCCATGTTATAACCCAGGCTATAGCATATCTGTTGATCCCCCCCCCTTAAAATCCTTAGACCTGCTGACATTCCTCACTCTTGTAACTGCATAGCTTTCCATTGTAGTTACTTAATCGCAGGAGTTGCTTAATAATATTCTTACGGTAAATAAGCACTAGAGAATAGGCTGAGAGTTTCCTGGCTTAAGATGGATACTCTGAATGCCTGGGTATAATTAAGTATGACACTGCCCTGCACTGTTAAGTGGTGAATTTAATTCAGAGCGAGTCTGGTGAGTAAAACGCAGATTGTGGTGCTTCATGTGAACAGTTCCAGTGAACTCTCGTTTGCAGAGGTGTCTGTGGTTAAACTGTGCTTTACCTGTGTACAAATTGGTAAACATATAAACAAGGAAATGAAGAGAGAGAAAAAAAAAAACGAACTCCCCATAATTAGTCAGCTCTGTGACTTTGAGTTGCCCTACTGCTGCATGTCTGCCCAGATGCTTCCGGAAGAGCGAGGCTTGGGTGTGGTGCTCTCTGTGGTTAAGTCATTAGCTGAGGCGTGTCAGTGAGAAGTATGAAACATTGGAGTACGGGTGGAGGCTCCGCTCCAGCTTTCAGGAAACGTTGAATCAGATTTTTGAAATTCTTTTTTTTGTGCCAGCATGGGCTTAACGGGACTCAGAAGAGCTTTAAGATCCATCACAATATTTTTTAAGTTACCATGACTTAGCGCGTGAGTCACCATTACACTTTATAAAAGCAGGGAGGGGCCCTGCATCGAAGAAACCGGAAGAACCTGGTTCTGGAGCCAGGACTCGGAGAAGCATCGCAGGCGTGAGACGAGAACGTCCGTGTTGAACTCATCCAGGGATTAGATTGTAACGAGCAAGCAGATAAGAGAGACTATGATGAGGCTTGGCTGTGTCTGCATTCAAAGGAAAATGGTGGCGGTCGAAAGAGATTTGGAATAACGTCTGGAACTTTGCATAAAGACTGGTGTAATGAAAAAAAAATAAGATGGCATGAAGCATTGGTTGGGGCTTTTGAATTTTTCCAGGCAGACACCCTCAAGATCTAACTTTCCACACTGAACATTTGTTCTCCATTTATTCATGGGCTTTTCGAAAATAATTTCTCACAAACTCACAAGTTCATCCTGGATATCAGCCCTGGCTAGGGCACAATGAGTAACCAGAACCATCATGCGTCTTCTGGTTTAGAGGACCAAACGCAAGAAAGACGGCCTTAATTTATTTATTCATCCCTGAAGGACTCTTCATTAGAAAACAGCCTGTTGGCTTTTAATTATGTTCGGTAATGCCAGTGCTCATTGTTGTTTGCTCGTTCTGCTTCTCGCTCCCCATCTCAGTGGTGGTGTGGGCGCTGATCAAATGTTTAATTTGTTTCTGCATGATAAAATGAAGTTGTTGTATCCATATTGCACATCACTGATTCCGTTACTCCTCCAGATGTCCCCCCCCCCCCCCCCCCCCCTGAGTTTCTCTGAGGAAGGTGATGCGTTTAGATCGACTCGTTTCTTCTCTCGCTCTGTGCCCTCCTATTAGAAATGTAAACATTATATGATCGCTCCAGCCACCGGGCTACTTCAAAACAACCATTATGTTTCATATTCCTTAATTCACAGCTTTTTTTTCAGATTGCAAAAGAGGGTTACGGAAACAGTTTTCAGATTACTGGGCATCACAGTGTGGCAATATCAGAACTTCCTCTAGAAAGTACTGGGATTATTTACTTTGATTTCGAAGTAGGAATTTCCTTGAAATGGTGAATCAGTGAGCCGGTTGTCATAGCAACCAGGCAGCAAGACTCACCGACTGTGCAGCGATATCTGACTCGATCATTTCCGCAGTTACGGTGTACAGGGGGAAATACTTAGCCTGCTGTTCATACCTAACCCTACCCCGATCCCTAACCCTCACCCTTATAGCAGAATAGTTGTCTGCCAGGTTGATTGTCCTCTAAAACAAAAGGCAGGTGTTTATCGCATCCATGATTAGCATTTTAATTCACTTCTCACTGCATTAAAGGATTTGTAACGATGAAGGTATTGTAATTTAAACGATTAAAAAGCTCTACTGAAGCTCCGTAGACAGCGCATCGGTTTCTCTCTGGCTGTGCGTGCAGCCCACTTAAACATACAGGTGAAGCTCAGAAAATGTGAATATCGTGGAAAAGCTCATTTTTTCCCCCGTAATTTAATTCAAAAAGTGGAACTTTCATATATTGTAGATTCATTGCACAGGAAGTGAAATATCTCAAGTCTTTTCTTGTTTTAATCTCGATGATTACGGATTACGGCTCACGGAAATCAAAAATCCAGCATCTCAAAATATTAGAATAAAGAATTTATAATACAGAAACGTCGACCTGATGAAAAGGATGTTAATTTATGCGCTGATACTCGGTCGGGGTTTTAATCCTTTTGTATGAATGACTGCATGAATGCGGCGTGGCGTGGAGGCGATCAGCCTGTAGCACTGCTGAGGTGTTCTGGAAGCCCAGGTCGCTTTGATAGCGGCCTTCGGCTCGTCTGTATCGTCGGGTCTGGTGTCCCTCGTAGATTCTCTATGGGGTTCGGGTCAGGAGAGTCGTCTGGACAATCAAACACAGTAACACCACGGTCAGCAAACCAGTTACTAGTAGTTTTGGCACTGTGGGCAGGTGCAGAGTCCTGCTGGAAAAGGAAATCAGCATCTCCATAAAGCTCGTCAGCAGATGAAGCATGAAGTGCTCTAAAATCTCCTGGTAGACGCTGCATCGACTCTCGACTCGAGAAAACACAGTGGACCGACACCAGCAGATGACACGACACCCCAAACCATCACTGACCGTGGAAACGTCACACTGGACTTCAAGCAGCTTGGATTCTGTTCCTCTCCACTCTTCCTCCAGACTCTGGAACCTTGATTTCCAAATGAAATGTAAATGTACTTTCCTCTACCCCGTGATTGTGGTTGTGTACTGAACCAGACTGACAGATTAAAGGCTCGGGAAACCTTTGCAGGTGTTTAGAGTTAATTATCTGATCAGAGCTCTTCTCAGGTCGACATTTCTGTATTATAAATTCCTCATTCTAATACTTTGAGATACTGGATTTTTGATTTCCAAGAGCTGTAATCATCAAGATTAAAATAATTTAAAAAAAATTTCACTATATAATATTTTTCACTCGATAATGAATATATGATAAAAGAATATATGAAAGTTCCACTTTTTAAATTATGAACTTTCCTACGATATTAAAATTTTTTGAGCTGTACCTGTATATGTTTATGGGCTTTACCTGTAGACCGATGGAAATTCTGATCCCTAATGATGATTTTTATTTGGATGTGATTTGCCAATTTTCACATTTTGCCTCCTTTTCTTCGACTACAGTTTGTCTCCGTCCTCCAAACAGTAAAAGCGAAACCAAAAAAAAAAAAATGTTTGAATAAAGTTTCATGTAAACAATCATTTCTCTGCCCTTAGAGTGTGAAAACGAGGTTGGAAAAAGAGCAAAAGAAAATAAATAATAATAAAAATCCCCAAAGGCAGCATTGTACCGATGAACTGCATTTAGCTTTTCAATTTCAAACGCTTATTTTTTTCTCTTTGTCTCAATAGCACTCTACTGTAAGTCAATCAAATACAGAGGTTAAATATGCTGCAGTAAAAGTGATTTCCCGTCAGCAGCAATTTGCATCAGACTATCAAATGACAAAAGATTTTCTGTCTCATAGACCTTTAAGTAAAAAAAAAAAAAAAAAAAAAATGAAAAAGTCATGAATTTTCCATTCACTGGATCCCGGGCTGAAAGATTTCCCCAGTGAGGCGTCAGGAGCTGGCCTTCGGCCGTAAAGACTTCAGCACGGCCCGATTACAATCTGTTTGAGCCATATTGACCAAGAGTGAGTGTGCAGACATGTTTGAGGTGTAGAGCTAGCTGAGAGCTGACTCTGGGGTCCATCCCCACTCTCACATTAAGATTACTTGTCTTCATGTGTGGTGACCTCCAGTAGAGTTCTGCACTTCACAGTCCTTTTTCTCATTTAGAAGGGAGTTTTTCCAGCTTGCTTTTGCTCCTGATGTAGGCCCCGGTCAGGCACGCACCATGAACGAGACTCAGTAGTCCAGATATCCCAGCGAACACGATAAGGCGCTCGTGCTGTGTCGGATTACCCAGTTCTTCTCCCTTTGTCTCTTACTTTTTACGTCAGCATTTCAGAGGTTGTTCAGGTGACTTTAGCTCAGCGTTTAGTTCATGTGCTTAATATGCTGCTGAGATAGACAGGAGGAACAAGAAGGAGGGACAGTGGGAGGGAGATGAACCCTGATGTGCAGCCTAATGAAGAAGTGGCTTGCTTATTAGTGTGGAGAATAGGAGAGTGACGAGTGGCGGGGCCTGAGGATTTGTGCGACAGCACAAACAAGTGCATGAGAGAGGGAAGAGCCGAGTGCCTCCTCCCCGCTGAAAGAGCTTTCTGAGTGCTGTAATGAAAGCCACTGTTTGGGGAGGCAGGGATTCAGTGGTGAAAGCGGAGGGTGTAAGGCGTTCAGCTTGTTCTCTGGTGGTGGCAAGGAGGAAGAAGAGGGGCAGAGGACTCTAAACAAACACAAAAACAGCAGCAGCTGTTGCTAGCAGCAGGAGAATGCTTGATTACCTAGCGGACTGCGGCTGAAACAGCATTGCACCAGGCTCTCGGGACATAAACAGTAGGTATGCAAGACACTCCAGCTGCACCAGGTCTGGTCTCGCTCTCCCACTCTGGTAATTGGTCAACTTTGGATTCTACAGGGTGACAAACTCACTGATTGGCTACCGTGGCATTGGGAATGTGTGCTGAACCTAGACTAGTGTGTAGGTAAACTCAGGGGGTTGCGAGTGAAGGCCCAGGTAGGAGTGCCCAGCTATGCTGCAGACAGATGGTGGTTTTTTGGATGGCCTGTGCACAGGCAACCCAGCACTTCCCACCTCCTTCACCTCATTTTACTGTTTTGCAAGCTCAGGAGTTGGTGCTTCTGCCAGCTCCCATACCCTGCCAGGAAGAAGGAGGGATGTTCTGCCCACTGCAGGCCCCAGGCACAGAACACATCAACAGTCCTGAGAGCCTGTGCTCCTGTTCCTCTGCAGATGAGAGGGAATAGCTCGCCTGATGTCATCATCTCTTGCTGATCCCCATAACACCAATTAATTTCCCTCAGTCTGCTCTCCAGCACCTGGGCTTCTATCTAGAGATGAGCAACAACTATAAACTTTTTGCACAGAACTCAGAAAATCAGCAGTTTAGCATTATTATTATTATTTTATTTATTTTTTTTTTAAAAAAGGCCTTACACATGGTCATGAACAGTTATCTACAGCATAAGAGAGACATCACAGGATTAGTAAGAAACAATACGATGTTAAAACTGTGGTAATAATAACTGAAAAACATATACAGGTGCAAAATCTTTTTTAAAAAAAATGTGAATATCGTGGAAAAGTTCATTTTTTTCTTCTTCCGTAACTTAATTCAAAAAGTGGAGCGTTCATATATTCTAGATTCATTGTGAAATATTTCAAGCTATTTATTTATTTATTTGTTTTTGTTTTAATCTCGATGATTACGAGGTATGAGACGTGGAAATCAAAAATCCAGTATCTCAAAATATTAGAATAAAGAATTTATAATACAGACCCGAGAAGAGCTCTAATCACATAATTAACTCAAAACGCCTGCAGAGGTTGATGGTGTCCTCGAACCGGCATCCGATCCAAGGTACGTTCACGTCTTGTGTCCGATGTTCTCGACGACCCTGACCCTGACCCTGTCGTTGAAGATGAATGAATGAATGAATGTCAAGAAAGCCAGACACAAATGAAAGCATACAAAGCTTACCTTTTTTTGTTTGTTTGTTTGTTTGCACACAGTGAATACTTCATATACAAATCCCTTTCTTTTTTATTTTGTTTCTTACAGTTTCAGTTTCGGGTAACGGGCACACCGGCTGATACCCGGAGAGTACCGTCTGCCGTTTTTGTGCAAGCCAGCAATAAAAATGTGTAGATTTCTTTATATTTCTCTGTATGCTTTGCCGAGCAGTTTTCCACCGAGCTGTATTGTATTTATCTATCACACTCCGGATGTATGTAATATCCCTAACTGGAAGACTCGGTACATTCATAAAGGTCCTGATTTTGAAGTTTGAGGGTGAAAAACATCGGTGCCAAAAAGAAATGAGCTGTATTAGAGGGGGAATTCTTTTTACCTCGGCCTGAAATCAAATCCGTTATCTTTGCCATCGTTATTTTGTCCACACGCTGCATCAAGTGACATTTTGTAACAACTGCTTTGATAGACCACGATGCATTCTTTTATAACTATAAAGTATTCAATTCTCTGTACAATGATTTTTTTTTCCCCCGTCTCTGAATGTTATATTCTCTTTAGAGAAGCCTTCTATGCTTGTTTGCTCGTCTGCTCTCTCTCTCTCTACCCCTGTTTTTGCCTACGGAGGAATCTGGCACAAATGGATTTCCTCCCTATTAAAGATAGGGCCATGTTGCCAAGTATAAATATAGCGTTTTGCTGATCGTCGCTGTTTGCCATCGAGATTTACCGATTCCGTTCTCAAACGCTTTGGACCTTCGATTCCATCTGTCCAGTCCAGAGAGTTTTACCTGCGTCTCCGCTCTAGCCGTTTTCCTGATCGGCTCATGGACAGACCAACTCCAGAGCAGGAAGTCAGAGCAGATGTTTGTAAGCTTTGTTCAAGGTCTGTCCATTTAAAGCACAAGCCACAGGATACAGGGTGGATCTCTGAGCCTGACTTGGCACACAGTGTTTTGTAACACTAGTGTTTTATAATACTTTATTGTGGTCCACTGACCAGGGAGACATGAAATAGAAGGTTTTGATGAATTGAATGGCCTCAGTGGTTATACTGTTTTGCAGCACTTGGCACGTATGTTGGTCAGCTGGCCTTTGAGTGAGTGTACTTCACTAACAGAAAAAAAAAAACAACAAAAAAAACACTTGGATAACAATTTTTGTGATAACAGTTGAGGGTTTCTATAAATGAGTTAGCAGTGACTGCATATCTTAGCCTGAAACCCATTACTTTGACTTTTTTGTTGCTGGATCAGCAGCGAGAGGGACACTTAGGTGCTGATGTGCTCCGTGGTCTGAACCAGGGACTGGCTGGTGTTCAGTGAAATCCAGTAAGCTCCAGAATTATTGGCACCCTTGGAAAGAAAAGAGAATGTCAAACAATATACTTTTAACGGAACCGTGTGTCATACTTATTGGCGTCTTTGCATTTAGTACTTTGTTCAACCCCCTTTACAAATATAATATAGACTCGGAGAGTCCTCTGAGTCCTAGAGAATGCAAAGCGAGGAATCTGAGAGCACCCCTTTAATATAGAATATCTCCAGTTTCCTAGGTCCCTCGCTTTGTTCAGCTCTTCAGCTCACCCCACAGGTTTTCAGTGGTGTTTAGATCAGGGGACCGGGATGGGCACGTCAAAAGTTTGACCCATTTCTGTATGGATTTTGACGTATGGATCACAGTCCTGCTGGAAGAACCAACCCAGTTTTATCCTCTTGGAAAGGCAGCCAGATTTCTATTTAAAATCTCCTGGTACTTCCTGGAGTTCTTGATGCTATGTATCCGAACAAGGTTCCCAGGGGCTCTAAAGGAAAAACAGGAAAAACGAAACTCTTCTGTATAACCGTTCTTCTTTTTACGCCAAACCCTCCTCGGGTGTTTGTTGCCAAAAAGCTCTATTTCTGTCTCATCTGACCATAGAACCTGATTCCAGTCAAAGTTCCAGTAGTGTTTAGCGAACTCCAGGTGCTTACATTTGCGGTCAGATGAAAGTGAAGGCTTACTCCTGGCACACCGTCCATATAGTTTGTCGGCACGGAAGTGGCGTCTAATTGTAGACGTGGAGACGAGATGTACAGTCTTCTGCAAAGCTCCATCCTCGGTGAAATCGCTGCCACACGTGCGTCCTCTTCCAGGCAGGTTCGTCACAGATCCAGTTGTTTTAAACCTCTTAATTATTACACATTTTCATCTCATTTCATTTGTGTGTCCTCTAATGTTTGACTAAATTTGGATTCTGTACCACCTCATGGTCATACGTAAGTGAAACAGGAAGTCATGCATAACTGCTGAAGAGTTCCTTTCGGGTGAACTTGCGTAAATGGGAACATGCTCCGGTTGCATTCCGTTCATAAAAGTGTCAAGGGGTGACAATAATTGTATACTGAAATATTTAAAAGCTAGATTGATCTTATATTTTTAGTGTTTAAGAGTTTAAGCTAACTAACCTCAGACATTTTTTACATAGCCTCTGTTTGTTTTTTTGTTTTTTTTTTACATGCGTTTAACAAAGGTGCCAATAATTCTGCAGCCGACTGTAGCCGTCTTCCAACCGAAGCAGTAACGAAACAGTTTACAGGACTCACCGGTTGAGATGGACAGCAGCGCTACTCATTTAGAAGTGCTCTGTTCTGAACAAATATACCAGTGTTACTCTCGATTTCCAGGCAACTGTATGGTTTGGATGTTGTGGACCACCGACGTGGAACAAGCCCAGCCACTTTGGACCAGAAATCAAACACAATATTTTCTTCTAGTGAGTGAAATTATTATAAGACCAGGTCTGACAGCTTGCTATGAGTCAGATGTTCTTCTGTCATACAGCATCCATGTTAGCAATCAAATTCACTTTATTTGCACTGTATCTAGATGATTGTTGGAATCACGAACGGTCTTCTGTCAGCATCCCGATGTAACTCGATTACGCTGGCTGTATGACGCTCCTGAATTGAGGATGAAGGCATAATACACTCCTCCTCACCATCATTCCACCGTACAGCATTGTACGCATCAATGTGCCACATCATCTAACAGCACGCCACGCTAGCTCTCTGTGGGCGTGTGCTCCTGTGTTTTGTTAGCACCTTTAACTGTCAGTGTAAACAGTCTTTAACCTTTGGCAGTATTACTGTATTTTTCCCCAGGCCAGGTCCTAGAAAACATGCTCATTGCTTTATTATCTTTTCATCTGCATGTGTCTGTTTGCTTCTTTTTTTTTGTTGCTCTGTGCATGTGTGTGTGTGTGTGTGTGTGTGTGTGTGTGTGTTTACGTTTCCTCCACCATGTATCCCGGTTCGTTTGTGTACTCAGGCTCGCTCGCTGGTGCAAATGCTCGTCAGTCAGGAAGTGGAAAAGCTTCCAGTGTCACTTGCAGCCAAATTCTGGAACACAGTGTCACATTTTACAGACGGCAAAAGTGAGGAAGGGAGCGAACGTGAGGGAGAGAGAAGAAAGAGAGCGATTCGAGTACCTGCCTCAGTCTGCGGGCCAAGAGGTGGTGCTGTGGATGACCTCACCGTCTGAGGGGGTGGATTACAGTGAGCCGTTTCAACCACCTTCCAGGACGCCCTTGTTTATTTTTGTCTATGGGATGATGGGAAATTTGACTGCTGCAGAAACAAACTGACACCCCGGTGCAGGCTGCCTGGGCGGGGGTGAGTGTGGTGTGTGTGTGTGTGTGTGAGAGAGAGAGAGAGAGAGAGCTGTGGGTGTATGTTCAGTTTCTGGGGTTTGGCGGTTCTGCTCTGGAAGTATAATGGAAAAGACGGTGAGGCCATGTGCAAAGTTTGTTGTTCCATGGGCCATAATGGTCGAACTGTGTTTAAAGTTAAAGCAGAGTACTCGGAGGTAATTTGTCTGTGTGCGCATGTGTGTGTGGGCGTGTGTCTGACATGATCACATCCTCCTCCTACTGAAATCTAGGCCTTCTTCTAACAGCGCTTTTCATACAGTGTTTTCCTACAATTAGCAGCTAATATTCGCCGAGCCCCACACGAATTTATGGAGATACTAGAGATCCAGATCCTTTCTGCCTCTGGATGGAGCTCAAATCTTCTTTAATTCCAGACTGCTGGGACTACGGCTGCTCCTAACGCCATACAGACTTCATATAAGTCAATAATGAACTTTTTCACACTATCTGTTGTTACCCAGATGATGACGGGTTCCCTTCTGAGTCGGGTTCCTCTCAAGGTTTCTTCCTCTTAAAACATCTTAGGGAGTTTTTCCTCGCCACCGTCGCCACTCGGTGGCTTGCTCAGTTGGGATAAATTCACACCTTTAATATCTGTACACCGTGTTGATATTTCTGTAAAGCTGCTTTGAGACGATGTCTATTGTAAAAAGCGCCACACAAATAAAATTGAATTGAAGTGAATTGAATTAATATGAGCAGCGTTCCTCACACCTTTTTACCTTTTAACAGCATGCGTTTAATGTGTGAACTAAACCGCTGTGTCATTTTCCATCTCTTTATGATTCTCATCAGGAAATGGCAGGAAGGAGCAACATGTTCACCTTGTTCCTTATGTAAATGTACGGTTGTTACACCCTCTTGGAGACAATTGTAAGCAAATGCCAAAATTCAACAAGGCTCAACTTATGCAGGGTGTAACAGCTTGCATATCAACTTTCTTTGCATTGCTCTCCAAGTCAGCCTGTAAAACAGACATGTGCAGACTGGCATACCAGCAATATAACCTGCCTTCAAACCATCCACAGCTGCTTAATAATCATCATCATCATCATCATAATAATAATAATACATGACTGTTGAGGCCCTCATGCTGATTTGTACACATTTGAAAGCAAATGTTAAATGAAACTAGGCTTGGCTGAATAGTGGTTAGCACACTTGCCTCGCATCTCCAGGGTTCGAATCCCACCACCACCCTGTGTGCGCAGAGCTTACGTGTTCTCCCCGTGCTTCTGGGGTTTCCTCCAGGTACTCCGGTTTCCTCCCCCAGTCCAAAGACATGCGGTGTAGGCTGAATTGTCCGTAGTGTCTGTATGGGCGTGATTGTACCCTGCGATGGGTTGACACCCCGTCCAGGGTGTGTGTCCCCTCCCCCCCACCGCCTCATGCTCCGAGTTCCCCGGGATAAATGAGCTCCAGGCTCTCCCTGTGCCCCCGTGTAGGATAAGCGATACGGAAAATGGGACGAATGGATGGAACATTCCGATTGTAGAAAACTTACACGCATCTCAGTCAGAATTGAATAAACCGATTCACACAGAATTTCCATCTGAACAAATGAGGTGCTTATTTTATCCAATAAGCTGTATAAACCGATTAAAAACCACAACACTTTCTCTGCATGTGCTCAAAGCATGCGCCGGTCCTGGTGGCTGGAGACGTGATAACAAGCAGAATGATGCAGGACACGAATTAATTAATTAATTAACCTATTTATTTTTGCTCATGTAGTACACGTCTTAGAGCCGATTTAAAACCACATTGAAAAAATCGAAAGCTTTGCTAAAACGCCGAGCTAAAACGGACTCTTTACACTCTGACCGGAATCGCAAACTTCTCATGGTTGTTGTAAGATCTGGTCCAGGTTACATGCAATATACACGCTCATTTTTAACCCAGTGCCGAGTTCAGGGTGCACATAAACATTTCATTTGGAATCAGCAACTGGAATGAACTTGTTTGGATGGATCAATCTTTCACTGGTGAAAACACAGTGAAATCTATCCTAGAAGGTCATTTTTCGCAGTATACCTGATACCTCCAACCTCCAACCTGATCTTGTCTTACTGTAGCCTTAGTGCACAGCGAGTCTAGAAATCACGTTGCGCAATGTGTGTGTGTATGTTCGTGAAGTAATCTAGCAGTTTAAGTGCAGTATCGCATTACTACTGATAATTGCAAACAGTTGATCCCATCCCACACAGTCTCTCTCTCTCTCTCTCTCTCTCTCTCTCTCTCTCTCTCTCTGTCTGTCAGTTGCTCAAGATCGATGGAGAAGGAATTTGTAGTTTCTCCTGCTTTACAGTAGGCAACAGTGTAACTCCTCTTCACGTGGTAAAATTGTATAACCTGGTCATTTTCAGTGAAGGTAGGACAGTATGAAAATACTGATACTACCCATGACTGTTGAGTAGGTTGGTGTGTGCAATGGAAAATACAAGTTTTCCAGTGTGTCAACGCTGGTGCACGGAAGTGTATTATTCACACACACGGCTTCAGCTTGCAGGGTGTTTGATCACACATTACCCTCACAAACACCCTGTTTTACTTACAGAGGTCCCATTAATCGTGTTAGGGCCAAACTGACCTGAGGAAATTCATAATTAGAATTACATGGAGAGTCAGGACTAAACTTGGATTGACAGAACGTCATTAAAGACCATGCCTTAGGCTAATGAGAAAACCATTGCCTATGAAGTCTGTCAGTCACAATAGAGTCCCACCCCTCTAGTCCTGCCAGAATCATCCAGGTGGCCCTAATAATCCAAGCAAGGGGTGAAACCAAAACCCGAACGGAGTGATTTATGATCTGGAAACGAACAAAACGGGGGGTGTCGTGGGGGACTCTCGTTAAGCAGTGCGAGTGATTTGAAAGTTTACATGAATTACGCATTTGATTTGGGGACCAAAGAGCCATTGCTTGCTTGTTTGAACCCAGTGGTCTCCTGTTTTAAGCATGCGCTATACAAGTCATCGACATAGCAGAAGTATTAACAAACTGCGCCCTCTTCTGTTTATATTCCTCCGTATCTTGTTCGCCATCACGCATAAATAGTTCCTTTGTCCATGGTGTCAGACAGTGGCTCCAGAAGGGAGAGAGAATGCCTTTGCGTGTAGATGACTCGTTGCACTCCGTGCCCGGCTGCAAATGAACATCTGGATGGCATATTGGTTCCATGTGTGAAAATGAGATCAGCTCAAATAATGACCAGACTCTAGAGAAAGGCAAATGCAGGCTGGCTCTGATTTGCTCAACAGCCCAAATTGGCAGCACCTTGCATAATTAGGGAGTAATTGGCTGAGATTAGATGGGCTACAGACCCTGACCAATCATTAATTTGGAGCCCCTTCTCTAGGCCCCTCCTTCTTTCTTTACCCTGATGGCCCCGTCCGACGTTTGCTAAAGCGCTATCAGCTGGTAGCTATTTGTCAGAACTCTACCTCCTACCAACCCACCCACCAACCTCTGTATGGGCCTTAATTGTTTTAGACAAACAAGCAAGCTTGTGGCTTAGGTTTTTTTTTTTTTTTTTTTTTTTAAACACACAGGAAGACATGACTTTGATCCACGTAGTATTTCTTAGCAGGGCCTCAGAGCTATTTACTAAAGACGTTTATTCACAGACGGCAGATAGCCACAAAATGGACACTTAGACTGGCGCAAAGGAAAGCACCGTAAGCGTTAGTGGTGGAATGATGGTTAACAGTAAGCGAGGGATCGCACGACTCTCATTTATATTCATTCTGCATGTTTCTGTTTTGCTTGCATTAAAAGTATTCCGGAGACGCTTATTTTGGACAGTGTCGTTTTTCATATTCAGTTCCGTCGGTGTTTTGAGGTGTGCATGGCCTAATATTAACACGCAATCCTGAGGCCAACTGCTATGCTTCATTAGGTGTTATAACTGCGCCTTTTAGCGACGGGGAAAGCTTTACCTCGCTACTCTTTAGCAGCGACAGCGGTGGCGGTTTGCCTTTTCTCACTATCTGGCAGCACCCCCTGATTTATAAGCAGTCAAGACGTGGGGATTACGCTTGATGGGAACACAGCGATTTTCAGGAAGTGATAAAGGGGAATACATCTGATTGTTTGCAGCACTTGGTTCGGAAAAGTGATGGTGTGAATTAACAGGCAAGAATAGATTACATTTCACTTCTGCTCACCACATGGCGCTGAGCTGAGCCGAGATGTGTGTGATTGTACATGTGTGTAAACAGCTTGCAGGCAGTCACCGTTGCAATTACCGACATGAGTACGAATGTAATCACAACAAGATGGACCCACAGCAGACAGTCTCTGACGATGTAGAGGTCTGGGTTACCACCTCTTGCAGCATGTCAGCACATGTGGGAGCTCAATCAGTGATGGTCATTTGTATTCGATGAATCTTGACATTCATGAAGCTGAGACTGAGAATGCTCAAGGAGTGCACGGTGTAAAACAAATAACCTGTTGTGTGTGTGTGTGTGTGTGTGTGTGTGTGTGTGTGGTGCGCTGCAATGCCGTAACCACCTTCACCAGTCTGTCTGCTTCTCTCTAACTTCTCTCTCTAATCATTTAATCCCGCACAGCCTCTGGGCCAGAGGGCCACACCTTTAACTGTGCCTTTGTGTACAGAGTAATGTTCAGGTAATAGCATGCTCTTACTCGCTTCTTTATGTTGTTTGGTCTGATCTCCGTGCGCTTCTTCTTTTGTCTCTTAATAACAACAGGAAAAGCTCTTACGTTTTGTCCCTTGGTATCCCTTCCCTATCGTCTCGCAGTCCCTCCTATCGTTTTCCTCAACATTGTTTACAGAAGGGTCATGAAGACTGGTAGAGAGAGAGAGAGAGAGAGAGAGAGAGAGAGAGAGAGAGAGAGTGTGGGAAGAAGACATGGAGCACTCTGTTTTTGTTATTAAATGGTGCTTTCACTGAGGAATGTGTGTATTAGATGTAGATTGTTTCCTATTAGCAGCTTATCTCCTAAAAGGCCTGGCGTAGGTAACAGAGGAGTGAGAGACGTACTAGTAGAGACCTCTTGCAGAGCTTTAGCCTTTGGGAATTCACCAGTGCTCCCATAGAGACTTGGATATCAATAATGATTTCTGACATCGCACTAACCAAGCCGTTCGACAAGGAAAAGAGGGGTTAGTGACTCCATTTTCTGCTTTACTTTAACACCCCCCCCACACACACACACACACACACACACTCACACACTCCTCCCCGCCCCACACAGCTGTGTCGTATATTTTGTTACATTTTTAAAAAATGAATTTAATGAAAAGGGACATTCCATATATTTTCACATTTCCCGTGTAGCATTGCTATCTCTTTGGCTTGTTCAGATGCCATTTGGACAAATGTTTCTTTTATGGACCTGGAAAGTCCAGAATGAATCAGCGTAGTGAGATGAAATCACCCTCACGCACCTGCGGCACACCCGGTAAGTAGCCTCATTGAGAAGCAAGGTGAACCGTAAACAGAAAAAGAAATTCCGAGCCAATATTCAAGAGAAAATGTCTATTTGGGATTACTGAAATCACACAAAAGCCTCTCTGTTATAAATGAAATTACATCCCAGAAAGATCCTCATGGATTTTCTCGGAGGCATGTGTGTGGCTTTCAGAGCAGGGTCAGTGCATGTTTTCACATGGTAATGTCTCTACCTAGTGATTTCCCAAAGCAAGACATGACTTTGGGTTTTTCGCTAGTGTAGTACTGAAACCGTGTTCCTATTTGGGAGGTCTTTATTTTCCCTTAATGAGCCACGTACAGTCATGCGAGAAAAAAAAAATAAGTACACCCCATGGAAATGGTTGGCTTTTTTAACATATTTGGACAAGCAAACATTTGATGCTCTTTGAAACAGTGCCTATTTATGACGTTGATGCACTCTATCAAATGACACATAAAATCGACATTTTGTAGTAATTTTCACTATTTAAATTAATAGATCAGTCGCATGGAAAAAGTAAGTGCACCCCTACATTTATCACAACTTCACATCCATAAAATTAGAATCCGGTGTTCAGGATCAGGTGGCAGTGATGAGAACCTGTTTAGGGAGTGCAGGTGGAACCGGTCTTATTTATACCCCTCTCATATCTAGTGTCTGGTGTTCCCTTTGCTATTGAGGTGTGTGGTGTCATCATGCCGAGATCTAAAGAGTTCCGTAAGCCCTAAAGAAAAAAGGTTGTGGACGCCTATGAGTCTGGCCAGAGATTTAAAAAACGATCTCCAAATTATTTGAAATACATCATTCCACTGTGAGGAAAATAATCTACAAGTGGCACAGATTTCAATCGACCGCCAATTAGTCCAGGACGGGCCGTCCCAGCAAATTCAGCCCAAGAGCAGACCGTCTGATGCAAAAAGAAGCCTCTAAGATCCCAAGATTTCATCAAAGGATCTGCTAGAAAGTCTTGCAACTGTTGGTGTCAAAGTACATGCTTCTACAGTAAGAGATTACACAATTTTGACCTGCATGTGAAAAGTGCCAGGAAAATGAACATCATAGCAAGACTACGGTTTGCCAACGAGCATATAGGCAAAGACCAGGCCTTGTGGGATAATGTGCTCTGGATAGACGAATCAGAGGTAGAGTTGTTTGGCCACAGTAACAGCAGGCATGTTTGGCGCAGACCAAAGACAGTTTTTCAGGAGAAGCACCTCATACCAACTGTGAAGCACGCTGGTGGAAATGTTATGGTTTGGGGTTGCTTCGCTGCGTCACGGACTGGACAGCTTGCATTCAGTGATTCAACTATGAGAGTGCTATCAAAGAGTGCTTGAAGATAATGTGAGCCCATCTGTCCAAAATTGAAATGAAAGTGGAAAATGATCCTAAGAACACTAGCAAATCCACCAAGGAATAATAATAATAATAATAATAATAATAATAATAAAGTATTTAGATTTATATAGTGCTTTTCTAGGCACTCAAAGTGCTTTACCTTGTATGGGGGGGGGGACGCCCACCACACACCAGCTATTGGTGGAGTGGAGACTGATGTAGCCAATTCAGGGATGGAGATTGTACGGGGGAATTTTGCCAGGACAATGGGGTTATACCCCTACTTTTTATGAGAAGTGTCCAGGGATTTTTAGTGACTACAGACAGTCATGACCTTGGTTTAAGCTCTCATCCAAAAGACAGTGCTGTTTTTACAGTATAGTGTCCCCATCATTATACTGGGGCATTAGGACCCACATGGTGAGCATCCCCTTCTGGCTTTACTAATAGCACTTCCAGTAATAGCAGCAACCTTAGTTTTCCCCAGGAGAGCTCCCATGCAGGTACTGACCAGGCTTAACCCTGCTTAGCTTAGTGGGAAGCCAGGCAAGAGTTGCAGGGTGATATGGCTCTGTTATGGAACGGCTCAAAAAGAAGAAATGGGGGTTATGGAACGGCCTAGTCAAAGCCCGGATTTGAATCCCATTGAAATGTTGTGGGGGGGGGGGGGGGGGGGTTTGAAACGGGCAGTACATGCAATAAAACCTTTAAACATCTAGCAACTGAAAGAATATTGCATGGATGAGTGGTCAAAATTTCCAGCAAGTCTGGTGGACAATAATGCAAAACACCTGAGAAGGATAAGCGGTATAGAAGATGGACGGATGGACGGATGGACGGCCCTACAAGGAGTTATTTCTGCTAAAGGCGGCAATTCTAGCTTCTGAGGCCGAGGGTCCACTTACTTTTTCCACAGATGAATATCTATTGATATTACTGTTGAATAAATAATTTGATAAAGCTGTTTTTCCTCGTGGTTTTGTTCAAGTATATCAACATCAATAATATGTACTGTTTCAAAGAGGATCAAATGTCTGCTTGTCCAGATATGTCAAAAAAAGCCAACAATTTCCATGGGGTGTACTTATTTTTTCACACGACTGTATATCCTTGCCTCTTTATTACACGAACACCTTCCTACCGAGCAACTAAACTCCCACTGCTCAGGAATGATGTTTTTGGTATGAAATCCAACATCTTGGGCCAGTTTTTGAATGTTACGGAATCAAGTCGGTTTGAACAGCGGTCTTTTCATGAGAATTTAAGCATGGGATTTTTCACCTTTACTTGCTGTGCTGAATAATGAGGAGATTCAGAAGGAAAACAATTCAGCGGCTCAGTTAAGTACGGTTATTCTGATTGATCTCTGACCCCGCCCCCATTCGCAATGTACGAGGGCTCGCTGAATGCTTCAATACGCATGAAAATGTCAATCTTATGCTATGGCCTTCAAATGAACCAGATCTCAACCCAGTTGAACACCTATGGGTGATGTCCCAACACCCTACTAAGGCGTTCTATATTGTTTTTGTTCTTTGTGGCCTGTTTGTACATTTGTTTTTATCTCTTAACGTCTATATATTTTCATTTTCTTTTGTTATTCCTAGCTCTTCGTCATGCTTTCCTGCAGTAGGTAGGTAGGTAGAACATTTTGTTTTCTTATTTCCAAATAGAGATGAAACAGCACCTATTAGACAAACGGTGGTAGAGGAATGTGCTTTTCGATTTTGCCTCCGCTGCTCCATCGGCAGGTCTGGAGAGCCAGACTCCACACGTTCAGCAAGCCAGACTCTGACCTTCCAACAGAAGTTTTTGAGAAACTTGTAAAATTCATTTGAGAACAAATGTGCACACATTCTTTTGGCATTCCATCCTGCTCGAGCATGTCGGCTTTGGATCGTGCAAAGGTCTAAAAACATGGTGTTCATTTTCACTTTTATAGGGGGCCTCATTAGGGACTTGTGTGTTTTTACAAACAGGTTGTTCATGCCTACAGATGTTGAGCTTCCTCTATGTTAGCTAAGCTTGGCCCATGGGCTTGGACTACCACAGACTGTAGCCAAATTTTCACAAGGCATCATTTCCTGCCTGTCTTACACACCACCATTGCAGATTTTCTTCCTAGTATGTGTGCATAGAGCGTAAGAGTACGTATTCTGAGAGCGAATATGTTAAGTCTGAAACTATTAAAGGTGGCCTTGTTGAACAGTAGTCTTCAGATCGCTGTTCCGTTTGGGTGTGGTCTACTGTTCTCGTACTGATGAATGCTGGGACACAGCTGTGTGTGTTTGGTGGTCAGAGATGAAGTCTACCGTTAATGGGAGCTCTGGAAAATCTAGCAGGAAAAAATAGGTTCAGCTGCTCAGGGCCTTTCTTGAACTATAACTCTTATTTTTAACCTCATTGTTGTGGAGAGGGGGACGAGTGCTGGCTGCCGCCCTGCAAGCCATTCTTCAACGCAAACATGTTCCAGGGGTAAGAAACGTCCTCCAGGACACTGACGCATGGCCTGTCCTTATGTATTTAACTATTCGACAGCTCTTGCCACTTTTTGAACCCCCTGAAAGCTTTCAAGGTGAAAGTACAGGACTAATTGATCCTGTTCACTTGTCTTCATTTCTGTTTTGAAGGCAAGCTGCTCAGATGGTGAAGGCAGTTGGCGTGCTCGACTTTTCCTCTTCAAGGCAAACTCATCACAGATGTACCTCTCATGTCTTGCTTACGGCTGTGAAAATGACCATAATTAGTGCTGGCAGTACACTCTACCATGGGCATCTTCATTCTCATGTTTTGTTTGAGCTGAATTCTGAGGTCTAACTCCACCGATTGTATTTTTAAACCAGTCCCAACGGAACAAGTCTATAGCTGACCCTTCATTGGCAGATGAGGTCAGGTCAGTCTTAGAAAAATAAGTATTTAATTGGAGCCATTGTTTTAGATCATGTGCATTAATTAGAAAGGTTCCTTGTAGATGGGCCAGTTGATAAGAGGCATGATGAGAAACTTCGTCAAGTCTGTCAGACTGTGAAATTGAACACAGTTAGAGCTGGCTGTATGTGTTTACACAGCTAGTAGGAGCACTGGTTCATTTTAATCTTTCATCTTTAATTTATCCAAGTGCCTGTGTCCATTCTCTCAGGTGACTGGAGCCCTGTATGAATATGGATGTCCATGTGTCCTATCCAAGCCGACAGCAGGCTACTCATTTCTCGCATTTCCAAAAATGGCAGACTCCTCCACCTTGGCTTGTTCTCCAAGAGCCACTAATGGTCTCTTTTCTGTGCTGTGTGCTGAGATAGCTGTCTGGCTGAGACTGAGCAGGGTTTGTAGCTCCAGGCCAGCTCAGGCTCAGTGAAGCAGGAGAAGGAGAGAGAGAACGAGAGAGAGAGAGAGCGAGAGCAGGGGCAAGGAGTTGGAGAGGGAGAGGGGTCTGGATTAAGCTCACTTGAAAGGATGAAAGCCTGCTGAATTTCTAATGAGGTGTTTGCCAGGAATCTCAGAGTCAGCGAGTCATTTCGTGAGAGTGTGGCCGTGCAGGTTTAGAAGGAAATTGAGCATGGTTCTTTTCCGGGAAGGAATATGATGAGGCACCTTTGGCTTTGTGGGTAAGGCCTTGCCTGGTCCGAGTCAGGCCTGCTTCCCTGTCTTGAGGCGCCACAGCGTGGATATGCACGTGTATACGAATCCTTTTTTGAAGCCGCAGCGAGTCCAAACCTGTGAGCGAGTTAATCTGGTCTAACAGATGCTTTTAAACTGTCACTTTCCTACACACATTCATGTCTCCATTTGTGAGCGCTAAGCTCCGCTCCTGCTCCTGCTCCGTTCCTGTGCCAGAGCCGTGTACACGTAGCACAAAATATATTTCCAGTCAGGTGCTCAAACAATGGCACCTAGTGCCACTGAAAAGGGACTGTGTTTCCTGGTGTTGTTTTCCATTTTCAGAGTTTGAACTCATTATAATAAGTGTGTACATGTGTGCTAGGAAGTAAATTCTTCACACAACCCTTAAGGCCAATGCCATGGCAACAGGGCAGCTTACCAGGCTGGCATTTTGGACTCAGAAAGCTTGGTCACAGAAATCTTCTTGGTCTCTCTCTCTCTCTCTCTCTCTCTCTCTCTCTCTCTCTCTCTCTCTCTCTCTCTCTCTCTTTTCTTATGCTGTGCTATGGAGCATACTCAATACCCTACACTACCTGCATCCAATTATCTTTTTGTTTAGGTTATACTTCTATTCACTGTTTTTTCCCTCCTTATTTCCCCCTTTTCGTCGTCTCTTTCTGTCTGGTTCTCTTTCTTATATTTTCTGTTTATTTTTTCTTCTTTCTCTTTTCAAACTCTAACCATGACTGTCACACATACCATTAACTTGCAGCCATATTTTATCAGTACAGAAAAAAGAAAAGAAAAAAAACCCACTGTGGTAGTGAAACTAAAGCTGATTCATACCAGACAAGTCTTGCTGTTGAAAGCAGTGTTTACATTCTCCTAAAAATCAAATGAGAGGCCGGTTTCTCCCAGCACTGTGGCCTGGTGGGCTCCAAAGATGCTTGAGAAGTTGGTAAAATGGCATCTTCAATCTTCAGAAAATGCTCGAGGTTGTGTTTCATATGTAAGGGCCCCCACCCCGCACTTTTTTAGGCAGGTCTGGCACTCTACTGAGTATGCATTACTGTATATAGGATGTCATGATGTTAACCAGGTTTAATTAATGTTTCATTCCTGTCTTATTAGCCTGTACATGTCAACACTTTTTACTCACACTTGCACTAAAATCCACTTGTTTATCACCACGTTATTTATACTGTGCTTCATGCAATACCTGATTTAAATCGATGGAGGCTTCGCTTTATTTCGAAGGTATCACGTACATTTACTGAAACATAGCATTACTTGTTACTACTCAGCTTCCTGTCGTTGTCCTGATTTACTCCATTACACCATTGTTTTAAGCATATTATATGCTTAAAATGAGGTGGAACTGTTAGGATCTATGCTTCAGGAACCCAGGACCTTCATGATTACTGTAAATGACCCACGGGCGTGTGCCGTTGCTCTGGTCTCGGACTCGAATGTTTCAAAGTTTACATTGGACAGTCACCTTGGCTAAACTCAGTGGGTTAGAATTCATTTCATTTGGGCCCACCCATTTACAGAAGTGGGTAGGCCCAAGGTAATCAGACATCCTAATCAAAGTGATGTGCTAATTTTCCATCTGGTCCAATCAACCTAAGTAAAATGCGATAGCTTGTGACTCTCCTCAAATTATAACCAGGCCTGGAGTATCAGTGTCTGTCACGGTTACAGTGCCTTGCGAAAGTATTCACCCCTCTTGGGATTTTTCCTACTTTGTTGCCTTACAGCCTGGAATTAAAACGGATTTTTTTTGGGGGGGTGGTGGTGGGGGTGCTGGTGGTGGGGGGGTTGTTGTATCATTTGAATTACACAACGTGCCTACCACTTTGAAGATGCGAAATATTTATTATTGTGAGACGAACAAGAAAAAAGAAAAAAAAAAAAACAATACTTGAGCGTGCATAATTATTCAGCTCTGTGGAGTGTATGCCTTAATACTCCAATCCCCTCTGTGGAGCTTTGGAGCTTCTTCACGGTTATCTTTGGTCTCTTTGTTGCCTCTCTCATTGCCGGTCCATGAGTTTTGGTGGCAAATAGGAAAAATGCCAGGGGGGGGGGGGGGGGGGGGGGGGTACTTTTGCAAGGCACTGTAGCTGACTAATTCTGATCGATTCTGTTAGTTAGACCACATCACAGCTGAAGTGCATGTTTATGGTATACATGGACCGATGCATGTTTAAAGAAAGAATGGAGGAGTGATTGAAGAAAGCAGAAATTGCCGCTCTTTTCTCTAGTGCTTGCTTTAACGTGCTCAACTGTTTTCAAATGCAGTCCATATGCAGTGTCACAGCATATACCCAATCTTTATTGAGGGCTTTATCGACTTTGACTAGTAAGGAGCAGACGTATACAGCGGACTAGCTTGACTTCACGTAGCACAGTCCATTCTAACTTTATTATTATTTGCATTGTAGCATGTAGATTATAAATTTTATATATATATATATATATATATATAAGTACTTGAATACTTACAGAGCTTCTCGGTGACATTTATCACACAGTTGTGCAGATGGTATTAACAAATACAACTTAAATAATTCTTCCGAAAAGCGCTTAAGACAGCAGCTAGACATGTGTTTAGCATCTGTGCACGTTATAGGCACTCAGGTGTTTTCTTACACTGTGCACATATGAATGCAAGGAGCCGGATTATTTCTAGAAGTCACATCGCATCGCGTTCCTCATTGTGCAGCTCTTTTTTTTTTTTTTTTCGATTCAGTTTCAGAAACATTCTTCCCGCCAAAGACAAAAGAAAAAGTCTTATATGTGATAAAGCACGCTGTTTTAAAGATCGTTCCATGCTCAACATTGGTGTTTGATCCTGTATGGATGCATACTGTGTACTGTAGCAGTTCGACCAATTTTTAGGAATAGCTGTACTCCCGCACATCAATGCAAATCAGTATCCAATCAAACAGCGCAATGCATACACTCATGCAGATGCGGGTCAAAGGTTCAGTTAATGTTCAGGAAAAATTGCGATCTCAGCGACCATGATGTGGTTGTTGGGGTCAAACTGGCAGCTTTCAGTATTTCATAGAAACGGTGCCAAAAAAATAAATAAATAAAACCATCCAGTAAGAGGCAGTTCTACTGCAACCTGGCTTGTTGATAAGAGAGCTCAGAGGAGAATGACCAGACTGGTCCGAGCTGACAGGGTATGGTTAACTTGACGAGCGGAAAAGCATCTCAGAATGCATAACGCTTCAAACCATGAGGCGGATGGGATACAACAGCAGCAAACCTCATCGGGTTCTACTCCTGTCGCCCAATCACAGAATCCTGAGGCTACAGTGTTCACAGGCTCACCGAAACTGGACAGCTGAAGACTGGAGAAAGACCAGGTGACGTTTTTCCAAGAGGTGAAAGCAGATATCTCGTATAGGCCTTCAGAAGCCTTGCTCAGCTGATCAAAGCGTTTATCTGAAACGTCCTGTATCTCCGGACACTCTGTGTACTTCATTTTAACTACATCCACAATCTGTACTCAAGAATACGCACTTACTTGCTGGATTCTACATAAATATACCCACAGTGAAGAACTATGCACACACACACACACACACACACACACACACACACACACTCAAAGCCCCTGCCATCCTGGAAATGAATCAGCTAGTGTCTCCAGATTGATGGAGCGATAAAGCAGCATTTTTTAAAGCGAGAGTGAACATGTGTTTTAAATAAAAGCTTCAAGGCAAACCCCCAAAGCCAGTGTTACATTACAAGAAGGAGAAGATTAAAACACAGAGAGAGAAAAACACGCTTCGACATTTTTTTTTTATCGTTCCTTATCACGTTCCAGCTGGAGGTCTGGTGCATTTAAACTCTTCGCTGCGAGCCCATCCTTCTTCTTTAATCAGCGCAGAAATGATACATGTGTGTACGCACTCCGACTGGAACTCCACAAAGCTCTGGCTGAAAGGAAAGACTATACACCCAGTCCTCCTTTTTGCCTCCCTCCATAGCTTTTAAGCTCCCGTGTGTGGGTACTGGGTCTGCAGATGGGGAGGAAACTAATAGGTTTATCCATGACATTATTATTATTATATATATATATAATTTTGTCCTCTCCTTTTTCTTTATTTCTATTCTTTTCCCCCTTTTGTTCCTTTGTCAAAATGAAGGTTGGGAGGTGCGC
Organism: Ictalurus punctatus; assembly: GCF_001660625.3. Taxonomy (NCBI): domain Eukaryota; kingdom Metazoa; phylum Chordata; class Actinopteri; order Siluriformes; family Ictaluridae; genus Ictalurus; species Ictalurus punctatus. The sequence goes on along the minus strand of NC_030439.2, from coordinate 4,498,075 downwards.
TATCCTTTTTCACTGTAGAGCCGTTGAAGGAAGCTTTCAAAACAATGGGTATTCTCTTCATGAAGGGAGGAAAGCAAACTCTTTTCAGTCTCTCTTATGTAACTGACTCACAGTCCTTTGATTCATCAGCCATTTACATGCTCACATGATATTCATTTATTTAATTCCATCTGACCGTTTGCTTTTCATAATCGTACAGACATTTATCAGTACCGGGCGTTTTTTTTATTTTTTATTAGATTTTTTTTTTTTGCGAGTAGGAGCTGGTGAGTAATGTCTCAGATGGTCACATGGGCCCTTTCTACGTCTGTTAGGGGTCTTTTCAATAAGTAGTTCTGTTGTAGCTTGGCTAATTCTCACTACTTCCAGTGCATGCATCAGAACGGCGTGACTCGTGTGCAGATCAGTAACGTGGGTGTGTCTAAATCAGCTCCCTAGGTCCTTCCTTCCGTTCGGTTTCCTTTTCCTTCCTGTTCTAATAGTTTTCTTGAGTGATTGTGGGAACGATAATGATCATATTCAGGATGAGAGAGGTGGCGTGTGCGAGTGTATCTGCGAGAGAGAGAGAAAACCTGTGCTTTTGGACGTCTCATGAAGGAACCTGAGGGCCTATAGGGGTCAGTGATGTACAGCCGAAGGGTTTGTGATTTTATTATTTTTTTGAAGACGTGATTTTCTTTTTTCTTTTTCGAAGAGGTAATTACCCCTCTAGTATTGTTACAGTTCTGTTTTCCCGATCACACTATTTTATTATTATTATTTTTTCATTTCATGTACGATTTTGATAGCAGAGGACTGGATACTGATCTGATACTGGCATCCTCACGTTAACAAGGCCAGCTCTCTGGAAGCTTCTGCTGCCAAGTTGTGCAAAACACCAGAGACGTGATAGCAGCGTGCTTAAATTCAATTTGTGTCCACCGTCCAAAATAAGTGTCATGTCGATCAGCATAACACCTCCTCGGATACTGCAAATATGCTACTTACACCAGTGTTCTTTCAGGACGTTGTTCATTTCCTAATATATGAAGCACAATACCCTAAACACCAACGGGCTCCAATAATGTCGACTTGAATCTGAATCCAGGTTTAATAAAAGTAGAAAAAGTGCAGTACGATGTCAGATGTTTCAAGTCTTTGAACACATTGTAATCGCTTTGGGTTCTGTGCATGAGTGAAAAGTAAATAAAAAAATAAAATAAAAGTCTCTAGTAGTGAGTAAACACGATGACGCACAGTGCCTGGCGTTTATTCGGGTATTCACCCCGTGGAAGTTTTCCACATTTTCCAGGTAATGAAACGGACTAGAATTGGGATTATACACCGTGAATCTACACAGAATAGCCCATGACTTTGAAAAGGCGAAGGGGGTCGGAGGGTTTGCGTAAGTATACACCCCCATTTCTGTGAAACCCCTCAATTACTTCTGGTGCAACCAGTTGCCATCAGAAGTTGCGCGATTAGTTGAATGGAGTTCACAGCTGTGCAGTTGAAGTGTTAAGGCAAGCGCCAGAATCATGAACAGAAGCATTCTGGGACGTCTCGATAAGTATCAGTTAAAGTTAGTAAAATACTGTCTATCCCGAAATTTTAACATCCGTTATTTAAAAAAAAAAAAAAAAGAATCACTTTACAGTGACTTAGTAAAGACGTGATTGATCAGAGAAGCAGCCAAGAGGCCTGTTCGTAGTCGGATAAATCTGAGCTGTGATCATATGGACTTTTATATTTCTTTTACACCAGAAACCTTTCTGGCTGCAGAATGTTTGCGAACTGCCGAAAGGTGAAGATTAGGGGTTATATCTCGTTACCGTTAGTGTTACAGTTATCGTTTTCGGATGATTTTAGCAAGCTGCACGCACACGAGATCGAGACTACTGCGTCAGATTCTTATCGATGTGATCTGCCTCGGTTAAGAATTGTATTCCGCAGCATTTCACAGCAAATCACTGTGCCTCATCCCTCATCTCTTGTCCGCTTCGAAATGACACTTTCATTTTTCCCAGCTTCTGCTGTACAGAAAATGGAGCTGACTATAAGCAGAGTGCAGGCTGGAGTGGATTTATTTATGTTTTAGCCAGCGGTGGATGGCAGAACTACTCACAGCTGTTGCTCTATTGCTGTGTCTCTCTCTCTCTCTCTCTCTCGCGCGCTCTCTTTCTTTCTCTCTCTCGTCTATTTCTGCTGTTTTGGACTCCTGTACAGGACGTCATTGACCCCACTTTAGGCTTTGGCAGAGTCTGCTCTCACTAACTCAGGAAGGCTGTCTGCATTGTGTTGCTTCTTAATAAAACACTTGTTCTCTGTGTGCAACAAACTGCATCCAGCCATTGCATTGCCAGTGACAGCCATCTTCAAGCATGAGTTATGCTTAATAATCATTAACTAAGATTTGTTGCTACACAGAGCAGAAGCCTTCTTCTGTGTAGAAATGACGGCTTTGGAAATGAGTGGCGGATGGGGTGAGCTTCTGTCGAGCAGCTGTTACCTACTTAAACTCCCTGGCTTTACTCTCACTTGTGTCACATGGCTGTAAGTGTGGGGCCGATACCCCCGGGAATCCCTTTCTCGTTTGCATCCCAAATATGTCTCTTCGGCGTCTGCGCTATGTGTTAGCGACGGAGGAGTGAGCAAACCCCTGTCATTAGCTTCTTGTCAGATTAATCCGCCCTTGTCGACGCTTTAAGTGGAGGAGGCCTGATATATATGACACTGGTACTACACTAATAACTAGCATGAAACCAGTGCACAGACATGCACGTGCTGGAGTCTCCCTTCCATTTGTTCTTGCACATCAGGGAAATATCGCTATTTATTTATAAACTAATGAATCACCTCCCCCCCCCCCTTTCATTTTCCCAAACCAGCAGAAATTAGAGGGAAGGCCTACATAACAAGATTTGACTCTAATCCCCGGTATATGCTAGCTTGCGCTTTATTTAATGATTAAAGCAAAAAAAAAAAAAAAAAGGCAGAGGAGGAGAAAACAGCAGGGTGAGTGTGTTGTGATTAGACAGGAACTCAAAGCAAACCTAATGTAGCATGGGATGCTACAGAGCGCTTTTCAGAAAACGGGTTCCTAAACAGCCTCAGCGTGTCAGCCACGATTAGACATGCTTTGCTAATAAAAGCACATTATCACAGCGCTGCAACGAGCAAGGGATTTTTATTTATTTATTTATTTATTTTGGGGGGGGGGGGTTGTCTTTCGTCCAGAAACGCACTGCAAAAAATCCCAGCTGGAAATAAACCTCAATGCCTCGCAGTCCATTTAGTATAATTAACTTTCTGTTTCCAGAAAGGTGCAGAAAGTTGGAGGGCTGCGTCGTTCATACGAGATGTAAATAAACTGCGGGCCAGAACGCAACACCTGTGAAAGCTCACTTCTAACCCACACGCGTTTTATTATATTGTAGTGAGGCAGGGATTAAAGAGCTGGTTATAATGCGCCTGGAGTATCACCGCAACCCGGAAACTTTTGGAGTTTAACCAAATGGTCAAATGAGAGCACAGATGTGCACAGCAGGGGGTGGGGGTGGGGGTGGGGGTGGGGGGTGTTGAAGAGCTGCAGAACCAACCGGTTCCCACGACAGTAAATTAAAATATTCATCTGGCGTGATGGTATTTAAATGTTTAATTGATATTTGTTAGCCAACAGCCTGCATCATCATTCATTGCTTTTTTTTTTTTTTTTTTTTAAATATTCTTTTAGGTGTTGTTCTCTTTTGTTACTCTGGGCATCATCTTGATTCATTTGCCATCCGACATGGTGGGAAGTTTTCCGCAGTGGCTGAGTCTTCAGGACTGAGGACTTGTTTATGTCCTGTTTCAAAACAAGAGAACAAAAGACCAGCTTTTGAGGGAATGATTGTTTATAGCTGCTATAACATAAGTGATAACCAGGAAATAACTCCTCTGGCAGACATTCCAGAACAATAAGTGTAACTGCAGGGAGTCCTGAAAGTCCCCATACGCAGGGGACTGTGTGTACCAGCACCGAGGTCGTGTCTTCGTCCGCGTCGACGTCTCGTTTGCTCCTCGACACTTCCAGTCGCTGCGTTTGGCAGCAGTGTCGTGTGTGATGTGCGTGGGAAATATATATATATATATATATATATATATATATATATATATATGATATAAAGTAAGTACGAGAAACTTTGGAAGACATTTTGCTAAAAAGTGTTCATTTCCCACTATGTATAGAGACTTGGGACACCCTGTATTTGAAAAGTGCAGCATACCGTCCATTACAATTACACGTTATTAAAATGATTGTTCACAATCGTTGCCGTCATGTAAGAGGAATAAGTTTCGGGATGTCCCGTTGAAGGAAAATCCTCCACAGTCAGCACATCATCCCACCATAGATTATTATCGGTGTTGAATATACTTCCGAATCTGTAGTCAGATGAATCCGGGACGTTTTCACGCAACTCGGACGTTCTCCACTCTTGTGGAAAGTCGTTGATACGCACAACGCGGAACACAGAGTAACGGATATACCGCAGTTAACGGAAGTTAAAAGACCAGCTTAGACACATAAGTATTTATCATTTACAGAACTTCGAGAATGAATCTGCTTTTTACACTATTCAGTGTGAGCTCAGTTCTATTTCAGTGGATGCCATATTGCCCCGCAGACCATATCTCCATATCCATCCTACTGCTAATTTCACAGGCGGTTGAGTATCTCTCAGGCATGAAAGCGTGTCACCGTGCTCTACATAGCCTTCGCTTGTTGCATTGCAACCCCACGGCAGATTCATCTTCCAGCGAGGCAGTCCACCTCCCCTCAGGACCCCGGTGCAGATTACTTCACGCTAAATCAATTATGGCTACTATTATTCATCGTTGTTCCGTTTCTCTCCCCCCTTCAGTCTCTTACATTTCAGGACATCACCTGCTTTTTTTATTTTTGAAAAACGAACACGTCGCCTCCTGTTTGTTTATTTTGTGCAGCTTTTTTTGGACAGAGGTGGTGCAAAAAAAAAAAACCAAAAAAAAAAAAAACAACCCAGAAAAAATGGACTATTGGCAAAGTGATAACATCTGTTTGGAGTCAGGAGTGAAAATGGTTTCCTTTCGTCTGGGCCAGCTAGTGTCTGATGATGTGCAGATGTGCAGTTGGGCCCCGACTGTAAAAGTTATAAGTATTGTCCTAACATTGTTCGACTTCTCCAGTATTTCCTGTCTTCTCCTTAGCACGTTATTACTGATTCTGGACCGCTTCCAGCTCAGGAATGCTCCGAGAGGACAGGAGAGGAGTGCGAGAGAGTGAAGTTTCAGACTTTTTTTTTTTTTTCCCCCTTTCCTTTGGCTGTGCTGGTGTTCAGACTTTTTTTCTTCTGATAACGTATAGTCTGTCGGTTAAACAGTGCTGAATGGTGTAGAGAAAGAAGAAGAGAGAAAACGACGGAGACCGAGAGCAAAGAAACGGAGACGGAGCCAATAGACAGGTCTGTAGAAAATGATGAGGTGAAAGAGAAAGATAGGAATCCTCTCTCTTCCTCTCTCTCTCTCTCTCTCTCTCTGTATGTGTGTGTGTGTGTGTGTGTGTGTGGGAACAGAGAAGCAGAGAGCGGGCGTGATCTCCAGCTGATTCAGTCAGGGCTTTTGTTCATTTCCTGTGCAAGATGCTGTCTGCAGACAAGAAGAGAAAAGGGCTTTTCTTTCTCTCTGGACTCGAACTGAACTCTTTTGGTCTGTCTCCGTTCTCCTTCACTCCCCCCCCCCCCCCCCCCTTTTTTTTTTATCAGAACACACACTCACTCACTCACTCACTCACTCACTCACTCACTCACTCACTCACACACACACACACTACACACACATACCCTCTGTTTCTCTGTAATACTCATCCGCCATGTCGAACACTTGTTCACATACACTGACACACTACACGCATAATTCACTCTTCCTGTAGAGAAGAAAAGAAACGCTCTTCCTTTTCACTCCCTTCTGGACTTCATCTACTGATAAAGAGAAGATACTTTTTCAGTAATATGCATGTCTACAAGCTCTGCTCACCGCACACCCCCGGCCTCCCCCACAGCCTACAGCTTTACGGACCACATACAGACGTTTTTGTATCCCCCCCCTCCTCCTCTTGAGTTCTCCAGGTATCCAGATCAGCCCCATTCCTGAACATCCGTTCCAGATGCTTGGCGTGATGAGCGTGGTAAATCCCTGTAAAGTTTCAGGGCGAAACTGTTGATCATGTCAGACCTTTTCTCTACAGGCACAGTATAGCTCTGCCTCCAAGGCTGTCAGTCAAAGCTTCCTGCCAGCAAATATGATTTGTAACAGTTTTAGATAGGAAGAGGATGTCAGCCTGGGCATGGCTCGGAACCAACCGGCATGAAAATCCAGACTCGATGAAAACATGGCGCCGCGTGTCAGCTGCCTCGGCCGGGAAGACGATTCAATCCGCGACGGAAAGGGCTTTAGTGACTTTTGAGCCGATTTGTTTGTCTGCTGCACATATTCATCAGTGATTAATGGGAATAAAAAGCAACCAGGTGCGTTTTAGCAGCACTCTTACAACAGGGCTGAGGTGGAGAGTAAAAATGCGTCGATGTTCTGGAATACTAATTTATACACAAAGTCTAATTGGTTGTGTTCAATCAGAGATAGCAGCGCATTTTTATTCACCAACTGTGCGTAATTGCCCAGACTACAGGTGGTTAAGCAGCAGCACTGGTCGCTTTCCTACAAGCTGTTTTGAATTTTTAACCAACAAAATGAGTAAAGATTACGTATTATGAAAAAATAATCATACAACTTATATCCTTTATCCGGCATTCAGCGAAGCTGTAATCGAGTAATCTGAACTCACAGATCGCGTGCTGACCCCTAGCCCGTAGCTGTATGAACCATGCATTCTGGGGGGTTCTTTTGTTTGTTTTTTTCGGCAAAAACAGACTATTATAAATAGGATTTTTCATACATTTAATTATCCTTTGCTGCTAGATGGTGTACAGATGCAAAAACCACCTCATTTGCTGGTAAATTAGCATGAAATACTGTTTCCTCAGAGGTTAGAACAATAACTGTATGTTTAATGTGTAAGTAAACGAATGCAGTGTTTAAAGACTATAATCTCACTTGGCCTATAACTATATCCGCCTAATGAAGCGTCCTGACTAGCCGTTAGTTTACAGGCTGTATTTTGTACCCTTAAAAACATTGTTGCATAGCGACAGGCCACTTGTGGTAGAAATCCTTCATTGCGGTATAGATGTTTGAAGCAGTCGGTGGATTGTTCGCTTGATTTTTTTAAATGTTTTTTCTCTCTTAGTGCGTAACCAGTTGTATAAAAGTAATAGAACACCCGAGGCCACGTGTCATTTTCGGCCGTGGCGTTATTTTCGGTAACACACTCCCTCTTGTGTTCTGTCGCTGAAATAAAACGTTGCGGCGTGCAGGTGTCCAGACTGACGTGTGTGGTGATCATGCACTGATGTAATTGTGTGTGTGTGTGTATGGGAGAGAAAGAGTGACAGAGCACATATGCTATGATTTCTGCCGCTGTTTTATCCCCCCCCACTGCAGGACACTTGTAAAGAGAACATTAATATCGGTGGAGCTTATTATGTCTGATACTGGTAAGCTCCCCTCTGGCGGTGATGCAATACTTTCTAAATAGTCCTTCTGCAGCCGTGGCTTCCCGGTTTTTATTTGTATGAGTTGTTTTTTTTGTGTGTGTTTTTTTCTCCCTCTTTTGTCTCTTGATCCTCGCGTACAATCTTCTTCTCACATGACGATGTATTTCAGAGGATAAAATAATGAAATCGGCACTTAGCCAGCACTACTCCCCATCCTAACCACTCCCGGAGCTACTCTTAAGCCTACTCTAACTGCAGCTCTCTATAATTTGACGTATCAGGTTACCTCTGTGCCTTAGAAACATTGTTTCACAGGATATTATTCTCGTGGCTCTTGAAGAGCACGTCACTTTTACCGCTTCGTTCTGGCTCCGCTTATTAACGCCACGGTGGACGCCTCTGCGAAAAAAGGCGTCTCATTCCGCTCCCGCGCTAATGACATCCTTGCCAGTCACAAAATTAAATCTGTCCTCTGTTCTTGAGTCTCCTCCAGACTTCGGCGAGATCTTTCACTCAGAACGTCATCTCGGCACCGTGTCCTGTTGTACCGGAGGTCCAGAAATAAAGTACGAGAACCGCTAGCTTAATGCAGCTTTGGGTTGGGGTGTGTATTTTTGTCTCATTTGAAGAATTACGTGTGAGAGTTTTTAATCAGCTATCACACATTTCTGCTTCCTGGTTTGGCCATGGATTCCACATAAATAGAATCAGAGGTGCGTTTTTAAACGAACGTTCATGCATCGTATAAGCAAATCCCACGTTGCCTCTGTGGGTGGTTACAGCTGTCTGATTAAAGTGTAAAGATAAAGGGGGGGTTATTAGAGGCGCTTAACATTTTTAATTTGGCTCTCAGTGTAATAGCCTTAATGAGGAGTGCTGTAACTAGAATTTCCATGTACAACTACGGATTAGATATCATCAATGAACAGCCGGTCATATATCATCCGGCACATATATTATCTGGCAATATTTAGGTTCCTCCATTAGGGAAATACGGAAGGTTTTGTGGAACCGACTAGTAAATTCTTTGCATGTATACATGTACAGATACAGTCCGGATGGGACCCCAGTCCATCACAAGCACACACACATCCAGTCCACCTAGGGATGTACGATCATACAAAACTCCACATATGCAGCAACCGGACTGTCAGGTAATGGAGAGTGAGACGGATGCGAATGCAAATAAGAATTTAATGAAAGGTAAACAAACTAAGAAAACATAATAGACTAGAGACAGAACAAGTGCGAGGCAGAAATACAATGACTTCAGAACATAACCATATAACAACTACACAAGACAAGGCGTGCAGTGCAAAACGTGACTGATATACAAGTGATCATTAACCCCAAACGGGAATCAGGTGCAGACAGTCAGGTGACGTGATCAGGTGAGGTGCAGAGGCTTTTGGGAATCGTAGTCTCTAGTCCTTCTCCAGTATTTACATGACATGTATCAATTATTGGGAAATTAAAAAATAATAATTCTCTACTGTCTGAGCTCTAATATTTAATAATATATCTAGCATGGATGTCGGTAAGGATTAAAAATGAAGGCTTTGTGAAATTATGCATTTTAAAACGATTCATACACAAACACAACCCTTCCTGTTATAGAGTGTAGCTTTTAAAATCTTTTTTGCCATTGTATGTCCTTCTTATCTCAGAGCTGCCGATGAAACGTGACTTTAAATGCGCATTCAGATTCGTTCTACTCTCAGGCCTCTTAATGAAGTATTGAATCTTACTCACAGGAGCAGTAGTGACCTTTCTCCTGCTTATTGATCCAGTTTGACATTTTGGCAGGCCTTCGCTGCCAAAGGTGCTTCAGACCCCGCGGGGCCTGTGATGTCAACGAGTGCCTAAGTGACACCGATCGCGTCAGAGTCCGAATTTGACCCGCGCCAGGCCTGTGTTCACATCGGATTGCTGCGGATGTGACGGACAGGTGCCAGCACGCAGGGTATATTTAATCATTTACACCGAGAATGCAGAGCAGAGAGCATTAGAAAGTGTCTGGCTCAATTGCCAGATAAAGAAAGCAATGTTATTAGTAGTAGGTGATTTCAGAGAGAGCACTCCCATGCATTTAGATCGTCCACTCCACTATTATTTATATATATATATATATATATATATATGTCTATTGTTCAGCAGAAGGTTTCTTCCACACAAATGAGTTTCCAGACAGAGCCATGTATTCATAAATGATGAGGGGAGAGAACTGATGAAAGTTTTCTTCTTCTTTTTTTACATTCCTCCTTCAGTAGGGGCGGTCTGTATTCAGGGACTTCTGTGTTTAAAGCAATGTGTGGAGTGCATCCTCTAGGAAGGAAAAAAAGAAAAAAGCTTTTTGAGTAAATGTAGGTATGTGAAATGTATCTCCCTTCTTATATATATATATATATATATATAGTACAGATTTAGGCACCCTATTTTTGTAATAGATTTTGTAATAGGGGTCACACGGTTACATGTCATTTTCCACTGCAGTGAGGACGATCAGCTGTTCTTCCTGTCACCCTGTAGCACCGTCTTAGGCATCTTGCAGCAGGTCTATGGCGTGTTCACGCAGGTGAGCAGGAACCCTAGGCATCTTTCTTCTGGTGTTTTTCAGAGTCAGTAGAAAGGTCTCATTAGTGTCCTAAGTTATTGTAACTGTGACATTAATTACCTACCTCCTGTAAACTGTTCATATGTTAAGGACCGTTCCAGAGGTGCATGAACTGTTTATGGTTCATTGAACAAGCATGAAAAACGTCGTTTAAACCCTTTCCAACAAAGATCTGTAACACTTGTTTGGATTTTACAAAATGATCTTTTAAATACAGTCACCTGAAAAAGGTACGTTTCTTTTATATATATCCGAGTCCCACCTCTGCGCCGTGTGTGCGGAGTTTGCGTGTTCTCCCTGTGCTTCAGGGGTTTCCTGCAGGTACTCTGGTTTACTCCCCCAGTCCAGAGTCATCCGTTGTAGGCTGACTGGCAGCTCTAAATTGTCTGAGTGTGAATGTGTGTGTGATTATGTCCTGTGAAGTGTTGGCTTCACAGCCAGTGTCATCCTCCTTGTGCCTCGAGGCCCCTGGGATAGGCTCCAGGCTCGCCCGCAACCCTGTGCAGGATAAGTAGTACAGAAAATGGATGGATTTATATACATATGCATTATATATCATCCACTTTCTGTACCGCTTATTCTACATATATATTGCTTCGTTGCTGGCAATCACAATCTGTATTATTAATATACGTTAATGCGGTGCCCGGTCAGCCCAGTTGGTCTCATGATCTCAGAATCATGAGTTTGAGCAGCCCCATGCTGGGTGCCAACCCCGGCCACTCGGGTTGTACAGGCTAGTGCACTCTCAGTGCCGGTCCCAAACCTTTGCCAAATTAATATGCAGACAACGGAAGGTGATCCACCGTGGTGAGAAGAAAGAACAACAACATTAATATAAATTAACATAACATCTAGCGTAGACATGTACCCTCCAGACCACCAGAGGGCACCGCAAAAGCAAATAGGCCTATACATTTAACATAGACCTAATGTTTTCAGTCAGTGGAGATTTCAGGTAAAATAAAACTCTACATCTGCACTAAATAGACCACATAGTGTTGAACAGATTTAAATAACGAGCCAGATATTTTAATGGATTATGTTTGGTGGAGGAAATTTATTTTAAAGTCCTGCTGCAAAACGTTTGAGAACTCAGGGCTTAGATATTATGATATTATGTAAATAATATTACAGTTACATTTATATTGCACTTTTCTACACACTCAAAGCGCTTTATGCTTAATAGTATAGTGTAGTATGCGGGGGAATCTCCTCAACCACCACTAGTGTGTAGCATCCACCTGGACGATGCGACGGCAGCCATAGTGCGCCAGAACTCCCACCACACACCAGATATTAGTGGAGAGGAGAGAGCGATGTAGCCAGTTCAGAGATGGGGATTATTAGGGGGCCGTGATAGAATTTCACCAGGACACCGGGTTTATACCCCTACTCTTTTACCAGAAGTGTCCTGGGATTTTTAATGACCACAGAGAGTCAGGACCTCGGTTTAAGGACCTCGTCCGAATGACGGTGCTGTTTTTTGCAGCATAGTGTCCCTGTCACTATACTGCAGCATTATGTCCCCCTGCTGGCCTCACTAATACCGCTTCCAGCAGCAAGCTTAGTTTTCCCCAGGAGGTCTCCCATCCAGGTACTGGCCAGGATTAACCCTGCTTATCTTCAGTGGGAAACCAGGCAGGAAGTGTAGAGAGATATGGCGCTGACATAATAATAAATAACATTAGAAACTCTGTACCTGACATCGCTAGATCTGCACACTGAACTGAACACATTACTAATTTCAAACTTGTCTATGAACTGTAGGGACCCCGTACACCCATCTGAATAATCAATAAGTACCAGTTTCAGATTTTGCCTGCTTGAGGATTTATATAATTAGGACACTGAGCAAATCATTCCTGATCCTTCATGAATTTTTCTCACGTCTTTTGATCGACTTGTGTGCCGAATGCACATCAATGTCTTCCTCTTCCTGTCTGCCTGGCGCATTCATGCCTCGCTTTTGTCTCCGGGCCAAATAAGCCCATCTCTCACTTTCTGTGAGATGAGCCCACACAAACTCCATGGACCCGGACCGTGAGGGAAAAAAGTAATCCATTTTATTGTATTTTGTTGCAGCTCTTTGTATTTTGTTCTCTAGCTCGGAGAGCAGACTGCAGCTACAGTTGCTCGTACGTAGCACATATGAGCGTACAGGGGCTCATGACAGGGGCTTATGACACACCATAGCAGTACTGTCTGCATAAATAAGAAATAAGACCCCGAGGCCAGAATTTATCTCTGTTGTAAGATTCACTGTCTCTTATTCTCTGGACTACTGAGACCACCTTTCAAACACTCCACATTAAAACTTAACAGTGTAGCATCAACAGTTTGCCTTCAGCATTAACTTCAACTTTTATGATGATAATTTATTTTTATTAGCCTGAGCAAGCTGATTGTGTTCGACTTTTTTTTATAATACAGTGTCTGCTGTACTGACAGTCACACACACACACACACACATATATATATATATATATATATATATATATATACATATACATACTGATACCTAAACCTGAAGCAGTGTAGTTATACTGAACTGAACTCAGTGCTGTGGATTATTCATAGCTGTTTCTGCATTTGTTCCCACTTATATATTTTAGTTTATTTATATACAGCACAATTCAGGGTTTATTATTGGCACCCTTCAGGAAAATTACGCTTGCAGAGGGATTTTGGTCCACTCCTCCATTTTACGCTCCTTTATATTCTAATGTTGGATTCAAATCAGGAGACTGAGACTTATCTGTTTATTTGGAAGATTGTTTGGCTCACATTGTTTTGTTGAAAGCTCTATCCATGGCCAAGTCTGAACCTCCTGGCAGAGGCAAGCAGGTTCTGGGATGAATTGTCCTCATACACCGCAGAATTCACAATGCTATGAAACTTCACACGATCTGAACCAAAGCTTGTGATTTCGGCCTCATCTGACTGCAGCACACGGTGAGAATTACAGTTTGCCTGCTTCGTTTGTATAATTAGAACGCCGCGCGGATCCATTTCCGATCCTTCATGAATTCTACACACGTTTTGATCGACCTGTGCGCTGAATGCACATCAGTGTCTTCCTGTGTGCCTAGTGCCTTCATACATACTCCAGTCTTCGGTCCAAAAAAAAGCCCATCTCTCCCTCCTTTTGTTGCTGTTGTGATGAGCACACACTCTCCAAGGACCTGAGAGAAAACAGCCATTTGTTTATTACATTTTGTTGCAGATCCTTGCATGTTTTTTTTCGATGTTTGTGAGCAGACTGCGTCTACAGTGTCGCATACAGCACATATGGTGACACACCATAGCAGTATTCTGTCTGGATCCAAGATGTACTGGCCCTTTTAAGCTCTTGACTAGTGAAACATATGTGGATTATCTGAATGTTATTTTGACATTTGTTTCCAGTTGTATAGTTCAGCTTATTTATTTATTTATTTATTTATTCATTTACAGTGCCGTCTACCCTCCATGAAAAGGAATGTTCACACCACACGCAATGCCAAATATAGTTTTAATGATGCATGGTGAATTTAAGGTGTGGGATTTTGTGAGATGCTCTGAGGAGGAGTCTCCATCCATCCCTTTTCTGTGCCGCTTATCCTACACAGGGTCGTGGGGAGCCTCAAGCCTATCCCAGGGGACTCAGGGCACAAGGCGGGGGGGACAGCCTAAATGGGGAGCCAACCCATCACAGGGCAACAGTTTGTTGTTATGAAAGTGGTGGTCAACAGTTCATTTTGATTTCCGCAACCACAACAATCGACAAAATTGTGCAATTCCTAAATTTTGATCTTTGCGGTCCCCCCCCCCCACTCCCCTACTCCCCTTCACCATCCGTGCTCAGAGCACAATTCCTGGAAAATTTTCCGGAAAAGAATCCTTTACTTTTCTAAATTGTACCCTCCCTATCCTGCCTAATATTTGGATGGAAGCATTGTTATCACTGACCACTTAGTAGCTCGTGCCCTCTTACTTCAGCGGCCCAGCTATCCATCACCAGCAGTGGAGGTGTCATAAACTGATCAACCTTACTATTTTATAAAAGACTACAAATTTGAAAAAGAAAGAGGAAAGTCACTAGATAGTGCCCCACCCCTCACCCCCTTCCTCACATGCTGCCCCTTCAGATGACATTTACATAACGAAATGACCAGTGCTACTATATGTAATGGGTTGGAGGTGTAATTACCACAGGGGTCAGTAAAGAGAAAGTGATTCAGGGGGAGAATGATACGGGGAGTTGGGGGGGGCAGTGAACATGTTGTTCTGATTTAAAGGGGTCAGTGCTGAAATTGCGCTAAGCATGTTGGGGAATGGATGTATGAATCGTTAGATACTGGCGTTAGTGAAAATTGGAAACAGGCTAGTCATTCAATTTGCCGGAGGGCAGAAGGTGGACCTGCAGTTCAGCACTCTACCAGATAGAATTAGTAATCCGCCTTAGCTCTGTTTGGACGAATTAATGTACAGCAGTGTCTGGTCACTAATGCGCAGAATGTTTACCGCTCGCATACATACAAGGCTTTTACACAGATGTGTGAGGAAATCGAGGCATTTAAGTGAAATGAATACCGCACCGGCAGCTGAACGACTGCTTTATTTTAACTGATATTCCGATGCATATGGTATGTGTCAGAATGATGACCAAGTTGAGGAGGGTTCTGTTTGTGTATCTGTCCAGTATTGCATCAGTATTATATTTGCTGACTGGTGGGTGGGTAAAGGTGGCATGGACATCTTTTCTCCCCTTACTTCATTGTGCTTTGCATCATCCAGCAGTCTTTATTACAACATGATGGGTTTTCATGAAACCTTTGCTTTCCTGTCTGCTGATACGCTCTAATAAAGTTGCCAGACACGACATGGACTTCCTCCAAGCTAGACCTCTTCAAACCTAACATGCACCTACTAAATCAAGTCTGTGCACTTTATTAAAACGCATTAGGTTCATCGCTCTGCAGACTGATGGAGGTGTTTGCCCTCTTTGACAGAGATGTACTTTCCACGTTCCCATATTCCAGTGATTCAAGCCAGGAGTTAATACAATAAAGTGCCTTCATTACCCCTCTTGCTGAAACCTCCCATAATTATCCAAATGAAGCAAAGCTCATGTTGACCAAGCCCTTGACTTTCTCAGTCATTAATGTGGAAGGTTTATTTATCCAAGGTTGCTGGACAGTTAAGACCTAAGTACTGGGTTTGATTGCTACGGAGTCGATGGATTTTGTAAAGAGCTATGCATAGACCTTATTAGAACTTTGGATTTCCTGAGTTTCTAATATGTTGCATCACTTATATTGTGCATTTTGTTAACCTGCATTGGGTGGACGGTGTGTACTACACACATGCCGAACTATTTAATAGATTATCCTGTTAGTAACATGTGATATAACAAGTCAAAACATGATAGGTCTGATTCAATCCTGCAATCATCCTGCAAGTGCAACGTGCCGGCAACTCATTATCAACTCCTCGCTGACAGCCTTGAGCCCACAGGCGGTTGGATCTAGGAAGTTTGATGCAAAAACAAACAAACAAACAAACAAATATAACACTGTGTTTACTGGGCAAAGCTGCGGTTTTGTACACTTAGTACAGCATTACAGATGATGACTTGTGGAGTTGTGCATCTTCATGTAGAGAACAAGTCGGTATTTCAAGCTATAACGCTTCAAGCCGTACGTAGTGAGCGTGTAATCCATGCTCTTACAATGAGCATTTGACATTAGCTTGACAGGCCAGATTCATTGCTGCGGGAACCCTGCAGCACGTTTTTAGCACATGGGTCCACACATCCAGCACTACACTCCTGCATTACTTTGCTCAGAAGGTTTAATAGCATCTCAGCACTGCTGCTTGGTTATTTGAGCCTTGGGCTCTGAGCTCCATAGAGGCATCATTAGTAGCAGCCTTTCATTTCCCATCTCCTTCTTTGCACCAATGAGGATTAAATGATCGTGGCCATCTCTTTAGACGTGATCAGTCCATCTCTCTAGGCTGCTGGAATCACGGTTGGAGCTTAAAAAGATCGGTTTGACCAGTCAGACCGTCTTCTTTTTTGTTTTTTTCTTCCCTGTGCTGATGCTGACAAAGAAGCAGAGTGGAGTTCAAATAGGTGGAAAGTGTGTGAGGGTTTTCTCCCTTCTTTTCCCTTCACACCTTGCACGGTGTTCGTCTAACTTTTATCGCCTTACACGGCGTCATCTTTCTCCACTTCTAGTTAATTGTTTTTGTTTCTTTCTTTTTTTCTTCTCTGTTTTAAGTAGAATTCTCCGTGGTTTTTGGTAAAGGAACCGAGTCACTGAATATAAAAGGCAAAAGGTGATGGTTGTAAATGTTTCTTCCTGTAAACATGTGATGCATCGCACCGGGACTTGAATCTTGTTTTCCAGAATTATTGGGACACCTTGTGAAGATAGGTAAGAAAGGTTATGAAAAAATGTCATTGTGGTTAATCAGTTTAATCCGCGGACTGGGATGATCACTGGACAGCTGTAGTTTTGCCCAGGTGTCCACTGTACCTTCAGATTCCCGTTCCCGGCTGACAGGAGAGAAACACGATGCGGTCTTTGTTGCTGTATCTGCTCTCCGTGGTCGTAAAGCGTTACCATCGCCTTTCTGTTAGCTCGAACCATTCTGGCTAGGTTCCTCTGACGTCTCTCATCGACAGTGCATTTCCGCCCACAGAACTGTCACTCACAGGATGTTTTTGTTTTACACACAATCCTGTGTGAACTCTAGAGACTGTTGTGTGTGTGATAATCTCAGGAGATCATCAGTTTCTGAATTACTCAAACCAGCGCATCTGGCCCCAACAACAACGCGGTTAGAGTCACCGAGATCACGTCTTTTTTCATTCCGACACTAGATATGAACATTCAGCGAACCTCTTCACCGGTACCTGCATGATTTTATGCATTGCACTGCTGCCACGTGATTGGCTGATTGGATAATTGCTCGATTGAGCGGGTGTACAGGTGTTCCTAATAAAGCGGTCGGCGAGGGTATACTGTGTCTGATGCGTTTTCTTTGAGTAGGCAGACTTCTAAATCTGGCTTCTCAGCTTGATCAGTCAAAATGCACAGTGTGTCTGGATGCATTTGTTCCAGCATTTGTAGCGCAACATCTGATCTCACTAATTAGGTTTGCTTCTTTGTTAAGATGTTGTTTTGCTCATTAGTGGAGTCAGGCTTCGTGGCGCAGGGTAACTGGAGTCAGAACCTGTAGCACATCACCACATAACGATGGTTCAGCAGAGTTCCACTGTTCTGAAGTAACTCCAAACTTACAGCCGGGAACATCGACCAGTAACCTGTATATCCTGAATGCTGACATGATATTATTCCTTTCACAAAGCTGCATGTTTCCTGCCTGAGGCCGAGGCAGATTCTCTGTCGGGGTGGACCATCATTCGTTTCATCAGGACATGACGCCTACCTCCGCACTGGTAGCTCAGTGTGCTCTTCATGAGCCATGTGTTTGTGATCTCTGCTCTTTGCAGGCGTTTGACCAGTTGTGTGTTTATATTTTTTCCGTGCCTGTTACCTACTCGCAGGCCGTGATCCGGACTTTCTTGGCATCACTGCAAGACGAAGCAGTGCTCTTTGGGTCATTACTGACTAATGTCCCGTGCATAGCTGTATTTTTTATTTATTTATTTTTTTGCTTACGTGGAAGGGAGCACAGTGTTTTTTCTAAAGTTTTTCCCCTACATTTTCTTTTTCCTGAAAGACCACCTGAGAAGTCACTGAGGTAATCTGATGTAATTCCCTATTATAGCCGTCTCCTTATTTATTTATTTATTTATTTGACTAAAATGTCATCAGGTAAATGTGAAAAATCAGAATAATCCATTACTTTACAATCACAAATGGCTTTATTCATGGGTTGTTTTTTTTGTTTTTTTGATTGAATGCTGGGATATTTTTTCCCCGTATACGCAGTGGTTGTAATGCTATATTATCCAAATAGACTGCAGGTCTGTGCCTACTTCAGCACTGTGTGGTTTATAGTAGAGCTTTGTGCTGAATACACATTGTAACTGCTTGGGGCCCTGCTGTTGTGCTCCTGAAATGCTGGGTGCTGTACACTAATGCTACTCTGGTCCACACACACACACACACACACATAGTTTCAATGATATTTGTGGGAGGTGTGTTTTCCCCTTCAGGGCTATGTCCTTCTTTCCACACTGAATTACAACATGGACTATTAAAGCAAAGTGGGTCTTTACTTTATGGCGCAGCTCACAGGCTGTATATTCATACATTTTGTAGAAGTCGGTAGCAAAATGACATTTTTCTAATTATTAAGAAGTTGTAAATATAGACATAAAAGTGTGAATATTGAATGCCGTTATACACATTTTCTGCTATCCGGAGAACCAGAACACAGTCCTTTCATGCCTAAACAACCGACATGTGACTAAACTTATTCATTTGTCCTCATTTACCACGTCATCCTGGTCAGTGTTGCAGTGAATCCAGAGCATATTCCAATAACACTGGGCACAAGGCAAGAATACACCCTGGATGGGATGCCAGTCCATTGCAGGGCACCATGCGCACACACACACACAAACACTTTCTCACCTCTGGGCAAGTTAGAGTCGCCAGTACACCTACTGTCATGTTTTTGGGAGGTCAGAGGAAACCAGAGAACCCTGGAGGAAACCCACAGTAGCTGAAGCTCAGGACACCTGACCATAACACTCATATGTGCTTGCTGAACATCCCATTCCAGGTTTAGTCCGGCCACCGCTC
Source organism: Ictalurus punctatus (assembly GCF_001660625.3). Classification (NCBI taxonomy): domain Eukaryota; kingdom Metazoa; phylum Chordata; class Actinopteri; order Siluriformes; family Ictaluridae; genus Ictalurus; species Ictalurus punctatus. Next base: position 4,479,089 of record NC_030439.2, on the reverse strand, counting down.
TTCTGGGAACGCTTTCCTCTAGACAACGTTTTGGAGTGCGGTTGTGAAGATTTGTGTCCATTCAGCCTCGAGAGCATTAGTGATGCCAGGTGAAGCGGCCTGGCACGTAGTCCGCATTCCAGTTCATCCCAAAGGTGTTCAGTGGGGGTTGTGATCAGGGATCTGTGCGGGACCCTCGAGTTCTTCCAGTCCAACCTTCTCAAACCATGTCTTCATGGAGCCCGCTCTGTGTACAGGGGCGTCGTCATGCTGGAACAGGTTCGTGCCTTTTAGTTCGAATGAAGGGAAAACGTAACGCTACAGCATACAAAGACATCCTGTCCAATCGTGTGCTTCCAAATTTGTGGCAGCGGTTCGGGGACGAACCACATCGTGTTCACGGACCTTATATTTCGTTTATTTGTTCCTTAATCGATCACTCGATCAATTACAAGTGCGGCATATCTGTGCAAACTTTTACTGTATACTACTGTCTTTATATCAGGGATATTGAGAGTAAGTTGAGGGAGTTCAAAATCAACACAATCAATCAAAGTGTGGCATTGCTCCCCCAGTCACCGGCCATCTTTGCCCTTCACTGTGTGTCACTGATGTCATGACAGATGTCCTGATAGTCAGTTTACAGTCCGTTTCTGCAGCCATCGTCTCAAGTCGCCTACTGTCACCGTCAGACGTTCCCAGAGTGACGGTTAGCACGGCAGCTGATCTCCCGTTTGCCAACCGGTTGTTGTGTAAGCTGACAGGATGTGTCCCTGAGGCCGGTGAATGTAAGACGATACTATATATCATAAGAAGCCTAGATGGGGACACTGAAGTCATTGATAGTGTCAGAAGGCATAGTGGCTTTGGATGGATAAGGAGAGACTGGAGCATTGTTGCGGCTCTGTAACGGATTTTTCCGGGATACACAAAGCCTTTCTGTAATGAGGCAGATGCTAGGAAGACACCTGAGGTTTAAAAAAATAAATAAATAAATAGGAATAGATAGGAATAAGAAATATTTTACAGTTCCTGAAGGGCTCAACTGACACAGATGATATGATCTATTATTAATTTAAAAAAGATAGATAGACTCTTCTTTATCTCTTTTTTTTTGTGTGTGTTTAGTTTTTATGTTTGTGTACAATAGAGCCTCCTGAGCTTCGACTCTATCAGATGGATCTTAGTCTCAAGTAGAACAGAAACTTATCTGAATCTCTGATTTCACTGATAGACTTCAGAGAAAGTGTGAGAAAGGTTAAGGATGGCCTCGGAACAGAGTGCTCTCTTTTCTGAGCGTGCAGGTTAGGATGATTGGACTACGGCTGAGAAAGCACGCCAGCTGTGCCAGGTCGAAATAAAACATCTGTCTGTTTCTTTTCTTGACTTTGTACCTTTAGGGTGTCTGTATGGAAGCTCATAAACAGTCGATCTTTCTTCTCTAACTTAGGACGTGTGCCGCTGTATATGTTGATACAAGTAGTGCGACGGAGCTCCTGAAGAGTGGCCGTGTTTTCTCTTCTTGTTAATAACATGAGCTCATCGCACCATGAAATATGTCAGGAACTGCAGAAGCGAATTCAAATATTCTCTGCTTTTTGTACTCGGCGACGTGACCTCCCACGATTTTGTATCAAGATAGAATAAATCTTTGCCGAATAAATCAAAATAATATATTAAACTCCAACGTATGCACGTCGGGCTGCAATTTAGCAATAGCCTTCAGATTTGTGTAAACTAGGATAAGCTTCTTGTGAAGCAGGACTTGATGGTTCGGTATGTCTAGAATTGTAACCAGATGTTCGCCGTCAGCATTGAGACGGAGCTGCTTGCACCACAAAACGTTGATGCAGAATTCCTGAAATTGAAATTGTCGTAAGGGGTTTGCCTAATTTCCCTGTTCCTGATTAAATAATTGCTTATTTAATGTAAGAGGATCTGTGGATTGCTTAAGAAAATTAAACTTAATTTAATTTCAATGGCTTTGTGTATAAAACATTCCTTTTAAACTCTTATCCTCCGAGTGGATATCGAAAAGATTGTAACGATCTATTTTCAGCTCTTCTTTCTTGATTAGTGTCAGTATAAAGTATATTCTCCTAGCGGTGAATTCTCTCTCCTTCGAGCATTACAGCGGGGCATTAACTCAGACATGTAATCATACAGTTCCCTGCAGCTGACCACAGGAAATGCCTGCTGTATCAGTGGCTCGAAACTACACCGTGCCGCCAAAATGAAATCCAGAGAACTGTGTAGGATCAGTTGATTAAATTATGAAAAATACATCGTTCACATCTGCCGTGTCAATCTAGAAACTGTTTATCCAGCCTATACGTCTGTGCTACTCCAACAGCACTCAGTCTTTTCTAGCATTGCGAGGTTTTGATTGATTTGTTGGAGAGAGGTGCGATGGCAGCCAACCACCTGGTTCACCTGGGAGCAGTAAAGGAATTTAGTCGAACGTGGGAACACGTTCGTTAAATAAATAGATGTAATTAGGTCCGGGGTCTAATTACTTCTGGTTCTTTTTATGAGGGCAAAATCAGTCTGGCTCCCCGGAGCACCTGAAGCAAGGCATTAACAATCAATCATGTCCAAACAGAATGCACCGGGCTACACCCACAGAAAGTGCCCAAGAGCAGCATGGCTATTTATCATGGCCTGCGATGCAAACGCAGGGAGCCTTTTTTTTGCTATTTACCCGGATAAGCACCTCTAACACCCACTCCTTCTTTGCGATCCAAGCACTGCTCTGCTGCTTGCTGCGTGCAAGAACATTACCCCTGAAAATCTACAATCTTGCCCATAATTACCACAAACACATGATGGACATTTTCGGCCTTGGCAGAGGCAGGGTGCTTTGTGAAAGCTACAACGAGTAGAGCAGCACAAGCCAAGGTTTCTTGTTGTTACAGTAAGCCGTGTGTTTGTGGATGGCGGGAGTCACAGCGGCGGCGGGAGGTTGTAGCGTGCAGTATAATGCATGGCACCGGGGGAAGCCCATGATGGATCCCATCCAGCAAGAGCAACGTGAGGAGCAGATGCAGTGCTGGACTGAAGTAGGTCAGGGAGGGAACACGGCCCAAGAGCTTGGCGGCCCCTCTCTCCGCGCTTAAAAAAAGACAATACATTACCCCGCAGAGCGACCGACGTGGCAGGCGAGAAAAACGGCCAAGCACTTAAGGAAAACAGACACGATCAAGACTTTCTCTCCTTCCTATTTGCCTTTAGAGCAGCTGCAGCCATCCAGGAGATTATGGTGTTTCTCTTATTTCTTTGACTTGTCATATTCTATGAGATCAAACGAAGGAGGGATCGAAACTTTGCAAAGCCTGGTACATGTTAGTTTTTTACAGATGACAGAGCAGTCTAGATGACGATCGGAATGGAAGTTTGGAATTATGAGTCGTTTGACAGACGACAGCCCTTTCTTTCTTTTCATTTGTAAGCGAGACTTGAAATTGCTGGTTTGAAATCCATTACACACAATACCGTGCTATCTTTATTTCTGTGTTACAAACACCACACACACACACACACGCACACACACACACACGTTTCTATCACCTTTCACTGACATAATTATTAATGCAGCTAATTAATGCCGTGCCTACATCTAAATCTAACCCAAACATAAGCAACAAAAACCTAAAGGAATCCTTTTGGTGGATTTATATTTTTATAATAAATGCGGCAGGGCTTTTTTTCAGGTCCCGACAAGATGAAAACTGCCAGCTGTTCCTATTTTTGTGGGGACGTTTGGTCACCACACACACACACACATCCCTGCAGGGGCATGTGAAGCACTAACAAAAGTAGAGCCCATATTATGCGTGTATTTACTTATGTAGTAGTAAAGCGGATAGATTGTTGACTCGCAGCCAGTCGTACATTAAAAAAAAAAAAGTCAATATATTGATATTTCAAAAATAGCCATGAGTTGTGCTAGTGCCTGGTTTTATTTGCTCTTTGTTTCTCATAATTCTCACAGAGCTCAATATCATCTGTAAGGTGTTGTGAAATAAACGTTAAACCCATGTATAAATTACCAGCATGCATGTTGATCAGAACTCATTAGGCAGTGTTGCCAGGTGTGCTGTTTTTCCCCTATATTCGGGCTACACATTTATCAGATTTCCTCATATCTATTCGATCACAAGAAAAATGTAGTACTCTTTAACTGCACAATTTATTACAAAGCAGCATATTCTATACACCGCCATCTCTTCATTAAGACCAATTAGCCATCAAATACAGCACATCAGCTGTATTAATTCCCTCTACACTGTTTGTGTAAGTGGCGCTCCTTCTAATCGTTCAGAATACCCAATTAAGCTATTGGATCCAAGCATATAGTTCACACGTGACTCAACGGGACTCTTGAAACTAAGTTCTTCCTTTTTATTTATTTATTTATTTTTTGACTATTTACTGAAGGGATTGAATACTGTACAAAACAACATAAAGATACAGGCGAAGACTAGCGTGCTCCCTTGGCTCAGTAGCTTCGTCAACTAACAAAGCAGAAGTGAATCTTGTGGTCCTTATTAAAGTGTCACCCAATCAGAGCGGAGCAACTGCTTGAGGCGATCACCCGATACAGCTATAATGTTTTACATGGGAAACACATATATAACCCAAACAAAAGGCACAGAAATCACTAATACAATTATACATACAGTATATATACACTTGTAAGTATATATACTGATATAACTATACTAATAATAATTCATATCAACAAAATCTCAACCTTTCTTTTACTGGAATGGCTCTTACAGTTTGTTCTGACACACGAGTCCTTTATTTAATAAGAATTTCATTTATGAACACACTATCTCTGTTACTACTTTGGAACTTTCTTGCAGTAGTCTCGAGCTTTTTGACAGCTTGGCGATTCCAGCACTTCACATCGACTTTTTAAACCGCAATTCACGCAGAGAGCATTTATTAGGCGGTCCCGGGAGCAGTGTGTGTGATGAGCTACAGCCTCAATTGCATTCTGCAGTGGTATACGTACATCTAACCCTGAGTTTGCTGAGTTTTGCCCTTAGTATGTGATTTGGTTTGGCTAGCCACTTTTGGGCTCAGATTGATCATTGGCGATGCATTACCTGTTTTTGGGAGCCTTGACAGATGAACAGCAAAAGCATTGAGACAAATAGGTCCAGCAGAGGTGTGGGTGTTGTGTGCCGAGCCTGAACACATTGGCCACGTTCTCAGCAGCTGTGCTAATACTGTGAGGAGAGACTGGGCAGAGGCAACACGTGTGAGTGATTTGGCTCGGCAACCCAGAGGGCCAGAGACAGAACTCCACTGAGCTGATGACGGACACTGTGTTTGGCTTGTAACGCTAGAACAGGATAGGAAAGAATAAATCAATCAATCATGGCATGCCTGTCAGACCTAGCATGTGGCCCTCTAAACACCCCACTGAGATGGGAAAATATATACATTCTCGCTTTAGGGTTACAAGAGAACATCGGATTGGGTGTAAATTACCCGTAATTTGATTTTTAACAAACTCACGAGTGAGGTATTGCGGATTTGACAGTGCGCCGTGGACATCGCGCGCGCAGGTGCATGCTGTATGGATACGTAATCAAGTAGTTGCTGTGAAAACAAAACAAAACAAAAAAAAGGTTTACGTTAGTTTTTTTTGCTCTTTACATTGTGCATAATGTGTCCAGTGACTGCTGACAAGTCGGTAATCCTGAGAACGTGTGTGTGTTTTATCTACTGGAATACGGCCCTATGGACCTGACAGGGGTTTAAAATAGCCTCTGGCCTGAAGCGTGCACAGCCAGACGGAGCGGGAATACCGCTCGGATGAAAAGCACTATTGTCGCAGTGGCTTTGCATTTGCTGATAGCTCAGAAGAAAAAAAATCCTCATCCCATTAAATTATTGGCGTCACTTGGCGGCCTTATGGCCACATAGGCTACCATCCTTCATTCGCTCTCATTTCTTTTCACTTTGCATGTATCTGTGATTAATGGCGGATGTCAACCCTTAGAGTGAGCAGGTATCAGCGAATGCGAGATCATAATTAGTTTAGCTGACGCCGGGCCCTCTGATAACGCTTGCATCTGGATGGAAAAATTGCCCTGTAGGGAACTGGCTGCTCCCCAAAACTTTTTTACTGATACATTTTGAAACACCCGATGAATCAAGTGCCCTTTGCCTGCCAAGAAAGCTCTCCAGCCTCTGCGCCAGAATTATGTCTGCAGAAGGCTTTCCATTCGAAATGTATCGGAGCACAATTAGGAGCATTGTATTTTTCTGGCAGGGGGAATATTGTCCCTGCGCAAGCCTTCTGAAGGTAAATAAATCACACACATTCTATAAGAGCAAATGAGTTTTACAGGACCATAAGCTGGATAATTCTGTCTTGATGTCTTGGCTGACTTACAAGCTGTTCAGGGGATTCACTTCTAGGTTCTGTCACTGATAAGACCAGGAGTTATCAGATGAGTAATGTGCTCACCTTTTTATGAATAAGTTCTCTTAGACACGTTAGAGGAGGAGAAGTATATTGACAAAAAAAACAACAACAACAACAAAAAAAAAAAAACACATCGGCCCAGGTTGGTGGTGGATCTAAATTTGATCGTTGTCCACAGATGGGAATTTTGTTCATCATTTGCTGTAAAGATTTTGCATTAGTAGCTAATAAACAGCTTTTTGAAGGTGAGCTGTCACTGGTGAAATGAGAGTGTTTTGGTTCCAGAGATATAACTATCCAGAGCTGATTCTCTCAGGAGGGGAAGTCAGAGGAACTCAGACAGTGATAGAAAAAAAAAAAAAAAACATGTCCAGAAATCATCAGAAGATTAGCGATAAGTTCTGTCCACCACACTATATAGTGACGTTCTGATTGGACAGCATGTCTCTCCCTATCAGGCCATCACTGCTGCTCAAAGCCCCATGATTACACTCTCTCTCACTCTCTCTCTCTCTCTCTCTCTCTCTCTCTCTCTCTCTCTCTCTCTCTCTCTCTCTCTCTCTCGCTCGCTCTCTCGCTCTGATTATCCATCACAGAGTCCCTATTTTGCCTTTTATTTCTTTTCTTTTTTTTCCTTCTTATCCTTCTATTCATCTTTCTTCATAGTCCACAGTCTCACTCTTTCTCTCTTCTATGATTTCAGAGACGGCGGGGATCAGGGGTCTTCTGTGCCAACTGCCTGACCACCAAGACCTCACTGTGGAGGAAAAATGCCAACGGGGGCTATGTGTGCAACGCGTGTGGCCTCTATCAGAAGCTCCACTCGGTAAGGGGGGACTAAGAAAATAACCAGACAGGGGGTGGGGAGGGGAGAGGAAGGACATTTCACCAGCCCACCTACAGATTACGAAAAAAAAAAAAAAAAAAAGGAAAGTGCAGCTAAACAGAAAGGTGCCAGTGCAGACATTCCTCTCGGTGCAGCTCTGACCAGTCAGCACCCTTGTAACTTTCTCACCTCCTCAATCAGATCATATCCTCTGGAAGTAATCCTGTAGTCTGCAAAAGCCATGCTTCCCGGTTGTGTCCCAAACTCACTTATTTATGGCATTCCTTATCATGCCAGAGTTATGATGCCCAAAGTCAATAAGACAGATAAAATGTAATTTTGCCTTTGTATTGAGTAGATTTGTAGACACATGGAGCAGTTTTTCTCCTCAGTTTAGTTATGGGTTATACGATTATTTGTGGAGACTGCAGCATCACAGAAAACAAACTCCTCCTCATAAACACTGCTTTCCTGAACTGAATCGTGAAAGGACTTTACAATCGGATTTAGTTTATAGCCCTACAGTTCTCTGCTCTCTGACTTCAGTCTTGATCCGAATGAGCAAATCTGTGTATGTGTACGTACGTGAACATTCATCCGCCTGTATTTCCACACTCGAGCCCTGCCCTGGAACCTTGAAGTGTGCTTGTGCTTTGATACAGTGTCTGGATAAACATGACGGGTAAATAAATTTGTCAACATGTGAGAAATTACACAGGTGAAACAGAGCAACCATTATGCCCGTGCCCAGAGTTTACTCTGCTTACACAATTAAGCTCTGAAGCTCAGATGGAACTGCGCTGAGCCAAAAGATCCCCCTCCCCACCCCTACTCTCTGTTAGTATGAGAGGCATTTGATTTGGGAGGCTATCAAGCCAAGAGTCTGGGTGGTAGAGGCCTCGCAACAGAGTGTTGCCTGAATCACTGTGGTTAAGCAGGGAGAGGTGGATGCTCAAGCCATAAGGCGCTCTTTCAGCGGCCGTGCCACCAGATGGTGTGAGCCGGCTCAGGCCCTGTGAAAGAGCCCATCACAAAGGCTCATCCATCTAAGCGTCCACCAAATTCGCTGTATTATATACGCTACCATATATAATGCTGTGCACCTGTACCATCTGTTAGCGTTCGTCAGTGGAATAGCCAGGAATTAATTTCATGGATGGGTAAGGAAATATGCTATATTAAATCACTGCGTGATCTGTAGGGTTAAATTGAGAAGTCCAATACGCTTATGCGTGTGAGTGGATTTGGTTGGATTCCAGACAGAACAAGCGCTGATTGCACAAATTTGTTATTTTAAACTTGAAGGCACAATCTAAATTGAACCAATCTTGCTTTATTAACACCATTACCGTGAAATACTTTCATGACAGCTCCACTGAAAACGTTTACAATAACATGCTGGTAATAGGGGACACTGACATTTTATCTGATAAAACCAGATCTAACAGATCTTATTCTCTTCCTGCAGTAAACAGTCAAACATTACACCTCCAAATCCCTGAGCTCACAGTGTAGCTAGCTGGCGCGCAAACAGAAACAGGAAAAAACACGATCCCCAATAATCCTGTTTCTAACCATAGCCGCTGGTAGCCTTGAAAGTGTGAGTAAACAAACCAAGGGATGCGTTCATTTGACGTCTGATGCAGTTAAATATGGAATTGCAATCACGACTTTGTTTACCTTTTTTTGACGCGCGTCTAATCACTATACGCAACTGGCATCGGTGCGGGGAAAAAAAGTTTCACGTTTACAGTCATTCCACACATTCTAGAAATGATACAGGAAACTGCTTTGTATATTATCACCCATCATAAATGCTACCTCTATCTAGATTGACCTATTCGCCTAAGATGTGTCTTATGATATAATGATAAGCTGCTAGAAATAATGTTCCTCCAACGTGTTTTTCCTTGAGGTGGTGTTTGCACTGGACCATCAGACTGTTACTCGTCACACTCCATCAGCACTTCATAAGCAAATTGGACAAATCAGGTTCCATCTGAGTTCACTTTTGAGCTGAGGGTGTAAGAGGGGTTTAAAAGACAGGTTTCTGACATGCCTGATCACAAGGTTCTTGGATGTTCCATTAATCATCTTGACTGTTTATTGACCACCAGCAAATTCCTTTACTCTGATACTGCACTCAGATTCTAGCGGTGTTTTTATTCTTTTTGAACATAAGTCATTTCATAATTTCACCTCATAAACCCATGCTGTCATGGTCTTTAAACGGAGGTCCTTGTGCCAGAACACATTGCTACAATAAATGTCTTTCAGATTTTATCTTCTAATAATAGGACTCAACATGTGCACTGGGTATGGCCTGTGTAACTGCCCAATATAAAACTCTGTGAGAAGCCTCTGTTTCATTTTTCAAGCAAGACTCATTGACATGGCATTTTTATTACGTGGGACAGACCTGAAGAGCAAAATATTGCCTGAAAGTTTCACGTAGATTAACTCTGTGACCCTCTGGAAAAATATTGGAAAGGAATGAACTTAAAAGCTAGAAAGGGGAAAGAAAAGAAAGAAAGAAAGAAAAAAAAAAAACACTTTTGGAATAGTTTTGCTCATGAACTGCAAATTTAATTCCAAAGACTGACCTCACACACACTCCTTCACGTTTCTCCTCCACACTTCCCACAGAAAGCTTTGTGATACAAAGCTTTAAACGTGGAGGAGCCTGAGGAACAATGATAGTTTCTGAAATGCTGAAAGCAGCCACACGCAGGAGGACAATTGAAAAGGATTGCCATGAGAGGAGCTTGGGGGGTGCTCAAGGTTGCAGAGCTTGGTTTCACCTTCTGTCAGCAGAGTTAAGCGCTGTCATCCATTGCCTCAAGGCAAACACAAAGCAGTTAGAGAATCTTAGATTTCCACCAACGTCTGGGGTTTCACGAGAACAGGAGAAAATACAGGATCAGTCCTCGAGAAATCTGTCAACAGTGTGAGCACCGTGCATTTGGTCCTGGAACAGTATCTATGATCAGATCTCTTTTTGCGTTGTTTTCTGCCCCGCGTTAAAATTTTTCTTTATTTGTGCTTCAAATGATTCCTTTTCTTCTTCTTCTTCTTCTTCTTCTTTCGTCTTGACTGTGAAAATGTCAGTCTCATCAAATCTGATATTCCAAACTCATTTTCCCCGACATGTTCTTCATATCCTGGGTTATGGTACCGCAATGGAGCACAAAGAGTGAAGTGCTCCTTCATTAAATCATTCATGCGTTCATTTTTTTTTTACTCATTCGTTCATCGTCTGTAACCGCTTTTATCTGTTACGGGGTCGCGGTGGATCCAGTCCGGGGTGCAAGAGAGAAGCGCTCTATATTTAATGCATTTTAATAAAGCAGCAGCTGGAGCTTTTCATAATGCTATAAGCTAAACTTTAATTTTGTTATTGAAAACTCCTACAGTGGGAATAACTGAAAACCCAAATGCAATTTAGCCTGGATAAAGACAGAGAACGAGAGATGGTGGGAGGCAGAGAGGGGTGTGTATGTGCGTATATGCGCGTACGTGTGTGCACCGAGGGCCAGAACTGGTCTGGCAGTAGAGGGCACTCTTTCTTTTTGTCTGACATTACATGAAGATCATCTCTTTCGACATACGGCCCGAGAGTGTTCACTCTCTCACTGTCCAGCGCATGTAACAGTAAGTGAACTTAATCAGTGCTGTAAAAATTCGCTAAACTCAAACCATAGCTCCAATCCTATATGCATCTAATTATTTCTCAATTGGAAGTATTGAGGAAGGTTTGCTTGTGTTTCTGATTAAAACGCCGTGTTGGGGGGAGAGATGATATGGTCGCTTTTGTATCGTCATCACCCAGTCTGTCTCTCCATCCTTCTTCTTGCCTTCCTTCCTAATGCTGTGCTTTCCCTGAGAACATACCGATGAACCCTGGCGCAATTATGACAGACGGCATGTTAGTTTCAACGTTCCCTGATGTATTTACTCATCACAGCCAGCGTATGACCTGGAGAGGGGAAATCAGAACACTTTTACTCGCGTTCTTGTGCCATATTCTCTCTCCTCAGCCCTGGGGGGGAGGGGGGATGAAATGAAATAGCTTCACCTTCATCTTTTGCCTCTACCTTCCCAATTAGATGTGACTCCCTGTGGCTTGTGAAGGATTTGTGTAGAGCAAGAGACGATGTGGGGAAAGTGTGTCTAGCAGCAGAGTGGAACCTGATATGTGATGTGACACCTGACTGAAGTTTGCTACCCACATGCTGGAGCCAAACGGCATGATGCAATTTTAGGGCAGATGAATAGGTTGCAGCACAAGTTATGACACTGTGGACATGGTGATTAATGAAAGCTCATACAGCTGTTTTTCTTTCGCTGGTAGATCTGCTGTACTTGCACATCATGATAGTATCCCTCTTATGCTTTCCCATCCATTATGCTTTGTGAAGCTGTCCATTAATGTTTCTAATGGGGTAATGTCAGTAAATGAATTTCAGAGTGCATACTTATTTATACAATAGAAAATAAAGTATCAGTGTCTATATGAGCTGCCCGTGTAGCTCCGGAGTGCTAGGAGAATTGTACAGCGATAATTGTTCGTCATTTGATGAAGGATTATTACACTAACCAAGCTAACTCCTGGAAGAGATGACTCATTGCAGTGAAATTTCATTTACAGTAGCGGCTGTAGTCAAGACACCTGTACGCCAGGCCTCTCTGCTCTTTGCACAGGGTTCTTAAGTTTTGCCTGAGCATGCAGACCACACTGCTTAATTGGATTCTCATAGCGGAAGCGCAGTAGGAAATTGTTGACGCTCAGCGAAAAACAGCACTAGGAACATGCAATAAGACTCTGTAATTTTAGGGCAATTTTCCATATCGCTTTGACATTTGATTAATGTCTTTCAGTAAGGCAGCGGAGTATAAATGCCTTGATGCCAAGTTTGGCAATGACTTTTCTCGGCCTTCCGTGCACCGGTGCGTACACCAAGGCCAGTCTTATGATTTAAATTATGAGCGTTGCAAAATCAAGCTTTGTCCTCATGCAAACGTTATAATAATAATCATGCATAAATAATAATTCATCCTTTCTCCATCTTTCAGACTCCGAGGCCACTGAACATTATCAAGCAGAACAATGGCGAGCAGATAATCCGTCGGCGCACACGGAAACGCCTGAACCCTGACAGTGTGGCTTCAGAGCAGGCAAGCTCCAAGCAGCAGCGTGTCAGCACTGAGGATCGGCTCAATGGCAGCCCATTGGAGCGCAGGTCTGACGAGCCTGGAAATGAGCCCCACGCCCAGCCGGGCAAGGGCCAGCCAAGCCCACGCTCCACCCACGCCTTCCTGCTTAGCCAGACGCTGGAGATCCACAAGCGCATGCCACCCCTACACGCTCACAAGAGCCCTGGCGACAGCACAGGACCTGAAGGCAACGGGCCAGGTATGGGCACGCAGGTCGCTTCTGAAAGGGGTAGTCCCATAGAGAAATACCTACGTCCATCCAAGCAGGCCAGCTACTCACCTCCAGGAAGCCCCATTGAGAAATACCAGTACCCTGTCTTCAGCCTACCGATTGTCCACAGCGAGCTCCAGAACGAGGCCGATTGGCTTCGCTTTTGGACCAAATACAAGATGGCCGTGCCAGGAAACCCAGGCCATTACCTCGGCCTACCTAACCCGTGCCAAAGCTTTGTGCCTTACCCCACCTTCAGCCTGCCCCCTCACTTCCCACCACCTCCGCCTTCTGGACCCGAGAGCGACACCCCTCTTGACCTGGCCATCAAGCATCATTCCAAACCCAGTTCCTTGCCCAACGGTGCCACCATGCCCAAGGAGAAGGTCCCGCTGGAAAAACGGGCATCTCCACTGGCAAACAGAGACAATGAGGCCAAAGAGGACGATGGTGCTGTCCCACAGCCCATCAAGCCGGAAAGGATTGATCAGGGCACCCAGGATGAGGTGTGCAGTAAGTGTGCCCACTGTGGCATCGTGTTTCTAGACGAAGTTATGTACGCCTTGCATATGAGCTGCCATGGCGATGGCGGACCCTTCCAGTGCAGCATCTGCCTACACGCCTGCGCTGATAAGTATGACTTCACCACCCACATCCAGCGAGGGCTGCACCGCCCTGCCCCTGACCCAAATGCTAAGGTCGTGGATGAATGAAGCACAGTTACAGCATTACGGAAGGAAGCTAATAAGAGACTCAGCAGGAGAAAAACATTGTACGCATGAATGCGTGAGAGATTTTTTTTTTTTTTTTCTTCTTTTTTTTTTCCATTGATCAAAATGTGCCAAGATGCCTCCTGGCACCTCATCAACCAATTTAATGGCCATTGATAGACAGCATTTCTATTCAGACCCATGGCGACAGACTCTTGGCTGTTTTTTAACGAAATGCCTTTAAGGAAAATGGTACAAGTAGGTTATAAATTTAGCTATTATTTGTTGTATTTCTTTTAACCCAGACTTTTCATTTTGACAAAGCAGTTCAGTAAGCTGGGTACATCTACTCAAACTGAATTCTGTTTAATGTATCAGGGCTGTTCCCAGCCTCCTGGAAAGTTCTCTCACCTGGTTTTGAACAAAGCGGGGATGTAGGACTCTGTGTGGCAAACAGTGTGCAAACAAGCCAGTTCTTTGTCACTATGGCAACACCATAAGTGAGTTTCATCCTCAAAACCAACATCCTCAGGGAATGTATATGGCTGAAATAGATGACATTAGTTTAGGCCTTTTCTGTCTCTGGTTAACATTATACTAAATATCTTACAGTTTAATGTTGCTTTTCATAATGTATATTTTCCCCTTCGAGAAGTAGTGTTGGATTACTGTTGTTACATAATTCCATCGAGACATGTTTGCTGCTGCCTCGGTTGCTGAGATGGTAACCTGTCACTCTAGAAATTTGGGAAGGAATTTAAAAAAGAAAGAAAGAAAAGATTTTTTTTTTTTTTCTAAGTTGATAATAGGAATAATCATATTACCAGTGCCTGATAAAGTATTTTCTACCTGATATGTTGATATGCAACATTGAACTTGCATCTGAATAAGGGCCTTGAGCTTGGCTCTGAAAAAGTTTACATTTGCAAATGTAGCAAACAAGGTAATGAAGCAAACACCTGCTAATTTTGTTTTTCTTTCACATAAAATGGAAAGATAGGATCATCCATAGTTTTTCTTGTTTTAACTTTTTAAAGGTGGACATTAAGCAAAAGTTTATGTTTATCCACCAAAGGCACTATCCATTCCAAGCATAGTCCTTTATGACTTTGTTCAACCATCTTATTTGTGTTCTTATGCTTTGTAGTTAAATAGCTTGTTGTAATGGACTTGCGTTTCCTTGTATTTGTCTATCGGCATTGAACAAGGGAAGCTGATAAAACTCATAAGGCTTTATGTGCTAATTTTGGTGTCCTAGAGCTATGGAGGAACAGCAGCTCACACATTACCCCCTCCACAACCTCTCTGGTCTTTCAACCAGCATGGATTTGATTGAATTCTCTGTGGAGTTCTTTGGAGAGTCAGCATTGTCTTCTGATTGTTCATATGAAACAGATATGAAAGCTGTCGTTAATATTTAGTAACTGCAGGTGTTTACAGTGCCTTTTGATGAAACTTTTCTTAGAGAGGTATAACATTGATCTGCTGTTGTAAGCTACACTTTCGGCTTACACTCCCCTTCACAACTCTGCATCGTACAGAAGAAATAACTGAGAACTGTGTCTTACTTATAAAAACAATCTGCCCTGATTATGCATTATTACCAAAACATTATCATAAGGTCAACAACTTAAGTTATTAGGTGAGCACGCATTTCACTTTTCCACTTATTTTCGAGTTACTTTTTTACACTCCGTGTTCGGTGTCACACAGTCCACATCGGCTCACGGTTTTGTGTGCTAGCGAATGTGTGCACACTCTAATTTGTTTCACTGTATGTTCCTCATACCCACAGTCTCTTTTACTAGCCACGGACTCAGCAAGCTGGGTCTTGTCAGGCTACACACAGACGTTATTTATATGAAATGGGGATGTGAAAGAGAGAGAAAGAGAGATGCTCTGGATGTCTCGAGGACGTCTCTACACTTCACAGATCCTCATGTATAGCCTTACAATGCTGCTTACCTGCAAAAGCCTCCTGGAAATAAAGTGTCGCTTTTTATTGGAGCATTTATACAGTTGGGTATTACGAAGATCTTTGTTTTCTGCAAACCTTACAATTTGTAATTATGTTAATGCTTGCACTTCAGTTATTCGTTTTGGTTTTTTTGTTTTGTTTTGTTTTGTTTTGCCAAGGAAGAAATGTGTTTTATTAGCATGCTATTACTATGAACAGGTACTGCATTGTAATAAGCAAACAAGATTGTGCCTTTTTTTTTTCTTTCTTTTCTTTTTTCTTTTCATTTTGTTTTTTTTTTTTGAAGGCCTTGTAAAAGGCTTTACCAACATTGAAACACAAAGGAGTATTTGTTTATGCCTGGAAGCCAGTTTGGCCCTCGTCAAGGCAGAAGACAAGACTATGTAAATGTTTTAACTATTATTTTTAGAACCATATTGTTTTTACACCTTTGCTGCATTTAAAGTGCATAGATGATGGTTTAGAATTTTCTTTATTTTGATTTTCTTCAGCTGCCACCTTAACATTTTTTGTGTTGTAGGTTTTACATGCAAAAAGATTAAAAGATGGCAAAGATGTCTGTTACATCTAAACTTGAATAATGATGATGATAATAATAATAATGATAATAATAATAATTAATAAAGTAATAACGAAACATTTTGGCAAATTGTGCATTGTTTTGTTTGTGTTTAAATCACGGCACGGTTGTACAGTCGGTAGAGTCGCCGCCTCGCTCTTTCACGGAGCTCCAGCTATCACACATGTTTCCTCAGGGGTCTCCAGTTTCCTCACAAAACATGCCAGAAGGTGGATTCTCCATGCTACATTGCCCTGAGAGGTGTGTGTGTGTGTGTGTGTGTGTGTGTGTGTGTGTTTGTACATGTGTGTGGTGCCTTGCAATGGACAGACATCCTATTCAGGGTGTATTCCTGTCTCATGCTCAGTGGTCCTGGGATAGGCTTCAGATCCACCACATGCCTGACCAGGATGAAGCAGTCACTGAAGATGACTGTGTGAATGAATGAAATGATCAACAGTAATTAACCACGACATCTTTGAGCTTTATTTCTTGGAACAAACAAAATCCCACATCTCTCGCCCATCGGCTGTGAAGATAACAGATCCCTAAGTCCACCAGCTAAACTCCACGGTAGTCCAGACATGCACATGACATGCACGGTAAAATAAAACCTAAACCTAAACGCCTCAAACGACATTATTTTTCTATCTTTTATCTCTCTGGGCTGTTGTTTAAGGGCTAAAATCTCAAAGAGCTCAAAATACAATTCTATTGAAAATATAATTAAACATACACGTGAATATGTACAATTATGGTTTATGTAAAAAAAATTTTTTTTTTTAATCCTAAAAAATAGGAGAATTTAATATAATCACTATTAGAATTGTGTAACCTTTAATTCTTGTTTTAAAGGAGTGGGGCTAACTTAATTTGTTTTCATAATTACAATGTTATAATTCATGCATTTTCCTTTTAGTAATTGTTACATCAAGTCAGTAATGCTTTGGTGTAATCTGAGGTTTATTATACACGGTGTTGCTTTTTGTTAGCTTTGGTCACGAGCAGTTTCTGAATGGAAATTCAGTGTTACTCATAAATAACTCGATTAACACGAGCATTTCAGTTTTCTACCCCATCCGGGGTGTCCCCCGCCTTGTGCCCGATGCCCCCCTGGGTGGGATGGGCTCCAGGTTCCCCGCGACCCATAACGGATAAGCAGTACAGAAAATGGATGGATTTCAGTGTTTCTAGCAATTATTCTGTTGTCAGATTCTGTGAGCTACAAACTGTAACCACTCCGCAGTTGTAGGGATTCCGTTTCTGCCATTTGGTTTTAACATCTGTTTCCGTCTTGAGACACCTGATATTTAGGTCCCGATTACTTGACCTTTTTAACAAGCTGTTATCTACTTACATGTGCTTAACTTTAGGAAGTCACGCAGTAAATGTGGATGCCGAAATGTTCTTTAAAACAGAAGTATATTATAAATCAGGTTTGGCATTAAGAAGAAGTGGACCTGATTTGTGAGCTTAATTGGAAAATGTGACATTAATTTAATCTGGAACGTCTTTTAATCTAGTCGTTATATGAATTTTGACGATATACACACTCAGAGTCCACTTTATGAGAAGTACCTGTACACCAGGACATTCATGCAGTTATCTTATCAGCCCATCATCTGATAGCAGCGCAATGCATAAAATCATGCAGGTACAGGTCAAGAGCTTCAGTTACATGTTTACATGAAACCTCAGCATGAGTTCTCAGTGTGCTTTCTGTGACTTTGATCGTGGCATGGCTGTTGGTGACTGATGGGCTGGTTTGAGGATTTCAGAAACTGCGGATCTCCTGGGATTTTCACACGCAACCGTCTCTGGAGTTTACACAGGATGGTGCGAAAAACAAAAAACACCGAGTGAGAGACAGTCCTGTGGGTGGAAACGCCTTGTTGATAAGAGAGGTCTGAGGAGAATGACCAGACTGGTTCGAGCTGCCGGGAATGATATAGTAACTCATATAATCACTCTTTACAACCGTGCTGAGCAGAAAAGCATCTCTGCATCATGCTGAGCAACATAATGGGCAACATTTAGGGTTTTAAATCTCGGAACGCACAACACACCAAACCTTGAAGTGGATGGGCTACATCTCACTCAGACTCACCCAAACTGGACGGCTGAAGATTAGGAGGAAAAAATCACCTGGCCTTTTTCCAGTCTTCAGCCGTCCAGTTTGGGTGAGTCTGCGCCCATGAGAGCCTCGGATTCTTGTTCTTTGCTGACAGGAGTGGAACCTCATGTGATCAGGTGTTGTAGCTCATCCACCTCAAGGTTTGGTGCGTTGTGCGTTCTGAGATATAAAACCCTAAACTTCGCCCATTATGTTGCTTAGCAACCAAAGCTTAATATGCTACATTGTGTGGAGGCAGAATTATTCCTTGTGAATATTATTAATAATACATTTTTCATTATTTGCATCTACATACACGAGGTTTCTCTTTTGTCTCTATCTCAAAATGAAATAAAGCTCTAGCATTGTAAAGTCTGGTTACCTCCAAAAGTGGAGAAAAAAAAAATTATTTCCAAAAAGTTTCACTGAGACAGAACAATTTCTATGCAGTTTATTGATTACAAATTCAAATTCAAATGTGAACATGAAATCAATCTTCAAGCTTTTTAATAGGCTACAAACTAACAGGCTATTCAGAAGTCCCGCCCATCTGTCAGTCATTCCATGTTTAATAATATTTTTACAAATAAAAAGTTTGTATTGTTATTATTGTGTTTATTATTATTATTATTATTATTATTATTATTATTATTATTGTTGTTGTTGTTGTTGTTGTTGTTGTTGGTGGTGGTGGTGGTGGTGTGGTGGTGTTGTTGTTATTATTATTATTATTATTATTATAAAAATGTGCCCTTAATAGCTCTGCTGTCTTTATATTATCTCAGCTGGAATGATTTTAACCTATTTTAATATTATACGATTGCAAGCCCTGCCCAACTCTACATTTGTAGCCTATTGAAAACAATACACTGGTGACATTTTAGTAAAATTAATTCTTAGAAAATTGTCACATCAGTCTGTAGTCTCCCCAGTCTGTGATTTTCCCAGGCTGTCACAAACATACATTTCTGCCCTGTCTACACATCCAAAATGAGGCATTATCTTTTGCCTTGGTGAGTTATCTGAGAATTTTGTGTTTCCGGACACACGAGGCTGCAGTCATAAAGGCCAAACAGGGATAAGCAGTGACCGCTCTGTTGATTCTGCTGTTTCGGCATCAGTAGATTCAATTGAAAACCAGTCTTTTGAGATAAAATCCAGGATGGATACTTTCCAGACCTAACATAACCATTTCTGAAAGGACTCGGTTATGACGGTAGCCAAAAATTGAGGACTTAATGGTTGTCCTCTTTTCATGCTTTGTTCCCTAAGAACTTTTGTTCACTTTCACTTTGAGAAGTCTGCAGTCTACCAGTCTGGACAAGAATCAGCTTTCCTCACTTTGTCAAGGGAAAGGGATGTTGATAGAGATCCAGGAGCTTTCTCCAGAAGGACTTTGAAGGCTTTTTTTTTTTTCATGGGGTTTCTTTTGTGCTAGGAGCTGGTCAGCTAGAAACACAGGAGCGTCACAGCGCGTACTGACTGATAAGGTCGTCTCATCAGGAAGTCCTGTAGAACTGAAGCGTGCTGTGGTTACTCCTCGTCCTTGCCACACAGAGGATGTATTTTTCTGCTTAAATGCAATGCTATACTTACATCTGAGTATAACATTAACATCTTTAACTAGTAGCTTTCTAATAATAATAATAATAATAATAATAATAATTTCTCCTGTGTTGGTTGAAAGTGTGGAGTTGTGCTTTCAGGTCATAAATGTATTAAATTTCATCTTTGCTTTGTGAAGGTCCCTGCACAACATCCGAATTCTCCTGCACGACATCCAAGACGCCGGGCTTAAGCCTGTACAGTAATTCAGCCCCTGTGGAGGCTTGCACTTGGACTTTAAAAAACGGGGGTTCAAACCACTTATCCCAATTCGGAGCATCATGTTGCATGAACTTAAAAATCATATTTTTAAGCATTTGATTAAGTCAGAAACGCTTTCATAATTTCACAGCAGGAGATTACTTTCAAGAGTGCCTCCACAACATTGCATGCTTGTGAAGAGAAACAGCTTCCAGGTATCGCATTTTATTATCCACTAGAACAAACACGCAGCATTGTCTTTGTGCACTCCATTCTAATGGCCCAAGAAGATACATGTTAATTCTTTGAAAGGGGACCTTGTATATTGGAAGTTGGTACAATGGCACTTTTGGGTCTGCCCGAGATTCCACCAGCTGATATTTGAGCCAATACAAACAGGCTATGAGAGGTTTTAGTGATTTTCCTGTCTTAAATGCCCGGACATAGGATTATGGTGAGCCCCATGGAAAAGCATTAACTTATGGCATTTTGGCACCAGCAACTGGACGCGTTCTTCTTTGGATTGAGTGTCCTGCTTCTCTCGAACAAGTGATGCTTTGGTCAAAAGCATGCTTTAGAGTTTCATCTCACGACTGCTCCAAGGGGAAACAAAGCATAATATGTACCTCTTTGAATACTCATAGGTATGCGGTACACCGCAGGTCAATCAAAGTTAAGCCTGTGGCACGTCAGATAACTGGAGCACTTCCTTGACCAGACACTGGTCCTGGAAATACCTGGGCTCCCCACAGCACCAATATGCCTGCCTAGGCCTTATCCCTGAACCTGTGGCTCCCTGAGTGCCTACCCTACCCATGTGGAGAGAGAGAGGAGAAGAGGAGGTGATGGAGGGATTGGGTAAAAACGAGTAGAAATCAAAGCCTGGGCCCAGGAAAGAGGTTTGGGAGGTAAAGACAGAAAGAGAAAAAGGGTGAGAGGAGGCAAAACCTACCAACAGATATGCTGATTTTTGGTCCTCTATCTGGATTTATGGGTCCAACATCACTGGCAAGTGACACTAGACTCATTCCGATGTTTTCACTGGTTATCGTGCAACAAACTGCTCCAGCACCACCTGGTCCACCTGGTCCTGTTCCAGTCCACCTGGTCCACCCTTCAGTCAGCAGCCAATTGCAACGAGCATCCTGAAGCTGCTGGACAATCACAAAGGATCGGCAACCCTCACAGAGTGTCAATATCGCTAAAAGAAAGCCAGACTAAACTTTGTGAATATCAAATATCCAAATCTTATGTTAGGTGGAGCTATGGTTTATGCTTTAAAATAAAATTACTCATATTCTCAGAGGTACTCAGCTCTCAACACTGACTTAAACGTCTGTCTTTACATAAGTATCACTACAGTTTGAAAGTGTTGTACTGTTTGCTCCTGTGTGGCAAAACTCAACCATTCTTCAGGAAAGCTCAGTTAGATAGTCAGGTTTTAGACATCTTTAGCAAGACTGGGTTTTTGCCACTGGGTTCTAAACCAAAATGATCTTTGCAGAAAGCCTAGACGTAATTCATCCATCTATAATTCATCTATCTATCCATTTTCCATGCCTTTTATACTACACAAGGTCATGGGGGAGCCTGGAACCTATCCCAGGGATCTTGGGGCACAAGACAGGGGGCACCCTGGACAGGGTACCAGCCCATCTTATGGCACAATCACACATACATTCACACCGTAAACATAATTCAAAAATCAGATATAAAAAATTAAATGTAAAAAAAAAAAAAAAAAAAAGATCAGATATATTTATTGTTTGTTAAAGTTGAGGTGTTGATGTATGTTATAGGTAAACAACAAAACCAAAAAAAAAAAAAAAAAAAACATTTTGGCCAAACCCCAATTTTTCTTTTCTTTCTTTTTTTTTTTTTTTTACTGCCAGAATTTAGTCACACCAACATTTGAGGTTTTCCAAACTGCCACATATATAGGGTTTCAGCATGAAATCAGTTTCTAAAACTTTTTTTTTTTTTTTATGTGCTTTATCAGGTTACCTGTCATTTAGCAGCATGACAAGGACATACTCCTGGTCACTGATAAACAGAAATGACTTTTAAAGTCCTCACTTTGTGATTTCTCTGTCAGCCCATTAAAATATTATTATCTCTGGTTTTGTAATAATTAATGACACATTTTCAGAGAGTGATCTTTATCATAACTGCTCTGAGACCTTTTTTTTTTTTTCAATTATTATAGAATTGGTCACCCTTGAGCTGAGGTAGCAAATGCTGCGCCGATGAATTACAAGAAAAGTCAAGACAAGAATAGTCAATTTAGGGGGTGCGCCACTTTTTTTTCTCGTGTAATTTGCCCATATATGAATACCTTTCAGAAATTCCTTGTTTGTGATCTGCAGAGAGTTTAGAATGTTCAGTTAATTACTCAACATTCTGCTACATTCCAGTTTAAGTTTTCATAACAAACTTACTTAACGCTAAGATATTGTACCTCTCCTAATGAACATTTTCACTCCCTAATTCTATAAGGCTGTTCTTTAGGGTTTGAGGATCCTCGGGTAACAATTTTAAAGACGATAGAAAACGAAAATGCACAAAAAGACAGTGCCCTTGACCCGACACACACATCCCAGTTGGGAGAGTTTGCCAAATAACACACAGACACACAAAGTTCACGTGGCAAGATCTCGCCTTTATTCAAAGAAAGATAGAGTATATATCATGCTTGACACACGACAGAGACAATGGGTTACCTATTGATTGGCTAGGCGGAAGGGCATATTTGCATAAAACAGGAAGCATATCGATTTAAGACAGGAAGAACACCACATATGGGTTTCAGGAAGTCATAGGAATATGAGCAAATGTAATTCAGGAAGGTATGTAAATGTAAATGCGGGGAGATGAAGGAATGAGCAAATGGTGAGGGGCTTTATCTGTCTGTACTTTAGTCAACAGAGGAACAAAGAGAAAAATGTGCTAACGCAGGAACAGGGAGGGGGGAGTGTTCACAGTAAACTTATCAGTTCTATCGAAGAGAACAACTGAACTGCGGTTTGACCGCTCAGCTCTGTAGCTGTCTCTCTCACTGCAACCACTCAAAACATACAGCCTCTTTTTTCTATTAGCACCTTATTAGCAGTTTAAGATAGCTGTGGTCAGGTCAGAATGTCTAGTGGCTCTGGAGCTAATGGCTCTCAGTGATGCAGACAAAGGAATTGAATCAGGAATGATATCTTGAGTTACAGACTCCTACATGATCCATGGAGGCTGGAGCAAGTCCTTGTGGTGAAACAGTTATGGCCTCTGCATGAGTAATTTATGCATGACCCCCACTTGCCCTGGACCTCTGTAAATCAGAAGATAAACATGACAGTGATGCTTTTTATTAGAGGCTCCTACATTATATGCGCGCATAGTGCCTTAAAAATCTATTCATTCGAGAACCAAGTATAACCAAGTTGTTTTAGGTTCATTTCAAGAGCAGCACTGAATTCCAGACAGGATTATTTAAGTTTAATTTTAGTCATTAACTTTTAAAAAATTAAATGCAAACCCTCCCTCTGGCGGTCCTGGCCCCCTGGGCAAAATGTCCCCAGCTGAACCAGGAGACTGAGCGGCGTCCTCAGCAGAGCAAGAAAGCAAGGTAACGTCCTCAGCAGAACAGGTAAGCAGAGTGGGGTTTGGAGCCTGACTCTGCGGGGCAGGACAGCGGGACAACTTCCTCAGCAGGACAGGAGAGGGGAAGCTCCAAGATTTCCACAAGGCCATAGAAGGGAGCGAGGTTCTTCGCGAGTCCAAAGGGAGGAACGATTCTCTCCATGAAGCACGAGGGGGAAACGATGCCCTCCGTGGAGCAGGAAGGGGGAGTGACATATGGCGCGCAACACAGGAGAGGAACGACGTCTTCAGCAGAACATGGAGGCAGAGCGATGTCCTCAGCAAAGCAGGATGGCAGAGTGACAACCTCAGCTGAGCAGGAAAGCCGAGCAGGTAGGCAGAGCGGCGTCCTCAGCCGAGCAGGAAGGCTGAGTGGCGTCCGCAGACGAGAAGGAAGGCTTAGTGGTGTCCTCAGCCGAGCAGGAAGGCTGAGTGGTGTCCTCAGCTGAGCAGGAAGGCTGAGTGGCGTCCTCAGCCGAGCAGGAAGGCTGAGTGGTGTCCTCAGCTGAGCAGGAAGGCTGAGTGGCGTCCTCAGCTGAGCAGGAAGGCTGAGTGGCGTCCTCAGCCGAGCAGGAAGGCAGAGCGACATCCTCAGCTGGGCAGAAATGCGGAGTGCCTTCCTCAGCGGCGCGGTAAAGCCGAGCGATGCCCTCAGCGGTGCAGAAAAGCAGGGTGAGTTCCACGGCGGAGCAGTGGATGGTAGGATCAAGGAGTAGTTAGAAACATCTGTCCTATATCATGGGTTATGTAAAATAATGCATGACATGTTCTTATCATGGGTATTGTCATATCACAGCAAACCAGTGACTCCATTTCCCAGGATGCACCACGAATTACAAACATGGTTGAAGAGGACTACACTTCCCACACACGCACACGTTCACCTTCTCTGGAGTTCTAATCACACACACCTGTTACCAGTCTCACACACACCTGTTACCAGTCTCACACACACTCACTCCACAGTATATAGAGACTGTTTCAACACAATGACTTGGTGAAGTACTATGCTCAGTTGCCTCTGTCGTGTACCATCTGCATTTGCTTCCGTCCTCAATCTCCTTACGTGATCGGTATGTGATTATCCAGCTCCCTTATTATTTGAATAAATTAACTGATACCAGCTTGACCAGCTCAGCCTGTGTTTTAGTAGCTGATATCTGCTCAGACCAAGCTGGATATTTCAGCAGAATTAGTAAAAAAAAAAAAAAAGATTTAAATAAATGTGCAATTATATTTGGATTGACAAATACAGTAATATTTCATTAAAGTAGAATTTGAAAGTATTTCCTGTCTGTTTATCCTGACAACTATCAACACTCCACTAATATACATACAAACTGATTATAGCAAACGTCAGTGCACTCCGACGTTGATAAAACTCACTGAAGGAATTCATGGCCATTCATGGTCAAGTAAAGGCATTTGAGAATTTTGACTACAAAACACAGCAAAAAGGTGAAAGTATCTATTACGGACCGCAGTGTAGACCTAGAAGAGCTGGTTCAAAGAGTGGATTCATTTGTGAAGGACAGTTCACTATTGGTGAGGGAGAAAGTGAGAGAGTATGATATAAAATCATCATAAAACAAATGGAGAATAAATAGCACATATGTGAGATGATCTGTATAAGGGCACCTGCAAACTGTTGTAAATGTAGACGGGGAATGAGAGTAAGACAGTCCAGTCTAATACTATAATGAGATCGAGTTTTAGCTTTATTGCTTGTAGAACAAGTAAGGCATTTATTTGTTTTCTGATTGGATTGCTAGCTATTTAATGAGTATCAGCCAATATATCTTAATTGTGGAGTTTGCATCATTACACCGTTGTTTAGCTACATAACTCCTGATAGCAGGCTAGTGGATAGCAGGTATCTTTGTTGTGTTTTCGTGTGCTTTATGCATTTAAAACAGGTGAAAATTCAGATGAAGGTGAGTCCACTGTTGCTTTATTGTGTGTATTTTATCCATAGATTAGTGTAGTTTATCCTCTTCTGTGCTAGCCAGTTAATGTCTAGGATTTTTCTGGTGGGTTTCTCTATTTTATGTATTTAAAATGATTATAACAGGCAACAGTGAGTCAACTGTGGCTTTTGCTTGCCTAACTGTGTGAATATTATATATGGGTTTTTCAGTACTTGGTAATACTGGAGGAGATGACAATAATGACACCAGATAATTATGTCTTCTGATTTGCAGATACTTGGGCCACATCCCATGTGTGAATGTGTATGTGTCTGTGTGCCCTGTGTTGGATTGGCACCCTGTCCAGGGTGTACCCCGCCTTGTGCCCAATGCTCTCTGGGATAGGCTCTATGTTTCCCTGTGACCCTGAAAAGGATAAAGTAGTATAGAGGATGGATGGATGGATGGATGGATGGGCCACATCCCAAACCAGTTTATTATATGTATAGTGTAGTATGTTAGTCCCCCAATCATATCTCTACTGTTACTATATAGTGCCCAGAATGTGGTTTACTTCATACATTATTATTCAGCCTTTAATTCTTGTTGAATATGAACTGACTTGGCACTTAACCATCAGATTAATCTGCATGGACACAAAGCAACCCATATAAAGTAGCTAGCTTTTTAACCCAAAGAGGATGAAATTCCAATATTGTCCATCCAAGAACTTTAAATAAAACTATGAATTTATGGGTTTGATTTATAAAAGCAGACCATGCCAGTTCTGTGTGACAACTTCTGTAATTGGGTTAACAGGCACTCCTCTTTTTCCCACATATTCTGCATTTCTGGACATCCACTACCATACTCATCATTCTCAAGTCACACAGCTCAACAAAGCTGCATAGATCTTCTCTATCTCTTCAACATGTCTTCAGAAGTAATCACAATGAGACTGAAATCTAGCTTTACTGGCTCTTATATTTATAGTACCATCGGAGTGGTAATAAGTTCTTTGACCTGGGGGATGAATAGGCAAGGTATAGCGAGTTGATTCCCTGTTTGTCTTGAACTCCAGAGGCCATGAGATTGCTAGTAAAAATGACTCAGAAGCTTGAGTGCTACTCCACAGTATATAGACTTGACATTTGTGAGGAGAGAGCTAATAAATCGCATTGCAGACATGGAGTAGTTCTGGCTGTGAATGAAAGTGCTGGGAAATTCATCCACTGGTTATATATATATATATATATATATATATATATATATATATATATATATATATATATATATATATATATATATATATATATATATCCCAGTTGCGGTTGGAAGTTTACATACACTCATCATAGACATGAATGTCATGGCAAGATGGGGCTTTCAATAATTTCTTTGAACTTTTCTTTTTCTGGTGAAGAATGATTGTACAATATTCATCTTTAATAAATAATAATAATAAAAAAAAACACAAGAATTTGGTTTTAATTCATTTGGGGTTTTCTGTAATCAACACAGGACCAAAATTATACACACCGAGTTAAAAATATACTTACAAACACTTGGATTATTAATTTAGTGGTGTTAAAAGTTCCTAAATGTCCTTTAATTCCCCAAGACCAAGGCCTCTTAATTTCTTGTTAGTGATCATAATTGACTACAGCTGGCAGCTTCTCTGTGCCAACATAAAAAGAGGTTGTTTGACAGAACTCGTCTGTATCGTCGGGTCTGGTGTCTCTCAGAGATTCTCTATGGGGTTCGGGTCAGGAGAGTCGTCTGGACGATCAAACACAGTAACACCACGGTCAGTAAACCGGTTACTAGAAGTTTTGGCACTGTGGGCAGGTGCAGAGTCCTGCTGGAAAAGGAAATTATCATCTCCATAAAGCTCGTCAGCAGATGAAGCATGAAGTGCTCTAAAATCTCCTGGTAGACGCTGCATCGACTCTCGACTCGAGAAAACACAGTGGACCGACACCAGCAGATGACACGACATCCCAAATCATCACTGACCGTGGAAACGTCACACTGGACTTCAAGCAGCTTGGATTCTGTTCCTCTCCACTCTTCCTCCAGACTCTGGAACCTTCATTTCCAAATGAAATGCAACATTTACTTTCATCTGAGAAGAGCACTTTGGACCACTGAGCAACGGTGTTTTTAGTAAAAAGGTGTTTTGAGTTAATGAGCTGATTAGAGCTCTTCTCAGGTCGACATTGCAGTATTATAAATTCGTCATTCATTATAATATAAATGTTCACCAGTTACTGCTGTTCTTATACATGGGAGATGAGTAGCCGATTGAGTAGCGAATGTTTTCGTGGTGCTTGAGTGAACTCGCTTGTTTGTTATACTATGTACGAGTGAATATATATATATATATATAATTGCAACCTATTGTAAATATTTGTTTTCTTGGTATCACGAAAGCTGTAGGGGTTGGGTGCCGTTTATTTTAAGTTGATCTTTTGTCCTCCTGTTTTTTAACGATAAACAAATGAGCGCTTGGGGTTACATCAAGGAACACAACCAGCTGATTGAATGAAATGATCCATCATATTCATTTTAAAGGAGTAGAAAGTACTGCAACATTTCACATTTTAAGAAAGCAATAAACTATATAAAAAGCTGTATATGGTTTTCACTGTCATGCATATCAGTAATTGCTGGACATTTTTATTACACGAGGCTTTCACTTCAGGATTTAACTTGACAGATAGATGAAAGTCTGACAGATAGAGACAGAAAACCTCATTTTAAATGAGCTAAACAGATACTCATCTCCTGAGAAAATAAACTGACATGGTGTAGAAAACCCTTCTGCTGTGGGTTTTGAATCTGTGCCTGCTGTAGTACGTGAAAACCATACGGTAGAGCAAAACACAGGGCTTAGGCAACCAGTGCTCAATTATTCAGGCTCATCTCTGAGCTGCTGCTGCCTAGAGCACGCACCACAACAGCTGGCTGTGGTGTTTTCGCTCTAAGGGAACAATAGCAGAAGTGGCACTCTCCACTTCAGGAGACATTCTCTGCCATATGGCTCAGTGGCATGCATGTAAACTAGCTCCATTGTTAACAGGTATCACTATACAGCTTTGGTGGAATGGGGGAGAAGCCACACTCCTATCAGAGTCAGAGCCAATTAGAGAGCATGTTTTCTGTTAAGGATTCTTCTCTACTGGGGAACAGACATGTCAATTGCAGCATTTTAAGCCCAGTTCACACTGCACAGAGAGATGCCAACCAGCACCAACAGACACGTTTGTCGGGTTTTGTCAGATCAGTGTGTTAGCCCTGTCAGCGTCTGTCGGCATTGGTTTTTCACTGTTTGACTGAACATCGGATTTTCTTGCATGTGAGGGCTAGTTCCTTAGTTCCTTATCATTTAAGGAAGTTAAGCTTAGTTCCTAGTTCCTTATCACTGTTTGCAAGACTAAAAGACATAAAATATCATATATATTTGATATAAAATATAACTTTTGGCTATGTAAAATGAGACTCGCTAGCCAAGGTCTTGGAAGATCGGCAGTTTGGAAGAATTGAGAGCTGTCAGCCAATAAGACATAAGTATTTCCACATATTTTCCTGTAAACCCTGTCTGATTGGTCTCGCCTTTTAAACAAAAATGTAAAAAATCGTGAAAGGATCATCCATTTTTAAAACAGCCTGACTGTCCATCAAAATGTTTGTTGGTGTCTGTTGGGGCTGTGTGAACATGACAGTTGTGTTTCCCAACAAGGTGACAGGTCAAGGGAGTGGGGTTCATTAGTCTGCACTTCTCAAATTAACATTTAAAAAGTAGCAGGAATTCTGAATAGGTGCATTTTTAAAAATATATTATTTTATTTTTTATTTTTTAAATTTTCTTAAGGATTGTAAATTCAGTGATAGGAGTATCCCATAAAGTGTAAAATTATATATATATATACACCCCGCCCTGTGCCCGATGTTCCCTGGGATAGGCTCCAGGTCCCCCCGCAAGCCCTGATGAAGGAGTAAGCATCATAATAAACATCATTAGGTGGATTGTATGTGAAACACGCACACACACACACACACACACACACACACACACACACACACACACACACACACACACACACACACTCACAAACACACACACACACACACACACACACACACACACACACACACACACAAACACACACACACACACACACACGTGTACAAATACAATTGCAAAGTTTATGCAGGAAAACAAATCTACCTTACAGAAGATCATTGTGGAATTGAAAGTTGAACATTTTGGAAATATCGTGTCAATACAATTTGTTACATTTATTATTATTAAAGCAATCTACAGAATTTCACACACATTATCCTGAACTTTTCAATTACTTGAATAGCCTAAACTAAAATAGAATTGTCCCCTGGTTAATGTTAATATCCAGAAATTAAATAAAAGAAAGAAAGAAAGAAAGAAAGAAAGAACAGATCTCACACCCCCATGAATGCAGTAAACACCAGTCTTAGTGTCATCATGAAACAAATAAATATTATAATGAATCAATAATTATAATCATTGCTGTGCTGCTTGAGCGAACATGCTCAGCAGAACACTGAGAACAGGTCTGCCACAATAAAGAACTCCTCCTGCTGCTATAGCACCCCTAGTGGTAGTGCTTAAACTGCAGCTTTCACTTGCATGGAATTAGGAATTTTCAGGTGACATATTTTACAGCTCAAAACTGATTTCGCATTGCTTTAAAGTGACTGCATTCATGTACTTACCTATGGAGCATGTTTCCAGGCTAACTTCATTCATACTTCACGTTTAATTCTCTATTCAGTCTGGATGAAAAGGCAGCAGTGTAATTGGCATTTGTATGCTGAATGACAGAATTACCTTTGCTGAGAATTAACGAGAGGTTATCATGAGCAGAATTTCAAAGATCCACGCCTCATTTATCTCCTGGCATCTCTGAGCTCTGACTAATGCAGGATGTCACCGGACTGGAGCTTAATTAAACACAAAACAGACCTTGCTGTTCTATGGCTCCCGCTCACTGGTCCAGTGATTTTCCACAACATTTGCTGAAAAATTGCCCTTTTATACTGATGCAAATCAGTTGTGCAGCTTACAACCCACATGATATACCGACTTCATGTCACCATGCATTTCTGCAGTGTTACTGATTACGGGCAGTGCAGGTACACATGATGAAAGTTTTGTCAGACATTTGTCGGGACGTCAAACAAAGCACGGTATATTTTTCATAAAGCCGTAACAATGTCTTATTTTTATTTTCAGTATGCCTCGTTAATTTGGATGTTGTTCCAACTCCAAAAATGAGTCCTCAGTGTTTTCGCATATTGGAAAGAAAAAAAAAAAGATAAACAGATAAACTGATGCTGCTACAAATCGAGGAATCTGCATTTAAAGGAAACCCAACTGTCAGCTGCTAACAAAACTTTGAGCCTTTGACTTGACTGCACTTCCAGGCGTCATTGTGGGTGAAATACTGGAAGTAAGCCATCAAGGGGCCTGGACTGAAAAGTTCTCCCACAGAAACTGCATATACACAGTCTTTAATGGCATAGTAATTATGCACTGTGGGCTTAATGAAATGCATAACCTTCTAATCTATCGAGAAATGATTGAATTTTTGAATAGAAGATTACTCATGTTTGGGGTTCGCATTGATCTTTTCATGATCTCATTTCATGATTTTATTCAACTTTAGATATCTAAAGCACATAAAGTTAAACATTTATAAGGGTGTGCTAATGAAAGTTAAGCAGAACTAAGCAGAAATTGGAATTTCATCATGTATAAAAGAACTGAGTATGTTATTTAACTGATGAAAATCTGTCAATTCCTCTTCCAGTGTCTTAGGTCTGAGTGAGTGTGCTTTGCGTTTGTTTTAAGTGACTTATAAATGATGCATGATCAAATCCATGCATTTTCCCAACCTGTGTGCTAGGGTTGTATTCTGTCCTACTTTTAAATCATTTTCCATAAAAAAAGCTACCAAATAAAAACTATAAAGCAATTATAATGGAAATAAGTGTGCAGACTTTAGGCTTTACAGCAGTACTTCATTTACACTGGATCATACTGGAACAGCTCTCTTAGATTTGAAGTGCCTGCATTCTGAAACTTATTTATGTGGATCCCACACTTGTGCAATTTTTTTCTCTTTTATTAACATTTTGAATAATCATTCTTTATGTGTTACCTCCCTGAAAAATATAATCAGCTCATTTCCATAATGACCGATTTGCATGCTTGAGTTACCAGACATGATGCTCATGCATCATGGATAAGGTGAAAAAAGGCTGATGACTTTTTTTTTTTTTTTTGCAATTTCTTTAAAAAGTAAGCAAACGTGTTTGGGCAGAACCAGATGCGAGGCATCATTTCCGTTTATTAAATGTGTTGGCGCTTGATAAAAAATTCAACCCTGTTCTATATATGCGTTTTTGGATTTCTAAAGGGCATTCGCCACAGACGAGCAAAGCTTTGTTCTGGACAAACTAGACAAGCTTAGAAAGGCTTTTTTTTTCATCGATATCAGTGTTTATGTTCATGCACAACGTGAGCTAAGTGACATACAACATGACTACAAAAGACATAAGCTAGACGATGAGACACACCGAATGGGAATTGATGGGAAGTGTAGTTCTGTGGAGTGATACCATGACATCTATTCAGTATGACTGAACACTACTGTATTACGTGAATGGGTTTGGAGGTGTGTTTACATGTTCAGGGATCTGTTTCAGAGATCTTTTTAGGTTACAGTTGCAGTAGTTATGTAACTACAGCTGGGTGACAAATTAAAGATTAAAGGAAAAACAGTGAAGTAAATAAACAATAAAGGAAACCAGGGCTGGATTGGGACATAATTTCAGGCCGGAGACTCATACTCATTCACGCCACCTTATACACCCACAACAAATTCTTTAACCACGGACAACTCCATTTTTTCTTTCCTAAATTCAATTTATTACACACAGTATGGCCATCTCATAAAAACATAAACAAGCAACCTAGAGGTAGTGAAGCGGTCCTAATTTATATCAGCTTACATGGGTATGCCAAGCATTTAACAAAAGACAACTTTTTAACCTTAATGTGATTTGTGAGCACAGAATCTATATTTATTTTAGTTACGATTAAAGCATTATATTAGGGCAGTGTGATGCTTTAATATCAATACGTGAGATTTAACCATACAATAGTTCATACAAATATATTAAAGCATATTTAATGTCTCTTATTTTACCTCTACCTGTCATCTCAGGTTGACGCTGAAGTGTGACCACTGCACAGAGCTAGTGCCAGGCTGACTCTCTCCACCTTATTGTGAAAAAAAATAAATTCAACCTCACATATGGGCAGACATAAGTTTCTAAATTGCCTAAATACCTGTTACCACAATACTAACTACATCATGAAAAATCCTAATATTGAACGTGATGTGTGTGGGGCGGCTGTGGCTCCAGATGGTAGAGAGGGTTGTCCAGTAATCGTAGGGTCGGCGGTTCGATTCCCGGCCCATGTGACTCCACATACCGAAGTGTCCTCGGGCAAGACACTGAACCCCGAGTTGCTCCCGATGGCAAGTTAGCGCCTTGCATGGCAGCTCTGCTACGATGTGAGTGTGTGTGTGAATGGGTGAATGACACACAGTTTAAAGCGCTTTGGATAAAAGTGCTATATAAG
The DNA here is from genome assembly GCF_001660625.3 of Ictalurus punctatus. Taxonomy (NCBI): domain Eukaryota; kingdom Metazoa; phylum Chordata; class Actinopteri; order Siluriformes; family Ictaluridae; genus Ictalurus; species Ictalurus punctatus. Next base: position 4,446,021 of record NC_030439.2, on the reverse strand, counting down.
TGTGCGATTTACCATGCTGTTGCCTTTTATGACTCCTAGCTCGGAAGAGTGTTTGTTGTTGTTGTTGTTGTTGCTGCTGTTGTTTGCCCTAGCTGGATTTGTAATTTCAACATTTAAAATAACAACACGAAGGCCTCCCTAAATCTACTGTACGTATATTTGGATATTTGTCTGCTAAATTACTTAGTATTATAACTACACAGTAGATAATGCTGTCTTATAGCATATTTTGAGTGACGCCAGTACAGTAATAGTGCTAACGTTTGTACGGACGTATTTTGGGGACAATTTTCAAATGCAATTGTGAACTGTATTTGCAATTGCGTTTCCTACTTGTGGACTCATAAACTGTGACCTAATGCAAATGAAAATGCAAATTGTGTATAACCGTTTACGCTTTCGTTTACACGAAAGTACCGCGTCTGCCAAATTTCAAATAGAAACGTAACGTCCCTTTGCAATGATATCAAAATCCCTTTGCGTTTATATTTCCGACGCCTTGCACTGAAACTGCCAATCTGTTGGGGGTGGGAGTTTGTATTTGTATCTATGGGGCATGTTTGTATTTGGAAGTGATGTCAGTCACAGTCAACAGCCAAGAAGGAAAATGTGCTGTATAGATGATTGTGCCAATGCTTTATTTAAAGATAATGAAGGATAAATCTGTCACCATGAAACCAGAGATTTCGGCACAACACTGCTCGCATAAAGTTCTTCTAATAAGCGTATTGTTGCACCTGCGATCTAAGAAATACACTCCTAACATCAGGCGAGGTGGTTCTTCCTTTAATGGTGAATATTGTATTGAGGATTTACGATGTTGAAGTCGTGAGCATAAGGCCTGTTCCACACTGGATGCGTGAGCAGAACAGAAGCAGCCTGTATTATTTTCGGCGCCCGTGTTAACAGGTTCGAGCGTTCACACTGCGCGCCGAGGTGGCGAGCAGTGCGTAGCAGGAGCAGAGCAGAAGCAGCAGTGCTGCAATTGTTTCACTGCTGAGTTTATTTTTGCTGTAATGCTTGCTTGTGGAAAATGGCTAGTTTTATGGGCAATTTCTCACGGTTAAAATGACATCCGAACAAAAACTTTAAACCGCCGATGCTTTATTATGACCGTGTACGACCCCAAGGCGCTCTAACATGCAGTCGACTGTGAACGACGTCACTTCCGAATACAAACACGCTCCGTAGTAAACTCCCACCCCAACACTGATTGACAGGTTTCTGTGCAAGGCATCGGAAACGCAAATGCGAAGGGATTTGATATTCCGTTTGAATTTTGTCAGGCTCCGCACATGACCCCGTGGGAGTGAGATATGACCGGATCACAATTTGTAAGACATGGTAAATGCAATTGCAAATGAACTTTGCATTTCCATTTGAAATTTGCAGACACTGTACGCTCGTGTAAACGAAAACGCAAACAGAAACACACGATATGCATTTTCATTTGCATTATGTCACAGTTTATGCGTCGATAATCAGGAGACACAATTGCAAATACAGTTTGGAATTGCTTTTGAACATTGTCTACAAAATATTTCCACATGTTTGTTAGTAGTGAAACTGTGGTTAATACTTGATTAGCTAAGTTAGCGAAAACAAAGCTACAGTATGTACAGATGAGACTGTCCTGCACTTGAAGCAAGTAATTTTGCTACATTTTGCTGCTTCTTTTTAGAGCGCTTTCCTTTTGCGTGCCCTTTCCGTCTCGGCTCCACCCGGCTCCTTCCTTTCTATCCTCGCTCTGTGCAGTGATGTCTTTCACCGGTGCTAAGGTGAATGGTAGCGTGACAAGTCAAGACTCACAGATGCATGGTTTATTATCGATTTATCGAATGCCGAATTTATCGATTTATCGAATGCTGAATTCAGAAAGGATCACATGAGTACATAGGACAAGCAATAATATAAAACAATAATGAATAAATAAATAAATAAAGTAAAATAAAGTAAAATAAATTTGTTAATTAAACAGCAGGGCAGCGGGCCAAATCAGTCGTCAGGCCACTGGGAATCTCCCAGTGCTCCCAATGGCCAGTCCGGGCCTGAAGGAAACTGCTTATACCTATCTATATAAGAAAATACAAGAAAATTCTATATAAGAAGAATTATAATTCTATAAAAGAATATATAATTCTATAAAAGAAGAAAATTCTATATAAGAAGAATTATAATTCTATAAAAGAATATATGATTCTATAAAAGAAGAAAATTCTATATAAGAAGAATTATAATTCTATAAAAGAATATATGATTCTATAAAAGAAGAAAATTCTATATAAGAAGAATTATAATTCTATAAAAGAATATATAATTCTATAAAAGAAGAAAATTCTATATAAGAAGCGAACAAGAGCAACAGAAATGAGCGGCTGAATTATAGTATCTAACGCCGATGGATCATATTTTTAATTTTTTAAAAATCATATTAATCTAGAAGTTTAGTAAGTATATGATCTAGCAGCATTGGATACTAACCTTCATTTGCTGGTCTTGTTTATTTTCTTATACTTGCTCTCAAAGGATTATTATTAGATTTTTCTTCTCCATCTTAAATATCAAGATTTGTTTTATTAATATTTTTATTGAAATAGACTGGCTGGAATTACACCAAGTGCCTTAATGAGAGAAGTGGTTTGAAATAGTTTTAGCAATTACTAAGTTAATGTCTAATAATATACCTGTAATTACTGCCAACTGTGGGCTCATAAATTGATTAGCTCAATCTGGGAGCACATACAGTGCGCTACATGCTGACTCTCACCTTTGAACACACACTGCTTTGGCCTTCGTCACTCTTTCTCATCCTCTCAGCATGCTGTCACAATTACTGTTGCACATCCTTGTTCTGTTTTACATGTGCGCTATATCCGACCACAAATGTAAGCATCAGCTCTGACATATGCACTTTGTTTTGACATGTGTGAGCTACACAGACAGATGACCTCTCTCCTCTGTATGTGATCACTGAGAGAATCTGGGCCTGATGAGGAATGGAAAATGTGAATTATAGCTTGTGTGGTTCATGGGAGACTCGATCTAGCTGTAAACATGGCAGATCCTCAGACTTTAGAGCATTAATTAGATCTGCCTGAAGCTCCAGAGAGGGGGAAAAAAATAGAGGGATAAATTAAAGTAATTCATCCATAAGCATTCCTCCTCACATGTGTCTTACAGATTGAAGCGTCCACTTCTTTCACCTTCGCTCATAGCTGCTGATTGGACTGGGGATTTGCTCTGGCACACGTGGTGTAAGCTGGATTGACAAGCTTTGAAGGAAGACAAGGCTACAGGACAAGGGTCAAAGTGACTGCAGTGGCGCTGTGTAAAGTCACTGATGTGTAGGTGATAAGGCCGTAAACTGTTTAAGGACGTGCAGTGAATGTCCCTCTGCTGCCTTTGCCACTATAGAGTGTTGAATAATCCATAAAGCACAATAATACACAAAGCGCAGTAGCTCATGAAAGTAATTTTCTGACATTTGACATACATACACAAGTTGTGTTCAGTGGTTTTATAGTTTGTTTTTCAATTGTCAGATGCTTGGTTTTACATTCAGAGAAAAAGCATCTACTTGTGGGAGTGTGACATTTTCCTTGCTCTCACATACAAAAAAATGTCTCTGGGCTTCTAATGCATTTTTTGTGAGAGTGGGACCTCATTCTGCCACAAGTATTGACATAGCGACAACCAAAAAATAGCTCTAGGATATGTTTTGTATTCACAAGGAATTCTATTATTAATTCTATGATTAAGTCATAAAGCATTCTGGCACTAAACCTGCAGATATTAATGGTAGTCCGTAGAGCTGCAACAACTAATCGATAAAATCGCTAATAATCGATTATGAAAATCATTGTCAACAAATCTTATTATGGATTAGTTGGTCTGTGCGTGGTATATTTACTCATTACGTTACTTCTGTAACTACTAAATACTAAGTAAATACTAAAGTTGTGTCCCAAATGAAGTATTGTACACTTACACTATGTACTGTGTACTCTAACATCTAGTGTGTGGATTTTAGTAAGGTAATATAATCTAAAACGTATCACTAGCGGGTTTTTTAACTAACCGGAAGTATAAGCCGCTTCCTAGTCATACGTACGTAATGTAGCTTTAGCAGACATCCAGAATCACCGACACTGACTTTCTTCAGTTTACTTTCTGTCAGTGTTACCTTTTATTCCCAACATGACCTCAGTCTCCATCAGACGGAGGAGAAATCGTCACGTGACTGAGGAAGAAAGTCCTCTAAGGCAGGGAGCATTTTATATTAAACACCGTGGAGATCAAACAGTGCTGCATGAGCACAAACATGTTTATATCCAAAATGCTGCACTGTGTGTAAGGGGCAGGGGAAACTGCTGCAAGCTGCTTAAAAGGTTTAGTTTAATTTAAGTTTATTGTCATTATGCTGTATTTGTGCACTTGCAGTGTAAATTCTGTTCTTTATTATAACGGAAGTGACGTGTTAGTAACGAGGCCGCGTTGCTGATCACGCGCGGTGTAGACGTGGTGATGTACAGTGTAGCGCGAGTGAGATCTGTAATGTCTAATTAAAACACTGATCAAAAGTAAACATAAGTAAAATAATATCTAAAGGCAGTGAGGAACAGAAACCACACAGTGCAGTGAAAGTACCTTTTTATTATTCGTTTAGGACTGGAGTTTAATTCAGTGCTTTTTGTGCATCCATAAGAAGTAATGTATAAATACTATAAAATACATTTTATATATGTGTTATATATATATATATATATATATATATATATATATATATATATATATATATATATATATATATAATTATTTATTTTAGTTTATAGTGTATATAAGTATTTATGCATTATTTTTTATGGATGCACAAAAAGCACCGAATTAAACTAGCGCAAATTAATAATATATATTCTGGTGTGTGTGTGTGTGTGTGTGTGTGTGTGTGTGTGTGTGTGTTGGGTTCTTTTCTGTTTTGGACAAACAGTTGTGTAAAGTTTTACTCTGAAGTTTATATTTGTAACACTCAGTTTGTGGATTTTATTTTAAATAAACAACAACAAAAAAAATGGAACTAAAGTTTGCCCCGCCCCATCCGATTAATCGAAAAAATAATCGGCCAACTAATCGATTATGAAAATAATCGTTAGTTGCAGCCCTACTAGTCCAGATGACTCGCAAGTCACTATGTCCAAATCACAACCTATCATAAATGTCTGTTTCAGCAATCAAATGAATGTCTCTAATCTATTTACTGACTACAAGCTTTACACTGAATTGTGTCAGTTGCAGGAGAATTTCAATGATTGTGGAGTTACTTCAACTATTAAAGCAGTACTACTGTAGATCAAAGTTTAAACAACTCTCCGCTATTTGGCACCATGAAAATTTCAGTCCAACCATGACAACTCTCAGACTGAGATTGTGAGCTTTTGTAGATGGGGATGGAGTATAAATAGGTTTGGTCTGGCGGACGAGATCTGCTATGCTGCTGCTGCTGCTGAGCGAGTATGAATACTCATGGACAGTCATGGACAGACATAGAAAGAAGAGAAGCATGCTGCTGCTGAGCGAGTACAAAGGGGTACAGAGTTCATGGCTGAACTGGGCATTTATGTATGCTGCGAAGATGAATCCATGAGTTGTATTATACATGAAACAATTGCCCTCTCCACGGTGTAATTAACAGTTACATCATTGCCAAGGATGGCATTTTTCATAATGGAACATCAACAGTGACTGACTAATGTAGAGGTTGCCATGGTAAATGAAAACCTATTGGAAAATTATCCTACTACGATAAAAAAATGTTTAAAAACAATAATTGTTTTATTTTTTTTTTTGGTTTGTTTGATTTAATACTACACTTAAACAAAAATCTAAATGCTGACATGTCAAAAATATTTTCCTTTAGATGTTTACGAACTTGTATACCAACAAATCCATACCTTACACTTGCAGAAAAAAGGGTGCTAAACTATATCTTAGTTTTGCTGCTGGGATGGTATGCAAATATGCAAATATGTAAATAGTGTACCTTTCTCTAAAAGTTAATTATAGTCTAATTATGTGTCTTGTCATTTTTAAAAGACTGCTATAAACACATTTAAGGTTTTTCTGAGAGGGTCTAGTCTGCTACGTGACCGAGTAAATTCATTATAAGGCCAAATGTGTGTGGACACCGGAGCTTCACACCCATATGTTCTTCTTCCCCAAACTGCTGCCATAAAATTGGAAGTACACACATGTATAAAATGTCTTTGTATGCTGTAGCATTGCAATTTCCATTCGCTGGAATTAATAGGGCTGAGCACCTGTTGGTGTGAAAGAAATCGAGTGGCCTAAACAGAACACTAATCTCAACCCCACTGAACACCTTTGGGATGCATAGGAACACTGACTGCACCCCAGGCCCCTTCACCCAACGTCAGTGCCTGACCTCACTAATGCTTTTGTGGCTAAGTGAACACAAATTCTCACATCCACCCTCCAAAATCTAGAGGAAAGCCTTCCCAGTAGTGTGGAAGTTATTATAACAGCAAACAGGGGATTAAATCTAGAATGGGATGTTCACTCATGTGGCTGTGCTGGTCAGGTGTCTACATACTTCTGGTCGTATAATGTATGACTGTGTGGATATTCTACTCACATATAGGTTAAACTAAAATGCAATTCCTGCCATTAATACACATGTATAAGCTCTGCAAACTTTTCAGAAATATATTTGACACATTTAGATGATTGTTTTCATGTATGAAATCAGCAATTTTCATTTTATTTTTCTGTGACATTGTGGATTGCAATATTGTGTATGAATTTACTGTTCAGACTGATACTGCATCAGCCAATCACTTGTAGTATTTATGGAACATGCCATCTGTTGCAGAGGCTCATGGTGGCTCAGTGGTTCGCACCTCCAGGGTCGGGGGTTCGATTCCCACCACTGCCCTGTCTGTGCGGAGTTTGAATGTTCTCCCCGTGCTGCGGGGGTTTCCTCCAGGTACACCCGTTTCCTCCCCCAGTCCAAAGACATGCATGGTAGGCTGATTGGCGTGTCTAAAGTGTCCGTAGTGTATGAATGGGTGAGTGAGTGTGTATGTGATTGTGCCCAGCGATGGATTGTTACCCTGTCCAGGGTGTACCCCACCTTGTGCCCCATGCTCCCAGGGATAGTATCCAGGTTCTCCGTGACCCAGTAGAATAAGTGGTATAGAAAACAGATGCATGGATGGATGCCATTGTAGCAATAATGTCAACCGTGCCCTTTCTCTTAAATTAGGAATTCCTTAGAAAAAGTTCCACTTTACTTTTTATAAATAGATTTAAGAAGAAAAAAATAGGCTCTCTTAGTGCCACATGGGGGGCACAGTGGCTTACTAGCTAGCATGTTTGCCTCGCACCTGTGGGCTTGGGGATTTGAATCTTGCCTCTACCCCGTGCGCATGTGCACCCCAGTTTGCATGTTCTCCCTATGCGTTGGAGGTTTCCTCCAGGTTTTACAGTTTCCTCCCGAGTCCAAAGACATGTGTTGTAGGCTGACTGACATTTCCAAATGGTTGGTAGTCCATGTGGGACCGTGCCCTGCGATGGTTCTGGCTCCCTGGCCAGGGTGTCCCCTGCCTTGTGTCCCGAGTTCTTTGGGATAGGCTCCAGGCTTCCTGCCACCCTATTTTTTAATTTATTTTTTTTAGGAAAAGTGGTATGGAAAATGGATGGATGGATAGTGCCACATAGGAGAACTCATGATGGAAAGATAGGTTTATTTGTGAATATGGCCCCTGAAGTCTTTTTCTCCAACAAAATTCTCCAGTCTGTTCCATCTGGATAGTAAAAATGCACTTCCAGATATTACTGTAGAATGAGCGTATGTCACTGTAAAGCCACTAGCCACAAAACAGCCACAAAATATCCATATGCGGGAGTTCATAAGTACTCAGAGGATGTGTCTCCATCAATGTCATCTCTTTATCTTACAGTTTCTCAACATGTATGATCTCAACCTGCACTAGTTCACAGGCTCCATTGCAGGGAAAAGACAGGACGTACAGAGAATCACTCGAGCACAGAGCAATTAAAAGTAACAGGACTTACAACCATTATGTCCATTTTCAAGTCTCAACATAAAATTAACAGCCCATCTGTTGCTGAATATTTCATCACTGCATTAGTGGTACATTCATGTTCTAAAAACACATCTCACTATCTTGGAATTATGCCCTTTGGAAGTCTTTGGGAGGTCATTTTTACATTGTGTGCAAAAAGGCTGCCCTACATGGCTTGATAACAATGTAGTCTTAAAAGTTTATTGCTGGACACATTGTATGGGATGATGGCAATAATATCTTGCTGACATTCTGTGGTGCATGATTTCACATCAGTTAGGTTCATATGCGCATCATATGATTCTTTTATGATAGTTCTTCAATGCTATAAAATGACAGCATTCTGCTATGTGTAGAGATCACATTAGGAGATTTTGCACTGAAATTTCAGACACCGACAGAACTTGTTTGTCAGGAGCTTTGGTTTCAAAGATGCTAAATCGGCCACCAGGGGGACCATCTCAAATCATAACATTCTTTCACTATAAATGTCATACCTGCACCTAATGAACACTATCAGCATCAACAGAGCTCACCAACAAGTACTGAATGATTGCAAGTCATGCCTGTATTTGTTTAGTTTGTTACATGTTTTATAGAAATATAGCTGTGTTCTCTTGCATTTTAACTTTGTCATTCAGATTTTGTGAAGAAACCTGTACTTGGGTTTAGTTCCACTCTCTGGTCTTGCTTCAGTCGACTATTTTGAAGACTATTAATCAGTCCATACAAGATTTTGTGAAGTTTTTTTGTGTGAAAAATTCAAAAACTGCTTGACTTTGCTGCAGTATCAAAATTTGTGATGCAATTTGTGGAGTTTTTTGTGCTTTTTTGCGGGAAACTACTTGAATTGGTGAAATGGCAATTGCTTGAAATTGTTGTGCACGGTCTTTTGCAGTGATGTTTGTTAGTGTCATATATCAATGAGGTAACTCTGGACTTCATTTCCCCGCAGCCACTGCACCATACTACATCATTGTCACATGACCACCTGCACCTGTATCACGTTTCTGTTTAACGAGCACTCCTATATATAGCCACTGTTTGCACTGCTTCCTTGTCTTACGTATTGTCTATCTTGACCTGTGCCCCTGTACCATGTTTTGTTTCATAATTTATTTTTAGCCTTAGCCACAGTATTTTGCCGAGTTGTATTAGTGTCTTTGTTTTGTTGCTTGTTTGTTTATTAAACTGTTTGAAGATCTGTGCTTGCTTCCGACCCTACCTTTGAACCGTGAGAGCTGGTAAATGAGACCTTTTAACTGTACTCATGTTCGACACAGGTGAATCGAAGAGGGCTTTGGCTGAATGCACGTTGTGATGACGTCACATGACGTGTCTTGGCCCAAATCTGTGGAAAATCTGAAAAATTGCATGCTCCTCCAAATATTGCGCAGTTTGCTGGATTTTGCGTTCATTTCTGTGATCGTAAATTAATGATAAAGCATTCCTTTAAGTTCTGGAGCAAGTCAACCTAAATTAATCACTAAATCTAGAAGTGAGCAATAAATTTGCAAGTACTATAGTTGTACCTTTTAGTGTTATGGTCCGCATTTATTAATTACTTTGATATATTGAAAATAGCAAAAGTAAATACAAAGGAGAAGTAACTGTTAAATGGTCTGAAACTAATTCTGTCACTGTGATATATGGAATTCAAAATAGTCACACTAATGCTGTACTAATGCAGCAGCAAAAATGCTCTAATGCTGTGTCATGAAAGAGGTGGAATAAAATAACTTTTTCCTGTCTTTTGTAATGTTCCTTTTTTTTGTGTGCTTATTATAAAAGGACACATTCCATTATTAGCATAATCTCTAAAAATTCTTGTAGCTGCATGGCAGGTAAATTGACTTTTTCCCCACAATACGCATTCAAATTTTCATTCAAAGTGTTGCCAAAGTTTCAAGATATAATTCCAGGCTAATAATAATAATAATAATAATCATGTATTGTTTGCTACTCCATTACCTGACACATGAAAAGTTGCTAAGCTGTGTTAGGTGAAATTGATATGCAATAAGTGTAATAATGCAATAATTTATCATTGTTCAGTAACATATCAGTTTATTTAATTACTAAAGACATCAATCAATGTATTTTAATGGCTACCCTGCAAGGAACATATTCTGACAAATCCTGGCTTCTGAACCATGATTATCCTAGACTTCTGTAGGGCTGACTAAGGTTTCCCAAGCAGTCTGAAGACTGGACAAGTGAGAAGCCAGACTGTAGAAAATGAAGATGGATATCTAGCAAGAGATTTGTTGGAAAACAAGTACGTCAAAAAAAGTAACACGTGTCTGATGCATGTGATGTGATGTTAAATTTTTATTCAGTGCTGTTTAACCACAATAATCTAGTCTTTACAAATTAGATATGGTGTTAATGATAATGAGTCTTTATTAGTTACATATACATTACAGCACAGTGAAATTCTTTTTTTTTTTTTTTTTTTTTTTTTTGCATACTCCAGCATGTTAGGAAGCTGGAGTCAGAGCTCAGGGTCAGCCAGTTCTGATGGTCTGGTGTTCCCTTTGGTATTGAGGTGTGTGGTGTCATCATGCCAAGATCTAAAGAGTTCTGTAAGGCCTTCAGAAAAAAGGATATGGATGCATATGGGTCTGGCAAATGATTTAAAAAGATCTCCAAATAATTTGAAATACATTATTCCACTGTAAGGGATATAATCTACAAATGGTGCAGATTTCAAACGACTGCCAATCTGTCCAGGACTGGTGGTCCCAGCAAATTCAGCCTAAGAGCAGACCACCTGATGCAAAAAGAAGTCTCCAAGAACCCCAAAATTTCATTACAGGATCTTCTAGTAAGTCTTGCAACTGTTGGTGCCAAAGTGTGTGCTTCTACAATCAGAAAGAGATTGCACAAATTTGACCTGTATGGGAGGTGTGCCAGGAAAATGCCTTTGCAAGACTACAGTTTACAAATGAGCACATAGGCAAAGACCAGACCTTTTGGAATAATGTGCTCTTGACAGACAAATCAAAGATTCAGATGAATCTACAATAAGATTCAAACTGTGAAGCACCGTGGTGGAAATGTTATGGTTTGGGGTTTCCTTGCTGGCTCAGTGACTGGACATTCATTGATTCAACTATGAATTCTACATCATATCAAAGAGTGCTTGAAGATAATGTGAAGCCATCTGTCCAAAAGTTGAAGCTTAACCGAAAGTGGACCTGTTAATAGGGTAATGATCCTAAGCACACTAGCAAATCCACCAAGGAATGGAACGGCCTAGTCAAAGCCCAGATTTGAATCCCCAATGAAATGCTGTGGGGGGATTTGCAACAGGCAGTGCATGCAAGAAAACCCTCAAACAACTTATATAATTTATAAAAATTCTTTGGAGATTGAGATTATTAGGGGCTCATGACTGATAAGGGCCAATTGGGGAATCTCGCCATTTCATCTTGCGACTGAAAGAATATTGCATGGAAGAGTGATCAAAGATTCCAGCAAGTCTGGTGGACAATTATGCAAAATGCCTAAAATAAGTTATGTCTGCTAAAGGGGGCAATACTAGCTTCTGAGGCCAAACGTGTACTTACTTTTTCCACAGAAGCAGATCAATTGATGATATTCCTGTTGAATAAATTATTGAAAATGCTATTTTTCAATAAATATTTGTTCAAGTACACCAATTTTATGAATATGTACTGTTTCAAAGATGATCAAATGTTTGCTTGTCCAAATATGTAAAAAAAGCCAAGAATTTCCCTGGGGTGTACTTATTTTCACATGACTGTATATGGTATACGAAACATGGTTGTGTAACTCTAATGAGAATGATGACTGGAATTATTATTATTATTATTTTTTATATCTCATTATGCATGTGCAGTTATCTGCTGCCTCCTATCTCTTTACTCAGAAGCAACAGTATTAGCTGGAAAAGCAGCAAAAGGCTTTCTGCTTTCTTACCATGATCTGCGAAGGCTGATGAGCTGCCAGCTGACCTCCAAAGCAAATCATGTTTGTGATGAAGGCCTTCGAGGCCGGTTTATTTTATCACTATTATGGAAAGCATCTTGCATACAAAAGCATTTGCTGTTGTTGTCATGTCATGGACGTGACATCACTGATATAAAAAGCATGTACATGTGGGTCATTTTAATGCAGAGCACTGTACACAATGATGACAGATACAAGACTGATACAAACACAAGTGTGAATGGTCAAGGCAGAAAGGCCAGATCAAAGCTAGATAGCTAAATCAATCAATCAACCAATTAATCAACCAACCAATCAAGCAGTCAATTAATCAATCCTCTATGCCATAATCGCTTACAAATTGTCACATATCCAGCACTTTTTTCGACTTCATTGTTTCCTCAGTAATGAACCTCTTGGTGAACTAATTTAATGAGCTAAATTTACTCAGGCATTTGAGTATCACGACAGTGTACTGTAGCTCTGAGCAGAACTACAGCCACAGCCACACAGACCTCCATTTCAGCCTGAGGACCTTCACAACTCTACTATCCACTATATTCATCAACGTGAGAGTTAAATGCCAGTGTGTACGTGCTCATTACTGGCCTACTGTTAAGGGCAATTTTTAATTAAAAAAAAAAAAAGAGTTAAAAAAGCACAATCTGAAATATTATCTCTTATTCTGAGTTCAGAAGAATTACCAGCCCATCTTCCTTGGAATAAATAAATGAATAAATAAAAAGTTATGATGGCATTGGTTTAAGTTTTGTGACATGACCATGAGCTAAAAATGAGTCTGGTTCCTCTCAAGGTTTCTTCCTCATGCTGTCTCAGGGAGATTTTCCTTGTCACCATTACTTCTGGCTTGCTATCTCTGGAGTCCTGTAATGCTGCTTCATGACAATAGGCCTCATTTACAGTATCAAGCTGGATAGGAATGGATTTATTCATAAATTGTTCATACAAACAGTTACGCAATAAATTTGGTATTCATAAAACAATTTCTGTAAATTCAAGAAAATGTTTGTTTTCTATTCCTGCTCCTGAGTGTGTGATGTCGAGATTAAATAGCTTATTTATTTTAAAAAATATATATATCTTGTCATTAAAGAAATACTGTATTAATATTAAAAATGAATGAGGACGCCGACACAAATCAAGACAATTTTAAGAAGAAATGCCACCATATAAAAGGACAGCAGGCTGGTCTGTGCATGTGGTAGCCTCAAGCAGAGCCGGAGCAAATGGCAGAATTGGTATTACTGGAAGAGTTAGCACATGGAGTGGATATTTAGAGACTAGAATATTTTTTTGGAGGCTGAAAGCTGGCTTATAATTCGATTCTGTTTGCCACAGCATCTTCTATTAATGCTGTACAACACTTTGGAACCAACACAAATTTGGCCGACAAAAAGATCCTGTGCCATTCCTATGCATGTCCAGGTTTTGTCCGTGCTTGGATTTCTTGCTACTGGCATGTTTCAGCAAAGAGATAAGTGACCAGTCTGGTATGTCGCAACCTACAATAAGCCACCATTTCTCTAGTGTGCCGTGTGCAATTACCCAGCATGTTCCCGAACACGAGAGTGCATTTCTCCTCCATTCTTTACCTGCTTACCGCATGACAATGCCTCATCATGCATCTGTAAAGCAAAGGCATAAATAGGAGAAATTCTTCTGTTTAATTTACATAGCATGCTGTATTTCACCTTTTCACATGATGCGCTGATTTGGCATATTTGCTTTAAACTTGAACTCATATCTCTTAGACTCTTCCAAGACAATATTGGTGAGGATTGTTCGTTTCTCTCCATATTTTGGTCTTTTCAGGTGCTGTGACTCTGCTGCTTACGCTGTTAAATAATACTTTTTATTCTCGTACACACGAGTCAAAAATACTTCCACTTCTGCCTCTGAGAAATTCTACTTTTTTGCCTTTGATTGACATTTTCTTAAAACACATGATTGCACTAATCTAGCGACACACGCTCATCTGTCTAGGACAAACTAGCAACAAATAGCAAAAATTTTTTGTAAACGAGTTGTTTTAGAAGGTAGTGATAAGCAGTGTACCTGTATAAATAAGAAACCGTAAGAAAATTGAAGATTTTTAAAGACCATACAGACAATACAGTCGAAAAAACAACAACAAAAAAAAAACATACAAAACACAACTTTTGTTTTTCTCTCAAAGCTTAACTTGTTGCAAAAGTACCCCTGTGGTCAGGGTCTACATCAAGGCTGGTTTTTATTCCGTTTTTCTTTTGTTTTTAATGGAATTCCTTCCAGAAATGTTGTAGTCTAGGCTTTTCAATTCACACCATGTGCAAGTCTCTAGTGTCATCTTCCTGACTGTGAAGTAATTATAATGTACAAATGTACAGGTGATTAAAAAACCCCAAACGTTAACACATACGACAACACTATAACACTGTAATGGAAACACTGTAAAATTACTGGAGGTTAGGTTACTAAACGTGACTTCATTGCTTCAAAGTGTCTCCACTTGTGCACCATCATTGTCACACATTTTTTAACCTTTCCCATGTGGTTTGCAGAGCCAAGGTGCACATTTCTGCCCGTATTGTTGCCAGGAAATGTTTAATTTTCTCTCCGAATCTTATTCTAAATTCCACATAGAGTTGACTGTGGAAGACCACATCTTGTGCTGTATCATCCGGATTTCCCTGCGCTATGCATGAAAGCTTAAAGCACGTATGTTTGCAATGGATCAGCTTGTTCGTGGTCAACCACTCTTCCCTCTGTAATGGTCTGCAACTGAACTGGTTTGGATTAACTTGTCATAAATGCAGCACATGGATCAAACTGGGTCACTGTTGAAATGTGTGCAATGTTTGTTGTGAACCATTGTAGGGGACTGAAAGACCTCCATCCATACAGCAATCTTTCTTCTTTGCTCCAAACTGAATCTGGTAGCCATTTCATAAAAAACAAACAAACAAACAAACAAAATACCCAATAACAGTACTGTAAAAATGTTGAGAGCAAATTTTAACATTTTATACCACACTGTATCGTGTGACTGTCAGATTATTATGTTTTATTATGTCACATCATATGCATTATTACTGCACATGATCAAATCAAGTTTATTATCCCAATTTGATAATCAAGGTGTCCGAGTGACTGCAGAACAAGTGCTTTCTGTGCCTGGTTACAATGATTACGTCGTAACAATATGTTACAATGATTGACATAAATGCATATTGTTACCTGTTACCACTGATACCACTTCATTACATTTGTGGGTCATTCCATAACCCAAGAGGTCCAATACAGGCTGCTTGACCATTTTAAATTTTCCTTTTTTTTTTTTTTTTCTTTTTTTTTTGAGTGATTACCTCTATGTACTGTCATTGCAAAACCACATTTATTATTATTATTACATTTATTATAAGATTTTTATTTAATCGGTTTTTTAAATGTTATTTTACTTGCTTTAACTACGACAGTCATCTTTGTGTCATATATATAAAATATTTTTGTTATACACCTGCTTATGTAAACCTCAATATCTTGGCTCAGGATGGTCCTACTTCCTTGGGGCAAAAACTGATCTCTAGTGCACATATGCTAAATGTAATCATTTAGCATATTCTTGTTCCTTAGACTTAGAACTTAAGTCCAATTGTAATGCTCAAGGTTGCTCACAGCTCCACTATTAGGGTCAATTTATAATGGGAAGGGTTCAAATCTCAGTCTTAATTTTTTTTGGAGGGTACCTTGGTAAGTATATTGTGCATACAGAACATTTCAGGTTGAGACTTCGCTCTTTTTTATGGGGCAAGAAAGTGCAATTATTTTAAATTCCCCTCACTTTTGGATTTAATATCTCTGGTGGTTTTGCAATGCCAATACATAGAGTTAGTCACTCAAAAAATTAGAAAAATTAAAAACGGTCAAGCAACCAACTTTACAGTTATTGGAACATTTGAGATGGACTGACCCTTTTAACTTAACTTATCATTTAATTACAACATGAGTGAATGAAACAAAAGACTTAGAATTTGAATACTCTGTGTACTCATTTATATTCCCTGTTGAGTACTCAAGATGCCAAAATGTACAAAAATCGACATCTCTATCTTCAGACAGTATGTAAGTACACTACAGAAAAGCATATTTCTATGTTTGGCCCATATGTGATTACATCACAGTGTCCAGAGGCATGTAGTGTCTGCATTTAAATCAAAAGAGCATGTTTCGTAAGGGGTATTGCAGGTAAGTCACATAAGGACTAGGTGAGTGGCATGACGTGGTTGAACGGAGGGGGACCTTAGATCAGCTATGACAGATCTGGCCCAGCCTGAAGTGAGGGCAGCAATAAACAGATGGACTCAAAGCTTATTTTAGCAGAGAGGGATTTCAGGAATGCTAAAGTGAGATATAGTGAGTAACATAACTGAAATCGAATTCATTTGCTCACTGAAATTGCATTGTTAAAAACCTCACAACAGTTTCACCTTTTTGTTATGACCTTGCTCTTAATGGTGCAGTCCATTTCAGAACGGCACATAAGTGTACCTCGTGCAGTGGTGATGAAAACCGCACACTTCAGCAAGAGGAATGTCATGTGTTCTAGGCTGAAAGCTAACAAGGATTTGTTAAATAGTTATTGATATGCTTGGAGCTGTAACTAAAATCCAATGTCTTTTAACTGCCTCTAACTGAGTCTAGTCTGTAGGGATAGTGTGGGTAGCAGCAGAATGAATTGTTTAGCACACACGGTCATCTTAGTTCAGATTAATGTCTGTAAAAGTATGATAATAAACCACTGATCCCTGCTGACTTTCTAAAAGTGTTCATCACAGAAAAAGAATGATGAAAAGTTCTCACAGAAGGCCATAAACTGGACGTGGGACAGAAAACCTGGCTTTTTTAAAACAGATGATAATGATCTCTCTGTATATACTGTACCTTAGTTCTCTTTCCAAAGGCTGATTGAATGATATTCATTAAGAAATAGGTGACAGTCTGCCATTTTATATTAGGGTTATTCTTCACTTGGCTTGTCCAGAGCCAATGCGATCCCATATGTACTCATCAATATGCCCGATGAATACTTTCTCCCACATCAATCCAGCCTGAGAGTCACTATGACTCCTAATCCTCAAATCCACAGCAGAGATATGTGGCCTTTAGTCATCTCCAGAACTCATCCTTTTACATGAATTGCCTTATTTGAGACCTGACTCAGAGGTGCTCTGAATTATGAATGGCGGCAGAGGGGAGGCAAGTAGACACTGCAGGGACCACAGCCTTTTCTGTACTGCTGCCATCATACACATGCATGACCTGGTCAGGCCTGGGTAGATCTAAACTCACTTGAGAAATGAGGAGGTGGCTGAAGTTACACATGAATATGTTTATTGTATAAAATGTAAGCCTTGTAGTCAGATACTAAACTCAGTTCAGAATGTTCAGAAATCCCTACTGAAAAAAAAACCCAATAGAAACGATTACATTACAAATACCATTACAAACCATCAGCTAACCATTACCATTATTAGTCCTTAATGGTATCCAATAGATATAACATGCCACCAATAGAAAGCAAGAAATTACCAGTAAAATAATGGAAAATAATTAGAGAAAAAAAATTAGCACCCTGGTATAACGATCAAACGCGAACCTTAAAACAGACAACTCGACAATTAGAACTTAAATGGCGTCAAACCAAACTGGTGATATTTCAAACAGCATGGGAGAGCCTACTGAAATATAGGAAATCTCTTGGCGATGCTAGAAAAATCTATTTCTCCACCTTAATAGGAGACAACAAAAACAATTCTAGATTCCTTTTCAACACAGTAGCAAAATTAACTAGGAATAAAACCACTACAGAGAGAAACACTCAATCATTACATAGCAGTGAAGATTTCATGACATTTTTCAATGATAAGGTTGAAAATATTAGAAGTGAAATACAGGCCATTAAATTAAAACCGGACAGTACTGTAACAAACCCATTACATGACAATGTAGCGATATCAGGTCAATGTTTAGAGTGTTTTGCTCCGCTTAGAGAGACCGAACTAGCTGCATTAATCTCTTCAGCCAATTCATCAACTTGCATACTAGATCCCGTACATACAGATTTGTCCAGGAGTAATTGAACCACTTCTAAATATAATCAATTCTTCCCTAAGCACTGGCTATGTACCTAAATCACTTAAATTAGCAGTTATTAAACCCTTGATTAAAAAACCTGATCTTGACCCGTCTCAATTGTCCAACTATAGACCAATATCAAATCTCCCCTTCATCTCTAAGATTTTAGAAAAGGTTGTAGCAAAGCAGTTATGCTCGTACTTAGATAGGAATAACATTCATGAAATGTATCAGTCAGGATTTAGACCTCATCATAGCACAGAGACAGCGTTAGTTAAAGTAGTAAATGACCTTCTACTGACTTACGATCAGGGTTTTGTCTCGCTGCTTGTGTTACTCGACCTTAGTGCAGCTTTTGATACTATAGATCACACTATTCTCCTTGATAGATTAGAAAATGTTGTTGGTATTAAGGGAACAGTCCTCTCCTGGCTCAGGTCTTATCTGACCGATCGTTATCAGTTCGTAGATGTAAATGGTGAATTCTCCATGCGTACTGAGGTTACTTTTGGAGTTCCACAGGGTTCTGTTTTAGGCCCACTGCTCTTTACTTTATATATGCTACCCCTAGGTCAAATTATTCGTAAACATGGAATTAGCTTCCACTGTTATGCTGATGATACACAGTTGTATGTTTCAGCGAAGCCAGAGGACAGACATAAGCTTAGAAAAGTTGAGGATTGTGTAAAGGACATTAGACATTGGATGTTAATTAACTTCCTTCTACTTAATTCTGATAAAACAGAAATACTTTTATTAGGCCCACGTGTAGCTAGAAGTATTCTTTCTGATCACATGGTTACTCTGGATGGTCTTTCTGTTTCATCATGTGCAGCAGTTAAAGACCTTGGAGTGATTATTGACTCCAGCCTATCATTTGATGCTCATGTAGATAATATTACTAGGATAGCCTTCTTTCATCTCAGAAATATTTCTAAGATAAGAAACATATTGTCACTACATGATGCGGAAATACTAGTTCATGCATTCGTCACCTCTGGATTAGATTACTGTAATGCCTTACTGTCTGGATGTTCCAGTAGGAATATAAATAAGCTCCAGTTAGTCCAGAATGCAGCTGCTAGAGTCCTAACTAGAACTAGAAGATACGACCATATCACACCGATATTATCAATACTGCATTGGATCCCAGTGAAATCTCGCATTAATTATAAAATACTTTTATTAACCTATAAAGCACTAAATAGTCTCGCGCCACAATATCTAAGTGACCTTTTGGTTTTATATGATCCGCCACGCCTACTTAGATCAAAAGATGCAGGCTATCTGATGGTACCTCGAATAGTGAAGGCTACAGCAGGGGGAAGAGCTTTCTCTTATAGAGCCCCACAGTTATGGAACAGTCTTCCTATTAGTGTTCGGGACTCAGACACAGTCTCAGTGTTTAAGTCTAGGCTTAAAACGTATTTGTTTACTCAAGCCTACCCTGACTAGATTCTGTTCTACTACTTCGCAGTCATAATTATCTTTTTTCTCACTCTCTCCTTTCGCCGAGCCCCACACGAATTTATGGAGATACTAGAGATCCAGATCCTTTCTGCCTCTGGATGGAGCTCAAATCTTCTTTAATTCCAGACTGCTGGGACCACGGCTGCTCCTAACGCCATACAGACTTCATATAAATCCATAATGAACTTTTTCACACTAACTGTTGTTACCCAGATGAGGATGGGTTCCCTTCTGAGTCGGGTTCCTCTCAAGATTTCTTCCTCTTAAAACATCTTAGGGAGTTTTTCCTCACCACCGTCGCCACTCAGTGGCTTGCTCAGTTGGGATAAATTCACACCTTTAATATCTGTATACCGTGTTGATATTTCTGTAAAGCTGCTTTGAGACGATGTCTATTGTAAAAAGCGCTATACAAATAAAATTGAATTGAATTGAATTGAACCAGTAGAGACCCACAGAGACCATTACAGTTTCCATTAAAACCAATACAATTCCCATTATAACCATTAAAACCATTAGGAATTATATGAGGGTTTCCATTGTTGTTGTTTTTTTAACAGGGAAAATAATAAAAAATAAAGCTCAATGGCTCCAATGCTTAGTTCAAATAATATAGTGCAATTATATAGTATAGTTGGATTATGTTCATAACATACATCTGTATTGTGTGGTTTTGTGGAATATATATATATATATATATATATATATATATATATATATATATATATAAATTTTTACAGCTAAAGGGGTCCCTGCCTGCAAAAAACGTTTGAGAACCCCTGTGTTAGTGTGAATATTAAATGGTTTGACATTTTAACTGTTTGCTGTAGTGCTCCTAGAGTAAGTAGGTAAATCTAAGTGAACACCCATGCCTTTGAACCTTCAAGTAAGCATCTTAATCATCATGAGAATATTTAGTATTCTATAATCTCTGTATAGGCTTTTTAAAATTTTTTTAATTTTTTTTTCAATTTTAACTCAAGAATGTGTTATCATTGGCTGTAATTGACCTTGTTTATTATTGTAAGTGTGTGTGAAGTGGATATGCGTGTTGTTAGATCCTGTCTAGGCACAACTCCCACTTAGAAAGCATGAAGCATTCCCCTCAACACATACTGTCAGACAATTTATCATCTGATGTGTTCCTCGTTGCCATGGATACACCATTTTCCTTAGTAGCTTTGATGCAGTACAGATGAGGCATTGTCACGTCTCTATCTGGATGAGATGGAAAAAGGAAGTTGGAGTGCTAGAGAGAGAGAGAGAGAGAGAGAGAGAGGGAGGAAGACGAGAGCAGATCAAAGACATATCGCTCCTCTACATGCAGGCAAACTCTCCTTAAGAGCTGGTCTAAATCTGCTGTATCTACTACTGTACAGATAGTGCACAGACCAGTGTTGAATTAACTCCCACCGAGTTGATTTCAACTCATTTTCAGGGTTTATATTGCTCCACACTCCCCAGAGTTAACCCTTTCATGCATAGTGGTCACTACAGTGTACAGCTATTCAAAAGCCATTTTCTGGTTATTGCAAGGATTTCAATAGAATAACTGCACAACAGCCACTAGAGTGGACACTAATTCTTCGTTTGAATGCACGCAGTCCACTGGGCTGGACACTTCAATAACTTTTTGAAAAATGTATGTAAAAGTAAAATGAAGGTAAACATTTTTTTCATGCCATTTCATAATTAAGGCATGAAAGGGTTAAATTTACACTTTTAAAATAGTTAAACAGTTAACGCCAGAGTTCCTTCTTTAACTCACAAAACAGAGTTAAAGTAACACTAATGGTTAAGACAAATATCACTGCTCTGAGTCACATTTTTAACATTTGTGTGGTGTTAGTTTAATTCCCTGAAGTGTCAAACTATCTACACTGAATTTAAAAAAAAAAAAAAAAATTCCAAGAAACAAAATATTTTTTTTTTTAAAAAAATGACATTTGTTTTTGCCTTTTCACCTTAGCAGTCCTTCATACATACATACCAATTAAAACATTGTGAATGAAGATATAAATGTACAAACTTTCATCTGAAACGTTGTACGTGCTCTGAATATCAAACGCTTTATGAAATCTAAGCTCTGCCATTTTTTTATTATACACGTTTCATCACTTTGTAATACTCTGAAAGCATAATGATGGTCATAAAAATTCTCTGTGAATAGCTTGCTTGTCAATAATAAAAAAAGTGATCTTCAACCAAAAAGTATGTCACTTATTTGACCAAAGACTGGAATGTCTTCTTCCACTGCACTGCAAATAACAAGTCCAGCTTTATACGCTACACCATCAACTTTGCCCCAACAAGTTGAAAAAATACCTTTAGACAAGATCATTTCAAGCATTTCATTGTTGACCACATTCTCATCTCTGAGGGAAAAAGATTGAATTGGCCTGTACTCTTTTTGCTTGAGGGTGAACGTTTCCCAGTGAAAAGCAATGGCTATCTGATGCTTTTTAGCAAGTGATTTGGTTATGTTTTTGAAATTTTTTAAAATAAGCTTTAAACAGTCTGTGTTTGGCTTCGAACCTCATACACCACACATGTAATAACGAGCCAATTTTCCTTATAGAAGATGGGTAATGGATCAGAAAATGATGCATAGGTATCAAGTTCCTATGTGGATACAAGTGCTTAAATAGTTTGTGGTGGTCTACAATCAAGTGCTTTAAATATATTGTCATACCTAGAGTAAGAGAAGGTGAAAAAACTATGTTCATTATTTGAACAGTAACAAACACTTTTTGTTTCCTGCAGGAATCATATCACCAAACAACAGTTGGATGTTTTTCACAAGACACAATGTCTGAATAGAATTCATACCAATGCCACTGCCAGCATGCTCCAAAATAATCTTTGTGGGATGATTTTTCTTGTTGTTGTTTGCTTTAAAAATCCATAATCAAAATGATAAATCCTGGAAAGCAAGTCCTTTTCCGACATGACGTGTTGTGTGAGATATCCAAAAAGCAATTTGATCATGTACTGAGCCACACCCTCAAGCAGATCATGCATTATCTCAAATGAATAGTTATTACAAACATGGAAATAGTTCAATGAATTAAGGGTAGATTTTTTTTTTTCAAACCATATAGTGAACTCAATCGTGGGTTTTCCGGGAGAGACTGGCAATGCATTTCAAATATATCTTTTCCATGAAGGATCGCCTTAGGATCATTCCCACCGTATACAGTTTGACAGTCATTCTTCTCGATCAAACAAAGGCGACAGAAATGACATCTACTGAATGACTCATTAAATTGTGTGCATCAAGAATTGTGTGCATCCTTAGATTATCTGCAGTGATCTGTGAAATTGTACAATATATCTGCTTATCAGAAAATGGAAGTCTTAGCCCATGGCTTTCCAGTTTTTTAAAAAAATATATATAATTTATATAATTTATCAATGGTTCCAGTATAACATCAAAACCATACTTGTGCAGATCTTGTGCGTGAAAAAGTGATATTAAATGAATGTTCATCAAAACTGAATCAAATTTTGGGGGCAAATTTCTTAAAAAAAAAAAAAAAAAAGACAGACAATTTTAAGAATTCCATGTTTGGAACTAAGGGGACCTGGCTGTTTAAAAATCATCATAATATAATATAATTTGTAATGCATGTCTTTTTGCTATAAACAGAGTGTGGGCTTTAAAATAACTTTCATCAAAAAAGTCAGTATAAGTGTTAGGTTCTGTTCTATACTCTGAAATTCAGAAAATTTCTGAAATTCTGTAACGGGACATCTTTCTTCCAAACAGTTCCACTTTTGACTCATCAATCCACAGAACATTCTCCCAAAAGGTTTGAGGATCATCAAGGGGTGTTTTGGCAAAATTCTAACCAGTCTTAATGTTCTTCTGGGTTAGCAGTGGTTTTCACCTCACCACTCTTCCATGGATGCCATTTTTGCCCAGCGTCTTTCTGATAGTGGAGTCATGAACAGTGACCTTTATTGATGCAAAAGAGGCCTGTAGTTCCCCTGATGCTGTCCTTGGGTCTTTTGTGACTTGCTGGATGAGTAGGTGTTGAGCTCTTGGAGGAATTTTGGAAGGTCAGCCAATTCTGGGAAGTTTCACAACGGTGCTGAGTTTTTCCGTTTAGAGATAACGGTTCTCGCTGTGGTTCTTTGGAGTCCCAGAGCCTTTGAAATAGCTTTGTAACCCTTCCCAGACTGATTCTTCTTCCTCATCATTTCTGGAATTTCTTTCAACTTTGGCAGTGTGTGTTAGTTTTAACCAACTTCATGCTGTTGAAAAAGTTCTATTTAAGTGTTGATTTGATTGAACAGGGTTTGCAGTAATCAGGTCTGGTTGTGTCTGGTCCAGCTGAACCACATTATGAATGCAGTTTAATAGATTTGGGGAATTAGTAACTATGGGTACAAATACATTTTCACACAGGCCCAGTTGCTTTAATAAATAACATTATCATTTAAAAACTGTATTTTGTGTTTACTCAGGTTGCTTTTGTTTTATCTTGGATTTTGTTTTCATTTCTGAAACAACTGAGTATGAGATACACACAAAAACAGAAGAAATCTGATACTTTTTCACAGCACTGTATTTCTCTATATCTGAACCATATCTACGAGATATTCAAACCAAAAGTGAGGAGCATTTTAAAAAATTGCACTTCCTCATTACTGAAATGTTCTGCATGCACACTATACTTACCTAGGTACCCCCCTAAAAAATTAAGACAGAGACTCGAACCCTTACCATTATAAACTGACCTTAAATATGAAACTGTCCTTGTGCATTACATTTGTTCTTACATTCTAAGTCTAAGGAACAAGAATGTGCAAAATGTTTATATACTGTATGAACATTTATCTTGTAATCAGTTAGATTAGCTAGAGATCAGTTTTTGTTCCAAGGAGCTAGGCAGGACCAACCTGAGCTGAGATGTGGAGGTTTCGGTAAACAGCTGTATAACCAAAATGTATTGTGTTATGACACAAAGATGGCCGCCATAGTTAAACCAAGTAAAATGGTTAAGCAACCAACTTTACAATTTTTGGACTGACCCATTAGGGTTAGGGATGTCAGCTCTATGTCAGTGAGAGTAAGACCACTATGTTCCTAATTCACAAGTTTTCAAAGCAGTTTTCATGCATAATTTCTAAGTTTATGGCCATGTTGCCGTGCTGGGACTCTGTGTGAGGGCTGAGGGAAAAGCTACACTCATGGAACCATATCTATGTGTTTGACCTCTCCAAGAAAGTCCCTTGGAGCACCTCTAATGCTTCAAACCGACCCAATATCTTATGACAAGCTATCCTTTGTGAGTACTGGGCATGTACGAGTATATTTGCTATTTGCTGCTGTGTTTCTTAAATTATTTAACAGCCACTCAGCATGCTGCTTATTGAACTGAACAAAGTCAGTTTACTGAAATTACGGCAGAGCAACACTGACATGTTGCATGTCACTGTTCATTACTTATGTAAGGTGTGATGTTTAAATGAATTTAAATGACACTCAGCTTACCATGTTTTCCATAGCATCATTATTTTACCATCAAGAATCACAGACAAAATACGCAGACAGCCAAAAACTCTAGATCACTGTTAACCAATCACTCTCGTAACCACATGAATACCCACCTCCTGTATTCCTGTGTTTAAGGTAGTGCAGATTCATACGATAACAACATGAAAATAAGTCACAGGTGTATATGATGATGAGGGGATGTGTCAGGACAGAGCCAGAGCAGGAGAGAACCAGAGACTGGCTAGTTGATATTCTGGTGTGAGACACTGTGGAATAATTCTCTTTGAGAAAGTTTAAGCACTAGACGCATTTTACTACTTTGATTAAACTATGTAATATTTGACTGTTGCATTGTGCAACATTCAGTCTTAAGGGGACTATCATTGCAGATAAATCCTGCTTGGTCTGAACAGCTACCAAAACACAGGGTGAACTGGTCAAACTGATTATTATGTTATTATATAAATTACAGTGTATAACTTCCTTATAACATGAAGTTTGACATTTTTGAGTTTTGTTTTGATAACCTGATAAGCTGACCCATGTTCTAAGCCAGGCTAAAATCCTCGAAATACACACACCTGTGACTGCATCACAAACATTTAATTCTGTATTAATGTGCCAGGTTTTTAAATCTTCTTTCTTATTGCTTAAATATACAACTTCTCCACCATGTAGCATTCGTAGCAGTAATTCAGAAGCTGCTTCTATCTACCAGGACTTAACAACTGGCAATGATTGTCTACCAGTTTGAGCTTGGCCTATGTTTTGGCAGCTGTAGCTGGTCAGAATAAGCTGGGTTTTACAGCAGGGATGCCAGAGTTTAAACATCACTTGATGTTTATATTTGATTTGTATCAGTCTTTATGGAGCTGCAATGATTTGAAAAGAGAGCATTGGTAATTGGTAGTTCTGTGCTAGTGACCAGAAAACTGGGGGATCCTTGAGCATGGCCTTTAACTGCCTAGCTATATACTTGTAATTGCATTTGTCCTCATTTGTAACATTCACCTTGGATAAAAACATATACCACATAATTAAAAGTAAATATGAAAACTTTTTTCAAACTTTGACACATAACAGCCACATGGCCATTTCCTGAAAATAAAATATATATTTTATATATATGTATATAAAATATGGCTTTCCTATTTCTTTAACATTTGATTGATTATGCTATTGATTCTCATTTGTCACTATGGCCCAGGTCCAACACACTGGCAAATGAGAGGGTTTAAAAAAAGGCCAGTATAGATGCAGGACTGATTTATACCTTTTGAAAGCTGTATTTACAAAAGTATATGTGAAGGACAAAGAAAATGATTCATCACTGCATAATCAGAAACATGTGGAGCGCTATCTGTTCAATTACAATCACTGCAGTAAGTAATTTGGTTAAACTCAAAATAATCAAAAGGGACTAACATTTATCATGATTATATCACACAGTGTTTGTGAAGGACAGAGCTTAGGGCAGCCAGCTACTGGTATGTGACAAAATTTGTGTGTGTGTGTGTGTGTGTGTGTGTGTGTGTGTGTGTGTGTGTGTGTGTGTGTGTGTGTGTGTGTGTGTGTGTGTGTGTGTGTGTATTGGGGGGTGGCGGTGGGAGGAAGGGGGAATACATTGCCATATGAAGTTTTGCCTTTGAGAAAATGTGTATAGCTTTATAATAGCAAGCTATTAAAATACATTTTCAGGAAAAAAAAGACACTTATTTCAGAAAAAAAAAACACTTTTAATTTGGCATTCACCCAGATCATGTTTGATTTTCCATTGGAGTGTAGCACTGAGATGGATATTTCATTAGACAGCCCACATACAAAGAAGGTAATAAACACCAGAGAAGGATTCCTTGCCTCTGTGAATGAGATGTTGGCCTTAAGATGAGATTTGTCATCAGAATCTTCTAATTGTGATTGTGCACATGTGATTAACATTTTAGTGACCTGTAAGATAACGTCACTTCCAGTAAGCCACTATAGTTCTTAACTACAGGGCAGAAAATCAATAGTGTGCCCTTCTTTGAGCACATCATTGAGCTGTCCTTATATATCTTTATTATATGTACCAATGGGATTGTAAGATAAATCAAATCAGTTTGATGTGAATGTATTGAGAATTATAGAAAAAAAGAATATATCCCACAATATTTGACCAAAACCAGTTGGCACCCCCCTAAAAAAAATAAAAATAAAATAAAATAAAATAAAATAAATAATTTAAAATAAATAAATAAAAATAAACACTCACCTGAGGCAGCTATAAAGATCACAGTTGCCTGGTATTTAGAAACAACCTTTTAGTGCCAGACTGATGGCAATACACAAAGTTCAATGTCTGACAGAGCTAAGAATTAACAAAAGCACAAAACTTGTAAAAATCTGGAATACAAAAAGGGGTATCAGGTGTTAACTTGACCTACACAGTGGCTGAAAACACACGGCCACTGTTACTGGCATTCTCCCTTTTATATTCTTATATTGTGATTAACATCATTACTAATCTGTAGTTATATTATTATTCTTGTAATAAGAAATTTGATCTCAATTATTTATCATAAAAATACTGGTTACAGTTTAGCCTTTTTACATAGAGATGATGCAGGACTCTGTTGGACATCCTCCTGTATGCCGAGATGCATATAATGCTATATGTGTATAATTTTGTGTTTTGTGGGGATGTTCAAAGTTTGGAATCTTTTTTTTATTTTATTTATTTATTTTTTTTAAGAAAAAACCCTGGTCTTCATGATGCTGTTTGTTTAGGTATGTTCTCTAACATACTCTGGGACCTTCTAGTAACAGGTGTATTTATAATGAGATCATGTGACACTGTAATGGCACACAGATGGACTCTATTCAACTAATTATGTGAATTCTGATGGTGACTGGTTGCACCAGAAGTAATTTAAGGGTTTCATAGCAGTGAGGGTGAATACTTATGCAAGTTCTGCATATTTTTTTTTTAAATTTATAAATAATTTTGCAAATGATATAAATTTTCCCCTCACCTTCAAATGTATGAGCTATTTTGTGTAGATTCACAACCTAATATCCCAATTAAATCCATTTCAGTTCCAGGTTGTAACTCTGCAAAATGTTGAAATGTTCAAGGGGTGAATACTGAATTACTTTGAATTCTGCCCACGGTAGGAGAGCAAATTGCTAAGCAGTTTTCAACTTGGTGGAGTACAAGTATAAAGTAGCAGACTGACATTAAGCACTTTAAGGTTTTTGACATTAAACACTTTAAGGTTTTGATGTTCTCTTTTGCAAGGCAGTGCAATTTTCTACAATCCAACCGAAACGTGGATGTGACCCCCTGTGGTTTATAGAGTTCTGTATTTTGCCATGTAGTCATAAATGCAACAATAAAACTACCACTGAATTCAAGAAAATACTACCCACATGCTCATTTTAATCATGCTCAGTCCTTTCACCTTGTTTGACATTTTCATAAACCTGCTATGAAGCTTGTCAAATTGATTTGCATTTAATTGTTTAAAAGACTAGTAAACGGAATAAAGGCAAGAAGTTCTTTCTAGTCACTATGGATTATTCCAGAAAAGGACTTACATAAGCCAAAGCAAGGTTTCCCATAATCCCCCTGTAGTTTCTGCTGTTATGGAAAAAGGGCACGACACACACTCATGGCTGAGGCTGATGTTACTTCATTCATATGCAATAACACGAGGCTCTGTTTTATTTAATTTGTTCTTGTGCTGAGGATTTTTTTTTTACACTAAGCATAATCTGTTTTATGTTTCCTATTATGTAGTTTTTTGATGTAGTACAATGCCTCATTTAGATACACCTCCAATTCATATCGCAGTGCATAAACAGAGGTATTTTTGCATGGTAAATTAGCCATTTACTTTCATTTGTGTGTTAACAGCTTTCATTTATATATTTACTGTTTAATCTGCCAAATGTAACAAGGGAATACAGTGCCCTCCACTAATATTGT
The DNA here is from genome assembly GCF_001660625.3 of Ictalurus punctatus. NCBI lineage: Eukaryota > Metazoa > Chordata > Actinopteri > Siluriformes > Ictaluridae > Ictalurus > Ictalurus punctatus. Next base: position 4,416,890 of record NC_030439.2, on the reverse strand, counting down.
CACCCTTGTTAAATATGAGCAAAGAAGACTGTGAAAAATTGTCTTTATTGTTTACCCTTTTTATATTTTGTTCAAAGAGTTCACAAAAATACTCTGCTCTCATGCATATCAAACAGACATTAGCGGAGAAGACTCAGAGCTGTTTTCTTGGCAAAAGGAGGTAGCACAAAGTATTGACTAAAAGGGTGCCAAAAATTGTTGCACACCTATATTTAACAATGATTTTTCTAATAAACCTGTGTTGTGTTTGCAATTCTTTGATATCCACGAGTATTTTTGTGAATTAAAAAAAAAAAAAAAAAAAAAAAAAGGTTCAACAATGTGTAGATGAGTGGTCACCAACCCTGTTCCTGGAAATCTACCTTCCTGAAGAGTTTAGCACCAACCATAATCGTGTCCACCTGACCATCTAATCGTTGCCGTAAGAAGCTCTTGATCCACTAAAACAGGTGTGTTAGATTTCGGTCGGAGATGAAACCTGCAAGAAGGGAGAGCTCGAAGGAAGAGGGTTGGTGACTACTGCAAAAGTGCTCAGACATTTTGTATTGAAGAACTTGTAGTCTTCCAAAGCTTTAACTTTATGTCTTGGCCTTATTTCATGTGGTGTGCAAATTTAATACCATGCCACTTTATTAGCAATACCTGTGCTCATTCTCATCCTTGCAATATTCCAGTCAGCCAATCATGTGGCAGCATCAAAATGGATAAAAATCATGCAGATACAGGTTAAGAGCTCAGTGACTGTTCACATCAAACATCAGAAAGAGGAATAAGTATGATATCTGTGACTTGACATAACCACGTCATGGTTGTTGGTGCTTGGTTTGAACTGCTGATCTCCTGGGATTTTCACACACAGCAGTCTCTAGAGTTTAGATAGAATGCGGTAAGAAAAAGCAAACATCAAGTGAGCAGCAGTCCTGTGGACAGAAACGACTTTTTGATAAGAGGTCAGAGGAGAATTGCCAGACTAGTTCGAGCGGACAGGAAAGGCGCCAGTAACTTAAATAACCACACTCTACAACTGTGTTGAGCAGAAAAGCATATCAAAACACACAATATGTAAAACCTTCAATATGTAAAAATCAGAAGACCACACCAGGTTCCACTCCTGTCTACCAAGAACAAGAATCTGAGGCTACAGTGGGCACAGGCTCATTGATAAGAATAGGCTTAGTCCTTATTGGCTAGATGTCTATTTTAAAAATTAGTTCTAATGAGAATGATTTAGTTAACACAAAGTTAAATGGTTTCTTACTATTGGGGGCAGTGGTGGCATGGCAGTTAAGGCACTGGGTTACTGATTGGAAGGTTGAGGGTTCAAGCCACTTGGCACTGCCAAGCTGCCACTGTTGGGCCCTTGAGCAAGGCCCTAACCCTCTCTGCTCCAGGGGGCGCTATATCATGATTGACCCTGCGCTCTGACTCCAACTTCCTGACATGCTGGGGTATGCGAAGAAAAGAATTTCACTGTGCTGTAATGTATATGTGATTAATAAAGCTCATTATCATTTCTTGTACCGTTGGAGTGGAAAATCTGCATTATCATGTGTGATGTGTTTATTTTATGTATGAATGATGCCAGTAATTCTAGTGGACTGTTCCTCTGGTCATAAAGCAAAACTTTTGATCTGCTATGTTCATGTACTCATGTATTCAGAGAAAATATATTCTTTTGATTATGTTTACATACCATTCTTTTCTAAATTGATTATCCTTTATACACATACAGTATAATAATAATATTATTATTTTGATAAGACTTTTTTTTTAATGATGTGGTGTTATGGGAAAAAACAACAACAACCTTTTACAACACATAGACACATTCTAGGAACTCTGAAGTAGACACATCACATGTCTATTCCTGGGCAAGTCTTTCTTCTGCCCAGTCTCATCCATGAAACAGTCTTTCCTCTCCCAAGAGCAGCCTGGTCCCTCTGGTGCATGGTAGAATGCAGGCAAAGGCACACCAGACCCTCATTTTTTGACACCTTTGAGGTGCATGCTGAGAAGGGGACAGCTGTATGTAGTCCTGGGGCAGCCAGAGCATGTAGTTTGTATGTAACTTCCTGCTACAAGAAACTGTCCGACTTGATGTCTGTCTTTTCAACTCCTCTTCCAACTGCAATGGTTACTCTCTCTGGCAGTAGAGGCAAAGCACAGCTGAACTTGAGTACATCTTATTTCTTTCCACCTGGGTGTGTATATGAGTAAAAGCTGGGAGTAATTGAGTGAGACAGGTGTACAGAAAAGAAAGCCACAGAGGTCAGAAGTACAGTAGTAGAAGAAGGCTTGAGGATGTAGTCTGGCACTGAAGACAGTGCCTAATTCTGACAACTTGCCTAATTATCGTAAGGACAAGGTAAAAGAGAGATACAAACTTTGTTATAGATTTTTATTTAAGACTTCTACATTATGGAGTCAGTACAAAAACATTTTAGATTCCCAAACATTAGTTTTCCAGCACAAAAGCAAATGTTACAGAAAAATGTTTGTACGTCAGTAAAGAAAGCAGCAGATTACGTGGTAAGAGACACTTTTCAGATTATAAACACAATGAAGGCTGCTGGGTTTTTCTGCAGAAATAAGAACCAAGTGCGACAGTTGAAGTCTCCAGAAGAACCGTGTCTGGTTCTGCAAGATGCTCAATAACACTAACAGCTCATTTCCTTATAAAACTTCACTAATTCTACCTGAGACTACTATTTTTTTTTTTTAAAGTATCACACCAAATATTTGTTTAATTTATTACTGTTTGGTGTACTTTATAGCATTTTTATTCATGTAGAAACATTTCATTTCATTATTTTAGAAGGCATCGTTACTCTACAGCATTTCTTTTGCACAATACTGTAACTAAAGCAGTAAAATAAACATGGCAAGATCCCACTTCATACCTCAGCTTCCATGACAACAGCACCTTCTTTATTTTGTTTTATTTCCTATTTTGGCCTTTATTTTTTTATTATTATTATTATTTTTAAATCATTGTGTTATTGTTGATTCTTTCCATTATTGTGCACAGCTGTACTTCATTTTCATTAAACTCTCTGTGTTTAATGTGCATATATATATATATATATATATATATATATATATATATATATATATATATATATATATATATATAAGAGTAAGAGAACTCCTTCTTTTCATCTAATTTTATTTACTAACAGTATTATATATATATAACATTTTTAGATTTCATTTACTGCCAGTATACATTTGGACACACTAGACTGAATAAAGTTTTACTTGTCCTTGTTTACTTGCCTTTGTTTTTGATAAAGCCTTATGGTTGACATTAGTTCAACCATACCAAGACAACTGTAAAAGGTAAAGAAATGATTTCCCATGTAGAAATTTATTTTTAAATTCATTTTTTAATAAGTAGCTTTGACTTAAAACCAGTAGTTTTGGTTAAAATAGTGAAGGTCCCTCATGAAACTGTAATGCCAAGAAGATGCCAAGAGTGTGCAAGGCTTCATCAGGCATACTGTTAAGAATTTAAAATACAAAAGAATGCTTTATCAGTAATACTATTAAGAATTTCCATCCATCCATCTTCTATACCGCTTATCCTTTTCAGTGTCAGGGGGAAATCTGGAGCCTATCCCAGGGAGCATGGGGCACAAGGCAGGGTACATCCTGGACAGGGTGCCAATCCATTGCAGGGCACAATCACATACACACTCCGGACACGCCAATCATCCTACTATGCATGTTTTTGGACTGATGGAGGAAACCAGAGTACCCGGAGGAAACCCTCGCAGCACGGGGAGAACATGCAAACTCCGCACACACACACACACACACACACACACACACACACAGGGAATCAAACCCCCGACCCTGGAGGTGTGAGGCAAACGTGCTAACCTCTAAGCCACTGTGTGCCCACTATTAAGAATTTAAAATATAAAATTGTTTTGATTTTGATCAACTTAAAGTGTAAAACAAATGTGCACTTGACATCTGTACAAACAAATTCACATCTGTTCAGAGTGTGTGTAAATTTGAGTGTAGTATTTTAACAAACTGAAAAAAAATCCTGATTTGCTACTGAATAAATGTATATTAATATAATACGTGGGGCAGGATAATGCCAATTTTAAAAAATTGTGCAAAAAAAAAATCTAAAATAAGAACTTTTTATTCATCACAACTGTGCATGTGGGAACCTTGTTCTAATATATAGTTATCAAAATTCAGTTTGTAAATGTGACTCAGACATGTGCAGCCATGGATCTTTATCAAGATTGTTGCTTTATCTGAGTAATAGGATCATTTGTATATAAGGTGCACAGTGAATCTCTGACACGGAGGCAGTTCAACGATGATTGGAGATCTCTGACATGCAATCAGTTCAATGATGATTGGATATCATTAATAGATGATATCATATCAAAATAAATTATGCCAATTATTATTATGGCTTAGTGGTTATCACCTTTTCCTCACACCTCCACGGTTGATGGATCGAGGGATCGAATCCTGCCGCCACCTTGTGCATGCGTTGTAGGTTGATAGGCTTTTCCAAATTGTCTGTAGTGTGTGAATGTGTCCTGTGATGGGTTGTCACCCAGTTCACCTTGTACCCCGGGCCCCCTGGGATAGGCTCCAGGCTCCCCGCGAACCTGTATAGCAGTGGTTCTCAATCTGGGGGAATGATTTCAAGGGGTCGTGAGATGGTTTGAAAAATAAAGTTTCAGTATTTTCTGATTACAATAAGTATTTCTCAATATTAAAAGTTAAGATTACAAATAAATATTTTCTTATTTCTTCAGACAGAAGTGATTCGTGACAGACTCTAAAATATGCCGTCAACTGCAAAAATGTATGCATTTGTAATTCACAAGTCTAAAAATGTTGAGGAAATTGTGGACAAATTGTGAATTTTGGATTGCAGTTGCAGAAGAATAGAGAGTTATCCAGTGTGGCAATGGATGTAGTGCTTCCATTTAGATCTACATTTTAGTCCAAGCTGATTTTTTCAGCTGTTACATACATGAAAAATAAATACCGAACATGTCTTGGTGTTGCAGATGATCTGCGGGTAGATGTATCCACCATCAGGCCACAGATTAAGCTTTTGTGCTGCTAAAAGAAAGTGCACCCACCCCTATGAAAGCTAAGCCTAAATTAATGGCATATACAGTGGATATAGTGGAAGTGGATGCAACATAGTTAAAATGTTGTGAAGGATTTAAAACAAGTTTTTTTTGCTTTATTGTTTGTGTGTGCTGTGGTAGTGGGAGTCACTAGTTCTCGTCAATGTTAGTTTAGGGGCTTAAATGTTTGAGAACCACTGCTGTATAGGATAAGCAGTATGGAAGATGGATGTTTAATTCATTTTGGTTTAATACATTGTTTTTCTGTTTTTTTGTTTGTAATAACGATTTGTCCTGTATGGAAACTTGACTGACCCATATTTTAAACAAATCTTTAAGTAAATCTGAATTCAGCATAATCTGACCTTAAATAAGAGTGCACATACCTACCTGCGTGTGAGGTGGAAAAACTGTTCAGGTTGCTACCTGTTTTGCAAAAATCACTCACATTTCACACATGATCATAGGTTTCACACACATAAATAATATGTTGTCCCTCACCAATACAGCACAAAAATGTATCTCGCTTTGTCGTCTTTTTAGTGAAAGAATCTCATCATAGAATGGAGTTTGAGTTGGGTTTTTAAAGGTCTTTTCAATCAATAGCTTTATTCTTGGTATACCATTATGTTTCAAGGGCTTTAAAATCATTTGTGTGAAATATGACTCATTAAATCAATTACATGCTTAGTCCTTCCTTCAGCAGTACAATCATTCGGTACACAAAAATGCATTCAGTAATTCTAAACAAAATGGTACTTCCTTTGGAGACTCTAAGAAGAAATTTCTTTCTATTTTCAAAATTATGTTTGCTTCCTTTTTCTGTTCATAAAGGGATACAGAATTAAATTATTTGTATACTGGAGACTCTAAACTAGACAAAATTAAACTTGCATGTGAGTTAGGCAGCAATCTGTGAGCCATGTTGAACTTCCAACACTTTGTCAGCGGGGTTTTTAAGTAAACTGGCACTGATTAAACACATTATTTCCTAAGCATGTATCTAAATGTACAATGTTTATTTTTGTCCAAGAGAAGAGGAATGTTATTACTGATTTTTAAAAAAAAGGAATATGGATGCCAAGAGTGACTTACAGATTAATAACCAGAAAACCCTTACACATCCTTAAATATTTTAAACATTTACCTAATTCTACCCTTTTCAAAGGAAAGGTGGAGCAGCTTAGTGCCAGGGCCATAACCTGGGCTGGGCATTGGGGACTGTAGCCCTTCTTTCGTTATCCCTGAATAATTCTCCACTTGGAGCGTTAGTGTGTCACTACGTAACTGAACATCAGTAAAAGAAGACCGCCTGTAATTTTATATCTTCAGTGAACGGAGGCAAGACCAATCAGACAGGGTTTACAGGAAAATACATGGAAACACTCGTGTCTTATTGGGTGCCAGCTCTCAATTCTGCCAAACGCAAGCTCACGGTCAATGTGAGGAAAAATGGACGTATAGGGTTGAAACTGAAACAGTAACATCCTCTGATGCCGAACAGGAAAACAAGGCATGTAAATGTCTATATGAGTTCCAAGTTACATGAATATGACATGAACGGAGCATAGGGAAAGATAATGTACTTTGCGTGGCACTGTAGCAGCTAAACTCATACAGTGATAGCTTAGTTGTGCTTCCTCTTGGCTAGCGACACCAAACTAGCCTAGTCTTGAGTTAGATAGCTAAAAGTTTTACAGCCTGGTCGTCCTGCAAATAGTGATAACACCCGAGGCAAGTTTTATGATAAATCCAACTTTTTGTCTAATTTTCACAATTTTTAAACAATTAGCCCTCACATGCAAGACAAAAAAGTGCACAGAAACATTATATTTAGAAGTACATTTTAAAAAGATTTTTGATGGAGAAGAATCTGGCCCGGATGATGGGCTCAGCCCCGAACGGTCCAGCGAACACCCCTGCTGTGTCTCAGTGCATCGTTGCGTTGCGTAGAATTACAAAGGGCAAGAAAGTCTTCATGTAGCAAAAGCTCACCACAAACACAACATTCTTGGTCCACCTCAGAATTGGACTTAAACATGTGAATGTCTGTAAATATACAAATGAAGATTAAACGAGACTGCAGGAGAGGATGAAAACAAACTAACTGCCTACATACAGTATTAGCTCACAAGATGGTTATTAGTCTTCATCATTTGTTCATTCATGTTCAGTAAGTGCTTTATCCTGGTCAGGTGTGTCTGCATCCCATATAGGTGAAAACATATGCCAGTCCATTGCATGGAAACATGCACACATAAATTCAAACATAAAATGTGTCAACTATTCTCACATATATTTCAATTCATACAAATCTCAAATATTTACTATTTTCATTTAAACCAGTGTGGAGGTTATTATTTTTTTTGTTAGTTTGTTTTCCACATTGCATTTTTTTTTCTTTATTGCAAAGCCTATCAAAGGCATAAAAAAAAAATTGGTATCAATTTACTTGGACCCTGCATTATAAGACTAATGTATTGTGTGTATGTAATGTATCTAATGTACTGTATGTACTACTAGTGAAAATGCACAATTATGACATTCTGTATTTATTATTTATTTATTCTGTATATTATAGTATTTTCCGTGGATTGCTATGAAGTTCACACTGCATTCATTCACACAAGTAAAAAATAAAATAAATAAATAATTAAATAAATAAAGCAAGGAAGGAAGCATGAGATCAAGGGCAGGACAGTGCACCTACTCAAGTTTTGACATGCTTTAATGTTACATGACAGAAAGCATAACCTTTCTTATAAGGTCCAAGCAGAGGTAACAGTTATTTTGTGGAGCATTATGAAAGTTGTCATTTAAAATAGGACACAGAGTGGCATTCCCAGAAGATGCACCCACAGTCCCCAGAGAGTCTGTAAGCTATGCTCTTTCTGATATGCTTTTAGAAAACAAGGTTAAATAAACTTTGTCTTTTGAATGAACTTCATTGTCTTGGCAAATTGGAGCAAAAAATAAGAATTTATTCAACTCAACTTTGTTGAAACATGCGTGAGATTACTAGGATTTTTTTTCTCAGGAGAAAAACCTATCAACAGAATCTGAGTCTGTCAATATTGGATTTCACACAATTGCATTCAACATCACTCAAACAGCACTCACTCTGCTAGCCAGCCATGACGACTAGGGTAGAGTCCATAAATAAGCAAAGATAATTATCCTTCACAAAACCATGCAAGGTTGAAATGTAATTCTATGCTGTGTTTTGCATAACGTTAGTTTGTTTATTTATTGATTTTTTTTTTTTTTACACACATACAGTATTTCATTGCTATGAAAGCATGTTCCATGCTATGTTGACCAAGTGACTTCCAAAAAAAGAGAAGTGGGAATAAAACCAAAGAGACCATCCTGATCCCATATCCAATTCCTATTCAAATGTACAACCAAATCCCAGACCATATTTCATTCCCTTTCACATAACACACACAGCAGATGAATAAATCAACCCATAAATAAATGGATAAATAAATACTGGTCTGATGAAATAAAGAATTATGCATTACTCACAGAGCGGTGTTAGATACATATTGCTGTTAGTCTGCATGCGACACACACATTTGTTAATACACATTCATACACCGGGCACGCTCCTCTTGACGAGTCCTTTCCCCGAGTTGCGTGACCCGGACCTGGGCCCAGGATTTAACCCCTCTATATCCAGCCCTGGAATCTATCACCAGCGGTATTAGGGGTCCCCCACCAAAGCAGCCGCCACCTCGAGTGGCCGGTATCTGGGGTTTGAGGCCTCATATCTACCTGCTTCCTATCCAGCCCTGGAATTTTTAACCAGCGGTATTGCAGGACATTCACTCACACAACACAGCAGGATAAATGCACACAACTTCATTCATTATAGTGTATATGGTATAGTATAGTATAGTATAGTATATAGTAATGAACAGTGTTGGTTCACTTATGCAATTAAACAGGCTAATAGTGAGATGCGTATGTTGGACCTTATGTAATGTATTTTAAATGAAATGCAAATAATTAGAAACACAGTAGGGAGAGGTTTAGCTCTGTTGATTTTGTAGTACCCTGGAACACCTTAAATCATGCTTTAGTTAGTCTTACAAACAGCAGGAAGCATTGCAAGAAAAAAAGCCCCTTCTGAGAGCATCTCAAAAAAGTGCCTGCATCAAGCGACAACTAGAGTTGGCATTTTGGCATCACACTTTGTGGTCATGCACACCATCAGCATGTTTGACATGCAAGGAAAAAGCATACAAGGAAAAGCACCTGATACCTAGTGTAAGATTTGGCGGTGGACCTTTGATGTTTTCTAGCTGGTGGTTCAGGGGCTCTTGTGAAGATTGATAGCATCATGAAATTCTGCCAAATACCAGAATATTTCAGCCCAATACCCAATTGCCTCTGCCAGTACAGAGTTTTCAACAAGATGATGAGCCAAAACGTACTTCCATGACTTCCATCTGCACAGGAATGGTTTTAGAAACAGAATAATTTATTTGCAATGTCTCTGAGTTTGAATCATACTGAATACCTGTGGTCTAAATTGAAGAGAGAAGGGAAGATTACCCTGGTCAGGTTCACGGTTGATCCGGAGCCAATCCCAGAAACACTGGGCTCAATGATTGTGGTGGCCATGCTACCCACAAGCATGTTTGTATCATGTTTGTCTTACTTATCTGTGTGAGAACCTTCGACTGACAAAAGTAATAATACAGTTAACTATTGCTACACATTTGCCTATCTGTAGGCTTAAGCTCAGTAACTAAAAGGAAACATTTTAGTTAACTTTATTTTATTGTTAGAAATTACCTTTTTCTCTGGAAAATATCATACATGTAGAATGTAAAATAAAAAAGAATCATTTTGTACCTCTCAATGAGACTATAGAATAGACAGATTTGTATATGAGTGAAGATCCATGAATGTGAGTGAGATCGCTGCCTTTGTTTTGTAGTCATGACTGAATCCAAATCATATGATAAATCTTGTGGCTTCATTCCTAATGGAAAGGTTGTCTTCTTTTCCTGTTATTGAATTTATTTATGGGGGTGAAGATGCCATGTCATGCTCCTTTAAGGCCAGTATTTTCCCATCTTTAGCAGGCATCATTTGGGTAGCACTGATTATACCTTGCCGTAATTTCACAAAAACATCTAGGTCTAGCATGATTTCACTGCTGAATCTTGAAATTCAAGCGTTCACAGGGCTTTTATGTATTAAGGTATATTATGCAGAATGTCTTTGAACAGTTGATCAATATAGACACGCATACGATATTTCAATCACTAAAAGCTGGCTTTGGCAAGAGTGTCAAGAGGAGGCTTACAGTGGAGGTTAAAATATATTTTGAAACCACAACCATACCTTCACCCAGTTCTGTTACTTATACAAAGGTCCATGTCAGTGCTTCCTAACTAAGACTAAGAAGGAGAAATTAGGTCAGGGATTGGCAGTGTTTCTGACACATGTATATTAATTACTATTTAAACTATTTACATACTAGATCACAATTTGTAATTGATGTTTGAAATAAAATAAAGGGAAATAATTTGCATCAAAATGCTTTTGTGTTCTATTTTTTCATTTTCAAATGATATAATTATGTAAAGTATTGCTCATGCCATTCCTGTGCATTTTCCTCACCATCTCTACATCTGCTTGTAGAGGGGAGTGCTTCTGATCCATGCTAATATGATTGAGTCATCAGAGAACTGTAACTTGAAAACAGGACCTTGAGAGTACACACTGTTCAGCATTTGTTTTGTAGGCAAGCTGCAGGGGGTCCACAGTCCTTCTGGCCAATGGTTGAAGCTTTGTTAGTATCAGCCTCTCAAGGGTCTTCATTACATATGACGTCAGAGCTACTGTAGGAAAGTCATTTAAGTCTTTTGATTGCCCTTTCTTAAGGACTGGAGTTGGTCAGCTATTGTTAGGATGGTTTTATGAGTGTGACATAAGGCTGTCAGTAGGGTACTAATGAAACTGGTGCATGTATACATACACAGTGCTGTGAAAGGGTATTTGCCGTATCATGATTTCTTCTGTTTTTGTGTATATCTCATAATTAAATTAAAGCAAGATCTAAGATAAAAACAAAGGCAACACAAAATACAGTTTTTAAATGATAATGTTATTTATTGAAGCAAAAAAGTTATCCAATACCAACTGGGCCTGTGTGAAAATGTATTTGCCCATGTCGTTACTAATTCCCCAATTCTATTAAACTGCATTCCTAATGGGGTTCAGCTGGACCAGACACAACCAGTTCTGATTACTGCAAACTATGTTCAATCAAATCAACACTTAAATAGAACTTTTTCAGTATAAAGTTGGTTAAAAGGTCTTACCCAATCCAATTCAATATTCAATATCAGTCAATATCCGCCTCACACCGCTTCTGTGTGTCTTGGTGCCCGTCTTTTCTTCTTCTCCACTTTACTGGATACTAGGTCTCCCTCATGTTTATTTCATGTCATTTTTATCCACAACATAACACACTATGCCAAAGGTGAAAGCAATTCCAGAAATGATGAGGAAGAAGGTGATTGACTGGTCATCAGTCTGGGAAGGGTTACAAAGCTATATTAAAGGCTCTGGGACTCCAAAGAACCACAGCGAGAGCCGTTATCTCCAAACGGAAAAACTCAGCACAGTAGTGAACCTTCCCAGAAGTGGACAACCTTCTAAAATTCCTCCAAGAGCACAGCAACTACTCATTCAGGAAGTCACAAAAGAGCCAAGGACAACATCAAAGGACCTACAGGCCTCTCTTGCATCAATAAAGGTCACTGTTCATGACTCCACTATCAGAAAGACACTGAGCAAAAATGTCATCCATGGAAAAGTGAATAACTACTGCTAACCCAGTGAATAACTACTGCTAACCCAGAAGAACATTAAGGTGTATCTGAATTTTGCAATAATTGATGGAAACATGAATTCTGCTCTCTACCAAAAAATCCTAAAGGAGAATGTTCGGTCTTCAGTCCGTAAATTGAAACTCAAGCGCAACTGGATCATGCTGCAAGACAGTGATCCAAAGCATAGGAGTAAGTCAACCTCTGATTGGGTCAAAAAAGTTAAAGTAAAGTTTTGGAGAGGCCTAGTCAAAGTCCTGATGTGAACCAATTGAGATGTTGTGGCAGGACCTTAAACGGGCTCAAAAAACTAAACAAAAAACTAAAGTAGTTCTGCACAGAAAAGTAGGCCAAAAGTATTCCACCACAGTGCTGTGAAAGACTGATCTCCAATTATTGGAAGCGTTTGGTTGCAGTTATTGCTGCTAAAGGTGGCACAACCAGATGTTCAGTTTAAGGGGGCAAATAGTTTTTCACATGTTAGGTGTTGTATAACTTTTTTTGCTTCAAGGAAAACAAATGAATAAAAACTTTATTGTGTGTTGTTACTCAGCTTGCCTTTGTTTTATATTGTATTTTGTTTCAAGATCTAAAACTATTCAGTAAAAACAACAAAGAAATCTTTAGATTACCTTTTTACAGCACAGTATATGTATATACATGGAAATTGTTAGCGTTTTTGGCATATTTGTACAAGCAAACATTTTATCCTCTTTGAAACAGTGTCCATTAATAAAGTTGATATACTTGAACAAAACCATAAGGAAAAATAGCTTCTACTGAACAGAAATATCAATGGATGTGTTAGTGTGCTTAGGATCATTATCGTGTTGAAAGGTCCACTTTCGATTCAGCTTCAACTTTCAGACAGATGACCTCACTTTACCTTCAAGCACTCTTTGATATGATGCAGAATTCATAGTTAAATCAATGAATGCAAGTTGTCCAGTTCCTGAGGCAGTGAAGCAACTCTAAGCCATTAACATTTCCACCACTGTACTTCACAGTTGGTATGAGGTGCTTCTCCTGAAAAACTGTCTTTGGTCTATGCCAAACATGTCTGCTGTTACTGTGGCCAAACAACTCTATCTTTGATTCGTCTATCCAGAGCACATTATTCCAAAAGGCCTGGTCTTTGCCTATATGCTCACTGACAAACTGTAATCTTGCTATAATTTAGACAGCAAAGGCACGCCTCCCATGCAGGTCAAATTTGTGCAGTCTCTTTCTGATTGTAGAAGCATGCACTTTGACACCAACAGTTCCAAGACTTACTAGCAGATGCGTGATGTGTGATGAAATTTTGGGGTTCTTGGAGTCTTCTTTTTTGCATCAGATGGTCTGCTCTTGGGCTGAATTTGCTGGGACAGCCAGTCCTGGACAATTGGCAGTCGTTTGAAATTTTGAATTTGCCACTTGTAGATGATTTTCCTTACAGTGGAATGATGTATTTCAAATAATTAGATCTTTTTAAATCCCTTGCCAGACTTATAAGCATCCACAACCTTTTTTCGGAAGGGCTTACAGAACTCTCAATCTTGAACACCTGATTCTAATTTTATGGATTTGAAGGTGTGATAAATGTAGGGACGGGCGCACGGTGGTTTAGTGGTTACCTCACACCTCCAGGGTCCGGGGTTTGATTCCCACCGGGGCCATGTGTGTGTGGAGTTTGCATGTTCTCCCCGTGCTGTGGGGGTTTCCTCCGGGTACTCCAGTTTCCTCCCCCAGTCCAAAGATATGCATGGTAGGCTGATTGGCGTGTCTAAAGTGTCCGTAGTGTATGAATGGGTGTGTGAGTGTGTAAGTGATTGTGCCCTGTGATGGACTGGCACCCTGTCCAGGGTGTACCCCGCCTTGTGCCCGATGCTCCCTGCGATAGACTCCAGGTTTCCCCGTGACCCTGAAAAGGAGTAAGCGGTAGAGTATGGATGGATGGATGGATAAATGTAGGGGTGTACTTACTTTTTTCCATGTGGCTAATCTGTTTTTTTGTTCATCTAAATTGTGAAAATTACTGTTAAGGCACTGTTTCGAAGAGGATCAAATGTTTGCTTGTCCAAATATGTCAAACAAATAAACAAACAAAAAACCCCAACAATTTCCATGGGGTGTACTCATTTTTCACATGAGTGTTGATAGATAGATAGATAGATAGATAGATAGATAGATAGATAGATAGATAGATAGATAGATAGATAATGCAATTTTAATTTGAGCCAAAGGGAACTATGTCAGACTAATTACTAAAACAAAAAGCAAGGGCTCTTTCTCATTCATAAACAGAGACAGAAATAAGAGGCGAGCCAGCTGTCTGCTGGATTGATTGCTTTATTAAAAGCACTCAAATGAATTATGAGCAATTAGACTAATGAATGACACATTAACACAGGCTTTGGATACACGTTAATACTCTTTGTAAACAAATCCATGGCCCTTGTTAGAGAGTTCCTGGTCTCCCACATGCTTTTTTATGAGTGTTAGAAAGAGCGTCCAAATTATGATGGATCTGGATTTTGAACAGCCTGTTTCTGAACTTCATTTAACCTCAATTACATTGATCAATCTGGATCGTTGCTGCCACGGAGAGAATGAGAAAACAGCAAGTGTGCTTAATTTCCCTGTTGCTCCACATGGAGTCTAGGCTTGGCTCAGAGGTTGTTGACAATTACAGAGTTGCAGCTAAAGCTTAATAGTGGTCTAGGGTTAATGGTACAATTGGATTAAGAAGGACAACTGATTTGCCATTTGCTAATGCCTGTTCTCCTACAAAAAAAAGAATGTACTTTCATGTGTCATATCCTTTAGAAATGCTGGGAGGTTTTACCATTTATTAAAATTTCTTTTGCCATGGACTCTTCTTTCAAGTTGAGATACTATCACTTTTTGACTAATGATGAGATAAGGAGATGTTACATAGTGATAAACTTGAGTTAGTGAAGTAATCTGTTTTCCTACAGACTAGATGCTCCCTGAACTCATTTCAGTAAAACATACCACATCATGTGATCAACAAATCTCACAAAATCAAATCATAAAATCATGTGTTTCCTAAACATTTCATGAACATTTTTAACCCTTGTTGCTTAATCAATGTAAATATAGTACATCAATATTGGCATTCCTTGAAATGTAAAATAAACAAAACAAACAAATAAGTCTATCTATCTATCTATCTATCTATCTATCTATCTATCTATCTATCTATCTATCTATCTATCTATCTATCACTGTCAATCCGTTTGTGATGTGACAAAACCATACAGTTCTGATCAGACAGAAAATAGGATTAAATTGTAGCTAGGATATTCAGTCCATACAGGATTTCGCTGTTTTTTTGAGAGCAACTTGGGGAGTTTTCTGTGCTTTTTTGTGGAAAACTGCTTGAATTGGCAGTATTGCAATTGCAAAAAATTGTTTTGCAGAGTGATGTTTACTGGTAAATGAGACCCTTTAGCTGTTCTCATGTTCAACACACGTGAATCGAAGAGGGCTTTGACTGAATTTGTGTTATGATGATGTCACATGATGTGTCTTGGCCCAAATCTGCAGATAATCGACACTAATTTTGAATAATTACAAACTCCTCATAATATTGCGGAGTTTGCTTGATCTTGCGTTCATTTCTGCAATCTCAAAATCGCTAAATCACTATCTCTTGAATGCTTATTTTTTGGTCTTTAGTATTACAAACCTTTTACATTTAAAACCATGCTGCCACTGGGCCTTTAAAACAATTAGCTAAATTTGCTAACATGGTAGCTGAAATTAGGCTAGGTTGAAATTAGGGTTCTCAACCTAATTCTCAACCCGATGCTAAATAATTTACTTAAAACTCTGCTAGACACAAAGTATATTGTGCTCTTGCACACACACAGGCAAGGCAAGGCAGACAACTGTCACAATCTTCTTCTTTTTGTGTCAAGGTTCCACTTCATAGTGAAACCATTGTGGTGGAAGGATTAGCCGCTCAGCAGTATGATACGTTGCCCAGGGTGTGCCAGGGGAGGCTCCTTCCATGCACACACATTCACACACACATTCATACACTACAGACACTTTAGACATGCCAATCAGCCGACCATGCATGTCTTTGTACTACGGGAGGAAACAGGTGTACCCGGAGAAAACCCCCACAGCACAGGAGAACATGCAAACTCCACACATACAGGTGGGAATCAAACCCCCAACCCTGGAGGTATGAGGTGAACGTGCTAACCACTAAGCCACTGTGCGACCACTGTCACAATTACATTGTCGATTACAATCAAGGAGTGAAATATAGCACTGGTTCTTCTTATATAGACATTTAATAATTGCTGTACGTAAGGGCCCAAGATAGGCACTCTTTAATTACTTTATGTCTAATTAAAGGACTGAGCTTGTGTATCGCACTGCTGTTATATTACTATAAACATACATAACCACTGTAGGATCAAATAATTGAGTGGAGTGAGATAATAATTGAATGGGATCTTCCCTCCTACACTTATTGGAAGTTAGTAGAACTCTGACAGTCTGAATATAGTGTGTGTGTTGTCTAGGGGCTTACAGTTCAAAATACAATGGCAGAACCTAAGTTGAAACATGTGCTTTGTTCAACTGCCCAGTGTAAAATGTCACTCTAATTAACATTGGAGTGTATAGGACACAGTGCTGCTGTGGTCTGGTGTTAAGAGGAGCTCCAAATTGAATATTTACCCTAGGTTAATGAAATATTGGTAACAACGTTTGGCAAAAACTCCTTTCACTACACATTATTCTGACAAATTGATTTATGTCTTCTTTCAAGTTACTTTTGTTGATGTGGTTATGCACTAGCTAAAGGTGAATAACTTGAGCTGATCACTCAATGCCACACTAGCTGCCAAACCCCCATTACTCACCCTACCCTTTTTTTCATCTGAGAGCACATGGTCATCCCATAATGCCTTATTTCTGTTCCAGGCAGGATACTTCCTGCCCCATCTGTACTTGCTGTTCTCAGAGAGTATTCTGTACTGCTGGGCATCTGGCATGTATATATTTCACAAATCTGTGTTTCTTTAGCAGTAAGAGAACCAGAAGTAGAAATCTTGCCTCATATGTATTGAATGTCCACATGTGGTTCTCCACATTCGAATATTCCTGCACTTAAGTAGGCTACCATATTCAGATGTGTGATACACTATACATACAACTCTGACATAGTATATGATCTGAATGATAAGTTAACGTCATGGACTACAATTTATATTTGTGCATTTCACTGCCAGGTTCTTTATGAAACATTGCCCTGGCATGATTGGGTACTTTTTTTTAAGCTCAGCTCAACCCATGGTACTTATTTAAACTGGTCCTGTCATTCCTGAAGCCCTCCACAGCTGCACAAGCCTGGGCAGGCTTGACTACAGAGTATTAATTTTCTATCACCTTAACTGTACTAGGCTATACATTATGCAGACAACCTGAAGGCAAGTGCCAGGTCTATGATGAAACTTTTGGAATACTGATAATGTTTATCACAAGCTCAGTGCTATCCCATATGCTTTTAGAAAAAAAATCCACTGGATATAAGATGGAGAAAGGCAAAAGCACATTTTGCTGATGCCAAGTTTACACTGAGCATGTTTTTAGTATCAGTAAAGCAAACACTCACTTATATATAGGTACGTATATATATATATATATATATATATATATATATATATATATATATATATATATATATATATATATATATATATATATAGGTGCACCTATATCCTAAGTTACAAATTATTTAGTCAGATTAACCTTTTCTTTATACTGGTTGAAATGAACTTGGTAAAAAAAAAAAAAAGGCTACAGCATATTACACTCATTAATTCCCCTATTCTACACAAGTTTATTTATTTATTGTACAAATATTGTCATGTTTATTGATGCTCTTCAGTGCACTTCCTCATGCACTCTATCACTAAAATAACTGCACTGTCTTCCATAATTCACAATTTAGTGAAAAAATGCTCATAGGCACTATATTTATCTTCAAGTGGAGCAATTCATTTTAAGGCAGATTGTAATACATATAACCTATTGCACATTGATAGTAGATCATGTAATTAAAACTATATATATATATATATATATATATATATATATATATATATATATATATGTACTGTATATGTATACATATATATAATTATTTTATTTTATCTTTATAATGGTAACAAATTTCAAAGCAAGAAAAACTTCAATAAATACACAAAATACTGAGCAATTGGGTCATTAATGCAGATTGGAATAACCTCCCGTCTTAGCACAAGGTCTGCTTATAGGTCTCAGTTTCTCTTCAAACTTTAATGAACAAAAATCTAAAAAAAAATATATGAATTTAAGTATACAAAGGTGATGCAGTTGAATCCATTGAATTGAAAAGGAATAAATGAATGATAAGCCCGTTTAACAAGGAGTCAGGATATTTCCTCTCCCTGCCAGCAGAGGTCACGCTTACCAGAATTTTAGCATGACCTCTGCCCTCTCATTACTGACAAATTACATTATTCGTCGTGGTTCTACACTGTTAATGAATGCTGTCGCATTTCCATATTCTTAAGTTCTGAGGTGTATTTTTGTATCTGCATTTATGTGTTTTGGATTTGTTATTTGGATTGCCCTCTTGCCTTCATTTATTATTGTTCTTCTGCCTTGACCTCTGTCTGGTTTTAGACATTGTTTTGGATTAGGTTTTGGACTATGTTTGCCTTTGTAGGTTTTAGGTTTTCTGCCCCATCCATCTTCTACCGCTTACTCCTTTTCAGGGTCCCTGGAGCCTATCCCAGGGAGTGTTGGTACACCCTGGACAGGGTTCCAGTCCATCGCACACCCACTTGGACATGCCAATAAGCCAAGCGTGTCCCAAGATGTATGTCTCGTGTCCCCAGTCCATGCATGTCTTTGGACTGGGGGAGGACACCAGAATACCCGGAGGAAACCCCCGCAGCACAGGGAGAACATGCAACACACACATGTTGCATGTTCGGGACTTGAACCCTGGACCCTGGAGGTGTGAGGCAGACGTGCTAACTACTAAGCCACTGTGTGCCCCCCATTCAGGTATTTTATGTCTTTTCTACCCCTAGCCAGTTCAGATATTTCATGTGTTCCAGCTCAAGCACACCTGGTGCAAGAGGTGTGTTTGGGACAACACCTGTTTTGCATATTTGTGCTGTTGTGATGGATTCTATTCAGGGGGTTGAATAATTTTGAGACTGGGGAAATCATTATAAGTTGCTTTTTCAGTTGAATTTGGGGAAACCACTTGAAGCATTCGTTGTATTGATCTATTTTAATTGCTTTTGTTTGATTTCTTCATTGCAAACAGCTGAAAGTCTGTAAATTTTGACAATAAACCTGATTTGCAATGGGGGTTGAGTCATTTTGATTGCAACTATAAATGGTGTGTATATGATTGTATATTATCTGATGTTTCAGAAATACACATGTTCTTTGTAAAGATACACATGTTCTTTGTATCTCCTGATTCTGAGCAAATTTGTCTCTAGGATCACTACTGTCAATCAAATCGTTCATGAAATATTTTAGATTATTTAAAAAAAAAACTCATTTTGCAGACTAGTCTTAGGTCTTTCACTCAACCGAAATAAAACCCTCGCAAGGGCACATCAAAAAGTTTGAAGAGGGTGTGGCCACCTTTACGTAAATGGTTATAACTCTTGAACGGAATGAGATATTTTCACCAAACTTGGGGTACACATGTATGGGCTCAATCTGAGAACAGATCTAAAAACAATACTGAGTGTGACCAGTTTGTGGCGCAATAGCAGAAGAAAACATGAAATTGGCAGTAAATGTGGAACCGCTGGTCCAATAGACTTGATAAATAAATCTTGCAAGAATTGTCCTTGTCCAAGGTCCAATCAGCATATACAAGGACAATTGTGAATCGTGAAAAACATGGCCACCATTGGTCGAGCAATGTTCAACAGCTATTAGACAAGGTTAACGAAGGCCAATATTTCTTAAAATTATCTTGGTTTTTCATTGATTTAGGTGATTATAGGATTGCACAATATTAAGTAACACCTTATAACACCTTTAAGGGTCCTAAATGGCTTGAAACCTGATAATTGCTGCTTGCAGCTATATTTATTAAAATGTGCACACATGGATCCTCACCCCATGTCTGAATCTACCATGTTACACCCCACCCCTAACCAAACAAAATTGAAAGTGCGAGACTTTATTGGAAAAAAAAAGTCCTGACTTTGAATTTCACGTAAAATAATTTGCCTTACTCTTATAAATACTCGCAAACATTGAAGTCTGAGTAGGATTTAATACTTAGCATGGTTATTTATAATTTAGGCTCATATACTTGTTTTACACATAACACACATGGGTTTTCAGGCAGATTGTGGTTTAAAACTACTCCCAAGGTAGTGAGAGAAGATGTCCATCTCATAAAAACTAGGTCTGATTTCCTGAATGGCTTTTGAAAAGATGTATTAATCTGACAAGGGGATTTGAGTATGAGATGGATTCTTGCATGGAGATAAAAGCACACCCATATCATTTCTTTTGCAAGTGCAGTCCATCTTGAAGACTGGAAGATTAGAAAAATGTCACCTGGTCTTTTTACAATCTTGAACTGTCCAGTGTCTGTGAGCCTGTGCCCAGTGTAGCCCCAGATTCCTGTTTTTGGCTGACAGGAGTTGTAAAAAAAGTGGTGAATTGAGTTACTGTAACTTTCTTGTCAGCTCTAACCAGTCTGCCCACTCTCCTCTCTCTTTTCAACAAGGCTGTGACAAGGAGGAGGGAGAAGTCAGGTTGTGAGGCACCTGGCACTGATTTGATTAATCAGTGGGAGCAAGAGATAAAGGAGTGGCTGGAAGAGAGAGAGAGAGAGAGAGAGAGAGAGAGAGAGAGAGAGAGAGAGTGTGAGTGAGTGAGTGAGTGAGTGAGTGAGTGAGTGAGTGAGTTATGGAACAGTCTTCCTATTAGTGTTCGGGACTCAGACACAGTCTCAGTGTTTAAGTCTAGGCTTAAAACGTATTTGTTTACTCAAGCCTACCCTGACTAGATTCTGTTCTACTAATTCACAGTCATAATTATCTTTTTTCTCACTCTCTCCTTTCGCCGAGCCCCACACGAATTTATGGAGATACTAGAGATCCAGATCCTCACTGCCTCTGGATGGAGCTCAAATCTTCTTTAATTCCAGACTGCTGGGACTACGGCTGCTCCTAACGCCATACAGACTCCATATAAATCCATAATGAACTTTTTCACACTAACTGTTGTTACCCAGATGAGGACGGGTTCCCTTCTGAGTCGGGTTCCTCTCAAGGTTTCTTCCTCTTAAAACATCTTAGGGAGTTTTTCCTCACCACCGTCGCCACTCGGTGGCTTGCTCAGTTGGGATAAATTCGCACCTCTAATATCTGTATACTGTGTTGATATTTCTGTAAAGCTGCTTTGAGACAATGTCTATTGTAAAAAGTGCTATACAAATAAAATTGAATTGAATTGAATTGTGTGTGTGTGTGTGTGTGTGTGTGTGTGTGTCTGACTGACTGACTGACTGACTGACTTTGTGTTCTGTTTGTTTGTTTGTTTGTTTGTTTGTTTGTTTGTCTGTAAACTCTATAGCCTGTTGTGTGTGAACATACCAGGAGATCGGCAGATTCTGAAATACTCAAAGCAGTCCATCTGGTGGCAGCAACCATGCCATGGTCAAAGTCGCTGAGATCACATTTTCCCCATTCTGATGTGTGATGTGAACATTAAATGAATTTCTTGACCTCAGCCTGACTTTGTGCATTTCACTGCTGCCACATGAATGGTTGATTGGAGAAATGAATGGGGTACATATAGTGTTCCTGCATATACATTATATGCCTAAAAGTATGTAGACACCTCTCTATAACACCCATATGTGCTTGGTGAACACCCCATTCCAAATTTGGTCCCATCTTTGCTGCTATAATTACTTCTGCTCTTCTGGGAAGGATTTCCACTAGATTTTGGAATATGGCTGTGGGAATTTGTGCTCATTCAGCCACAAGACTGTTAGGGAGATCAGACACTGATGTCAGGTAAGGAGGCCTGGTGCCTCTGCATTCAAATTCATCCTGAAGTTGTTCATTGGAGTTGAGGTCAAGGCTCTATGCAGACCATTAGAGTTCTTCCAATCCACTCCTAGCAAAGCATGTCTTCATGGACCTTGTTTTGTGCACAGTGGCACTGTCATGCTGGAACAGGTTTGAGCCTCTTAATTCCAGTGAAGAGAAATCCTAAAACTACAGCATACAAAGACATTCCAAACAATTGGGTGAACCACATATGGGTGTGATGGTCAGGTGTCCACATACTTTTGGACATATAGTGTACTGTATGTTAAATAACACCATTTATAGAGAAAAATGCTATCCCTCCCACTCAAAGAGCAGGACACAGATAGCTGTGGCATTGCAATCTCCAGATTAAAGGGCGATACCACTTACAATCATGACTGCTGTTAAGGCTTCTCCACATTGCCTCACATCACTGGAGCACAGACGCCCATCATCTACCTGTAGTTCCACCTACATTCCTTGTGACTTGAGTTTTTTATGTAGCTTTTTCTAGCTTTCTCAGTATCTCCACAATTCTACTAACCTAATGTGACTGCGTATCTCAATAGGTGTAACTTGTATTTGATATGTGCACAGTAAAGAACTTTTTGTGGTTTGCATCCACAAACTTGGACTCAGTCATTCATGTGTGTCACTGATTATCTAATCAAAAGTGTACATTTGTGTTCAGTTTGTGATGACTTGGACTTGTTCCAACAGTGCAGAAACAGATACAGGTATTTTGTGTTTGGTTTGAGTTACCTATTGGCATATTGGTTTATCTGTAAAAGCACATCCTCTCTTTGAACACTGGCAACATATTTATACCAAGTCAGATAATACACTTCTTCTGCCTCTAATCATAGTTCAAACCTGCATCTGTTGTATATTCCATTTGCACCCCTTAATTACAAAATGCCCATCTAAATCTTGTCAGCTTGGTTGCTGTGTTTGTATTTGTTGCACCTGATATTTTCCTGAATATGCATTTCTACATTATTCTTTTTTTTGCAGCACACCTGGCTCTTCATAATACAACATGGCTGATTTTGCTTGTTTTTTGGCATACTAATTCCAAACTGATTTGATTTCCAAAGTAATCATGAAGAAATTATGAACAGCTTTTCCTTTAAAAAAAAAAAGACTTCTTTGTTTAAGGTTTAACACGTTTTTGGTAGTTAACTATACAGGAGAACATGAAGTAGCAGAGAGACTAGATGTACTTTTAAATGATGTGACTGGCTATCGTGTTACTAGCTTGTAAATAAGACAAAATCCTGTTTTAAAACCAACCTACTCATTTGCTTGTAATACATTCGGAAATGTACACCCATGGCTATCTCAAGTCACGTGCAGGGTCCAGGGCAATATTTTACTTGCATGGCCCAAGCTAAGGGAATGTGGCTGATGTCTCATGTGCACAAACAAATAAACTTAGACCTAAATAGAACCACTACTCAAACAGCATAGCAATTTAAGTGTTTCTTAAATACGACTTGAATTGCCATAGCTGTCCACCAAGGTTTCTCATCTGTAGGAGTCCCACAGAGTGAGACAGTAAGTGTGGACCAATTAATGTGCTGGCATATGCCTGTAGTGTGCTGGATCTCTGAAAACAGCGCAGGAACCAGTTCTGCAACTCACATTTAGCAGCAAAGGCAGTGTAAATGGTGAACGAACGACGCATCAAAATACACACAGAATAAGTATGGCAGCCGTTCTTTGAGCTTGAGACTGAATAGGTGTATACGTGACTAGGAATTAGGACTAGATTAGACAAATATTCCAGCCTAATATTTCTATAACATTTAACATTACTTAAGTTAAAGCCCTTAAAAGACCAACAAATAAAGCATCTTTCACATACAGCAGAACATCCAACAGCTGATTACTGATATCATTATTTCTTTCTATTGATAATTCTTTACAATCAGTAATACAAGCATTTCTCTTACTCTCTCTGACTGATCAGCCAGGCTTTATTTATAGTTTACAGGGTTTCTTTATAGTTTACAGGCTTTATTTATAGTTTCTGCTGTCTGCTGCAAGCAAAACATCATAGACTATCCCTGACTGAATCAAAAGGAGCACACTGCTCATTGTTTTATTTGTCAATTGGCAGAGCTCACTCTGAGTAACATTAAAACTTGAAATACAATGAGTGACAAATAATTTGTTCATTAAAGTTCTCAGACGATGGTTTGCTTTTTTCTTACTGATTACAGAATTTTATCTTAGCCTGCATTTTAAAACAATGTCTTTATTTTAGCTGATGCCCAGTCTGAGATGGTAGTGTGTGCCATGCTGGATAATGGGAAACATATAGAAATGGGGGTGTCACATTCGCTTTTGCATTTATTTATTTTATTTATTTGTTTTTTCAGGTCTTATACATTTGTCTGCATGCTATACCAACATATATTACAGGCAGTGGTGGAAATGTAAAACTAGTTAAAGAGGCACAACAATGTAATTGGCATCTGTTGTGTCATGTACCTACACAATTAAAAATAAAAGTTCCTATTAGAACCAAAAATGCTTAAAGAACTAAAGAAAATTTTACTCTCAACTTCTTTGGAGAACCATCTATTTACTGGTGCTTTAAAGAACCCACAAATGGTTCTTCACATCAGTGCCACAAGGAACCATGTTATCACAAGTTCTCTAAAAAACCTTTAGTTAGTGCTTTAAGGAACCAAAGTAAGGTTCTTAAGGGCAATGCCAGAATAACCTTCTCATAAACCCAGTCTCACAAAGAACCATAAAGGGTTCACTTTAACTTGTTAAGGGATGATACAGTGAAGAACCAATACACTGTTCTGAAGAACCTATAATGGATCCTAAAGAACTTCTTCAATCTCCAAAGAACCATATAGTTTTACTCAAGAACCCTAGACAGGGAAAAACGGTTCTTGACAAGAAGAAGGTTATTTGTAGAACCGACGGTGGTGTGAAGAACCATTGAAGAAGCTTTCTTTTTTAGAGTGTAGATAGTGGCGATGGCACCCATGTGTTCCTGAATGAAAAAAGCAGGTCTGGTATTTTTACGTTTGCTATCAGAAACTGATTTTATTAATGCAATAATCATGGCATTTTTCTACAATTATTATGTTATTCCCAAAATTGATACTTTATTCCCATAATGCTACAACTTTATTTTCAAAATATTATGAATTTATACTCCCAATGCTTTGACTTTTTTCAACAATTGGAAAACTGGGGATGGGGGGCCTTACAGCTAGTTATGCCTATAAGACTGTGTACTTAACATCCTCAACGTGGGAATGAACTACAATCCCATGAAGCATTGCAAATGACATAGTCAAATTAAAAATTATACAGAAATATAAAAGTATGGGCTGTTTTTTTTTTTTTTTTTTTTTTTTACTATTCAGTACATGTCATCCATTATTTGTTTATTTTAATTAAAAGTTTACTTTTATAATGAAAGAAATTAATATAGGCTACAGTATACTGGCACGATCATATTTTTGTCTACGAAACAGTCATGTTTCGTTATGTTGTATTAAGTATAGTCAAGAAGGTGTTGCAATTTAAAGATATAATAATGTTTGAATGTACTACTAATTCTTTCATTCTATGGCTTTGATGCTTTAAAATCGCCCAGACTACTGTGGTTTTATTCTTCAGTTTGATATCACACAGGAGGGGGTGGGGTGGGAAGTCATTTATTCCTGAGAGGTAATAATAGTTGGGGGGGTCCACATGTCAATAAGTATGTGGCAAAAAAAATAGCAGGATTCATCCTCTTCTAAAACACAAAGAATTTCTTTGTTGCTGAAACAAATCCTACTGAAGCCCTAAGCAGCCATGCATTATTATTCTTTTTGTCTTTGTTGGTTTCACATGATCTCAACTTAATTTTCTCGTGATCTTGACATAACCAAAAGCTGTTTTCTCACGACATGAGATTTTATCCCTAGAAAATCTCATGCTTTGTAAATGGGACTGGTGTTACATGCATGTTGGCATCTTCCCTGCCGAAGAGATGGACTTTATCTTCTCATTAAGAGAGAGGGATGTCCCCCTTCTCAAGTGTCAGACTAATGTGGAAGTCATCAGTCCTGCAGTGATGACATATTTTTGTAGGCCACCCCAGAAGTTAGCATGACCCTGATTCCCTCGAGAAAAGGCAATAGGATTTTTTGATTAACTTTTGGATTATTGCAGAAAATAATCTCTGTGACCAACAAAAGTTCCTGATTCTTACATGTTTTTTTCATCAAGATAATCATCACAAATGAACACAACTTTTATTAATTTTGAAGCCTGAATACAATTGCTAGAAGCAAAAGCTAATGTTAGGCTATAAACGAACTACACCACAGTCACATGACTTCAATGACAACTCTTTCAATCGTTATTAAAAAACATTACAATTGGAAAATACTCTAAACTGATGAATCTACAAATTTGAGAATAGTTTGCAAGAGTGCGAGTATAAACACAACAAGGCTGTAGTAGATGAGTTTTCCTGTTCGGCGTGATGATGTTTAATGTCCCCGACAACCTCTGTAGTACCATTTAGCCACTTGTTAGCAACCATCTTTTTCAAGACCTGTACAAGCTTAACAAAATCACAAGTGGGGTATTACTGATGTATTTTATGTCGTAGTATAAAATGTGAACATATCTTGAGATTGTGTTGAGCACAGACCTTATTTCAGGCATTTAACCAAAAACCCATTCAAAAAAACCCAGTGACGATTTCGATTACACAGAAAAATTTAGTCGACATCAGGAGAAAACAAGAAATAAATAAAAAATTAATAATGCATAGCCGCTTAGGGCTTCTGTACAGACCTGAAGTCAGATTCAACTAAATCCTGGACATCTATTACCTGCATTAATTAAGCTGCTGGCTCGGCTTTCTATCGTTGTGATAATCATGCCATTTTTCTACCATTAATATGTCTTATACTCAAAATCTTACTTTGTTTTTATAATGTTAGGACTTTATTCTTAATATATTATGACCTAAATCTCATAATGCTACATTTTTATTTTTTAAACATGCCCTTGTAGCCGGTCCGCCTGCTCAGAGTGGGGCTCAAACGAGCTTCGACCGGCTAGTGTATGATTTTCCCCAGAAACGCGATATTTCATCATGCACTTCTGGGGAAAACGGGGAGTTTTCTGCAGTGAGAGGGAGATTTATATTCACTGGGGAGATAGCGCTCATCCAGCCTGCTATGAGGCACTTCCAGTCTAGATTACGTTTCTCTTCAGCCGTAGAAATCACGTCAAGCAGCTTTTTATATGCTTGAGAGCTGCTGTCCATTTTTGGTGCAGTGGCTTCCCCCCTCTGGCTCCTTGGAGTTAGAGAGGGTGGGTTGGCTTTCTATACTGGAAGGAGGAGTCGCTACATGAGTTCCAAAATCTGCCGGAGAGCCAGACCCGGAAGACAGAGCAAGAGATAGAGCCGTGCTTGTTTCCGGCTCCAGATCCATACGAGATCCTGATGCCTGATTGTAAAGTGCTCACAATGTGCACAGTCAGCCCCATCAAGGACCGCTGTGGCATGCTCCACTCCCAGACACTTCACACAGAAAGTGTGTCCATCCATCCCCATGATGAAATGTGAGAAAGGCATGACACACTTCCGGAATTCTCTGACTCATACTTTTCTTCTTTTTTTTTAAAGGGACAGAAAAGTATATATATATATATATATATATATATATATATATATATATATATATATATATATATATATTTTGTTGTTGTTGAAAAAATAGAGAGGAAATGAAGAATCTTTTTTTCTGAGCATTCACACAAAAGACTGGCACACAGTCGTTTGGTGAAGATGATAAGGCTGAGGATGTGGTTCACAGGTGCCATTTTTATAGTCACGCGACGTGTGTTATTACCACGTCACCTGACCACAGTAGGCATGATTTCACAAAGACTTCAGATACCAGTCATGCGTGAGGATACTTCCCACAGAGTGAAGTTCACACAAATATTGAGTTCCCTTTGAAAAGGAACTAACCTTCTCTAAACTTTATGTAGTAGAAAATGTCAAAATTTCACCATGTGAAAGGTTTTCCAAGCCAGCCATACATGTATGTGTGAGCTCATAAATGTATCTGTAGGTGTAGATGATAATTAGCAGGTGGGACTTTGGCAGAGACCACAGTGATTCTCAAAAGCCAAATCTTATTGGCTCCTAGAGTTGACCATTCAGTTCAACAGACAGCAAGGACTAATTATTTGTTTCTTTGCTTGAAATAATTAGCTGTTGTAAGTAAGGCAATAACTCATTATGGGCTGTGATCAGGGCAGAAGTGGTGCCACTCTGAACTAGTTAGCAGCTAGTGAGAAATGGAAATGACAACATCTGTCACTAGCTGAAAATCTATGCCAGCTTTTACCTGCTTGTCCTGAAGAGGCTCCAGGGAGGTAAATAGCTTATCTCCATCTGTCACTTGGCCCTGACCAGCTGTTTTACTGTGGTCAGTTCCACCTGTGGAAAATCACCATTTAAACCTGAGACTAAGGAGGAGAATGGTGAGAACAGATAGATGCCATATAAACAGTATATACAGTATATCCCCTCTGTATTGGAACAGCAAGGCCAATTCTATTGTTTTCACTATACAAAACATTTGGATTTCACATCAAAAGGTGAATATGAGACGATAGAATTCCAGCTTTTATTTCCTAATATTTACATCTAGATGTGTTAAACAACTTAAAACATGACACCTTTGGTGGCAGACCACATAATTTTTAGGTGAGCAAAAGTATAGGAACAGAAAGTCTTAAAGTACATCAAAGTAAATAACATGAATATCCCTTCTTTCTTGCATTTTTCTTTTGTTTTGCTTTTCCTGGATTGTACTGCAGCTTCTTTCAGCTGTTTGTTTTGGGGGGGTTTCTCCCTTCAGTCTCTTCTTCAGGAGATGAAATGCATGCTCAACTATATTAAAGTCTGGTGATTGACTTTGCCAGACTAAAACCTTAAACCCCCCACCCCCCAATGAAGTCCTTTATTGTGTTGGCAGTGCTTTTTGGATTACTGTCTTGCTGTGTCATGAAGTTCCTCCCAATTAGATCGGATGTATTTCTTTGTAAACTAGAAGACAGTTTGTTTCTGTAGACTTTTGAATTCATTCTACTGCTTTGGAATCAATTTGCATCAAATGGTACTGCACATTTTACTTGATACCAATGAAAATAACTGTCACATTATCCAATGTATTTCTGTTTGTTCTTTGTGAAATTTGTGTGTCTATGCAGGTGGTGGGATGGGTTTATTTTGTCTCCTCCCCCTTCTCCAGGCCCCGCCCACTGCATGCGTCATGTTCCGGGTTCTTGTCTTGTCCAAACCTGCTCCAGCCTCGTACGCTAGGATTGGATGGCTGCACGTTTCCGGTGTACTTAAGCCTCGTCAGGCTCCATCCCAGGGCAGATCATTGCCATTGCTTTGTGAGAAGTGCTTTCCGTGTATGATAATTTCGCCTGTGTATGACCCTATGCCTGTTCTGCCTTTCTTTATGCGCTGCCCCGTTATGATTCGAGTGATACTCTTGTGTATATATGTATATATTATTTTGTTAATTAACCCAGTAATAGTGAGGTAAGACTGTGTATTTTTGTTTTCTTTTCTAGTAGTTTAGTTAGTTTTATTTTGGTAAAGTTAGAGAGTATTTTTGTTTATTATTTTGGCCTGGCCGGCTTCTGAAGAGAAAACCACTAGATATTTAAAAGGTGTTACGTTTGGAGAATAAAAAATAAAGCAAACGCAATCCTGGTCTCGCCAACCCTATTCTCTTTTTTAATTTTTTTTTTATTGTATGTTGCAGCCCGACCTAGACCGATTTTAAGAATAGGTACAGGTCTTGTTCTTGTTTAATATGGTTTGGGCAAAACCAGATAATACTGACTATAATTGGCTGCAAGTTATGTCTGTAAGCTGTGATTTAAACTCTGATTTTTTTTTCCAGTTGTTGATGCAGATATGAAAACTAATGTTTAATGGAATCGACCACATTCTGGTGCATATCTGTTTCTTTTTCATGTCTTTTTTGTTAATTATTATTGTTTACAATGTCATTACTTTCTTGATGCTATTCCTATTGTCACCGCAATACATATTTGTAATCTCTTCACTGTCCTGTGCATTTATTCTTCCACTGCATTTTGTTATTTGTACTAGAATTTTTTTAGATAGTTGTGACTACATTTGAGCTTGAATTTGTCCTCTGGATTTGAAACAAATATATGAAAGGTTGGCAGAGTTTCTCAACTCCAGTCCTAGGGATCCATTACATTATAAAGATTCTACCAAGTCCCTGATGCAGCTCAGGAGTCGATTCTCAACTCATTATTAAGATTTTTGAGAAGTGTTGGGAGCAGAGAAAACTTCTTCTCATATTGTTTGTGTACAGGCTAATATATTCATTGGCTACATTTGTAATAATGAGTAATCAGGCTTTTGGCATATTGTTCAGTATATTATGTTTGTAGTATATTATGTTTCTCTGGAAAGTTCTCAATCAAATGTGCTCACCAATGCTTTTATTAGACAATTAACAATAAGATGTCCTAGCTATTACCACTAGCTACTTAACTACATAGTTACTGTAGCATAAATTCTCACTTATCTAGTGTACATACCTAGTGTATTTACCCAGGACCATAGATAGAAAGAGAGCTTATCTGACTTCACCAATGCTCTGCTTGGTGGATGTGGCAGCAGGGGCGTAATTGAGCAACGGAGTTACATGCCTGTCTTTTCTATGTAGGCTTCCCATGACCAGAAAGAGACTATATGTTTGTTTGCTTGTGTGTGAGCTGGACTGCACTGAAAAGTAACTGCTTGTGCCTTTAAATTATATATATATATATATATATATATATATATATATATATATATATATATATATATATATATATATATACAGTGAGGGAAAAAAGTATTTGATCCCCTGCTGATTTTGTACGTTTGCCCACTGACAAAGAAATGATCAGTCTATAATTTTAATGGTAGATTTATTTGAACAGTGAGAGACAGAATAACAACAAAAAAATCCAGAAAAACGCATGTCAAAAATGTTATAAATTGATTTGCATTTTAATGAGAGAAATAAGTATTTGACCCCTCTGCAAAACATGACTTAGTACTTGGTGGCAAAACCCTTGTTGGCAATCACAGAGGTCAGACGTTTCTTGTAGTTGGCCACCAGGTTTGCACACATCCCAGGAGGGATTTTGTCCCACTCCTCTTTACAGATCTTCTCCAAGTCATTAAGGTTTCGAGGCTGACGTTTGGCAACTCGAACCTTCAGCTCTCTCCACAGATTTTCTATGGGATTAAGGTCTGGAGACTGGCTAGGCCACTCCAGGACCTCAATGTGCTTCTTCTTGAGCCACTCCTTTGTTGCCTTGGCCGTGTGTTTTGGGTCATTGTCATGCTGGAATACCCATCCACGACCCATTTTCAATGCCCTGTCTGAGGGAAGGAGGTTCTCACCCAAAATTTGACGGTACATGGCCCTGTCCATCGTCCCTTTGATGCGGTGAAATTGTCCTGTCCCCTTAGCAGAAAAACACCCCCAAAGCATAGTGTTTCCACCTCCATGTTTGATGGTGGGGATGGTGTTCTTGGGGTCATAGGCAGCATTCCTCCTCCTCCAAACACAGCGAGTTGAGTTGATGCCAAATAGCTCCATTTTGGTCTCATCTGACCACAACACTTTCACTCAGTTGTCCTCTCAATCATTCAGATGTTCATTGGCAAACTTCAGCGGGCATATATATGTGCTTTCTTGAGCAGGGGGACCTTGCGGGCACTGCAGGATTTCAGTCCTTCACGGCGTAGTGTGTTACCAATTGTTTTCTTGGTGAATATGGTCCCAGCTGCCTTGAGATCATTGACAAGATCCTCCCGTGTAGTTCTGGGCTGATTCCTCACTGTTCTCATGATCAATGCAACTCCACGAGGTGAGATCTTGCATGGAGCCCCAGGCCGAGGGAGATTGACAGTTCTTTTGTGCTTCTTCCATTTGCGAATAATCGCACCAACTGTTGTCACCTTCTCACCAAGCTGCTTGGCAATGGTCTTGTAGCCCATTCCAGACTTGTGTAGGTCTACAATCTTGTCCTGACATCCTTGGAGAGCTCTTTGGTCTTGGCCATGGTGGAGAGTTTGGAATCTGATTGATTGATTGCTTCTGTGGACAGGTGTCTTTTATACAGGTAACAAGCTGAGATTAGGAGCACTCCCTTTAAGAGTGTGCTCCTAATCTCAGCTTGTTACCTGTATAAGAGACACCTGCGAGCCAGAAATCTTTCTGATTGAGAGGGGGTCAAATACTTATTTCCCTTATTAAAATGCAAATCAATTTATAACATTTTTGACATGCGTTTTTCTGGATTTTCTTGTTGTTATTCTGTCTCTCACTGTTCAAATAAACCTACCATTAAAATTATAGACTGATCATTTCTTTGTCAGTGGGCAAACGTACAAAATCAGCAGGGGATCAAATACTTCTTTCCCTCACTGTATATCATGCCTCAATATAACACACAGATAGGCATGAGAAAACTTGAGCTTGTCAGTTATCACAGAATTTAGGAACATAGTGTGAGCCATGACACATTAATTTACCTTCTGATAAACTAAATGTAATATTTTCAGTTAATTTTACAGACTGTATGCAAAAAACAACCGTTAACCTGTTCCACCTTGTAAACAAATACAATAAACATCAATCTTTGAAGTGCTCCTCTTAAATATATTTAAAGCTACACTATTAGACATTTTCCACTGTCATGGTTCTGGGCTGGAGTCAGTTCTCGAACTGCTCTGTGTATATTGTCTAGATATCTGAGTAATCTTATATAGGATGTGATTGGGTGAGTTCACTTACCCGTCAGATGCAAAGCGCTTTATTTTAATGGTGTTCATTAGGGATGCACCAATCAGGATTTTTACAGCCGATACCGATCCAGATACCAACCTTTTTTTTGTTTAAACTTTAATCAGGAGGTCTGTCATAAACAGTTAAATGTAAGCTCTCTGTTCCTGGTCACTGTTAATTGAGTTAAAATAATAGCAATGAGATACTGTTGGTTAATTGTGTCACGATTCCCCCTTGAAGCAGCATGCTCTAAGCGCGAATGCGCGAGCACCTGCTTTTCCGTTGTTGACTGTAATGACATCTGGACACATGTGTTTTGTTTACGTTTCTGTCATGTCTCCTCCCTGTTCTGTCATTGGCTGGGATTTCATGTGGGTCTGAATTGCTCTCAGCTGCTAGCGGTTTAGACGCTGATCATGTCCGCATATATACCGTGCGCCTCCCAGCACACAACGCGGAAGATTATACTTTAGAGTTAGTTTAGCTCATATCATAGTCATAGTCACGGTCCATGTTTAGAGTTAGTTCGCACTGGATTATCCGCTTCCAGTCCCTCGTCATAGTTCGTTTCTTGTTTTGTTTATCGACCCTGTTCTCCGTGACCACGACCTAGATTCCTGCCTTGCCCCGTGTATGCCTGTTTGCCAAATCGCCTGACCTCTTGCATGTTTATGGATTATGTTTTGGATCATGTTTTGGATTTGTCTGCCTGTCTCTCTTTCAAATAAACGACTGTTCATCCTGCACTTGCATCCGTCCTATCATTGCTCCGTCACGATTCATGGGGAGAGTCCTTATTAAAAGTAGACTAACACAAAAAGGATCCATATTAGAAAACAGGCTAATAGCTTTCAAAGGAAATAGCGAACTAAGCTTAATGTCAAATTGATATTAGATGCAACCCATAGTAATTAAACATTATTTCAATTCTCATTTTATTTATATTTTATGAAATTATATCTATTTTTTATATTAAGTGATTTATTTATAACTAAGCACATTTTCTGTCTTTACATTTTAGTAGTTTTATTTTTGTTTGTTTATCAGTTTTAGATGAGTTTCCCCAGTACAGTGTTCCATGTCTGCTGAAAATAGTGTGTTTTTTGGGGGGATTGAACTGATGTTGACTTTTCTAGTGATGTCTGGCAACCGTGAGTTTAAATTAAGTGAATTAAAGTTAGTGAAGGAGAGCAGCAGTGTATTGTATGTTTACAGACCGAACAGTTGCTACTCTTGATTATGATTGGTGAGAAATTATTTAATAAAGAAGTTTGAAATAAACCCACCTTGTAGCATTAGCATTATTATTAATTACTCTGCCCGACGCCGCTGTGTCAACACGAGCAGGTGCAAGTTCAGGTCATTTTGCAGGATCAATAAAAGATGGCAGTTTTGAGATCAGGAAGTAGAAGCAGATGATGTACAGAGTTACTTGTCATCATAATGGCTTCTTTGCAGTATTTACACACTTGTTCGGTTGACTGAGGAGATGAAAAGCAATGTGAAAGAACAGGTCACTCGCACCGGTGCGAATAAACATTTATTCACAGTTGCACAAAGTACTTTTCAGTCACCAATGCGAGTGAAATGTTCGCATTGTAGAGCCCTGAGTTTATCCGCAGTTTTTTCCGGTTCAGTGTGATGAATTTTAATGTCCCCGACAACCACTGTAGTGTCATTTAGCAACATATTAATGTCATGATTTCTCCTCGCACAAAGCGCTGGAGCTCGAAGCAAAGCTGGCAGCTCGAGGGCTAAAATGCTAACTCTGTTTTGGGGTTTTGGCACTACAAAATGACGTCATCCTTGCGCCACTCTATGGTGATTGGCTATAAGTGTAGGAAGTGCTTGATTTGATCTGCAGTGGAGTTTTAGCGGGGGATGAACTTTAAACGTCAATATCACAGTCGATCATGTTGATTTAATCATGGGCAGTCACGATTGATATTCGATTAATTGTGCAGACCTAATATTATATATATATATATATATATATATATATATATATATATATATATATATATATATATATATATGTGTGTGTGTGTGTGTGTGTGTGTGTGTGTGTGTGTGTGTGTGTGTGTGTTTCTATTTGTCTATTTGAAACAAAAAAGGTTATCTAACTTCTGTCATCAATCTGAAAAATGAACTGCTCCCTTAAACTTAAAATCTGGTTGTGCCACCTTTAGCAGCAATAACTGCAACCAAATGCTTCCAATAACTGGAGATCAGTCTTTCACTTCTAGGACTAGGACTTACTCCAATGCGTTGGATCATTGTCTTGCTGCATAATCCAGTTGTGCTTCAGTTTCAATTTACGGACTGAAGACCAAACATTCTCCTTTAGGATTTTCTGGTAGAGAGCAGAATTCCTTTTTCCCACAAGTTGTCCAGGCCCTGAAACAGAAAAGCATCCCCACACCATCACACATCGTGGAATTCTGTGTTTGGTTTAGGCCAGATGTAATGGGACCCCTGTCTTCCAAACAGTTCCACAGAATATTCTCCCAAAAGGTTTGAGGATAATCAAGGTGTGTTTTTGCAAAATTCAGATGAGCCTTAATGTTCTTCTGGGTTATCAGTGGTTTTCACCTCACCACTCTTCCATGGATGCGATTTTTGCCCAGTGTCTTTCTGAGTCATGAACAGAGACATTTATTGATGCGAAAGAGTCCTGTAGGTCCTCTGATGTTGTCCTTGGCTCTTTTGTGACTTCCTGGATGAGTAGTTGCTGTGCTCTTGGAGGACTGTTGGAAAGTTGACCACTTCTGGGAAGGTTCACTACTGTGCTGAGTTTTTCCATTTAGAGATAACGGCTCTCACTGTGGTTCTTTGGCATCACAGAGCCTTTGAAATAGCTTTGTAACCCTTCCCAGACTAGTGTATTTCAATCACCTTCTTCCTCATCATTTCTGGAATTGCTTTCACCTTTGGCATAGTTTTTTACTGGGTAAGACCTTTTAACCAAGTTCATGCTGTTGAAAAAGTTCTATTTAAGTGTTGATTTGATTGAACAGGGTTTGCAGTAATCAGGTCTGGTTGTGTCTGGTCCAGCTGAACCACATTATGAATGCAGCTTCATAGATTTGGGGAACTAGTAACTATGGGGGCAAATACATTTTCACACAGGCCCAGTTGGTATTGGATAACTTTTTTGCTTTAATAAATAACATTATCATTTAAAAACTATTTTTGTTTACTCAGATTTCCTTTGTTTTATCTTACTTTTATCTTACTTTCTTACTGTCATACTTTTTCACAGCACTGTATTTCTGTGAAATTTTCAGGTTCATATCTGGTCCCCCACCAGAGACCATTTAAAAACTGTATTTTGTCTTTCTTCAGGTTGCCTTTGTTTTATATTAGATTTTGGTTTAATATCTGAAACAATTTAGTATGAGATATACACAAAAACAAAAGAAATCAGGCAAATACTTGTTCACACCACTGTATATACAGTATCTCACAAAAGTGAGTACACCCATCACATTTTTGTAAATATTTGATTATAGCTTTTCATGTGACAACAGTGAAGAAATGACACTTCGCTACAATGTAAAGTAGTGAGTGTACAGCTTGTGTAACAGTGTAAATTTATTGTCCCCTCAGAATAACTCAACACACAGCCATTTATGTCTAAACCGCTGACAACAAAAGGGAATACACCCCTAAGTGAAAATGTCCATATTGGGCCCAATTAGCCATTTTCCCTCCCTGGTGTCATGTGACCTGTTAATGTTACAAGATCTCAGGTGTGAATGGGGAGCAAGTGTGTTAAATTTGGTGTCAATGCTCTCACACTCCCTCATACTGGTCACTGGAGGTTCAACGTGGCACCTCATGTCAAAGAACTCCCAGGATCTGAAAAGAGAATTGTTGCTTTACATAAAGATGGCCAAGGCTATAAGAAGATTGCCAAAACCCTGATACTGAACTGCAGCACAGTGGCCAAGACCATACAGCGTTTTAACAGGACAGGTTCCACTCCGAACAGGTCTCTACATGGTCGACCAAAGAAGTTGAGTGTACGCGCTCAGCATCATATCCAGAGGTTGTCTTTTGGAAATAGATGTATGAGTGCTACCAGCATTGCTGCAGAGGTTGAAGGGGTGGGGGGTCAGCCTGTCAGTGCTCAGACCATATGCTGCACACTGCATCAAAGTGGTCTGTGTGGCTGTCGGCCCAGAAGGAAGCCTCTTCTAAAGATGATGCACAAGAAAGCCCGTAAACAGTTTGCTGAAGACAAGCAGACTAAGGACTTGGATTACTGGAGCCATGTCCTGTGGTCTGATGAAACCAAGATAAACTTATTTGGTTCAGATGGTGTCAAGCGTGTGCATTGGCAACCAGGTGAGGAGTGCAAGACACACTTGTCTTTTTCTGGGGCTGCATGAGTGCTGTCAGCACAGGGGAGCTACAGTTCATTAAGGGAACCATGTATGCCAACATGTACTGTGACATACTGAAGCAGAGCATGATCAGTATGCAGTATTCCAGCATGATAATGACCCCAAACACACCTCCAAGACAACCACTGCCTTGCTAAAGAAGTTAAGGGTGAATATGATGGACTGGCCAAGCATGTCTCCAGACCTAAACCCTATTGAGCATCTGTGGGGCATCCTCAAACGGAAGGTGGAGGAGCACAAGGTCTCTAACATCCGCCAGCTCCGTGATGTTGTCATGGAGGAGTGGAAGAGGACTCCAGTGGCAACCTGTGAAGCTCTGGTGAACTCCATGCCCAAGAGGGTTAAGACAGTGCTGGAAAATAATGGTGGCCACACATAACACTTTGGGTCCAATATGGACATTTTCACTTAGGGGTGTACTCACTTTTGTTGCCAGCAGTTTAGACATTAATGGCTGTGTTTTGAGTTATTTTGAGGGGACAATAAATTTACACTGTTACACAAGCTGTACACTCACTACTTTACATTGTAGCAAAGTGTCATTTCTTCAGTGTTGTCACATGAAAAGATATAATCAAATATTTACAAAAATGTGATGGGTGTACTCACTTTTGTGAAATACTGTATGAATGGCTTTTATTTATATATATATATATATATATATATATATATATATATATATATATATATATATATATATATATATTTTTTTTTTTTACACAATTTAGGACTACTCTAATGTAAGTAACATATGTGTAACATAGGCAGAGTTGAGTGTAACACGTAACAAAGTAAGCTGCCTTTAACACACCAGCTTCAGCATCACTATAGTATAACAGTATCACTTCATGATGTGAAATAATTATTGTTGTTCTGCTTTTTTTGTGTGGCGATGGTAGTTTCGTTTTAAATGATATTTTCACTTATTTATCAGACTTCATAATCTATTTTAAGACAACTTGTTGCTCAACTCATTATTTGGAAAACTATATACCTTTATCATTCCCTCAAACAGCGTAGGATTTAGTCTAAGGTTGTATCACATGCCTTTATCTCTTTTGTCCATCAAGGAACGCTAGTGGGATACAGTAGCATCATAAAGAAAAGAAAATTTCATTTTGTTTCAGCAAATTGAATATTTTTTTTGTATGATTAGACCAAAAGAGCTGAAAAGCCAGATTGCTTACTTTAAGTTAAGTATTTTTATGTGTAATACCTAAAATTCTGAATATACTAATACATTCAGTCAAAACACTACAAAGATTTATTTTAGACTGAATTGTATTAAACAATATTATTTATTGCCCCTACTATCACTGATCATGCATCTACTGCAGAATTTCAAAGAGTTGCTTGTGTGTCAAGGTACTGATGACTTATACTCTACATTCACTCAGAGTACTTTTGCCTAAGCTGTAATATATTGCACGCTATAAAGAATTCATCGAAGCATGGTGGTGAAATTTCTCATGTTCCCTGCATGTGCACATGGGCTGTTGATAGGTGTGTGTCTGTGTCTGTGTGTCCGTGATACAGATTGTATTGTTGATGATTGACCACTCATGTTCAGTTGAATGCAGCAGTGTAATTATATTGATTGCACAAATGTATCAATATTTAATGCAGTAGCATTAAATTTTCTGTAATCCTTGAGAAGGCATATTAATAATGAGCGCTGCAGCATGAAATCTTTGGGGCAATGAAGCAGTTTTCCTTCACTGACCACTGACCTGTGTGTTGCGTCCTTACCAGATTACATCTGTCTAAAAACAGT
Organism: Ictalurus punctatus; assembly: GCF_001660625.3. NCBI lineage: Eukaryota > Metazoa > Chordata > Actinopteri > Siluriformes > Ictaluridae > Ictalurus > Ictalurus punctatus. The sequence goes on along the minus strand of NC_030439.2, from coordinate 4,377,753 downwards.
ATGAGAATCTCTTTGAGAATTAAAGACATATTTACCAATGACATTCAGCATGACGGCCCTTTATGAAAACTAAACAGAAAGCTGACGAGGATTTAAAATATAGCTTCCAATAAAACTGTTATTAAACAACAGTTGAACAAGCCAAGTGAAAATGCTTAATCTGAGCCGTTGTGCATTATCACCTGAATGATTTCATACTACCCAAGGGAAATGAATATTTAATCTTTAGTGGAAATCAGTGGCAGGACTTTGACTTTTATTTGCACCTTCTTTATTGCTTAATCCAATAGCACTAGGTATGAAGTTGTAGCCCAGGAAACTGACTTCATGGTAAATAGATCACTATGTGAATTGGTTTGTAGTTTATATAATAATATAATCATACTGCTGCCTTAAAAGGGATCTCAAACAAATCAACTCTAGTGAGTAGTGAGTAAGCATTAAGAAACTGCATCAGAGTTATCCTTAAACACTGTAAGCAATATTGTACTCAGGCACTATGGTTTGTTGCACCCCTTCACTGCTCAGAAGCTCCATAAACCATGATCATTGCTTATACCAAGCGTTACTCTCTTCATTGGGGTCTGTAAATTGCCAGACATGCTGACTTTTATGAGCATGGTGCGACATGTGTTAATATCTCTGTGGGCTGTGTTCTCCTTCAGGTCCAGTGGAGTGCTGAGGGCAGACCAGCTGATACTCCTGGCCTCTGATTCACTGATTTTAGATGACTGAACCTCTTTCTGTCCTGCGCTTTCTATCATTCTCATTGTTTTTCCCTTTTATTTTTCTTCCCAATTCCCATTCACCAATAGCCATTTTGCCCCCAGTTTTAAGGATATGATTATAGTCATCCCTAATGCATGTTCATACAAGAAAATTTTAAATTAGCATCCAGTGAATGATTGCTTATTATGCATGTTACTTGTATGTGGTAATAGTATGACAGATCCAGTTACTCTTTTTATGCTTATTTGAATAAATAAATAAATAAATAAGCTTTGCTCAAAGCAAAATCTTATTGAATAGTAGGCAAAATTAGCAGAGCTTCATCATCTATCTATTAAGCTTGGTAACACGTGAGATAAATGTATTGTTAATGACACCTGCATAACCCCTTCTAACTATTTCAGCATTTCCATTTCTACTTCTAAACAAGACGTATTCCAATTGGCATCCAAGATATTGGGTTGTGTTATTACAGTTTCAGAGCTGACTTGTGTTAAAAACATCAGTGTGGTGGGTTGATTTTGTAGCTTAGTGGACTTCTTGTAAGTCAGTCATGGTGGTGATAATGTGACATATTAAACATCAAATCAAATCCCAAACTCAACCCCAACCATTTATAGTCACATAAAATGTACATCATTTTTCCAAATATACATAACTGTTGCCATAGGTATGCATACAAATCTTTGAAATAGCAAAAATGAAACTTGTATTACTCAAGGGCCAGAGAAAATATACATAACTCATTAATGCCATGTCAAAGGTGTCTAGTATCCAATAAAAAAATTATGTACTGACACAATGTCACATTACAAACTTATCTGCTAATAGTGTCACGTATGCAGCTGGTTTTCCAGAGACATTCCAGAGTGCTCACCTGTGTTTGAGTTTTATTTTCCTAACCCTAACCCTTAATTGACAGGATTTGTTATATGATTACTAAGAACCACTTTTCCTACCAAAATTCTAACCTACTGGTATTATTATCCCACTTTTTACTGGTATTATTATCCCACTTTTTACTGGTATTATTATCCCACTTTTTACTGGTATTATTATCCCACTTTTGTACTGCAAAGGATTACTATACATTAAAGTTCATATGGCAAAATTAAATTGTCTAGTTCATTTAAATGTGGGCTTTAAAACAAGCTGTGCATTCTAATTACTTTACAGTGTCTGTGTAGTCATCCACAGCTATATCAGGAGTCAATGATATAGAAAATCCCTTGTATAGACAAGTTCCTTTGTCAGGGGTCTTAATAGAGGATTAGAAGCCTTCTATGGCTCGGACAGTTCCCCGGCATTTAATCCACTTTGCAGGATTACCTTTAATTATAACTATAACCTGATAGATGTGTAGTGCATGGAACAGTGACCAATGCAGATATGTGAGTGAGCCTGGGCAACATTAAACCTTTTGATAAGGTAAATTGAGGTGTGTGTAGCCTGAGCTAAAAACACTTTCTTTTCTATTCTTCTTCAAATAACAATTGTGCTACAACACGGATGTTTCTTGTACATGGATTCAAGTAATTTGCTTGGTTGACAACCTTCGTGCATGGTTTTAAACCACCATTTGTGCATGCATATACAGTGTCCTCCACTAATCCTGGCACCCTTGGTATAAATGAGCAAAGAAGGCTGTGAAAAATTGTCTTTACTGTTTAACCTTTTGAACTTTTGTTAAAAACAATTCACAAAAAATACTCGGCGCTCGAGGATATCAAACAATTGTAAACACAACACAGGTTTATGCACCCAAAAACTTAATTAAATATATGTATGCCACAATTATTACCACCCCTATGAATTCATATGAGAAAAATATATTTGAAGTACATTCCCACTGGTATTTTACATTTTTGTTAGTACACCTGGATGACTAAGAACAGGAAATTGTTCAACCATGACTTCCTGTTTCACAGGGGGTATAAATATGAGGTAACACATAGCCCAAATTCCCTTAGTTATTCATAACAATGGGTAAGACAAAGGAATATAGCTGTGATGTGCGGCAAAAGGTTGTTGAGCTTCACAAAATGGGAAGTGGCTATAAGAAAATAGCACAAGCATTGAAAACGCCCGTTTCCACCATCAGGGCAATAATTCAGAAGATCCAGTCAACTGGAAATGTTATGAATCAGCCTGGAATTGGACGTGTGTCTATATCGTTTCAACGCACTGTGAAGAGGATGGTTTGAATGGCCAAAAAATCTCCAAGGATCACAGCTGGAGAATTGCAGAAGTTAGTTGTGTCTTGGGGTCAGAAATTCCCCAAAACTACAATCTGAAGTCACCTACATCACCACAAGTTGTTTGGAAGGGTTTCAAGAAAAAAGCCTCTACTCTCATCCAAAAACAAACTCGAGCGTCTTCAGTTTGCCAGACACTACTGGAACTTCAAATGGGATCGGGTTCTATGGTCAGATGAAACCAAAATAGGTTTTTGGCAATAAACACTAGAGGAGGTTTTGGCACACAGAGAGAGGTAGCCATATGGGAAAAGTACCTCATGCCCACGGTTAAATATGGAGGTGGATCTTTAATGTTTTGGGACTGATTTTCTGCCAGAGAACCTGGGCATTTTGTTAGGATACATGGCATCATGGACTCGATCAAATATCAACAGATATTAAATGAAAACCTGACTGCCTCTGCCAGAAAGATTAAAATGGACCGTGGTTGGATCTTCAAGCAGGACAATGATCCAAAACATACATCAAAATCAACACAGAAATGGTTTACTGAGCACAAAATCAAAGTCCTGCCATCGCCATCCCATTCCTCTGACATGAAACCCATAGAAAACCTGTGGGGTGAACTGAAGAGGAGAGTCCACCAGCATGGACCTTGAAATGTGAAGGATCTGGAGAGATTCTGTATGGAGGAACGGTCTTAGATCCCTCCAACCTCATCAGGCGTCATAGGAGAAAAGTCAGAGCTGTTATCTTGGAAAAGGGAGACAGCACAATGTATTGACTAAAAGGTTGCCAACAATAACCTGTGTTTTGTTTGCAATTGTTTGACATTCATGAGAGCAGAGTATTTTTGTGATTTTTTTTTAAACAAAAGATCAAAAAGTTAATAAAGGCAATTTTTCACAGCCTTCTTTGCTCATATTTACCAAGGGTGCCAATATTAGTGGAGGGCACTGTACTGTACATATAATAACACTAGAAGGCTATGAAAATATTTAAGTGCTCCTTTGTACGTTTGCCACCATTTTCTCCCTTCTCTTAAACAGGAGCATCAAAAAACATTCACTGGTGCACAGAGCCTTTGCTGGGGACACTTTAACCCAAGCTTTTAAGGACTCTGTCATATTAATGCTTCACTGGCCAGATTATTGGCCCTCTGACTTCCTCCTGATTGGGAAGGAGTACTGGGCTATCATAAAACATTTGTGCAAAGTTATTCTACTGTTAAATGCTAGCACAAAATTAATTGGCTGAAATTACTTATGCTTAATAGGTGGTTGCACAGCCATGATAATGCACTCTAATATGATGAATAAAAATGGCATTTTGGACAGAGAGAGAGTGTGTGTTGCATATTAAAAGCATCTATCTATCTATCTATCTATCTATCTATCTATCTATCTATCTATCTATCTATCCACACAGTACTGTGCAAAGGTTTTAAGCACCCTATTTTTTTTTAGTACAAACTTTGTTATAGATTTATATTTTATGATTTCTACATTATCAAGTCAGTACAAAAAAACATTTTAGATTTGCAGATATTAGTTTTCTAGCACAAAATTAAATGTTACAGGAAAATGTTTGTATGTCAGTAAAGAAAGCAGCAGATTAAGTGCCAAGAGACACTGTTCAGACAAAAAACATCATGAAGGCTGCTGGATTTTGCTGCAAAAAAGCAAGTGCAAAGCAAAGCAAGTGCAACAGTCAAAGTCTCCAGAAGAACCGTGGCTGGTTATTTATTTATTTATTTTTGTCACATCAAATATTGACTTTGCTTCATTTATTACTGTTTACTGCTCTTTACGGTATTAAAAAAAAAAAAAAGAAGTAGAAATGTAGAAACATTTCATTTCATTATTTTGAATCTTTGCTCTACAGCATTTCTTTGCATGTGCCTAAAACTTCTGCACAATAGCGTGTATATATAACCCCAATTCCAAAAAAAAAGTCGGGACACTGTGTAAAATGTAAATAGATGTAAATAAAAACAGAATGCAATGGTTTGCAAATCTCATAAACATATATGTTATTCACAATAGAACATAGAAAACATATCAAATGTTTAAACTGAGGAAATGTACCGTTTTAAGAAAAAAAAAAAGGTAATTTTGAATTTCATGGCTACAACGCGTCTCAAAAAAGTTGGGACGGGGACAACCAAAGGCTGGAAAGGTAAGTGTTACTGAAAAGAAAGAGCTGGATTGTTAATTGGCAACAGGTCAGTAACATGATTGGGTATAAAAAGAGTATCTTAGAGAGGCAGAGTCTCTCAGAAGTAAAGATGGGCAGAGGTTCACCAATCTGTGAAAAACTGCGTCTACAAGTTGTGGAACAACTTCTGAATAATGTTCCACAGCGTAAAATTGTGAAGACTATGAGTCTACCATACATAATATAATCTACAGTACATAATATCATCAAAATATTCTGAGAATCTGGAGATTTTCACAAGGATGAAAATCAATATTGCATGCTCGTGATCTTCGGGCCCTCAGGCAGCACTGCATTAAAAACAGGTATGATTCTGTAATAGAAATCACTGCATGGGCTCAGAAACACCTCCAGAACTCATTGTCTGTGAACACAGTTCACTGTGCCATCCACAAACACTGGTTAAAGCTCTATCATGCAAAGAAGAAGCCATATGTGAACATGATCCAGAAACGCCACCATCTTCTCTGTGTCAAAGCTCATTTAAAATGGGCTTAGGCAAAGTAGGAAACTGTTCTGTGGTCAGACGATTCGAAATTTGAAATTCTTTTTGGAAACCATGGACGCTGCGTCCTCTAAACTAAAGAGGACTAAAGAGGAGAGGGACCATCCGGCTTTTTATCAGCGCTCAGTTCAAAAGCCTGCATCTCTGATGGTGCATTAGTGCCTATGGAATGGGCAGTTTTCACATCTGGAAAGGCAACATCAATGCTGATAGGTATATACAGGTTTTAGAGCGACATATGCTTCCATCCAGATTCCATCCCATCTTTACTTCTGAGAGACTCTGCCTCTCTAAGATACTCTTTTTATAACCAGTCATATTACTGACCTGTTGCCAGTTAACCCAATTAGTTGAAAAATGTTACTCCAGCTGTTTATTTTTTAGTAACAATTACTTAATCTCTTCAGCCAATTCATCAACTTGCATACTAGATCCCGTACCTACATGTTTGTTTAAACAGATTTGTCCAGGAGTAATTGAACCACTTCTAAATATAATCAATTCTTCCCTAAGCACTGGCTATGTACCTAAATCACTTAAATTAGCAGTTATTAAACCCTTGATTAAAAAACCTGATCTTGACCCGTCTCAATTGTCCAACTATAGACCAATATCAAATCTCCCCTTCATCTCTAAGATTTTAAAAAAGGTTGTAGCAAAGCAGTTATGCTCATACTTAGATAGGAATAACATTCATGAAATGTATCAGTCAGGATTTAGACCTCATCATAGCACAGAGACAGCGTTAGTTAAAGTAGTAAATGACCTTCTACTGACCTCCGATCAGGGTTGTGTCTCGCTGCTTGTGTTACTCGACCTTAGTGCAGCTTTTGATACTATAGATCACACTATTCTCCTTGATAGATTAGAAAATGTTGTTGGTATTAAGGGAACAGTCCTCTCCTGGCTCAGGTCTTATCTCACCGATCGTTATCAGTTCGTAGATGTAAATGGTGAATTCTCCATGCGTACTGAGGTTACTTTTGGAGTTCCACAGGGTTCTGTTTTAGGCCCACTGCTCTTTACTTTATATATGCTACCCCTAGGTCAAATTATTCGTAAACATGGAATTAGCTTCCACTGTTATGCTGATGATACACAGTTGTATGTTTCAGCGAAGCCAGAGGACAGACATAAGCTTAGTAAAGTTGAGGATTGTGTAAAGGACATTAGACATTGGATGTTAATTAACTTCCTTCTACTTAATTCTGATAAAACAGAAATACTTTTATTAGGCCCACGTGTAGCTAGAAGTATTCTTTCTGATCACATGGTTACTCTGGATGGTCTTTCCGTTTCATCATGTGCAGCAGTTAAAGACCTTGGAGTGATTATTGACTCCAGCCTATCATTTGATGCTCATGTAGATAATATTACTAGGATAGCCTTCTTTCATCTCAGAAATATTTCTAAAATAAGAAACATATTGTCACTACATGATGCGGAAATACTAGTTCATGTATTCGTCACCTCTAGATTAGATTACTGTAATGCCTTACTGTCTGGATGTTCCAGTAGGAATATAAATAAGCTCCAATTAGTCCAGAATGCAGCTGCTAGAGTCCCAACTAGAACTAGAAGATACGACCATATCACACCGATATTATCAATACTGCATTGGCTCCCAGTAAAATCTCGCATTAATTATAAAATACTCTTATTAACCTATAAAGCACTAAATAGTCTCGCGCCACAATATCTAAGCGACCTTTTGGTTTTATATGATCCGCCACGCCTACTTAGATCAAAAGATGCAGGCTATCTGACGGTACCTCGAATAGTGAAGGCTACAGCAGGGGGAAGAGCTTTCTCTTATAGGGCCCCACAGTTATGGAACAGTCTTCCTATTAGTGTTCGGGACTCAGACACAGTCTCAGTGTTTAAGTCTAAGCTTAAAACGTATTTGTTTACTCAAGCCTACCCTCACTAGATTCTGTTCTACTTTCTCCCTCTCTCCTTTCGCCGAGCCCCACACGAATTTATGGAGATACTAGAGATCCAGATCCTTTCTGCCTCTGGATGGAGCTCAAATCTTCTTTAATTCCAGACTGCTGGGACTACGGCTGCTCCTAACGCCATACAGACTTCATATAAATCCATAATGAACTTTTTCACACTATCTGTTGTTACCCAGATGAGGATGGGTTCCCTTCTGAGTCGGGTTCCTCTCAAGGTTTCTTCCTCTTAAAACATCTTAGGGAGTTTTTCCTTGCCACCGTCGCCACTCAGTGGCTTGCTCAGTTGGGATAAATTCGCACCTCTAATATCTGTATACCGTGTTGATATTTCTGTAAAGCTGCTTTGAGACGATGTCTATTGTAAAAAGCGCTATACAAATAAAATTTTATTGAATTTAATTGAACTTTTCCAGCCTTTTTTGCCCCCACTTCAACGTTTTTTGAGATGTGTTTTGGCCATGAAATTCAAAATTACCTTATTTTCTTTCTTAAAATGGTACATTTACTCAATTTATACATTTGTTATGTTTTCTGTGTTCTATTGTGAATAACATCATTGCATTCTGTTTTTATTTATATTTATTTACATTTAACACAGCATCCCAACTTTTTTGGAATTGGGGTTTTAGATAGATAGATAGATAGATAGATAGAAAGAAAGAACTACAGTGGGGTATTGAAGTATTGAAGGCGTCAACTATTTTTTCAGTAAATATATTTCCAATGAGGCTATTTACATGAATTTTTCACCAGACACACCAGTGTGGATTTTGTGAGTATTAACTCACAAAATCCACACATATAAAGAAATCCAAACAAAAAAATCCATAAATGAAGAAAAGGAAAAAAGTATTGAACACACTAAGAAAAGGCAGTTCTCCAAGGCAAGGTAAGGCAAGGAACCAGCTGAAATCCGTAAGTAATTAGAAAGTAATTATACCTCCTATCTGTGTAAATTAATATCAGCTGGGTTAGTAAATTGATGGTCTTAAAAAAAGGCTTTTCGTTACCAAGGTGTCACACAAGAAATATCTCATGATGGTTAAAAGCAAAGAGCTCTGTTGACGTGTTCAATACATATTTCCCCCACTGTATATTACATAATGTAAGTCACATCTATTATGTGTTGCAGTAGAATACACAGAAGAAAAATATTGTACCACTATGGAAGTTAAGTGGTCTTAATCACAGCGGAAGAGGTCTTTTAATAGGAGGAGAGATGATTGATTAATTTGTGCTCTTATTGGTTCTTTTATCATGTTCTACATGATCCGCAGGTTTGACATCAGGATTACGCACTGGAATACTGTGCATAACCTAGACCCAAACAGAAGCTTCGGACAAAGATAAATATATACACAAGGGAGTATTCGGTAGCCGTAGTCAATAGTTACATCAATAAATAAATGCATGATATTAGATTTTGAGCTGAAACCATGTTAATTTTTTTTTTTTTTAAAGTATGGTTTATTAATAAAAATGTTTTCATAACATGGCTTTAAATAGCATTTTAAATACATTTTTATGTAAATTGCAGAGCATGTTGAATTCCAAACTTTGAATTATGAACCTGATTCAAAAAGGTTTTGTAGTGGCTAGCATTTAGAGACTTGTTCACATTACATATAACAGTTGCTGACTATGTGACTATGCTGACTTGTCACAGATGCTAAAAGTGTGGGAATAGAGCTGAAGGGATAAAGTGATTTGATGAAGGTGGAGAACACGACAGTGAAAAATCTCCCATATGTGTTTATTTGGGTTAAGATCTGGTGACTGTGAAGGCCATAGCATATGATATACCTCATTTTCATAATCATTTAACCCTTCCGCGATTCCTCATCCTTTGCAGATAGGGGTATTGTCGTCCTGGAGGAGACATGTTTCATCATAGGATAAAGGTGATCAGTCAGATTAAATTTGTGTTGACTTGCAGTAAAGACATACTGTATGTGGACCAAAACCATGCCAGCAAAACAATGTATAGGAGGGGTTCTATTTTTCCTTTAATTTGTCACCCATCTGTTGATTAACTGTGTAGGTAAAGCTTCAGTTTTTTATGTATGTGCCAAATAATGATGGCGGAATCATGTGACTGAACTACAGTATGTGGCTCTATTTCCTCCACACATGCTCCTCTCCATGTTGGATTAGCTTTGACAGGTGGGCCAAAGCGCTGCATAGGCTGGCACTTATTAAATGGGAACCACAAGAAGGTAACTATGGTGAAGATGGGACTGGGGCTGACCAGCCTTGGCTCTGGGGAGCAGCTAACGATGTGAAACGCCAAGTTGGAGCCTACCAGTTACCTAGGCAACACACACCACACCATTTCACTATGGCAATCTAAAAGACTCTAAGAATAGAGAGGAAAAGAGAGATTAAATTGTCTGCCTGAAGAAAAATGTCAGTGTCTGTGCATTTGTGCTTATGTAGTGTGGATGCAATGACAGGAAGTTGGCATTTGACACTAAATGGTGAAGAAACTTGACAATATTTGTCAGGATGGAAAAAGCAGGCAGCCAAGGAACTGTACAATGGAAGTCCAGTTTAAAAACACCTCTGAAATAAATTGTCACTATGGCTTACAGGTAATAACATGGGCTACAATAATTGTCATTGTTAATCAGTAATAGTGAGATCAAGAATGGTGCTTGTCTATTTGGAAATGTGTCAGGTATTATGTATTAGACCTGTATGTATTATATGTTATGTATTATTCTGTATTAGACTCTTAGCCCTCCACTGCTCAGTTGTGCCCTGCCACAACTACAAGTCCCTTTGGATAAAAGTATCCACCAAATGAGCAAATGTAAATGCAATGTATTAATGCCTTGAATGTGTGTATATATGCAGTTACTCTGGAAGCAGTCAATATGGTCCCTCAGTGATGGCCAATAAAGCAGCATGCCATCTGTCATGTTTATGGGGTCTGATAAACCGATACAGTTCTTCAAGCCTGGCCTGTGTGAGCCTTGGACAAATAATATGAACGGTTCTGTACAAGTCTGGCAGTGTGGGTATGGACTAATGAAATGCCCTAGCTTGTACATGCCTGGCGAGACCTAATGCAGGGCCACATTTGCTCATGCCAGCTTTATTTGTGGATCTTTGGAGTCAAGCATGCATGCTGGTGCTGTAGATGGAAATGAGAAATGGAAGGAACACAGCATGTTTTATGGTTGAATCAAAATGAAATGCTCTCCCTGATGGTGCTCTGTGCTCTGCCAGGCTCCCGTCTCTCTCCCTTAATGATGATGGATTGGACAGAAAGACAAAACAATGGCATCAGCTTTTGACAGCTTTCGTCTGTTGTCAGGTTTTTTATTTTCCAGTTGGTTATAGGACAAATGCTAAATGTTTTTTCTTTGTGCGTGTGTGTGTGCATGTGTGCATGTGTGCATGTATGTGTGCGTGTGTGTGTGTGTGTGCATGTGCGCATGTGTGCATGTGTGCATGTGTATGTGTGTGTGTGTGTGTGTGTGTGTTTGTGTGTTTTTAGTGCCCTTGTTTATGTTAACTTAAGTAGGAGTTGTAATCACAGTCACACAGTCTTGGCACTCTGTGTCTGTGAGACTTGGATGTGAATTTTGTAATGTTGCTTCACAATAGTTCCCAGCATTTCCAGTTCAAAGACCTTTTAATTGACTGTCAAAGAGCATATTGAGCCGTTAAAGAAGAGTAAACTTAAAGTCATCATTTATAAAGGCATACTTTAAATCGGATGGCAAATGTTGTACCTATTGATAATGTATAATTTACATGAAATAAAGTCATTTATGGATGATAAATGGATTCTTATTCTTCTTATTGATTGCATTAAAATGATAATACATCTTCACTGCAGGACACAAGTTTATGTGCAGTGAAAAATGTCTATATTTTCATTTGCATTCAAATGTCTCCATCACCCTTGGTGCTGTCATATGAAATATTGGAAAAAGAAATCTTTATTGTATAATAGTCTTTGTTGTTTGAAAACTTGTGAAATGAATTAAATAGTCTCTTCACTGTGGTATTCTAGTCAGTGTTTGTCTAAGCATTTTCAGTTCTGTTATTCTGTCTACCATTTGCTACTTGTGATTCAAATATACTGCTGAGTCAGATGCCAGAAGAGTAAAGTCTAAAGAAAACATATACATTGTGAAGCATCTGGTGTAGCACACACGAGACCTATTGTCTGAATATACCAACACAGCAAAGATATATGTGACAGTACCACTGTCTTTTTTTTTCCTTTGAGAATTGACTCAATAGTGTTAAATTGACTGTTTCCCCACCTTTTTTTTTTTTTTTCTTTTGACCTCATCTCTCACAAGATCAGGATGCTCGGTCAGGTTGTTCAGTTCCACTGCAATTCAATTTGAATGCTATTACAAAGCATTCATACAACATATTTACAAGAGGGCATTTGGATGCAAGGCAGAACTCATGTGACTGCAGACAACCAGCCAGTCAAAAGTGTGAGGATGGGGTGGCATAGTATATACTATATATATATGTACAGGAAATATAGCTGTCGTATTAGCTGCTGCTGTTCCTAAAAGTAGTTCCTAACTACTTTTCCTACTATGGCAATATGCAGATCTACCTTTATTACATAGCTGTATGTTCAACTGATTTTTTCAAAATTCACTTTCTTACAAGTGTCACAGTTTTCCTCATATACTGTAGCAGGTGATGTTAACAAAGATATACAGTACTGCATGCACTGCTGATTATTTAATTGACCGTAAACTTTGGCAAAGCAGTGATATGTAGCCTAATATACATACACCAGGACAAAATTATTATAAAACAAATCCTGCAACTTGGACATTAATTGGACGTGAAAATTGGACATTTATTGGACATTAATTAATTTGACATCATTTTAAAAAATACAAAACAGGATTATAACAGAATTATAATTTCATGTAAAAATACCTTTTCAGCAAATTATTCACCGTAAATTGATCAAGTTAAGCTAACATGATGGATTCCTGAAGCTAGCTTAATTACGTCATGGTAAACACAGCCTACATTACAAACTAAGTCCAATCACCAAACTAATCTTACTGAACCTCATATGCACAAACAAATATTGCTAAGGATTAAAGTTAAGTAAATGACGAGCTAAACATTTTAAAAGAGTAATTGCTTGCTTGTAAACTCACCTATACAGCCTCCCTTAACCCCCACATAAAGTCCCTCATAAACTAAAATACACATAATCAGAGTTTCCTCCTGGATAAAGTCATTCTTTGTTCTCCTGCATTGAAGTGTCAGTCAGTTCATTTACATGGACAATAATATTCCAATATTATAGTAGGTAAGTACGTGGTTTGGGACGCAGCCCATGGCTTCAAGCAGTCGTCTATCAGCATGTATAGCATGCTTATAATTAACTACACTTGAAGCTTTCGTAAAATTAAAAATGAATCACCCTAAACTTTATACGGTCCTATAATGAAGACGAATTGTATGTCAAAACGGGAAATTCTGGAGGGAATGTCGGACGGCGTGGCATGGGGAGGTAATGACGTGTGACATTAATCGAACTATGTTCTATAACATGTAAAACGGGTATATGAAAGGAATATTCTAAAAGTGACTCATGTAAACACCTTAATCAGAATACTGTCTTATACAGAATAAGGTCGATAATTAGATTATTGCTGTCCATGTAAACATCTAAGTGATGCACATTGGCATTTTTACAAATATCTTTGTGGATGCTCTGAATTCAAATGGATTCATAATGTTCAATCTGGAATGCTGTTATTCCAGATTATAGCTATAAAAGTGAAGGTCAACATTTGGCTTTCTCCTATCCTTCCCCTATTAGTAATATGAAGAGTAACTCCATATAGTTAGTTAGAATGTTCTCATTCATATGCATTAATTTTCAAAATTGTAAGTGAATACAAACTAGCTAACTAGCTAGCAATTTGGGACAGTGAGAAATTGGTAATGTGTGTGTTTCTGAGTCCAATTTTCTTCTAAAATGGTGGTATGGAAAATGGATGGATGGATTTCTGATGGCAAGCCAGAATTAATTTTCATAGCAACAGGTGTGAAAATACATATTTTTTTAAACTAAAAAATGTTCTTTAAGTACTTTAATGTTGCGCTTTAAAGAACAGCTTACAGAAGTTCATGTGGATAGTTGCCAGGGTTCATTCCCACCTACAAATCAAAACCTGCACAAAAAGTCTTGAAAATAACCCCAAATGTTTGGGTATACTAAAAGATAGACACTTTTATTTATTTATTTATTTATTTATTTATTTATTTACTTTTCATAAGAAACTAGCTAACAGTATTGTGCATTTTTATTTGCAGTATATACCTCCAGTACACAGACATAATAAATGGATCCTGGCAACTTAAAAAAAAACATAAAAAGAGCAAATTTGCAATACTAATTGGAGATAAACTATTCTGTTTTAGCACGACCGAAACACTGCCTTACTGAGTTCCAAATAAAACCATATTTCTGTATAAACAAATAAATCCTTTCAGATTTTGAGCTGTTGCTCAGTATAGTTCACGCTGCATGCACAGAGCTGCATATCTCTGCCTGGCTCTCATTTAATTAATTTTAAAACATATTGTAAAACTTTATTCCTTGCACATTCTCATCATTCTTGAATGATCATTCTCCATTGTTATTAAAAGAAAGTGTTCTCAGAAAACTATTCTGGCATTACAGTGAAATGACAATTAAAGGATCCTATTTTGACTCACAGCAGCACTGAAGGTGCGTCCCAGTTTTATAACAGATTCTGAAAGTGTGTCCAGGAAACTTTTTAAAATCTCTGATCTGAATGCAACAAACCCAAAAACTAAATCATAGCTTGTAGTGTCACACAGACACTCAATCAAGTTTTATGAACTGCTTTATTTTTCCGTGCATCCACCGACTTCCCTGGCATATCGTTTTCCGTATTTTTCCCACTTTGCCCACTATTCTACAAACCTGATAAAATATTACATGGCTCTTGATTTGGGAAAAACATTGTTGTTTTGAAACATTGTCAGGTTGCTTATTCAGTCTCATGAGACAGAAGATAGAAAGTATTCCAGAAGATTCCCCAGGGTGAATGTTAGTGTTATCTTGGAACCTGTCTGAACTGGAAGGTCTTCAGAGCTTTCCAGTAGGAATAGAGACATGGGGCCATTTGGAGTAAAAGATGAACGGAGAACAATTCCACTGACGCACCAAGATCTTGCATTACGAGCATTTAGACTTAAACCTGAAGCCAGGCTGAGCTGTTCTCATAGCACATGCCCCATTTCTCCCCATGCTCATGGACATTATCACCATCAGCTATCTACTGGCAGCTCCTCCGTTCGGCAAGTGCTGTGTGGAAGAGCGTGGCCTCAGGGAACCATTACCTCCCTCTGTAGTCCTCATTAGCAGTCCCTTCTTTTTCTCCATTTCAGTCTGCAGTTGCTTCCAAGGCTGAAGGTCAGTGAAATGTCAACCTTTTTGGATGTATGCTGCTTTACTGTGTTCCTTCATTAGTATTCACAAATTATTTGCCACAGTCCATATCTCTGTTCATTCCCCCATCGTTCTCCCTCCACCCTTCCATTCTGCTGGTGAAATGAACTTGCACCTGGTATCAATTATGCAATCCAGAGTAATGCAAAACAGTGCTTAGACATTTTGAGCATTGCATTGCTAATGCAAATGGAGATAGGAGCACTGTATTAAATGAACTCAATTTGGTGGAGTGAAATGAAAGAGATTTGTGCTTTACATATTAACAAGGTCTGTGGTTATAGAGTGACTCTGTGGTTAGTTTATGGTGGCATGTAGATGCTCTTCTTTGACTTTCACGCCAGTAAATATTTTGCTAAAATCTAACTGACTATTAATAGTATATAATATACTGTTAGTCCTTCACAGATTGATTGGTTAGTTGTTTGATTGGTTGATTGATAGACGTGTTCAACCTAGTTAAACCAATGTCCCAATGTTCTGTATTTTTTTTTTTTTTTTTGGTGGATATTTTATATATTTTACTCCCAGTGTTGAATTATGTTGGAAAACATGGCTAGCCAGGCTGAAAATCCAAGCCTCTAAGATATGCGATCAATATTCTTTCTTGTGGGGTATGTCACTTATTCCTCACTGACGTGAACCAGGGAGTTCTGAAGAGATGGATTGTCAGAGGCTCATCAGCACATTATTCCTGTAACATCTTTATTCTTGGCCATGATGCTTTTTTATGTCATTAAATGTTACTGTTGAGAAAAATCTGCTGGAGATAGACAGGCACCAAGTAATGCATAACAAAATGCTGACTGATAATAAAATGAAAATAAATACAGAAATAAATGAATACACAACTATTTTTAATGTGTCCCATTTGATTTTTTTTTCCTTCTTCTACTAGGTACCAAATTAATAAGCATTTCTATGTATTGTATGTCCTCTGGAAGAAGGACCCAAAGTAGGAATAAGGTTATGTAAAAAATAGAGAAGGACAGTGGTTTTGCTGTTTAAATCATGGAATTTGTCGAGCATTCATATGTGCTTTTATATTTGATTAAGCTTTAAAAGGCATTCACTGGTTTATTTTTCAATGCTGTTCTCCATTAAGGTACAGTACGAATGCCTCAAACAAAGTGCCCTGTATAAGTGTGTGATCCCTGATCTAATTGAATTCAACTGGTAAATGGGTCAAATTATGATATGTAATCTGTTGCATGCTTTTATAACTCTTACTTTAGTAAAAAAAAAAAAAAAAAATATATATATATATATATATATATATATATATATATATATATATATATATATATATATATATATATTACATTCAGCTGTTGTCTTCCTGCTACAGAATTTTAGATATGATTCTATTGGAAGTGTAGTGCACTGTATGCTCGGTAACACCATTATTTTATGTATTTACATTTACATTTAGTTACATTAGTGACTTATCAAATGCTCTTTTTTATTATAAGGTAATAAACATAATTCTGTGTCAGAAGGCAGATCTTGAGCAGTGTGTGGTACCTTTTTTTTTATCTGCCTCAAAATCACATAGTTGGTACACTCTTATCTTATCTTAAAGAACAGCTTTCCCTAACATGCCTTTGCTTACAGCAACACATGCATGTACACACAAACACGCACATCATTCTTTTATAACTTGGATCTGCAAGGTGGTCAAACTGAATCAAAAATATCCATGAACAACCACTTTGTAGGTTGATGTTGCTAATTAGAATTCACTCTAGCTGACTGTAAGAAACATTTGATATTAGTCACAAGTTAAACAACATTTTAATGTGCTGGTGGTAAACATTGAAATGTTAAATAACTAATATCTATTGAATGAGGTAATCTTGCCAAATTTGGAAGCATATATTTCACAGATATGTCATATTTTAAAACTGTAGGGGATTGAGATTATTAGGCTTGGGTCGGTTGGAAAGCTATACAGTATATGTAGTATACCCTACCTTAATGCAGGAGCAATTTCACTAATATAAACATTATTATGTAACAATATATGACAGTTTAATTTAAAGTAATGTGAGCAGAGTTTGTTTATCCATTGACCTTTATTTCCTGATCCATTTTTATATTTCTCGTACTTCAATTGGTCAAAAGGTTTTGTAGTGTCTTTTTTAAAACTCTGTATTCTTGGCTGTTTATAAGAGATCCACTTACAACCTGTCTTCATGAGCTTCAGCATTGCAGTTACTGTCATTATTATATTTAGAACACTTATTATTGTTGCCATGGTGAAGAGTATATTGAGTTTGTAGTGTACGTGTATTATGGTCAAAGATGCATCTAAAATAAAGGAAAGAGGTGGCAGATATATACCATAAGTTTATTTTATTTGTATTTTTATTAATTTTTTTCCTGAATAGTGTTTCCAACTGTAAATGTTGGGATGTTGTTGAATCAACCAACCCCACCCCCCAATTGCATTTTATTTATTTATGTCACGTCGCGGCGAACTTGCAACTACAGTTCCTAGAGTGCAGCACGAACTACAAACATGGCTGACGAGAACTACACTTGCCAGTCACGCGCGTGCTCACATTCGCCGGAGTACTGATTGCGGACAATATCTGTACTGATATCTGTACTCTATCACAGGTTATAAAGGACCTCGTTAACATCAGAGCCTCGCGAAGTAAATTCTCAGAACTAACTTCTCTGTCGTTCACCAAGCTGATGTTCTCGTTTGGATTTTCCTGATTCTCAGACAGTTGACCTTGCGTCTTGACCACGATTACCTGCCCTGCCCAGTGTGGACTGTTCGCCCGATCGCCTGACTTGCTTCTGTCATCCGTGTTTGTCTTCCGCCTGACCCTCGCACTCTAGTTCGGTTCACCCGCGCTTGCTTTCAAACAAGGTATCGTAACAATTTATTTATTTATTTTACTAATTTTATGACCTAAAGGTAATGATTCCTCCAGTTAGTGTTTTGACAGGTGGGGTAAATTGATTTATTTTAATCTGAGGGCAAAGAAAAGGTCCTTCAAACCTATTTGTGCCATATTAGTTCAGTGGTTCAGAAAGTAACAAAAAATGAAATGAATAAATAAACTAAAATGAAGAGAAACTTTTTCATGCAAAGCAGATGACTTTGAGGTTCATTATTTTATATTAGAAACTTCATAACTTTCACATGTGCTTCTGTGGGTCATGAAGCAGACAAACAGACGCAAGAAAAGGTTGTCTGGTTTTAATAAAATCAGTGTACCAGACAAAATGCAGGGCTAGGTAATAGTCAGAAATGTGAGGCAGGCAAATGAACAGATTATCAACAAACAGGCATGAGCTAGAAAAGAGTCACTAGGTAAACAGTATGCAGGCCATGTGAATAGTTGTATAAATTGCTTCCCCCCAATTTGATGTTGATGAAAGTTGATGGGTCTTGGTGACACTCAGGTGACCAAGGACGTATGAGTCCAGGTTATGACAGCATTATGTTGATTGAAAGGGACATAATTCTTGTTTGGAGGAAATTGGGCAGGAGAAGGGTGATCTTGGACTGCCTGAGCGATTTGTTGGTCAATATCCCAGCTTATGGTAGTGACAAAATATGACTCTGGCAAAATGGTGCTGTTTGTGGAAAGTTTTATGTCTTTTGGACATAAGAGAAGACACAATTGAGATTTGGGGGACTTGCACTTCTTAATGATAGTTTTGGATAAGGCAGTTAAAGTATTGAATGTGCTCTGTTATGGAGTTGGAGTCGATTAATGTCATCAATATAAGCAATCATGAATTCTTTAAGCATGTCACTGAGTGCATTGTTAATGAATGATTGCAAGACAGAGTAGGCATGAAAATGTGAATCACAGTGACTCTTTTTGATTCAAAGTAGGTTGTAAGTACTTCAAAAGTCAAGCTTGGATTTATGAAAATGGTATCCATACACCGCAAGACTTACTCAGGCCATGGTAATCTTTGCATGGATGCAAACACCCTCCTCCCTTCTGCATGAAAAAAGACCCTGTGCAGGAGAGGGGAGCATCTGACATAGTTTTGCTGTGAAGCCTCAGAGACATATTTGTCCATAACCTCTGTTTCTGAAGAAGTTCGCAGGTTAGGTCATTGGCAGGCAGGATGCATGCTCCGGGTTTACTAAATACTTACAACATTTGGGAATGATAATTTCTTAGTTTTTGAGCTCACTACATATCTGGAGGATATGGTGATTGTAGAAAGAGACAGGCAGGCTTGTTGAATCTTGGCACTAACAAAGACTTGTTGCAGACACGGCATGCCACTCTGATGCAAGCTGGGAGAAAGATCTGAATATCCAGTGCCTATACGGATATTATTGAGACTGTAAGAGTGTGTAGGCTTGTTTATTGCTAGGAAAACCCACGGTAATTAATCATGGAAGAAAACAGTCAGCAATATCCACGAGATATAGGGAGATGGACAGAATTAAGTACTTATGGGTATACAAGAGTGAAGAAGAACTATTTAAGGCATTATAAAAAAAAATGTTTGATGAAAAGTTGTATGGAGAAAGAATATGATTGCAGGGGAGAAAGGATATGACTGAAATGTCTTACTGACAGCTGTCTTTCATACAAGGTCCTGAGAGTCATTCAGCATCAAGTTTGTTTATATGTTATTTATGCATCATGGAGTGACTCATGTTCAGTAGTTGTCACGGAAATGTATGGAGAAACCATAACAATGGCTGCAGTTCTTGGTACTGAATCAGATGCTGAAGTCATAGTCTAGATGGCATTAAAGGCATTCCAAAAAAGCTGAAACAGTTAGATCCAAGAGAAAGTAGAAACTAGCGCCTTGTAAACTGGCATGAGAGACAAAGGCACATTTTTTACTAGAGCATTTATATTAGGAGAAAGAGTTTTAGCCGAGTTAAATTTGAATCCCAATTTCTGAATAACGTCTATCAGTGCTGCAGTGCCATGCTTACATAAGGGCAATGTATATAGCTATATCATCATTTTTCCCCTTCTTTTTAACACAAATAACATTCAGTTCTATGAGAGTTTCATTAACAATGAACACTTGGCAGTGTAATCGATCAAAATTTATGTTAATATGATTTCCAGTATAATCTTATCCTAATATCCTTTATTTTTGCTTTACTCAAGGTTCTGACATCTCAATGTGATAAATTCAATATAAGATGTCTTTGGCAGTTAGTTCTCAATAACTGCCTTGACCAAGCTTCAGATTTAAGCCATATTAAGCCATATTTAAGCCATAGTATAAAAAAGAGCGGTAACTTCTGTATGCCTCATTGTTACATAATAACTACCTCACTGAAAAAAATATACATATTAAACGGTTCAGTAAATATGACAAAAACATAGTATTACAATGATACATTAATATATAAACATATAATAAAAAAATATATTAAAGTAAATATGTGTGTGGGGTGAGGGGGATAGGACAACCAGTACACAGTATTGCACACATCCAGCAGGTATGTAAAAAAAAATAAAAAAAATAAAAAAATACAGCCCTACACTTTCAATTAAAAACTAGTGTCCATATTAACGGTTCATGAGTGAGATGGCCTGTGGGGAAAATTTTGATGCCGAGTGGTCTGCATTGCCTACCAGAGACAAGCAGTTCAGAGAGGTTATGGCTTGGGTCTGTGGGATTTGTGATTATTTTGTCTGTCCACTTCCTCACCCTGGATGTGTGTAAATCTTGGAGAGTGGGCAGGGATTCCAATGCACCAATGATTCTCTCAGCAGTCCTCATAGTCCGTTGTCTTCTGAAGCCTTCTTTTGTTTCCATGGCTGGACCAAATCAGACATAATAAAACAAATATCCTGTTAAAACCTAAAGCGAATATTTGACTTACTTTACTGAGTCCAATTTAAATATTATTTTGAAAAACTAGAAATTGAAAAAAATGAAGTAATGTATATTTAAACTGATTGCATACTAATGTGTAGGCATGGTTTTTGAACCCGATTTGCATATGCGTTCACAGAACTTTAATTTGATTGAATTTTGTGCACCATGTGTGTGTTGTTTTCAATGTTTCTTGTTTTCTGTTAGTTTAAAGGGCTAAGGATATTCCATTATGAAATGTTTAAGTGTCAAGTGTTTTGGGAAAGTTTTCTTTTTTTTCACCCTCTTTGTGTTTCTCAGTTAGGTTCATGACGTGCATGTGTGCGCACATGTCAGTTAAATAATCCTTCTGGGTTTTGCTGATGTAAGTGTAATAATCATTATGAAGGCTGTTGTAAGTGCTTTTACTCACAGGTGTGTTACTACTGGGTAGAACCAGTCATTAAAGTGTTAATGACCATTAATTAATAATGATAATGTGTACGTTTTACTGTGTTGAGATTTAAATCCACACTGAGTAAAATTTACTTAAAAAAGAACAATATATTTTTTTAATGATAATAAGTGTTGGTGCTGTGTAAACATTGCATAAAGTATGCTTAGTTACATTTAAAGATTTCTGTTTGTGTACTTGTTTGTTTGGAAATTATGACATTTCTCTTGAGTAGATTTCATTCGAGTGTTTTTTTTCCTCCTTTTTTTTCTTTTACTTTTTTTTTTTCAATGCTGGGGTAGCAAAGGAATGGCATGAGATTTAATGCAATTGAACTCCTTCTTTACTCACTCATCTCCTATGACAGCTCTTTGCAAATGCAGTGCTAAATCAGATACTGATGCATTTTGTGTTCCGAGCTAGAAAATTACTTGTTCACACAAGGAAAATGAGTTGTGTCTGGATTTCTTGCAATCCAGAGCTAGATTTGTGAGTCCACCACACACGAATAACAGATTTCTACTTCTCTTGTGCATTTCAGGGGGTTTGGGGATTTTGAAAGTGCAGTCACATTTGACAGTGTGGTATTTTATGGGCTACAAAAAAATTTCAAATTTTACCGAAGATGATTTAGAGAAGTTTTTGAAAGTTATTACGAGTGATGTTGAACGCGATGCAAGAGTTACATTTGAGCAGTTTATATGTAAATGCTCTTATTTGCTATATAGACATGCTAAACGACACAATATCAGGTGGATTGTTTCAATAATCACATTAAACTGGTGACTCCTGCCTCGGGCAGGATTCATGACGTTTCACAAATCCAAATTTGATAAGTACAGAGAGGGGATGGTGCTTGTTTTTATACCAGTATAAAAATGATGAGTAAAATGTGTAGTAAGTAATTTTTATTGAACATGAACATGATGACAAGATGACCTTGTCGGAGTTTCCTAGAAGGTTTTGTTGTGATAAGAAAATGTTATGAACCCATCTATGAGACACCATCTTGATGCCATTCTTCTAGTCATTCAAACTAGAATCATACTGTATGTATATAGAGTGCTATATAATCTCTGCCTTATAACAAACACAAAGGGTCATTTTTCTCCTCTGAAAAACTGAGATAGCATGGTCACGGCATGCAGTTATTACAATAAAAGGCCTTTTAGCTGTGACATTTCCAAGGCAGTTTGTTTTCAAGACCCAGCAGCTCTAACAATTGCATCCCCAAGGATTTCCACTGGTGACACTTGAATGGTCACTAAGGTGAACAGAGGTTGCACAGTCCTAATGTCATGTAGGGAAACATAAGCTTGTTTTTCACCACATAGATCATAATGAAAAACATTAGACTTTTGCATTTTTAATGAAATTGTTCTTTAATATATGCAAGTGTAGTATATGCACCAAACATATCTCAATATGTTCTCTGCATTATCTTTATTTTAAATCTTAAGAAATAAAGCAAGGACATATCCTGTATGTGGTTTTTGAAAAAACTTATTCAGCATTCATACTTTGTCTACTGTGACAGATCTTTTAAATATTTATTCAGAAGTATAGGTGTATGTCTAAATATCTAGCAAGTATATTAAGCGAATTCCACTGGTCAATGATATTGCCATATCTTTATCTTTCCTGTAGATGTGTAGATGAAATCTGTCCAGTGAAGGTCTTTGTCATGTAGGCCTAATGGAGGATCAGACAGATGCAAGTGCAGTTAAGAGTTTTATTTGAAGAGAGGCAGACAGGCAAATCCAAACTATGGGCACAAATATGATCAAAAAACAAGCGAGGGGTCAGGTTATCGGCAAACGGGCATAAACAAGACATAAAGCAGAACCAGAGACATGAGGACAAAATCACATGATGCATCTTGGCCCAAATCTGTGGAAAATCTGTGGTGATTTTGAAGAATTGCAAACTCCTCCGGATATTGTGTAGTTGCTTGATTTTGCATTCATTTCTGCAATCGCAAAATTGTGAAATCCTGGAGGAACTGAGCAATACTCTGATTCAGCAATTCTCTGAATATGAGCCACAAGGGGGAAAACAGTGGATTCTCAAAACAGTGAGCTCTACAAATAGACATATTTTGAAATTCCATGGGATTTTATGACTTGCAGATGTATTATACAAAGCTGAGCTAAGTATATAGAATACGTATTGTATATATATATACGTGTGTGTGTATATATATATATATATATATATATATATATATATATATATATATATATATATATATATATATATATATATATATATATATATATATAATTAAATTTTATTTGTATAGCGCTTTTAACAATGGTCATTGTCTCAAAGCAGCTTTACAGAGACATATAAACACAGGATATAGATTTTAAATATGTGAATTTATCCCTATTGAGTGAGGCATTGGCGATGGTGGTGAGGAAAAGCTCCCTAAGATGATATGAGGAAAAAACCTTGAGAGGAACCAGACTCAGAAGGGAACCCGTGCTCATCTGGGTAACAACAGATAGTGTGAAAGTAAAAGAAAGTTCATAATGGTTTTTATATGAAGTCTGTTTTGTTGAACTAATCAACAAATGGTAATTGCAGTCCTAAGGCCATAGCAGTAACCATAGTTCCAGCACCATAGCCATATATAAATTTATGTCTATTTCTCTCATCAACTGGAGGCTACATTCTGCTATTGAGGAAGACCCCAAGCAGTGCAGCCCGGATGGTGCTGCCTGGCACCAAGTACCATGGAAATGGTTTTGGACCTCAATTTCACATGTTGCGCTATGTGTGATACACACAGTGAAATGTCCCCGTGCAGTTATAGGAAATATAGGCACTCATGGAACGCTGTTCAACCAACCAGATTAGTGAACCGGAACTAACTGTTGTATAAAATTATTTGAATGACACACTCAGAAGTGAAGTTAGAAAAGTATTGCCAAAGCAGTGTAATTGTTCGGTTTGTGAGCTAAGATCTGCCCTCCTACTCTTGCCTGCAGGTGTCCAGGCTCTGCGACTTCTCTGAAAGACTCACTCACAATCACTGCTCACAGTTGTCATTGTGAATTTATATCTGGGGAAAAGACTCCTACTTGTGCCGCACCAAGCCCTTTGAGTCTCACCAGCTGCTACTCTAGCACTGTCTCAGGGGAATGTCAACACTATTCATCATTTGATAATTAGCTAGTTAACACCAGTAATTAACTCTCTACCCAGGATGTGTGAACTGAAGAGTCTGGGAGTGGCATCTCTCTCTCTCTCTCTCTCTCTCTCTCTCTCTCTCTCTCTCTCTCTCCTGTTTATATTCACATTTGTACCATTTGTTCTTTTCTTCAATTCAGTGATCGGGATGAGTTGAGAGGCATTTATGTATATGATATAGCTGTGTGGTTGATTGTAAGTCAGCTAATATTGTATCTCTCTGAAGTTTACAGGAAATGTTAGCTGTCATCTCTACTGCTGTGTTTGATATATAACTATGTCTGTATATAACTATAACTATGTCTGTTTGTCATATAATAACACATAATGACTGATTGTCATATGTTTGTCATATAACTATGACAATATGAACATTTGTGGCACATGGAAGCAAAAATATAACTACACATTTTTAGATTTATCTTTATCTGAACACTTCTAGACTCTGAAAAATGTTTTGTTTTGTTTCCAAACCAGACACTGGGTTTGTGCCACAGTATTATTATTATTATTTTGTAACCGAGTTGGTGGATTAGTAGCTTGATCAGTCTCAGTAGATGTAGATAGATGCAGATACTCAGCTGCCACACTAACTCTCCTTCTTTACTGCAGGTAAATGAAGCATGGATTTCTTAACCAACTATTTTTTCTGACCCTGTCTTAATGAGCGCAGTTTGGTTTCCCCAGTTAGGGAATAAAACATATCTGCTCAAATCTATTTTGCCCTGACAATGACATGAAAGATTTAGCTTTAACATATAATTTAAAAAATATAATATTTATGAATATGTCCATTTTTTAAAAAGGCATTCTATCTAGTTGATTCATGTTGAATATTTACAAATATGTTGTAAAAACGTATTTCAGCCATCCTGCTAAAGTAGAATTTAACATTATAAAAGGGATAAATTGTCTTTAGCCATATTGTGAATATGGGAGATGCCATTTTTATATAAATCCCACTTTTTCTGTAAATGTTTCAGACAGCTCAGAACTCTTGTAAATCTATATTCCTTCTGCAATCTAATTAATATAATGTAATACATATTTTTCTTTTGATTAACTTAATATAATACATAATTACATAATATCATTTATTAAATTAAAAGCTCAAGCCCAATAAAACTATTTTAAAATTAATTATAGTTATTGATTTTAAATCATGCATTATCGTGAATGAATCGTTGCCTCTGGTATGATTAGAGTATTATTATTATTATTATTATTATTATTATTATTATTATTACTATTATTATTATTGTAAACTCTATGTCTATAATCAGAATGGAAAATGGAGAATGTGTTTCTTTGTAGAAGTTATGTAAGAAATAATAAACCTTATATTTTAAGTCCTAAACAAACCAGACTCCTCATTGACTCAGTTGTACAGACATCTTGCAAACTGATATGTTTAAATATTCAATTATGCCTGTGTGGCCGGAACAGCATTCCATGCATTAGTGGAATTCATAGGTTGTGGGGATTGCCGAGACTGGAAAAGGAGATGAGTTTGTAATGACCTGCCAAGGAAGGCGAAGAATCTAATCACAATAACCTGTCAGAGGTACGATTCAGCCCTCTGCCCGATCTATGTTCAAATTTCATTTGATTGGCGTCAGCACTCTAAATCCATCATATATGTCATATTGCTCCAATTCTGCTGATGGGAATTTAACGGTCAAGTGCAAACACACAGCTTGGCAATTGCTGTTCAGTTATATGACATAAAAAC
Organism: Ictalurus punctatus; assembly: GCF_001660625.3. Lineage (NCBI taxonomy): Eukaryota > Metazoa > Chordata > Actinopteri > Siluriformes > Ictaluridae > Ictalurus > Ictalurus punctatus. Next base: position 4,351,465 of record NC_030439.2, on the reverse strand, counting down.
AAATAATAATGAATTTAAAATATTTGTTGTACATTTTCAATGATCTTGTCTGGCTAAACTCTGTTTCACTTTGCTGTTGCAAACATAATTTATTTGAAAGTAAAGAAAATGTTGTCCTTCAAAAAACTGAGTTTTTATGCATGAATATTGTATGCTACTTCTCTTACTCTCTTCAGGTTGGCTGTGGAATGTATAAATATTGTATAACCAGTGACACAGATTTACACTTGGGCAAAGCTGACATTTCAAAAGGCTAAACTTTCAAAAGTTTAACTGACACACAACATGTTAAAGTCCTGCCAGGTTTGTCCCAGGCCAATCTAGCTCAGATACTGCAGATTAGGGAGTCTTCGGTTTAAAGGCCTAAATATGCCCGTGGTTAACAAAATGTATTTAATTTGTGACAGATGGATAGGAATTAGCAGATGAATGAGGCAGTGGGTTACACACAGCATGGTAGCTGTATGATATAAGTCCTATCTTTTGATAAAAAGAAGCAATCAGCTTGCGAGTAAAGAAGTAATGGAAAAAAGACAGAAAAAGATCTGGCAACCATGAAGGCATGAATAATTTCAGTAATCTGAAGATCTATTTTAAAAAATCATCTATTTAAGCAGCTGCATAACCTTCCCTGTTTAAATATTTATGTTACTTTCAAGATTAAGTCACTGACTTAAGCCATCAACTCTGAATAAGGCCAACTATGCTTTATTTCCATAGTCGATTCAATAATATGATAATACAGAGAAGAAACGGTTTATTGTGGATGTAGATTAGTTAAGTGCCATATCTGTTCAAAACAGAGCAGTTACACATGGTCTGTTTATTAGTCTATTTAAATTATCTATTAAATATAGTCTGCTTAGGTTCAGTTCAATTCTATTCCATTTTATATCACTTTTAACAAATTGCCATTGTCACAAAGAACAAGCCAGTGGTGACAGTCACATGGAAAAACTCCCTGAGACAAGTGAAGAAGAGACCTTGAGATGAACCAGTATGTTTTTTTTTTTAAAGGGGGAACCAATTTCCCAACCCATCCTCCCATACTGAAGAGTGGGAGTATAAATTATTACAGTATACAGTTATAGAAGAGGAAAGAGCAAACAGTAAAAAAGTATGTTAAAAGGATGTTCATTATGAGCATATTGTGAATAGGAGTCATGGGATGAGCAAAGAAAAATATTTAGGATTACAACAGTTGTTGTTAGAAGGTACAAATCTACAGTTTCCCAATTAGATTATCTACAAGGGTCAGTCTTGAGCATAAACTGATTTGAGGAAATGGAAACTTTAGGCCATGTGGTTCCATACACAGCAAAAAGGTGCATGCAGAAATGATCATGCATCCAGACTACATATAAAGATTTGAACCAAAGCTTTAGATTGCTCTGCACTTGATGTAAACTTAATCTGTGTGGTGGATGATAATTGACAAAAAATATGAGGTATTGTTCAGCTATACCATTCTATGTCTACACCAGTCAGTATTCAATCTTGGGTGTGTCTGCATTAATGAGTGGCTACTGTTATAGCTTGACTGACGTCTACTAAGGGCTACAGAGTCTAATACAGACACAAACACTGCTTCCAGATGGTCTAGTTGATTATCAAGAAGAATATTGGAGTCTCCAAAACATATTGCTTTTTCTACTGAAACAACCAGTTCCAGTAGAACTGATTAAAGTAAGCTTCTTTTTCTACATTAAATCCCAAAATTAGTTATAGTTTTATTTTCAATAAGCAGTTAATATTAGGGATCTAAGATTTAGCATTCCTAGTTTCAGATCAAAGATGCTGGTTGTTATGTGGTATGATCCAAGTTTAAGTTAATTAGATAACTTAAACAAACTTCTGAGAGTTTCTGTTTTCATTTATGTTTAACTTGGGGGAACAGACAAAGTCTCAGTATTGCAGAACCTGGGTGACACCTAGCAGATGGTCTATTTAGCCTTTTATCTATTGTCTGTCCCTGGCTCTGTCAAAACAGTTTGAGCTAGGAAATAAAAGCAGCATGTTTCTGAATGGGATATCCCATCCATATAAGAACAGACCCCTGGAGCTCTGGAGCTTCTGGAGCTTCCCTCAGTATATGCATTACTAATATATCTTTCGCTTCAGCTTGGACACAGACTGAGATGAACTGTAATGGAAAAGACTGATTAGCTAAACCTCAGTGGAGCTAGCTACGGAGCACATGACAAATCCTAAATAACTCCCTACTGACCAAGGTAATTACACAGAGTGCAGAAGCCATTGTCTTTTGTTCCATGAAGTGTACTGGGCTGGCATTTTCTTGCATTTTAACTATTTTAGATTTTATTATATGAAATTTTGTTGTTTGTTAGGTGGAATATTTTCTGAGGTCTGTTTTGTTAAAATAGTTTTGTTGTTGTTATTGTTGTCTTTTTTAATACCTAATGTCATGTAGCATGGGCGCACCGTGGCTTAGTGGTTAGCACGTTCGCCTCACACCTCCAGGGTTCAAGTCCCGCCGGGGAGTGTGTGTGCGGAGTTTGCGTGTTCTCCCCGTGCTCCCCGGGGTTTCCTAAGGGTACTCCGGTTTCCTCCCCCAGTCCAAAGACATGCATGGTAGGCTGATTGGCGTGTCTAAAGTGTCCGTAGTGTATGAATGGGTGTGTGAGTGTGTATGTGATTGTGCCCTGTGATGGATTGGCACCCTGTCCAGGGTGTACCCCGCCTTGTGCCCCATGCTCCCTGGGATAGACTCCAGGTTCCCCGTGACCCTGAAAAGCAGTAAGCGGTAGAAGGTGGATGGATGGATGGATGGTCATGTAGTACCCACTGCTGTTAATTAAAAAGAACTGTGCATACTACGCTGATGTCTATTTCGTTTTGAAACATGCATATTTCATTAATGGTTTAACACAAGCTCAAGGGCATCTTGTTTGATTAGTTAGACAGCATACTCATAACTGAATGTGAGCTAAATTTATGTTTTGTTGTTTCTTTTCTGGTGTTTTACTTCTGTACTTTCCTTGGCTGTGTATTCTTCTCATAATCTCAGCACACCATCTAATTTATTTATGCTAATTTCTTTGCATGACCTGTATGTTACCCAACATTAAAGCTTAATTTACTGACAGAATTATATTCAACGATGCATAAAGCATGACAATTACAATGCCTCAGAGGAGAAAATGTGTAATAAAGTAGACAGAAGAACAATAATGCCAAGCAAAGATAAATCCGAACAACTCTTCTAAACACAGAATGAACACACTGTTTCAAACCAGTATAATACTTTAAATGTGTTTACAGTTGGATACAGCAGCCTGTGTAGTATTCTGGGAAAATATTCACAGCACTGGCAGTTTATACAGTGTGAAGAACACTACTGTATGGATACAATTACATTGCTGTGGCTATGTTGTAATCACACATGAAACCAACAGTATTGTTGCACTTTACTGTACGATTAGGCACCAAAATTGTTTATTGTTAAATTGTTATTAAATTCACACTAGTTTCAATAGTTTTAGGGTCAAAATTTAACTAGGGATAAAACTAGGAAACCTTAGGTAATGTTAGCCAAGCTAGGTAGCTAACTTTTTCTTGCTAGCCTGATATTTTAAAGAGATGACCCATATAGCTAGGTTTCCTCATTTGGGACTGTGCCATACTGATCATCTCACTGTTCTTTTTTTGTTGGGAATGAATCATTTTAGCAGTGTAATTACTGTTTAAATTGATTGCTAATTGCTTACAACTCCTTATTGTGTAATTTGCTGTCTTTTGTTTTTTGTGACCTAAAATAAATAATTGCTTTAATGAATGCATTTTTTGTCAGAATCTTATTTATTTCTTACTCGTTCAATTTATTTAAAATGCTATTTGGCAATAAAAGGGTGAACAGTATAACTTTAAAAGCGCACCTGTTTTTTTTTTTTGTTGTTGTTGTTGTTGTTTTTTGTTTTTGTTTTTTTACAGTAATTTACTTTTATAAGTTTGCAGTGCTGTAAAAATAAATTTACTCTCTATTTAAAATACAGTACAATGTGCATTTAAACAAACAATGCAGTAAGATTACTCTGAATATTATTTACAGTAACTAGCAACTCTGCTGACAGTAAATGTAAGTTTGCAAAGTTGGTTTTTTAAAAAAAAATTACAGTGTAGGTCTCACAAATCCATTCAGGTTAGACTATGATTTGTAGTGGCCAACAATGTCAAGCAACAACAACAAAAAATATCTATGAAGAATACAAAGAAATAAATGCATCTATGACAAATATGTTATCAGGAAATTTAATATTATTTCTGTTATTATGTTTGTTTTATTGCTGTATCAACACTATGGCCCTGTAGAATAGGAAGAGAATAAAGAACAAAAACGTTTCATGAAAGAAGGATTGGGGGGGGGGGGGGGGGGGGGATCATAAATAGTTTTTACCACAGTTCTCTGAGAGGAATACTGAGCAAGAGAGGAAGTTACAGAGAAAGCAAAGAGGAGCAAAGGAGGGTGAAAAAGATCAACTAAGGGGCCCACTGGTCACATCAGTGGTTCTATTAGAGAACAGGAAGTACAAGTAGAGGAAGCTGGCAGGATTTGCTATCAGAGGGGGAGATACCCAGGTGCCCTAGCTGCATGTAGCTGTCTAGGCTGGCACAGGAGTTGCTAAAAGAAGACTGCCTCCTGGCTTGCTCCTCTCCATGATTCACATTTCAGAAGAGTTTTTTTTCATATGAACATATGACTCCCCACAGATGATGCCATAAGAAATGTACAAACAAAAACTGTTTCTAATATAGTATGTTCGTTCAGGCAACAAAACAAGAAAGGTTTTATTTATTTACTGGCTATGCATCTGCAGTAAAATGATGCAAATTAATATTTTCTATCTATCCATCCATTTCCCATACCGCTTATTTTAATATATCAAGGAGGTAACTCTGGACTTCAGTTCCCATCAGCCACTGCACTGTACTACAATATGTCACATGACCACCTGCACCTGAATCACGTTTCTGTTAACGAGCACGCTTATAGCCATTATTTGCACTGCTTCCCTAACTTACGTTTGTCTTAGTCTACCGTTGTCCATGTTACCATGTTTTGGTCCTGTTAGTTTTTGTATAGTCCTTGCCACAGTGTTATGTATTTGTCATAATATCTTTTGTGTTTTGTTGGCTTATAAAATAAAACATTTAAAATCTGCGATTGCTTCCGCATCTACCATTGAAACGTGACAGAACGTAAGACCTACATCGAAAGTAGCAGATCGCTATGAAGTACCCGGGCTTCACTCTACCACCTGTGTTTGTGGAGGACTACTCCACACTACGCCAACAGGAGGAGGAGTCCAGGTACAAGTTGAAGTACCTGGGCTTCACTCTACAACCTTTGTTCGTGGAGGACTATGCCACGCCACGCCAACAGGAGGAGGAGTCCGGGTACAAATGGGAGTCGGTGGTCTGGGCTAGTACCATCTCCCACCCTCCCTCCCCTATAATGGATCTAGTTCAGCAAACGGAGTCAGCGGAGAATGAAAGTCAGCCTCCCTGCTCGTCTGAGGATGCCGCTCAGCTTTTAAGATCAGCTGAGGACGTCGCTCAGTCACACAGGTTTGCTGAAGACGTTGCTCCGTGTCCTGACATACCCAAGTGCTCCCCTCTGTTCGTCAACCCCGTGCACAACGCCGCTGTGCTTGCCGGATCCGCTGAGGAAGGCACTCCGCTTTTCTGCCCGGTGGAGGATGTCACACTGCCTTCCTGCTCGGCTGAGGAAGTCGCTCTGCCTATCTACTCAGCTGAGGACATCTCTCCGCTTTCCTGCTCGGCTGAGGATGTCACTCTGCCTTCCTACTTGGCTGAGGTCGTCGCTCTGCCTTCCTGCTCGGCTGAGGATGCCACTCTGCCTTCCTGCTCAGCTGAGGACATCGCTCTGCCTCCATGTTCCGCTGAAGATGTCGTTCCTCTTCTTTGCTGCGCGCCGTATGTCAGTCCCCCTTCCTGCTCCATGGAGGGCATTTTTCCCCCCTCATGCTCCACGGAGAGCATCGTTCCTCCCTTTGGCCTCGCAGAGAACCTCACTCCCCTCCCTGGCCTCGCGGGGAACCTCACTCCCCTCCCTGGCCACGCGGAGAACCTCGCTCCCCTCCCTGGCCTCGCGGAGAACCTCGCTCCCCTCCCTGGCCTCGCGGAGAACCTCGCTCCCCTCTATGGCCTCGCAGAAATCTTGGAGCTTCCCTCGGGCCTCGTGGAGAACATCACTCCCCTCTCCTGTACTGCGGAGGAAGTCGTCCTGCTGTCCTGCCGCGCAGACGTCACTCTGTTCCTCTGCTTTCTGTTCCACTGAGGATGTCGCTTTGCTTACTTGTTCCACTGAGGATGTCGCTCTGCTTACTTGTTCCACTGAGGATGTCGCTCTGCTTACTTGTTCCACTGAGGACGTCGCTCTGCTTACCTGTTACACTGAGGACGTTGTGTTGCTTTCTTGCTCCGCTGAGGACGCTGCTCAGTCTCCTAGTTCTGCTGGGGACATTTTGCCCAAGGGGCCAGGACCACCAGATGGAAGGAGAGCTCCGGGAGAAGCGCCCTTGGGGGGGTTCTGTCATATATTAAGGAGGTAACTCTGGACTTCGGTTCCCATCAGCCACTGCACTGTACTACAATATGTCACATGACCACCTGCACCTGAATCACGTCTCTGTTAACGAGCACGCTTATATATAGCCATTGTTTGCACTGCTTCCCTGTCTTACATTTGTCTTAGACTACCGTTGTCCATGTTACCATGTTTTGGTCCTGTTTTTGTTTAGTCCTTGCCACAGTGTTTTGTTTTGCATTTGTCATAATTTCTTTTGGGTTTTGTTGGCTTATAAAATAAAACGTTTAAAATCTGCGATTGCTTCCACATCCACCTTCGAAACGTGACACTTATCCTACACAGGGTGGCAGGGGAGCCTGGAGCCTATCCCAGGGAACTCGGGGCACAAGGCACATGTGGGTGCCAACCTATCGCAGAGCACAATCACACACACACTAACACCAATTCACACACTACATACAATTTGGAAATGCCAGTTTTTGGACTGGAGGAGGAAACCAGAGTACACGGGGAAAACATCCAACCACTGCACGACCATGCCCCCAAATTAATATTGTAATAATAAAAATGTCAAATAAGCAGGGATGTAGCCAACTATGAATGTATAAAGGGAGGCACTCTATTTAGATGTTTGTGGGACAAAGAAAGATTCAGACTGGTGAAGCATTTACAGTGTTTATTCATTCATTCATTCATCCTTAGTAACTGCCTACTAGTTTGCTTATATTTTGGGAAATAGAATGAACTAAATTCATTAGAAGATATATTATTGCACAAAAAAATAACTGCGTAAATTAAAAATACACCCCTGTGCAAATATCTAACTAATACCAATGAAGAACTTGAATGATGTTGCTGAGATTGGGGAACTGCCAGAGCCAGAATTCATAGACCATGGATGTTAGGCCACACCAAATTGGGTTAAGTAGTCACAGCCAAGCAATACAGCCATCTTGAGTTCTGAACTGATATCTAGATTCTGTAAAATGTTGCAGTGGAACTGTGTTGAGGAAGTCTTTATGATTGAGCACTGAGAGACAAGGCTTGTGTTGATAAATCAGAATATTCTATGCAAATCCAATGTAGACATGATATACTTTCAATTCAATTCAATTCAATTCAATTTTATTTGTATAGCGCTTTTTACAATAGACATTGTCTCAAAGCAGCTTTACAGAAATATCAACACGGTATACAGATATTAAAGGTGTGAATTTATCCCAACTGAGCAAGCCACTGAGTGGCGACGGTGGCAAGGAAAAACTCCCTAAGATGTTTTAAGAGGAAGAAACCTTGAGAGGAACCCGACTCAGAAGGGAACCCATCCTCATCTGGGTAACAACAGATATTGTGAAAAAGTTCATTATGGATTTATATGAAGTCTGTATGGTGTTAAGAGCAGCCGTAGTCCCAGCAGTCTGGAATTAAAGAAGATTTGAGCTCCATCCAGAGGCAGAAAGGATCTGGATCTCTAGTATCTCCATAAATTCGTGTGGGGCTCGGCGAAAGGAGAGAGGGAGAAAGTAGAACAGAATCTAGTCAGGGTAGGCTTGAGTAAACAAATACGTTTTAAGCTTAGACTTAAACACTGAGACTGTGTCTGAGTCCCGAACACTAATAGGAAGACTGTTCCATAACTGTGGGGCCCTATAAGAGAAAGCTCTTCCCCCTGCTGTAGCCTTCACTATTCGAGGTACCGTCAGATAGCCTGCATCTTTTGATCTAAGTAGGCGTGGCGGATCATATAAAACCAAAAGGTCGCTTAGATATTGTGGCGCGAGACCGTTTAGTGCTTTATAGGTTAATAAGAGTATTTTATAATTAATGCGAGATTTTACTGGGAGCCAATGCAGTATTGATAATATCGGTGTGATATGGTCGTATCTTCTAGTTCTAGTTAGGACTCTAGCAGCTGCATTCTGGACTAATTGGAGCTTATTTATATTCCTACTGGAACATCCAGACAGTATGGCATTACAGTAATCTAATCTAGAGGTGACGAATGCATGAACTAGTATTTCCGCATCATGTAGTGACAATATGTTTCTTATTTTAGAAATATTTCTGAGATGAAGAAATACTGTATATTGTAATGTAAAGTAGACTCCAGAACTTGGGCATGTACTGTATAATCTGTGAGATTAATCTATGTAGATATCTACGGCGAGTTACACTTTAGTCATTGCTGACATAAGTGTATTTTCTAAACCTAGAATTGCACTATTGCATTTCAAGTTTCATATTTCTTACCATGGTGTAGATGCTACTGCAATGTCTGTTTTTTTTTGTTTTTTTTTTTTTTACTTGCCTAGTTACACTGAATATATAAGATATAATATATAATCAGTCATGATTTTTCAATAGGAATAAATAGAGACAATGTGTCCAAAATATTAAAAATATCCCAAAGCATTTCAACAATTCAAAAGTTTGGGCAAAATCAAGGAAATAGTTTTTTTTTGGGGGGGGGAATAGTATTGCCACGACCCTTTCTGTCTCAGACATAACTTGAAGGCAGTGTATGACATTTTGTATTATAACAGAAATGTCAAGAAAAGGTGCAATGATTTGCCAAGCTATCTGGCAGTTAGAGCAGAAATGTTAAGAAGTGAAGTGTGTGTGTGTGAGTGTGTGAGTGTGTGTGTGTGTGTGTGTGAGAGAGAGAGAGAGAGAGAGAGAGAGAGAGAGAGAGAGAGAGAGAGAGAGAGAGAGAGAGAGAGAGAGAGAGAGAGAGAGACAGACAGACAGACAGACAGTCCAAAACTATTAATATCTAAATGCATAATATTTGGCCATATTTGTTGTATCTGACAACAGGCTCTTTTTTCTTGACAGCACAAGTTTAATTTGTTTTTTTTAACTCTGGTGCCTGCAATGACGTGGATAGAACAGCACAACAAGTGGCGGGACATGGTGCTCATATCCTGGGACATGCTCATGCCTTCTGGCTCTCTTTGTTGGTTATGCCCTCATAGACCTGCTGATGTAATTATACATTCTTATCATACCTAACAACAAGTTCCCTCTTAGAGTGCTCCTCTGGCTGCTATAGATAATCTCACTTGCATATTGTAGATACTTGCTGCTGTGATTATAAAGACTGTCCTATATGGCCATACCAGGACTCCTATTCATGATAGATTGTTTCAGAGTCGAAAACTTACAAGATATGTCAAAAGATATGTCAATATTTAAATAAAGAAAGTTCTCGTAATCATCCCTATGTTCTATGGGGCACAATACAGATTTTTTTTTTTTTTAATTGAATAACTAAAGAAGTTTAAGAAGTGTATATTTATTGACTGACAAAAATGTAAAGCTAGTAATTCTACAGCACAATAAGTCACCACTCTTCATATAGATATAGACTTTCAAGACATTCTTTCACACTTGTGGATGTGTGTACAATATGAAAATCGAACATCTTTAAAATATTAACACATAAAATTTTGATCCTCAAGATAAGTATTGTGTTTATTTCAAGATGCGATCTCCTTTAAGCTTCTCTATCCAAAACAATAAACCTTGAGACCCCCAAAAGGATGATTCATGTGATTGATTGTGTTTTAATGTCATATTTACAGTATATATTTCATATTAACTTAAATTGCATTTCATAGTTTGTTTGTTTTTTCCATGAATGTATTTATTTCCAATACACACATTTCAGGAATAAATATCGTGGGTGCAAAAAATGATCAAAAAGTTGTGCTGGACTTAATACTGCTACTTGTTTGAGTCAGTATTGTGCAAGCAAAACAAGTCAGAATAACTTGTACCGCTGTATGTGTGGCATCATACACTGATGTTTGCACTTACAGTATTAACTCCTCATATATGCACATACTGTACAACGCCACCTGCCAAGACACTCTCTTAACACAGACGCAAGACCAAAGTGGTGTTTTCCTGACAGCTTTAAATGCCCTGTCCATTTCTTACAACCCACATTTTTCGATATTCACTAATTATGTCACTCCACTTTAACATACATTTACTATACAGAGTAGTAGAGACAAAATAAAATAGACTGAATCATTTTATCCATAAAAATAGGAACAGGCAACTCAGTTGATGGCTACTAATAAATTCTCTCCAAAAGCATTTATAAAGCTTTTTTGTTTGTTTTTGCTTATGTGTGTTGTGGAATAGATCAGCTTTTATTTTACAGCAGTGATTAAAAAATGGCACCAGCTTTTAGGCATGCCATAAAACCCTCCTGCCTTGTTTTTTCCATGCTTGTATTAAAACCCCATAGAAACCATAAAAATCCTATAAAAATAACATTATTAAAATAAAAAGTTTAGGTATATCATAGTGAGCAATATGAATACTGTCAGGATGCCAATAGCATTATCAATCAGTATCACATACTTTCTCTCTTGCATGAACTTTAGTTTTAGGTCTACTCTCAAAGAGTTGCGAGGATCTAAAAATCATCTAAATATCCGATAGCTCTTCAGACAATGCGAACAGTAAGGGTTTTACATTAAAGTGTGAAATTGTGTTTTACTGTTGATCTCGGGTAAAGCAACTTGTCTGGAAAAAGCTCATGCAGTAACCCATTGTCATATTGCAAGGAGGTACTCTGGACTTCATTTCCCAGCAGCCACCGCACCATACTACATCATTGTCACATGACCACCTGCACCTGTATCACGTTTCTGTTTAATGAGCACGCCTAAATATAGTCAATGTTTGTACTGCTTCCTTGTCTTACGTATTGTCTACCTTGACCTGTGCCCCTGTACCATGTTTTGTTTCATAGTTTATGTTTAGTCTTAGCCTCAGTATTTTGCCTAGTTGTCTTAGTGTCTTTGTTTGGTTGTTTATTGAACTGTTTGAAGATTTGTACTTGCTTCCGAATTCAACTTTGTAACGTGACAGCCATAAGCATTCTGTTCACACACTGAAAATTTGGCACTGAATATAAACTATTAAAATCAAATAATGTTTTTAAAAGAGGCCTAGAAAGTACAATATAGCATGAATTTTGTATTTAATAATGTTTGCATGTTTTTTTTTTTTTAATGGTGTACTCTGTGTCATTATATACAGTATGTTCCTTATTAACCTTCTGGTCTTCTTCTGAATTGGCCTGATATTTTCATATTTGATCCAGTGCATATTTGAACTGATGAATAATTTTCCTAATTTACTCTCACTAAAATGTAAATGTAAAATTTTGTGACAGAGACAGAAAATATATTTGCTGTAAGTTCTATTAACTAGCTGGTTATTTCTAAATGTTATATGAACTTGTATATTGTATGTGTAAATGTAATAGCATGAAATTACAGAATCCTCACTGCTATGCACTGTGCACACTCAAGCTCTTAAAAGGAAAGAAAGGAGCAGATTTAAATGGATATCGCAGCAACATGTCTATCCACAAGTGATGTATTCATTCAAAACTTTTTGCATTTGTCATATTTTTCCACCTGTATCATTGAAAAAAAACAGGAATATTGTATATGATGACATTATGAAAATAAGCCCCTAAATAAGCCCTAGTAGCTAAATTACACTTGATTTTAATAGACCCAGTCAACTTTAATATAGGAAAGTGATATGATATAGAAGCATGGGATTAAATCAATGAAAAAATAAAAATAAATAAAATGATCAAAGTATTAAATAAGTCTGAAAGACACCTGAATGTAGATTTTTTTTTTAGCTATTCTTTTTAACTACATTCTTACACTGTATATTGTATTGAGTGTTTGTCCGAAGAAGCAAGAAATAAACAAACTATTTGTTATAGATATTTGAAAAATAAATGGTGCAAAATGAGTGGAACTGCGTTTATATTTTAATTATGAACAGGTAAAATGAAAGCTGAACCTAATCAGTGTGAGGTTGTTAGATGTACTGTAAGAAGTTTTAATTAAGACATATTCAGTAATAAGCTAACTAGGTTTATAATATAAGCAGATAGAAACAATTATAATCATGAAAAAAAGGTTAATAACATTACATATGAAAATATTAAAACCCCAGAATCTGTTCTGATAGCAGTTTACTCTATAATGACTTGTCTTGTGTATTTTTGTGTTGTGTTACTTTGTTTTACTTATGGTCTTTGCACATCTGTTTCCCTTTTGTTTTTTGATATGTGTTTTGCACTTTGAGTCCTTTGTGCCATGCTTCCGTATTGTCCTGTGCTCCATCACAGTCCTGAACAAATGACATTTCATTCCCCTGTATACAAGTATATGACTGGAATGACAATAAAGGTATGCTTGATGTGAGGAAAACATAAAAGCAAAAGCCTGAAAAAAGCCTGGATCAAAAAAACAGAAGGTAAACATGTAATATTTCAAGAGAAGATTTTTCAGAGAAAGCTCAGATGGAATATATGTACTGTTAAGAAATGTGAATTAGCATGTACTTAAGTACTATAGTTGTACAACGATGCAGCTGTTTTTATATACAAGCAGCTAATATAGTACTTCAAAACTATTTCACTTGTGCATGATATGACATGGCATACTCCTATTTACAACTAGCTACAGTACTCGTCTTCATATCTATTTATTTGTTTATTGTTAATTAATCATCATATGTCCATCTATGCTCCATGTAATGCATCACATAGTATTTGTTACTAACGGTGATAAAATACAGTCCACTGTAGTTTTATTATTTTCTTTTTCCATATATGTACCATTACATATATATATATTAGGTACTGGAGTACTGATATTTAGTTTCTATTCAATAAGCTTCTATGTACTTCTGTGCCTATGAAATGTGTATGACCTGTTTGTGAGCAAGGTGCTCTTTGATAAATATGTCTCCCACATGTCAGTTATTCATTTATATTTATTCTTTGTGTAGATGTGCTTAAAAAAAAGAAGAAGAAGCAGTATACTGTACATTTATCGTAGTGAGCACTGGAGGGTCAAGGGATTTGTCAAGGGCCCAACTCTGACCCTATAGCAGTCCTGTGATTTGAATTCAACATTCTAGTCACAGAAAATGAACTAGCATGGCCTGCCTTTTGGGCTTAATTCAGGTGTGACAGCAGCAGCAAGGGAAAGGGTGTGCACTGGCATGTCTACCAAGTCAGAGAGCTGGTATGTGATTTTTTTGTCTGCATTAGTTAACTTCTAATAGCACTAATATCAGAAACTGCCACTGGTGACAAGAAATTATATTACATTATATATTTATAATGTAATTTCCTGTTTAAAAAAACCCTCTATTGTACCTTGTTCCCTCCAGACAACATGAGCAATTTTGGCTTGCTACAACAAAAAAAAACAGCAACCAATATTCAGGACTCAATAGTACGACAGCGTTTTAGTGCCACATAAAAATAATAATAATAATAATAAATTAACATTACGAGAATAAAGTCGTAATATTCTGAGAATAGGCTCAAAATTACGAGAATAAAGTGGTAGCATTATGAGATTAAAGTCATAATATTTTGAGAAAAAGTCAAAATTATGAAAAAGAAAAATCACAGTATTGCAAGAAACAACGCTGTTCCAGTAGATTCTATGCAAGAAATGTATGTGGAGGATTTAGTTAAATTCTACTTTAGGAATGGATTTAGCAATAAAGAAATCCTTGGTCTTTTGGCACATCAACACGGGGTTATAATTAGCATCCGGACACTCTGAATTTATTCAGGAGGAAAAAAAAAACAGACATTCAGGAAATTGCCTCTTTTGTGCAACTGAAATGGCAACCAGTGGTCGACTCCAAGGATATTGATGGTTACATCTGCATGCTGTTCGAAGAGGATATGTTGCTTCTCAAGAGACTATGAGGATGATAATTAAAGAAATCGACCCTGAAGGAGTGGGAGAGTACAATACTAACACTGACCCCAAAGTAATTGCAGACTACTACATTTTCACTGTAACCCACGTTGGGAGTTGTTCCAAGCGATTGCGTGCTGACCCAGGACAGGAACGGAAAATGGACACGTCAAAGACATGCAGATTTTCCTGCGCAGGAACCACACGGACAGTTATGCAGGAGTGAAAAGTTTCATGTATGGATGCAGCACGGCAAATCAGCGCATAGAGGCATGGTAGAGTATCCTGCTTAAACAAAGTGGACAGTTTTGGATGGATGATAGGCATTTGATAGCAGATGATAGGCATTTCTCTGCTGATTTCTGGGACAAAAATCTTATACAGTTCTGCTTCCTCAACCTTGTCCAGGTACGTACGAACTAAGTTACTGTACTATTAATGTTATTGCCTCTAAATTGTGAATCAAAAGTAGATTACATCTATAGGCCAATCATACTACAATCATATCCACTTTGGTCATTTAAAAGGTATAGATAAACACCTGGATTGAACTATTATGTAAAGTATAAAGTGTTGTTTACGCTGGTTTGTATATATATATATTTACTACTGCAGTAAATTAAATAGTTAAAATGATGTTAAACATGACATTTTTAGTGTCAAAATTCATGAACAATAATACATTAATTTAAATAATTGTTATTGTGCATTAGCTAGTTGTTTTTTTTTTTAACTTTTAGATTGTATATGTATGGTGGTGGTTCTGCGGCTTAGTCTACATCCAGTTCAGTCATGGATTTCTTTATTTTCATGCAGAATGAACTTGATGAAGTTGTGAGAACATGGAACACCCACCAAATAAGACCACAACCAGGCCAGGGAATGCCTGGAGTTCGCCCAGTTCTGATATTCTCTATGCCAGAAATTCACGGTACAGGGGAAGTCAAACTCAAATCTGTTCTCTCAGAGGAAGTGGCTGTTTGCAATGAGGAGAACACCCCAAAGGGGCAGTACCCCTGTGACAAGATTGTGTTTGAGCTCTGTGCACTTCTTATGGAGGAAAAAGGATTAACTGCTCCTGTGGACCCATGCCATGCAGCTGAACTGTACATTCTGTTAATAAATGAGATACTAGAGAATACCTAGAAAGAAACAATTTTAATGTTTGTATTATAATGAAAGGATAATCAAATTTGAGCTCAGATCTTAAGACTCAGACTGTACTACAAAACAAACAATATTATGCTAATATATTGTATTATTTTTGAGCTCTGAGTGTAATAAACATTTTAATAAAACGCAGTTGTGGTGTATGCTTATAGAAACACATGTACAGTACACCAGTAACCAACAGTAATCAACAAAAACTAGCAGTGCACTATTAGAGGCTAAACATGCAAAATATTTAATATAAATGCACATTACAGATTTAACATTTCATAACATTACGTTCAAAAAACATCAGGTTGACATCTATGAACAGTAAGTATATATGCAAGCCTCATAGTGACTGCAGGCAGCATTTCAAAAAGCTGCTAAGAACTCTCTGATGCACCTTTTTTGAAGTAGAAACTCTGTTTCTACTTGAACATTTTATAACATTCAATATGAGTATATGAATATGAATCAATAGGTAAACATACCATGTAGCATGAACACGAGTTTTCTCAAACCATAAAGTTGTTTACTTTTACCAAGACCTCCCATTTCTCTCTCATCATTGTGGCTTAGCGGTTAAGGCTCTGGGTTACTGATCGGAAGGTCACGGGTTCAAGCCCCAGCACTGCCAAGCTGCCACTGTTGGGCCCTTGAGCAAGGCCCTTAACCCTTTCTGCTCCAGGGGCGCCGTATCATGGCTGACCCTGCGCTCTGACCCCAACCTCCTGACAGGCTGGGTTATGCGAAGAAAACAATTTCACTGTGCTGTACTGTATATGTGATCAATAAAGACTCATTATCATTGTATAAACACCACATATACAGTGTATTTGCACAGTTACCACGTGCAAAGCCTCAAACAGTGTGAAAGGGTGTTCTGCGCTTTGATATGTTTTCAAGCATGAACCTGCTTTTTCTTCAGAATTCTACATTCATGAGCATTGAGGGTGTTAGTAATGACATTCTAAGTTTACAAAGATGTCCAAAGATGTCCAGCTACACAATGTCCATGACCCAGATGTTACTTTCCAGAACACAGTTAAATTCAGCATGGAACTGTGGGAAATTGTCATAGGAGTCTGAGAGTTCTAGGACCATCCCACAGGTACATCCAATTGGCCTTCTAGTGAAATCTGCCTGGACAGTGAACTCCACCTGAATCTCAAAAATCTGCTGAGGTTGTCTTCATCAATTTCCCTGATATACCTTTTCAAGTGGTTGGCAACCTCTGCTTGATTTCCTGACATTCCTGCTGGGAATTTCAACAGCCCAGTCACCTTTTTCTGTGTAGACTTCAGGTCTTTGTATAGCTGTTAAATTTCTTCATGACTTGGAGAGATCTGGCCTTTTGTGACCTCCCTCTGTCAACAACGAACATTGGGTTTCTGTATGAGTTCCTTGTGAGCAATTTCATCAACTATTCCTGGCAGAGAGAAAGTGACCTAGTGACCCTCCTCCTGCATTCATAAGTGTTCATGATTTCCAGAAGGTCATCCATGTTAACTTAGGAAAAGTCATCAAGTGCTTGATAAAGAACATCTCGTTCATGGCAGCTCTAAAAATTAAGGAATGTTGCCTTTAGGTCTGTATATACAGCCCCAAACAGCATCTCCTCAAGAAATGGTGGCACAAGCTCGATGGGCATGTATCTGCAATCTTTAAACCCATTAAGAAGGACTCGCCCCACAGCTTTCCATTTGTCAGTGCTGAAGTCATGCCTGAGGAAAGACACATTTACAGATGTTCTGACAGTGCACTGTTCAAAGACCTTCTGGTCTTATTTCTGTACACATCATGAAGGACACCTGCAACACTACCTGCTTCCTTTGAGTTATTGGGAAGTATATGTCTCACTGTCAAGGACTGGGTGACAATCTCGTGGTCAGAAAATGCCTCTATCATGTCATTGAGGCTATTTGAGTAGTGTATGGTTAAATTCCTATTGGGCAAAGCACTACGAGCACTTTGTGGTGAGTCACAAGGCTCATGCATCACTGTGTCATTAAGAGAATCTCCGTCAGTATGTAGTTGTGGACCAAATGCGATCTCGAGGTCACTGTTGACATTGAGCACCATGCTTGCAAGATGGTCTTGTAAGTAATGTATGCTAATGTCTTCGTTGGAAATAAAGAACACATCAGGAAGGGTGTCCTAAAGCTCACTTAACTCTAGTTGAGTAGACCAGCCATCACCTTCATCAACTTCAGCAGAAATGTTCAGCAGAAATGTTTAGTTCACCAGAAATGTCCAGAAGAAATGTTCAGCAGAAATGTTTAGTTCAGCAGAAATGTTTAGTTCAGCAGAAATGTCTAGTTCCACAGAAATGTTCAGCAGAAATGTTTAATTCAGCAGAAATATTCAGCAGAAATGTTCAGCAGAAATGTTCAACAGAAATGTTTAGTTCACCAGAAATGTCCAGCAGAAATGTTTAATTCAGCAGAAATATTCAGCAGAAATGTTCAGCAGAAATGTTCAACAGAAATGTTTAGTTCAGCAGAAATGTCCAGCAGAAATGTTTAATTCAGCAGAAATGTTCAGCAGAAATGTTTAGTTCAGCAGAAATGTTCAGCATAAATGTTTAATTCAGCAGAAATGTTCAGCAGAAATGTTCAACAGAAATGTTTAGTTCAGCAGAAATGTTTAGTTCAGCAGAAATGTCTAGTTCCACAGAAATGTTCAGCAGAAATGTTTAATTCAGCAGAAATATTCAGCAGAAATGTTCAGCAGAAATGTTCAACAGAAATGTTTAGTTCACCAGAAATGTCCAGCAGAAATGTTTAATTCAGCAGAAATATTCAGCAGAAATGTTCAGCAGAAATGTTCAACAGAAATGTTTAGTTCAGCAGAAATGTCCAGCAGAAATGTTTAATTCAGCAGAAATGTTCAGCAGAAATGTTTAATTCAGCAGAAATGTTCAGCAGAAATGTTCAGCAGAAATGTTTAGTTCAGCAGAAATGTTTAGTTCCACAGAAATGTTCAGCAGAAATGTTTAGTTCAGCAGAAATGTCTAGTTCCACAGAAATGTTCAGCAGAAATGTTTAATTCAGCAGAAATATTCAGCAGAAATGTTCAGCAGAAATGTTCAACAGAAATGTTTAGTTCAGCAGAAATGTCCAGCAGAAATGTTTAATTCAACAGAAATATTCAGCAGAAATGTTAAACAGAAATGTTTAGTTCAGCAGAAATGTCCAGCAGAAATGTTTAATTCAGCAGAAATGTTCAGCAGAAATGTTCAGCAGAAATGTTTAATTCAGCAGCAATGTTCAGCAGAAATGTTCAACAGAAATGTTCAGCAGAAATGTCCAGCAGAAATGTTCAACAGAAATGTCCAGCAGAAATGTTCAACAGAAATGTTCAGCAGAAATGTTTAATTCAGCAGAAATGTTCAGCAGAAATGTCCAGCAGAAATGTTTAATTCAGCAGAAATGTTCAGCAGAAATGTTCAGCAGAAATGTTTAATTCAGCAGAAATGTTCAGCAGAAATGTTCAACAGAAATGTTCAGCAGAAATGTTCAGCAGAAATGTTTAATTCAGCAGAAATGTTCAGCAGAAATGTTCAGCAGAAATGTTTAGTTCAGCAGAAATGTCCAGCAGAAATGTTCAGCAGAAATGTTTAGTTCAGCAGAAATGTCCAGCAGAAATGTTCAGCAGAAATGTTTAGTTCAGCAGAAATGTCCAGCAGAAATGTTCAGCAGAAATGTTTAGTTCAGCAGAAATGTTCAGCAGAAATGTTTAGTTCAGCAGAAATGTCCAGCAGAAATGTTTAATTCAGCAGAAATGTTCAGCAGAAATGCTTAATTCAACAGAAATGTTCAGCAGAAATGTTTAGTTCAGCAGAAATGTTTAGTTCAGCAGAAATGTCTAGTTCCACAGAAATGTTCAGCAGAAATGTTTAGTTCAGCAGAAATGTCTAGTTCCACAGAAATGTTCAGCAGAAATGTTTAATTCAGCAGAAATGTTCAGCAGAAATGTTTAATTCAGCAGAAATGTTCAGCAGAAATGTTCAACAGAAATGTTCAGCAGAAATGTTTAATTCAGCAGAAATGTTCAGCAGAAATGTTCAACAGAAATGTTCAGCAGAAATGTTTAATTCAGCAGAAATGTTCAGCAGAAATGTTCAACAGAAATGTTCAGCAGAAATGTTTAATTCAGCAGAAATGTTCAGCAGAAATGTCCAGCAGAAATGTTTAATTCAGCAGAAATGTTCAGCAGAAATGTTCAGCAGAAATGTTTAATTCAGCAGAAATGTTCAGCAGAAATGTTCAACAGAAATGTTCAGCAGAAATGTTCAGCAGAAATGTTTAATTCAGCAGAAATGTTCAGCAGAAATGTTCAGCAGAAATGTTTAGTTCAGCAGAAATGTCCAGCAGAAATGTTCAGCAGAAATGTTTAGTTCAGCAGAAATGTCCAGCAGAAATTTTCAGCAGAAATGTTCAGCAGAAATGTTTAGTTCAGCAGAAATGTTCAGCAGAAATGTTTAGTTCAGCAGAAATGTTCAGCAGAAATGTTTAGTTCAGCAGAAATGTTCAGCAGAAATGTTTAGTTCAGCAGAAATGTTCAACAGAAATGTTTAGTTCAGCAGAAATGTTCAACAGAAATGTTCAACAGAAATGTTCAGCAGAAATGTTTAGTTCAGCAGAAATGTTCAGCAGAAATGTTTAGTTCAGCAGAAATGTTCAATAAAAATTAAACTGGAAAAAAAAGACCAGCCATCACCTTACATTGAATCTGAATCAGAGACATCACTAGCCTGGTCAGGTTCAACCCTAGACTCTTCAGTCAAGTTCATTTTTGGATGAGTTGCTATATAAAAACGCAACATGGGAAGTTTGACAGTATTGTAAATCCTTCCAACTGCGAGATCCTTGGGGAGAGGATTTTGCTTGAAGTCCCAAACTTCACATTCAAAATCAGACTCTTGACCTTTGGTGGAACTTCCATTGTGAAAGAATAATGCCTTTCCTTCTTTTAGTATGTCATCATAACCTGCCTGAATATTTTTCTGTAGTTTTCTAACCCCCCCCCCCCCCCCCCCACACACACACACACACACACACACACCTTGCCTTGCTTGCACCTGCTATATTGCTTCATTTTCATTGTGAAGCCATCCAATTTCAATATTTCATGTGCATGATTTTGCTTTGCAGCTTGCATTTTTGTTGGCTCTTCATCATCCTCATTTCTCTCCTTTCTAAGCTTCAATTTCTCAAAAGTTCTCTTTGCAGATGGTGTCTGATGCCTGCAAAAATGTATCAGGGCAATCCTGTCTCCATATGAGGAAGGTACTTTGCCAGTTCTGAATCTTCCATAAGCAGGATGACTTCTCTGTCAATCTGTGAAAGGAAAGGGACAAGCATGCACAAGAAAATCATATTGCTTCATAACAGCTGAAAGGACATGTTATTAAAGAAGCAAACCAAATGTAAAATCTGGTCACTCAAATTAGATACAGTAGTAGGTGCATGCTTAAAAGGGATATTACAAAAGCTCAGAAAGTTATGTTATTGTTTACCTGACAGGGAATGGTCTTATAACAGAAGGATACAAAAATACCATTTAAATAAACATTTATGTCCTTATTATTTTTATTATGTTAAAAATTTTATTAGTTAGTTAGACCATATTCGATGTACCTAATGACTTATCATAAATTAACCAAAACACTATACCTTTTGCTGTTCCATTACTGTAATTGATGCCTTACTCAGAGATGCCTCGATTTCTCTGGAAATTGAAAACATTAGGAACATCTGTGTTTTCCTCCATCATGGGGCTGCAAAGAACAGAAGTGTTGCTTTTAAATATGATAACTTTGGTAAGGCTAGTGGGAAAATAGAGGGAAAATAGAGGTGTTCAAACATTCAAGCATAAAACAAATATTTAAAAAATGTGGCAAAAAGCCACATAAACAGAATTAATTAAATAAAATGAGATGCATTTATTCAAAGTTTGCCAGTTGCCCAAGACATATTCTAAGATGATTGTCTTATTTTATGTAGAAAGTGTGCTGATGTGAACTAAATATTGCAGATAGCACCAGAAAATATATGGCATTAGGAATATCTTTGAACACAGTAGACAACTTTTTAAAACTCAACTAAAATCATGCTGTGTCATGGTTTTGGATTAGTAATGATTCACATTAAGGTCTCCTTAACTACATTATTTAACACATTAATTAACATGAACTAACCACAGACTTCAGTATTATTAAATCATAAGTAACTTTAACCAAAAAAAATATTAACACCTGTACTGAACTGCATTAAATAATAAAACAAATAAGGAAAATAACAAACACCTGGATCAACCAAAATTTAAATCACATAAATGAGTAAAACTAAGCCTGCAGTGAGCAATGTGAACCATCACCTTAATGAACATGTTTATGGTTGTTAAGTGGGAAAATTCAGAACTGAAGCTGAATACCAAGTTACACCTGGACTTGAGTAAAGGAACATTTTTGCTAACTTATGCGAACTTTATTTTCAGTCATGGACTGAATAAATATTAACCAATCTTGTTGTATTTCATTAACATTTAAACAAACATCAATTAATATGTGTGTTAACTTTTTAACTTATGATGTATTAATGCTAACTTATGCAGTCAATAATTTAAATTAAGAATTGAATAATTTCACTTCATATCTATTACTGGGATTTGAAGGATCTGGCCTGGAGTACCTTTAGCATTATAACCAAAAGCAAACAACACATTTTTCCCTATCACTGGATGAATATAGAGTGTTCATGGTTTACTCCTCATGAAGATAGTGTGATAGTCAGTTATGCGTGTAGTCTTTCTTTTCCCACTCGAGCTGGTTGGTGTGGTGTGACAAGATGTATTCAGCTGCTACTTCTACTTACTCTTTGTTTTATTGCAAAACTCAAAGCATTATATGATTATAATTATTATATTGATAAATGTTCATGCATTCAATGGCCACCTTATTAGTTCCCTCTATCTTGTAGCTACTGAAACCTATATGTAGGTTAACATGTTATAATGTAAACTTACACAAAGGTGCACTTTGAAGAAGTATAGTTATACAGGTTGTTGTTTTTGGTAGACAGTCAATTCTCAATCCAGTGGTGGCATTGAGGTTTTTGTTGCTGTAGCTGATGCACTCACAAACATGTTTTATGGGCATGGCATGATTTTGTTGAATTTGTCTTTTGGGAACACAGTTTACAGACTGGTGCTTCTAACAAAATTTTTTTTTTTTTTTTTTTTTTTTTTTTTTTAAACATCTTTGGCAGAAACCTGTATTTCACACATGACATCGAGGTACATTCTAATCTTTGAAGCTTTTCAGTGCTGATAATATGAACATGAATTAACAGAATATGAATTTTTCTGATGTCTTTCTTGTCAGTGTAAACCCTCAGAATCCTTTTCCTATTATAGGTTGGCAAGCTGATGCAATATTCTGCCCTAAAATTGGAAATGACCTTATAGTATTATCCCATTAGAAGTTATATATCAAAATTTATATAAAAATCTGCCAATAGCAGATAACTAAACATGAGGATATTTGTGCAGGTGCAAAGCTAGTATAAAGCTAATATATTGCTCCTTTGGTTGCATGTGAGTCCATATTTTTCCTACCCCTCATTTTATTTTTACTGTTAAAATATAATGGCCGCTGTACTTTGGTGTACTCTCTCTCCATTACACCAAGCACACATGGGCACTGGACTGAATGCCATGTACTCCAGTAATTATCATCACTAAATGAGAAAGAGAGAAAATAAACAGCTATATCACAATAAAAATATAATGAAGCATAACCATGTCTGTTTGATCTAAAAACACTAACACAACACAGAATAATTGGATGAATAATGAATATAAGTTTTTCATTATGTGGGATGAACATTAATTGCGAAATGTCGCTTGTATCAAATCCAGGGTTAGTCCACAGGGCCATATCCTTTCCTGATTCACTGGATAGAGTGTGGCTCTCATGTGAGCTCATAGTGTAGTCATTAAAAATGAAGTTCTGAAAGGTAGAACAGCAGAATCTGGTTTTCTCAGCTTTCATGAATAAACTGTAAGCAAAATGCCATTTGTGGACTATAACATATTGGGCATGTTTGTGCAAATTGGCAAAGTATATAAAAAATGATCCAAGCTTACGATCACTGACCTGCCAACTAAGTCTCGAAGGACATTGTTAGCAAATGACTGAAAACTGATGGGGGTTGGTCAGGCCATAAGCCTTGGCAAGGCCTCCCCTGAAATTATGTGCATATCCAAGATTCAGTGTAATAAATAAATTAATAAATATCCTGTAGTAATATATATATATATATATATATATATATATATATATATATATATATATATATATATATATATATATATATTGATAGACAAATGTCAGAGGAAATAAGTTTACTGATTGATGGAAATCTAAATGAATAGACTAGTTGACTATGTAAGATTTTAATCTTTTTGTTATTTTACCCTGTCTGCAAACAGATAAATCAGGATTAAGAGCTTAACAAATTTAATTGGTATAGCATAATAACTTTCATGAACAATCAAGAGTGTATGATATTGGGATTACCATATTATTGATATTAGAATGCTACTAAAGCAGCTTCACATTTTTTTTTTTACATTTACAACATTTGTTTTATGTATCTTATAAATATACTTGAATGTGCACAAAATAAAGATTCATCAATTTACGGCAACAAATGCCTTTACACAATTGTATTTTAATAACTGGGGAAAGAAGAAACACTATCACAGAAGTACATACTATAAACAGATCTCTCAAATAATGACACCCAGGCCAATACAAATGGCTTACATGAACTTAATAAAGAAATTCTTAACGCCGCTAAAACCATAACAAGATAATTTCATATCATCAAAACATTTCACCAGAGCAGTGATCCTGCACGACACCCTAGGTTTAAGAGAACTATAAAAATGTGAGGTTTTTTGATACATAAAGTATAGAAGCTAAAAAAACGGTAAACGGTGCACTTAATAGCGCTTTTATCCAAAGTGTTATGAAACGGGAGTAGAGGCAGAAGCAAGCGCAGATCAACATCTTTATTTTCAAACAGAAGTCAATAAACAAGAAACGCGGTCTAGACAGGAATAGATGATCTAGGTTTAAACATGGAACTGGATGCGAGGCATGGAACAGGAACCGGACACGAAAACAAGACCGCGTGGCATACTTAACGCATTCACCATTACATTCACTTGTTCAAGGAATACTGTGCAACGTGCACAGTAACACGAGGGCTTTAAATAACAAACATAATCACTCTTGACCATAGACATCTGGGACCAATAATGACACACCCTCGAACATCAACCAATGCTTAAACAGGAAGAGAACAAAACCAAAACAAAGGCACGTGTCCATAGGAAACAGTTCCTCCTGTAATCTCGTGCATGTGTGGCCTCTGCAGTCGTTGGGCTGCATCAGCGCCGCAGCGCCATCTGCCGGTGAGGTCATGACACAAAGCGCTTACATAATGTCTCATTCACCCAGTCACACACATAATCACACACCAATGGTAGTAAAGCTGCCATGCAAGGCACTAACTTGCCATTGGAAGCAACTTGGGCATGTGGAGTCATGCAGGCCGTTAATCGAACCGCCAACCCTACGATTAGTGGACAACCCGCTCTACCAACTGAGCCACAGCCAGCCCCAGCTACAATACTCGAAGATAACATTATAACAAAAAGGCAAAAAAGGTGGCTTGTGGTTTTGTGCTGAATCAGCCCAGAAGGTTAATAGCTTAGGGCATAGCAGGTGGAACAAATGATGTCAATTAAGATATCCATTGATTTTATTAGTGCCTAGTATGTAATCTGAGCCTGCACAATTGCCAAATGAATCCACAGAATAATTAATTAATAGTTCTCTGTCAGTCAATATTAAATGAATCGTTTTCAATTATAATGTAGAAAGATATGATAAATATGAAAGATATGATGACATTTATCCATGATAAACCACACGTTCCGTGGACCAGAATGTTGCATTCAAGCACATAGCAAAGTATTACAGAAAAGTAGAAAAATGTTTGTATGTCATTAAAGAAAGCAGCATATTACATAAGAGACAACTTTTCATACAAAAAAAAAACACAATGAAGGCTGCTGCATTTTGCTGCAAAAATAAGAAGCGAGTGCAACAGTCGAAGTCTCCAGAAGAACCGTTGCTGATTCTGCAAGATGCTCAATAAAACTTATCAGCTAAGTTCCTTATAAAACTGCACAAACTCTACAGGAGACTACTGTTTTTATTTTTTTGTCGCACACACAATATGTATGAAAACTCTTTTAATACAGTCTGCTAAAAATTGTTAATTTCCCCTGTGTATGGAGACTTTTGGGACACCCTGCAATATCTAGAAAACTGAAACTATGCAAAATTGTATATTTTAGTTTCTTACAACACCAATCCAACGATAGTATATGACACATTAGCTGACATTTGATCAAATATAGTGAAACCTTCATTAATGTTCCTGTTATAAAAACCTGTGAAAGAGGTATTTTACATGTATTGAGAAAGGGCACTTCTAGTTAGAGAGCAAACAAATACAACATTGTTAGTCAAGTTAGTTCCTGTACCACTTAGTTCTCTTACAAGCAGCTCTGCCTTGATCTTCTTAAATTGATGTAGGTCATATAGGTTTCTCATTACACCATCAAGAGAATACGAGCATTTCTCTCCAATGAGCTCGTTCAGTACTTCTTCAGTCACTTGTCATCTCAAAATTGGATTAATGCAAGTCTCTCCTGGTAGATCTTCCCCTGTGCACCATCAGAACCCTGTACCTGATCCAGAAAGCAGTTGTATGTTTTGAGTCTCCACAACTTCTCCCACATCATCTCCTTGTTGTAGTCTCATCACTAGCTTTAGTAGAACACTGATGCTTGCCTATAAAAAAAAAAAAAAAACAGGGCCAACTCTTACCTACTTGAAGACTCTGATCAAACCTCAATCTGAACAATGTTCTATTTAAGCCATCAACATGACTCAAGTAAGACATGCATCAAGACTCTTTTCTTTGCTGGGACACAGTAGTGGAATAAATTTCCTCCGGGAGTCACTGGCATTCATTAAACAAAGCCAACCCCTTCACTTAGCACATAAATGAGCATTAAACATATGGTGGATTTTAGCTTAGTGGTATTTTTAGAACATGGCTTATTTTTACTAACACAAAAATATGTTTGTTTTTTAAACGGAATCTAAAAAAGCACTTCAATAAGTCACTCTAGATCTTCCAAAGGCTGTAAATGTAAATATATCTCAAATTAAATCTTTAACTGTTAATATTAAACTTCCGCCCTGCTGGCTGGTAATCATACATGGACTGAGCAGTCCATAACCAAGTACAGTATATGAGTGTGTTCCATACTGTGCAAAAACACACTTGGATGTGGAAGATGAGTAAATTTGTGAACACTGGATCACCCGTTCCAAATAGATGTTTCTGGGAGCTCGTAATGTAGTTTCAGCTCTTTCAAGTTATGATTATTATAACTGTCAAAGCAATATTACAATTCACTCATGCATCCTAATTCCTCAAGATCTTGAAAGAAAAGCAGTACATGGTATTTCATGGTATTGAGTACATGGTATTGAGTACACCCGTCACATTTTTGTAAATATTTGATTGTATCTTTTAATGTGACAACACTGAAGAAATGACATGTATCTTATTCAGTCTGGCTAGGATATTAATCCTGTGGCCACTGGTAATAATATCCTGATGTTAAACACGAATTATGAGCACAGTAACAAGATCGGAAAATTTATAGACAAGACAGTAAATCACTTAGCTTTAGAAGGGCTCTATTAAATACACCAGCTTCAACTGAGACCTAGAGGTGATTATTTGCATTTCCAATTGTTGGAGATTCGTCAGAGGGCTGGTTGCTTTTGAGCGGTGTCTAAGAGAACCTATCGGAATGGTGAATGGAGTGGAGTCTTGTAGGCTTGACGGCAGTTCTTCTGGTTCTTTCCCGACTGGAGTTAGGAAGCTTTGCCGAAACCAGTTCACCCAGATGTTAATTGTAGAACCCTCTTGCAGATGTTTGTTGAAGAGAAAACTCCTGAATAAGTTGAGTGGAGAACTCCTGGAAGATGCTGGTTGAAAGAACTCCTTAAGATGTGGGTTTGAAGAAGACTTTTGCAGCTGTTAGTTGATGATGACTCCCTGAAGATGTTGTTTGGGGAGTACCTTATGAAAAATGTTGGTAGAAGAGAACTCATTGTTTCCATGGGTTTTAATTCTTCCGAGCTGGGCGGAACCCCGGTTTTACTCCAATAGGCATGAAGTTTGGGCGGGGTGTAGCTACCTTCGCCACCCAAGATTTTACTCAGTCCATGGTCTTAGTGGTCACATAATTTCATGGCTTCTCCTTTCTTCTTTTTATTGAGTGTGGATCAAACATTTAGTTCCAACTGTTGCTGCCCATACCGAACAACATTCTCTCCAATTTTCCTTACTCTCATCTTTCAGGAAATCACTCAAGGAACACACAAATAACAAATAAGACATACAGGGTAACACATAGAAGAAATTAGGCAATTTCTGTTGTTATTACAGTATCTTGCAGTCCTTGGTCTTTTAGAATATATGAGGCGTCCAGAAGCAGTTGGTGACTGGTGTGATAAAGACCGTGATAAACAAAATCAAACCGGGTAAGAGAACAAAGGGGCCTCACCTGTGTTGATTGTTCTTGGGGCCTGTTTTTTTGAGTCACGCCCCATTCAACAAACCCCCCCCCCCCCCCCCCCCCCCCCCCCCCAAAAAAAAAAAAAAAAAAAGTCATCAGCTGAGGGACAGGGCTTTCATCTTGTAGGCCAGCAGCCTAGATCAATGAGTTTTACAATAGGTTTGCTAATCTGTGATGGATCATCCATTGTTCACAGGATAGTGAGAACCTAACAATCTGCCATGAGATGTAATTGGCTTGGTGCCCCAAAGTGTGCAGACAGGGACTCATGAATTAAGGCTCATGTGAAGGGGTGATCTTATGCTTATGATCATGTGCACTGAGGTCTGCACTACACTAGCAAATTATGCTACTTGCATTCACACCTCTTTTCTAAGAGGTCTAGTGTATATGTTATGGCATACAGTAGTAATATTTTGACTTGTTACCTGGAGTACAATCACAATATGGTGGTCACAAGGCATTGAGACTGCACCTGTGCTGTGACACTGCTGGAACACAGACTAAATAGGGCTTCCCTCATCGCCTACTTACCACTTTTACCACCCACAGATTGACATCATGTTCAGCTATTTACAGGTTGAGGACAGGCAGAGTGGTAATATGTGGAACACACACTGTGAAATCTGTATGCATTTGGCAGTTTGTTGTACTGCAGCTCTAGATGAAGTAATTACTATAAGCTTAAAGTGTAAGGTTTATTTATCCCTTTTGACAAATTTTCATCTCAATATAATAGGACATAAGTAAAAGGAAATAAGTAGAAATGGATGACAATAATGATTATTGGGATGCCTCCACTTCCAACAAGTCCAGTCTTCCTTGTTACTAATGTATACAGCTGAAATACCCTTAAAATATAATTCAAACAAGAAGAAAACTATTGAAGAAAAACTATTTAACCTTGCTGTGACCTTGACCCTGTTTTTTGTCAATTTCAAAATAAAAAAAAGTTCATCTGTTGGTTGCAGTGATAATTCTGTATAAATCCAATCAACGTTCATGCTTGAGATATTGCACTAAGCAGAATCTCAGATGGACACATGGATGGATGGACTAACTTATTTTTATTTTAGAAACATATTTCTATAACAAAAGTTTATGTTTGTTTCCATAATGTGGTAGCCTAGAACCTACTTACATAATGCTTAATTATAATGTGTTTTATGTATAATATTGTATAATGTGTATAATTATTTATATATATATATATATATATATATATATATATATATATATATATATATATATATATATATATATATATATATATATATATATATAGTGTTTTAGTGTTTTGTGAATTGTATGTGCATTTTATATTTGTGAAGTGACCTTGGATGTCGTGAAAGGCACTTTTTTAAAATTAAATGTCTTCTTCTTATTATTATTATTATTATTACATCATCATCATCATTATCATAATCATAATATAAATAACATTAATAATCCATTTTCTGTACCATTTACTCTACACAGGGGTGTGAAGGGTCTGGAGCTTATCCCAGGGGACCAAGCCATTGCTAGGCACAATTGCACTCACATTCTAAAGTTAATCTGGGCCTTTTTTCTTGTCAGTTTCGTAAATTAGTATTGGTTAGTTATTATTAGATTCCACTGTGTATTTGCTTGTCTGAGTTCACATTTAAATATCTTTGAATGAGTCTTTGGAGTTTCTGAACTGAAAATAACAATTTAATCATATGCTCATATCCTTCTTTGTATTTAACCATTCTCTTTTACTAAAGAACCCTTGGAGAATTTGGTTTTACCCAAAGTGTGTGTTTTTGGTCATTGTCCTCCTACATCCTGCTTTCTTCTTCGTGTTGTCTAGGGGAGTTTTTCATTTCCACTGTTGCCTCTAGCTTGCTCATTAGGGATGTGGGTCTACGTCCAGATTTCAGTCAAGCTGTTTTGCAAAAATGTCTGCTTTTAAAAGCACTGCACAATATATTTCAATGGAATTGAAATGAACTAAATTAAAAGCAGCCACATTATCAATAACATTGTAATCGTTAAGCTTGAACTCTACAGCCTTTTTGTACTGCTTAGCAAGTCCTGCTTTAGCAAAAAAACAAAAACAAAAAAAAAACCCAAAAAACAAACAAACAACCTTATACCATGCTGATTTATTCTCTTTATTATTTATACACAGACACCTGCCTATATTCTGGAGAGGTGTATTGCTTTGTTAAACTTTATGATTCAAAATACTGCAGTGCAGAATTGAACCTTTTAGCCTAAGCATTTTGGCAGCATATACAATTTTGCATAATCATCATGTTTACATCCATCTGTCTTCAGTCACTACATTACCCAGTATGAATTATGTAAGTATTTAATAAAATTATTGGGTATCCTCACTACAAACAGACAATCAATAATAGTATAGCAGAAGAGTAAGAACTATAAGCAAATCATAGCATAAAAGGTATTTATGCTTATTTATGACTGAAAAAAATTCTTTTGGAATAAGACACCTTTTCTTGATCAAAAGTAATGAATGTAAGTAAAAACAGAAAGGTGAACGCTCAACATGTTGTCTGGTGTAAAAAAAACAAAACAAAACAAAAAAAACCCACAAAATATAAAACTTTCCATCTTTCTTTCACACAAAATAGATGCCAGTGGCTAGCTCAATTGCTTACTAGTGGCTTGTGCTGCTTGAATTATTAATTAAAATTATTATTAGGGTGCATGGTGGCTTAGTGGTTAGCACATTCGCCTCACACTTCCAGGGTCACGGAGTGTGCGGAGTTTGTATGTTCTCCCCGTGCGGGGGTTTCCTCCGGGTACTTCGGTTTCCTCCCCCAGTCCAAAGACATGCACGGTAGGCATGTCTGGGCAAGAAGAAATGACTGATTGGCATGTCCAAAGTGTCCGTAGTGTATGAATGAGTGTGTATGTGATTGTGCCCTGCGATGGATTGGCACCCTGTCCAGGGTGTACCCCGCCTTGTGCCCCATGCTCCCTGGGATAGGCTCCAGGTTCCCCGTGACCCTGAAAAGAAGTAAGCGGTAGAAGATGGATGGATGGATGGATGTATAGCCCTTTTTACAATGGACATTGTCTCAAAGCAAAAATAATAGCCTGTATTTTTCTGTTCATCTGTCCACAGATATACAGTATCTCACAAAAGTGAGTACACCCCTCACATTTTTGTAAATATTTGATTATATCTTTTCATGTGACAACACTGAAGAAATGACACTTTGCAATTTGGACATTTTCACTTAGGGGTGTACTCACTTTTGTTGCCAGCGGTTTAGACATTAATGGCTGTGTGTTGAGTTATTTTGAGGAGACAGCAAATGTACACCGTTACACAAGCTGTACACTCACTACTTTACACTGTAGCAAAGTGTCATTTCTTCAGTGTTGTCACATGAAAAGATATCATCAAATATTTACAAAAATGTGAGGGGTGTACTCACTTTTGTGAAATACTGTATGAATGGCTTTTATTTTTATTTATTTTTATTTTTTTTACACAATTTAGGACTACTGTGAGGGGTGTACTCACTTTTGTGAGATACTGTATATCCCCTAAAAGACATTGTATTCTTTTGAAATCTACTTTCATCTCCAAAATGCGTCATCAGGGAAGAAAACTCAATCTGAAGACTGATGAATCACAGCTACAAAAGGCCAAAAATAAGCTTGTTTACACCAGGGGTTTTTGGTGTTGTTGTTTTTTTTGTTTTGTTTAGATTTTTTGGATGACAGTTTAATATGTACAATATAAATAATTAATATATACACCATACAGACAATTTGGGCATCTAATGATGTGTCTGGTTTATTTTTGTGTTTTAGTCTCATGATAAGATTGCACTGACTTATTTGGTTCTCATGTTATGAAACAACAAAGAATCAAATAATTATCATGCTTTAGCCAATGATGCAACAATAAACAGAGAGAGGTAAGAAACGCAGAATTCCCAAATGCAGCTAAGAGAAAAGAAAGTGGTCTTTGTTATTGTTTTAACTGTACATATTTCAACAAACTGTGCTTCAGCTACAGTATATCTTTAACTTTATTTTATTTAAGAGCTTAATGTATCTGTTTGTTCTGATGTGACAGAATCTTGGTATTAAAATGCAATATAAAACAAAACAAAATAAACGGCTGCTTTTAAAGCTGAAAGAAATCTGTTTAAACCCACAGAATGAATAGATGTATGGTGTGGAAACCCTTTTTTTTTGTCTCTAGCAAATGACAAACATGGATTCTTCAGTAAAGGCAAAGACTGAATCTTTTACTGAGATGATTAAATTATAAAATTATGTTCAATGAAAATGTGCAGTGAAAGTGTGCTCCATTTTGTTTCTTTAAAACTTGATTCTATAAAAGTGAAACATACTAATCAGAGAACTAAGAGCTAAGGGGACTATCAGTTCTGTGGGAGTTTTGGTGAGCATGGTAACCTTTCAATCATGAATATGCACACCTGAGATGTCATGTATGCTGGAAACACAGTGGACATCTCAATCACCTAATTGTTGTGCTGATTGAAAGGTGTTTTATCCACCAGCAGAGCACACTCCATAGAAAAGAAACAGCACATATGACCTTTTCGTGAGCTCCTGGGTGACTATTTTAGGATGTTTTACTGCATCCTCTAGCTCTTGAACCTGCTGCTGCTGATTGCTGATGTGTCTGGAGCTGTTGATGAAATCAAGGTGAGTAATTGTGGGATAATTCCTACCTGGAATTGGGGCAGATGGTACGGCTCTATTCATTAAACAAAAATATAAGCATGGCAGCCGAAGAGAGGAAAGATGTGCTGAGAAATATTTTGCAATTGGTTTATATGAGTACACATGTAGACATTTAACTGAACCTGTTGGAAAGCATCATGTGTTGAATAATATATATTGTACAACAGGCACTTTGTTAGGAATACATGTACACTTGCTTATTCAGGCAATCCAATCAGCCAATCATGTGGCTGCAGAGCAATGCATATAATGCAGATTCAGGTCAAGGCCTTCATTTATGTCAATCATCATAATGGGGAAGAAGTGATTTCAGTGACTTTGACCACGGCATGACAGGCAAGCTAGTTTTACTATTTCAGAAACTGCTGTATGTTGATTTTTTTTTTTTTTTTAAGACATCTAGTGAACAGCAGTTCTGTGCAAGGACAAGTGTTAGGTTACAGGAGAATGGCCAGACTGATTTGAGCTGACAGGAAGGCTACATTAACTTCAATAACCACTTTTTGCGACCATGGTGAGTAGAAAAGAATCTCAGAACACGCAAGCCATCGAACCCTAAGGCGAATAAGCTACAAAAGCAGAAGACCACATGGGGTCTTCTCCTGTCAGCCAAAAAATATCAATCTGATGACATATAACAGGTTCACTGAAATTGGACACAATAATTGGAATAATCTCACCTAGTCTTTTTGTAATCTTCAGCTGTCCAGATTTTTTCTTTAGTTTCTACACTGAATTCTATAGATTAGGGTAGAAGCATTGAAAGACACAAGTGGCAGGTTGATTTTTGTAAGGACTCCTCACTGGACTGCAATACCTCTCTCCAGACTCATGCTGAACTCTACTACTCATTAGGCCTGATTTGTTATTCCTGGGCTTTCCCCTATTTAAGCAGGCTTGGACTCTAGCTTCATTGCTCAGTCTTGAGCCAATGTTACCTGTTGCCTGCTGTAAGCTAATGCTGAGTAGTGCATGTTTATTGGGGCGCTTGTGTCCCCCCCCCCCCCCCCCCCCCCCATTGTTTCTCTTTTTGTCAGCAAAAACGCTATGTGGATTATCACTGCCTTCTTGCCTCTGCCCTTGGAGCAATTATTTGAGAAATAGCTCTTCCAGTAAAGTCAGTGACCTTGTACATGAGAGACCAGGGTTTGGTTCTCACCTAAGAGAGTTTCATTACAATTTCATAGGCTATAAATAGCTCTGATTCTTTCTATTTTTTTTTTTAAACACCAAGTGTCCAACATCTGAACATTATCAACACAAAAAAGCTGTTAATTGGGATTGTGACAGTACATATTTTTCAACAATCTGTTTAAATAAATATGTGACAAGACTGTGTAGTTCATTAGTTTGATATTTAGAAGCCAACACTTCCCGGCTGTGCTATAAATCTCACTTATTTCTCTTTTTGCATTCATAAATAAACATTTACTGTCAAAATAAAAAGTTTTAAATAAAGTTTCAGAAACACCTATGCATCTCTCCAGTAAGCTACAAGCTTTTGCCTTTAACAGCATCACCTTGGCACATAATGCATTGGCAGGTATACCAGCAATGAAGCTTTGTG
Source organism: Ictalurus punctatus (assembly GCF_001660625.3). Lineage (NCBI taxonomy): Eukaryota > Metazoa > Chordata > Actinopteri > Siluriformes > Ictaluridae > Ictalurus > Ictalurus punctatus. The sequence goes on along the minus strand of NC_030439.2, from coordinate 4,316,937 downwards.
TGCTTTGATTTGCACCCAGGGCTCCACATCAAGAAGAATACATACTGTTCCAGCAGGATCCTTGTGCTTTGCTCTTCTCTGCTTGCACCTATGGCACTTCTGCAGCCCAGTCATTTCTTCTTGCCCAAGTTGTGTTGCCATGGTGTCTAAGTACACTTCTCTAGCAATTTCACAGTTGAAGCTGTCATAAACTCATAATTACCATTACTATAATGTCACAGTTGCTTCGGGCATACAGTGTTTCCTCAGCTGAGGAGCACTGAATTTCATGAGTATTTGTAACGCTACATGATAAAATATTCATATTCTGTTTTAATTATGTATGAAACAGAATGCATGTAGTAGTGGCGTTCATTACTGCAATTGTTTTGTCACAGCTCGCAAGAAGAGCAAAGAGAAGAAATGTTATGTATTCTCACTTTTGTTAGTTGTATGTTTTGTTTAGTTTTTTCCTGTTGCATTCAGTGTTCAATGTTCACATTCATCTTTTTATTATTATTATTATTATTATTATTATTATTATTATTATTATTATTATTGTTGTTGTTGTTGTTGCTAAAATCACCATTCACTGACATTCCACAATTTAGGAGTTTGCTGAATATATTGTATTACTGGAGAAGAGTGGTGCTATTATGCACTTAAAATATTTTAAGGCACTTTTATTTTATTGTAATTGCTAGTCCAGCATTTAATAATTTAGGATGAGTGCTTTGTTTCTATAGTGATGCACTCAGCATTCAAATAATTACACCAGGATAGAGGTTAAGGAGGATTAATATGGTAAAACCATTCTGAAGTCCCCTCTATTCCTGTATTCAAATTCAAATAATCATTTCATAATTCACTTGACATTTTGGTATTTGTCATACATTGAGGTATCTTCAAGCTTAAAAGTTGGTGGAATATTTGTTCAGACTACTATATTTGTGAATGAGCATCCTGTAAGTTGTCAGTATAGGTGAACCTTCAAGTTAATGTTATTTGCGGGAGCCTTGAATCATTATTATTTCTTGTTCTTCTTCAAATATATTATACAAAGCCTTGTACTAGGGATCCACAGATATATTGTCTGCATGATTATATATATATATATATATATATATATATATATATATATATATATATATATATATATATATATATATATATATATATAATTAATAGGTGTTACTTGATCAATTGTCTTTACAGAAACCTGGATTCTCACACAGATTCCCTAAAAAATCCAACCCAATTCACTCACTTGAGAGTTAGTTATTTGGAGAAGTGATGATTTTTTTCTGTTTTTCTGCTTTTAGTCTTTCAAGACAATTGGCAAGTTATTGTGAAAAAAAAATTACACCCAATGATTCAGGTTTTTCACTTGAAGCGTCATTATTATTATTATTATTATTATTATTATTATTATTATTATTATTATTATTACTATTATTACTATTGTTATTATTATTAACAAAAATAATTTAAAAAAATTATACTACTATTATTTTTATTTAGTGTATATTCTGAAAAAAGTATATTAGAGGTGTAAAACAGTTCTAATTAATGCTCACATTTTCATATTCCTTTTTGTATTCAGATAAAAACCAGAACTGGGTGTGTATGGTCTATACTGGACATGTGTCTTTCTTTCTTTCTTTCTAGCTATGTATCTAGCTGTCTATCTAATGCTAACCCTACCATTCCTGAACAAGACTCCCTGTTGAATGTTCTAGCAAGCTTTCTATCTAATGGGACTAAGCATGTTTCAAAGCAACAGTGTTTTTCATAACTAAAAAGAATAATGACTATATTGCAGATATTGCACATCAGAAATGCACCATGAAAAGTCCTAGGAAAAGCCTGAAAAAAGATAAATACATCTATCTCTTGCTAAAACTGAAGATTTTTGGCAAGTTTCAAGTCTTTTTTTGTGATGTAGCTGGAGTGAGATTTTGCTGAAAACTGCAACCATTCCCACAAGCTTCTGTGAGCTGTTCTGTAAAGCTCAACATTATAGTATAAACTACAGTAAAAACTAGAATTTTCTGTGCTTCTGACATTTAAGGCATCAATAGTAAACAAAATCCTCTTACCATTAACTGTGATAAAAATATATATATATATATTCTTTTCTTCTTCTTGCTAATGTTTGTGGTCCAGCTGCTTGATATTTATAGATGGACCCAGAAGCCTTTTCTTAAAATTCCTAAAAGGCCAAGCTCCTGGGAAACTATTTTTTAGTAACTGCTTGTTTAAGTACAAACTATATATAAAAAATACATTTGTGTATTTTTGAAAACATGGACATTAACCTCACTATTTACTAAATTTGTTTAAGAAAAATTAAATCAACTATAAAGAAGTATTAAAATTTCATTCTCATGTTGCCAAACTTTTGACTGTTAGACTATATACTGTATTTTTAATTGTACTAAATCCTCAAGGACCTTTGTTTGGTGCAACCATTGATGACATTGATCATTGATAACATCATGAATTCCACTAGGTACCAGGGTATCTAATCCCAAAATCTGCTTGCTTCTGACAGGAGGTTAAGACTTGAATGTAATTACATCATTTAATACTATAATGAACATGAATAGAATCCACAGAAGTGGGTCCAGAATCACAAAACTATGGCCATCTTAGTATCTAGATTTAAAGTCAGAACTAAACAGACTCATCCACACAAATAAACATAAACATATAATATAGCCTGAAGTGTTCTGTATGGAGGGAGAAGCCAATATTCTCTACAACTTTCTCAGAAATTAAAGAAAGAGGTCCAATCCTGATATTCTTCCCATGGGAAAAGTGGGTCATAATAAAAGAATAAAAGCCTGACATTACAGTCAAAACCTTGAGAACATTACACAGTACTTCATGTCAGAAGTTGATGATCATTAAACCTTACCTCATTCTGAGACTGTTGAGGAATTAACTCCACAAAAATGAAATATAAAGATGGATCATATATATTGAAAATGACTGTAAATGTAGTTCATGCAAGAGCAAATGTCAGTTTCTAGTCTGGAGGCTGCAAAGTGGTCACAAGTTCAAAGTCATGTCCTGTGGCAGTTTTCTGAGTTTCTGAGAACTTCAAGGGTTTTGAAGAATGTTTTGACAACTTTTGAGAACTACATGACTGTGAAAGCAAAAAAATAAAATAAATAAAAAAATCTATGCAGTCAAGGAAAAGGAAGATTTCAGCTGGAAAATATGAAAACTCAGGATATAGCCATAATACAGTTTTTCTGCTTATAATATACAGACAATTCAAATAATAATAATATGACTATTACAAACAGTGAATCTGACTGCCGGAATTCAGCAGTCCTTTGGATATAAGGCTTTAGTGCTCGCACTGGGCACAACAGACTCGCACTTGACCCCTGCTCATCCTCCTGAGTTGGGGGCTCAAAAGCTGACAGACTGGGGGGCTGGTTGGTATAAGACAAAGAAAAGGTCTTTGTGAGAAATTAAGGGTTCAGCCATAAAATTACCCCTGTGGTCCCAGAACTCCAGTGTAGGAACTCTCACCTACTCATCTAGCCGATGCCATGGCTAAGAGGAAAGCTGTTTTCATAGATAGCCACCTCAATTCTGACCTCTCTAGAGGTTCAAATGGAGGCCGACACAGTGCCTCTAATACGAGAGGCAAGTCCCAAGAGCATACTGGGTTTCGTTGAGGAGGTCTCACCATCTACTCTATTATGCATGGCTGAGATGGCAGCTATGTATACCTTGATGGCTGAGACTGCAAGGCCTTCATCAAGACGGGACTGGAGAAAGCTGAGGGTTACTGGTATGGGACAGCATGCTGGTTCCTGATTTTGTGCTTGGCACCACTCAGAAAAGAGCTTCCATCTGTTAGTGTACAATGCATTGGTGGAAGGTGCACAGGAGTTGTGGATGGTCTGAACAACTGCTGGAACACACAGCCTTAGTAATGGCTCTGGCCCTTCAGAGGCCATACCCAAAGTTGCAGCCGGGATGGCTTCAGTTGTCAGATTCGATCCATCAGCTGTGAGAGGAGATCCCTCCTCACAGGGAAGCACCCAGGCTCCCTGTACAGTAATCTGTGTAATATTGGGAACCACACCTTCTCTGGCCCCCTGACCCTGAAGGAAGGATAAGCGGTATAGAAGATGAATGGATGGACCCTCCCTGGCCATTTGGGGGCTACTAGTAGCACCTTGTGATTGCCCCTGAGGATCCTGTCTAGGGAGGGCAGTATCAACAGTAGTGGAGGGAAAGCATACAGCAGTTGATTTGGTCATGCATGGGCCATCGCATCTTGGCCAAGGGGCTTGTTGGTTCCCCCCATGAAAACCAAAGGGAACAGTGTGTCGCTGACAGTGAGGTGAAAAGGTCCACCTTTACCCTGCCATATCTGTGCCAGATCACTTGCACTACTTCTGGGTGCAGCTTCCATTCACCAGGGTGGGGGCGTGCCAGCCTAAGGGAACCCCCTGGGTAAGATACACTCTTCTTCTCCATGGGTGTAGGGACCTTAGGCAACTGACAGTGACTCTGACCAGCTTGTGTCTGTGTTGAGTGGGATGCAAGCCAGATCTGGTGAGGATATAATGAGAGAAGGCCCAAAGGGACCATAGATGAAGCTGCTGTGAGAATACCTAGCAGTCTCAGAAATGCTTTGAGGACCACAGCCCTGCCTCTTCTGAAGTGACTGAAGAGCTGGAGGATGTTGTTGACTCGCTATTGAGAGGGGGTAGCCATCATCAACCATGAGTCCAATTGGATACCTGACTGTGCATCAGAGAGCTCTTTCCATAGTTCACTGTTAGCCCTAGCTTGGTAACATGGGAGACCAGCAATGCTAATTCTCTGAGGGCATCTACCCTTGACTGGGAACAGATCAACCAGTCATCCAGGTACGGGAAAATTCGAATCCTCCTGGCCTGCAATAGAGACAGTGTCACTGCTACACACCTGGTGAAGACACTTAGCGCCAGTGAAATCTCGAACGGGAGCACGCAAAACTGGTAAGCCCTTCCGTTGAAAGTGAAACGGAGGAATTGCCTGTACTTGGGTGCGATTGGAGCGTGAAGATATGCGTCTTTCAAGTCGATGTTTGTAAACCAATCGTTCTGTCTGATGCCTTGCAGCATGTCCACTGTATGTAGCATGTGGAACCTGAAAGATGTGTGTTATTAAATCCAGTATGGACCGAAATCCACCATCTTTCTTTGCCATAATAAAGGTGGAATAGAATCCACTGTTCTGTAAAGAACTTTCTAATTGCTCGATGGCACCCTTCTTCAGGAGAGTCCAGACCTCCTGGCATAGGGCCAGAGCCTTGTTTGGGTCCTTGACTAAGGTCATTTTGACTCCCTGGAACCTTGGCGGTTGACATCTGAATTGAATGTTGTAGCCCTATGAGAGGGTTTATACAACACAGGGGTCTGACGTAAGCGCTTCCCAGCATCTGAGCTACTGGTTGGTGAAGCACCCGACCACGGGAGTGGTACAGTCATTCTCTACCCCTTCGCCCCTTATGATTTCTGGAGGGGCGAGGCTTAATGAAGACATTAGCCTCCCCAGCTCCCTGGTCATATAGGCAAATGCCTGCAAAGAGGCGTCACTCAATCTCTGGGCAGAAGGGTCAACCTCCGAAGGCTGCAATATCTGGGACAGGGCCAGCATAAGGTGTGACATGGAATTCCCAATACGTCCCATACATGCTGCTGTCATAGCTTCTCACAATGAAGTCATCTGTCAACTGGCACTGTGACCGGGGGCAGCATGCATCGGGCCAAAGTGCTTCATCAGGTGATGGCACAAGGGTGGCAACAACCGGCTCTATATTGGGCATGCGGTCCAGGCCATGGTCGGATGCATCCTGCATATTAGCTAGTGCTCTAGAGTCTGTCAGTAGATGAGAGAAACGTCTGGTTTCTGCCCAGCACCTCTGCAGCTCCTCGATATATGGAGCTGAGGGTGGGACACAGAGAGCTGCGGACTGAGAGGTCTTCCTGAAAAAGGCGCTCTGAGGAGTCACCTGGACAGGTGCTGCATCTAACCCCAGATGTGTCAAAGCCATTTTTACCACAGGCCTGACTGATGTCTGACTGGTCTCCGAGCCCTTCAGTGTACTGTGGCTCGTCCTCTGAGAATTGGGATCAGATGAATGGGAGCTCTCACCTGCCCCCTCCCCATCATAACCTCCACCGATAACTAGGCTCTCTGAGGCCCTAGTGGAGAGTGCATCCTCCTCCTGGATCTCAAAGGCTGGTGATAGTATTGGAGGCAGCACCCTGGGGGGCGGGGGGTGCCCAACCTGCCCTCTAGTTGGGTCAGCCTGGCTGCCCGTGCTGCTAAGCTCATGGAGCTGCAATTCATGCATGCCATCTCCCTCAATCCCCTCTTAAGTGGTCATCCCCCAGGCAAGAGATACATCTGTCATGGCCATCCTCTAGTTCCAGAAGGGCCAGGCAATCAATACATGTCATAAACATGGTTACCAACAGTAATTACTATCCACGTGGTTTTCTGAGTGTGACCACTTTCCCAGGTGGTAATTGAGCACGGAGAGAAATATATACACTTTGCCTTATCTCTGCAAATAATTAAAGAAATCTACAATCTAAATCGGGGACGAAAAACAATCACCCATTTTGATTACCACCCTTCAGTGTGCATTGTGTAGCCACTCCTACCACAACGAGTCAATTATGAGAATTAAACAATAACAATATTGGGGAATGATCCCTATATGATAACTATGCACTATGATGCAATCTGGTGCAGTTAAGAGCAAACACGCTCACACTATAGCCAATAATTAAGTAAATGAAAAACAATGAAAAACAATTCCATGAAGCCCAATCGCGTTGCTTACCGACAGCGCGCTTTCAAAAAATGAAACAACCAAAATCGTCGGGAATAATTTCACGATACATATAAACAGAAAATTACGGGAGGGGATTCCAACCCGACATCAAGTATTTAGCATTGTATCAGCGTTAGGGCGAGAAACACCAAAGTGAAAATGAACTGTAAACTGCCTCCTGCCGAATTAGAGCGTGCCTACTCTTACACGGCATTGATAGCAGAGTCACTTACCTCTTGCTGGATCGGCACTATCTGAAGTTAAATAATCATAAAAAAAGCTAACCGCAGTCTTTGGAAGATTAAATTTCGTAGCTCCAACCCTACTTCAGGTTACAAGACTACCAGCAGTGCCTGCACTCCTGAAACCTGCTTACCAACGCGAGAAGATAATAAGAGGTTGTGTCCGGGATGAACATGCCTTTAGTACTTTGCTACTTAAGTGTGATTTCCCTTCACAGTGAATGCTATACTTTGGTGAAGTTGCTGGATAGTTATGTGACAGTAAAACAAACATAAGCCTAATCTGGTTTGTCAGATGCCATCTTTCAAAATGTTTGTGATTTTCGGTTCTGCAAGGAGGTGATGCAGGATGCAAATGTAGTTATGAGCTTTATTAAGAAGACAAATCCAAAACTTGTATCACAATCATAGTTAGACAAGCAAAAGTTCAGGCGAACGGCAAACAGGATAGACTAGGTGAAACCAGAGTCAATAAACAGTAGGATGAAAACAACATAAAAAATCAAGAATCGAAAAATGAGTATCAACAGGTTTAGTATGGGTCTGGCAGCAAACATAGAAACACACAGGACTTTGCCCGAACAAAGACACACAAGGGGTTTAAATAATTAATGAAATCAAAGGAATAACACAAAACAGTTGAGACATTAGGAAGGAACCAATAACATAACACAGGCAAAGACAGAACCAAAAAAAACCAAACAAATGTGTCTAAGGTAAACAAAGTCAATGTCAACAACCCGGAAGTACGTGCTGTCGCACTACGGGCTGTTGAGGGGAAATCCGTGACAGTGATGCTCCCGGGGCATAACGTGGCCTGGGCATTAGGGTCTGTAGCCCCGAAGATTTTTTCTTTAGCCCTGAATAATTCTTAACTTGGAGCGGTTTGTCACTGTGTAACTGAACATCAGTAAAAGAAGACAGCAGTGATGTAATTTTATATCTTCTGTGAACAGAGGCAAAACCAATCAGACAGGCGTCACAAGAAAATAAGTGGAAACACTGATGTCATAAAATACATATCTAAACATCTTGAAACAAATGTAATGTAGGTGTTTACTCAATCGAATGATCAGGAATTACTGCCCTTTTCCCTTTTATAACAAACATTACTATGATTGCTCTAGCAAGAGGTATCAAATCATAATCATCTTGGCTTGCCTCATTAGCTACAGATTAACCAAGAAAGACTATATTTTCTGACTGATTAACATTGGGTGAGTTTCTGCACCCTACAGCAAAGTTATAACCACAGCCTTAGTACAAGTCTCAATTGCTTTAGAAATCATTTCAGACCTAATTAAATTGTTAACCAACTCATTACTGATATTGTATAGTAGATGATTAAAAAGCTATTTGTTTTTGTACCCTCATTAATTAGGTCCCATAATTTGATAAATGAACCTTGAACTCTTGTGTGTGAGTGCTTATAAAAGTATTCATTTTTAGTGAGGTGAAATAAAGCGAAATGGAACCAGATTTAGAGCTCTGTAATTCAGCACTTTAATCTTAATCTATTTATCTAAAAACCAATGTGACCACGTTTTTTTCTATTTACACTAGTTAACTAAACACGAGTTTTCCCACATTTGGTTAATGTGTTGAAGGGTATGCATCGTTGACTGCTGTGGTTGAAGAACAGGAGAGTGAGAGAGAGAGAGAGAGAGTAATGATGACATTGCTATGAGCTGGCAGCATGTGTTGAAGACTGCAAACTCTTGCTGAGCCAACACAGTTTTCTCTTCTCTTTCCTCATAAATAGTCTATTGCTCCCTTTGAGAACATTACATGAATTAACGAGATGCACATATAGTATTTACCTATCTTTTTACTATACACATATGCCTTAGAGTTTTTTTTTTTTTAATGATCAGCAGTGTATACTGTGTACTGCAGTGGAAGCAAAATGTATGTGACTGTGCATTGGCTGGGATGTGAATGCTTGGTGATATGTTGGGGTTGGATAATGGGCCCATGTGAATAATGGCTCCCTATCTCTACTCTGCACCTTGACTTAGGCTGACTAATTGGCATTTCATCGTCAAGGGAAAAAAAAATAGCCAAACCTTGAGCATTCATATCACAATGTCTGCATGTCAGATCGCACTGTTTATTCCATGAAACAATAAGGAAACATATCCTCCTAAAGTTCTGTTACGTAAACTCTTATCACTTACAGTAAGTTTGTGAAATTATCAGGAAATTGACCCAACCCTGTTTGAGGTACGATTAAAAATACAAACACATTACTAGTGCATTTAACTAACCTCTGGACTGCACCGTGTAGGACCGAACATAAAGGAACCATTTTACAAGATATATTTAAAACACTTAATTCATATAAACCTGAAATTGTTTTTTGGGTGATATGTTCACCCAGGGAGAGAGAGAGAGAGAGAGAGAGAGAGAGAGAGAGAGAGAGAGACTGTAATAGCCTGTTCTATAATTGTACCCAGTTGTTTCTCAGTTTTTTCACCTGTGAAATGAGGCAGTATTTTTTGCAACACATCATAAGCAACCAGTGTCTTTGCATTTGTGAAATGGGTTAAATTTCAAGTTAATACTCAAACAGTTATTTTCCAGAAGGTCAATATTGATTGCTATCAAGTTCAAAACAAGTTAAAGAGCACCTATTATGCTTTATCAGATATTCAGATACCTTTCATTTAGTGTGTTATATAGCTGTTCATGAATGTAAAAAGTCTGCAAAGTTTCAAAAATCAAAGTGCATGGCAAATGGAGTTATTGACTCCGAAAAGAACTCTGTGTGATCCAAATGAGTAGTTTTGTGTTATATACTGTACAGCCAGTGCACAGCTGTTAGCCTGTTAGTTGTTAGCCTCTGCTAACCGGCTAACTGACATTATTGCCAAACTACATATAAACTTACCACTGAGAAATGTCCTGTTCTCGTCATGCTTGCAATGGTGGTTTGGGTTTATTTTCTGATGCATCATTATCGGACTCGAGCTCAAATTGGTAAGGTAAAACCGACATTATTACGGATATGGTAAACTCCGATATGGTAGTAGGCATTTCCTTTCTGACACATGCTGTAAGCAGTAGACCAATCACAACAGACAGGGATATCTGACGAATCAGACCATAGTCGGCTTTCTGAAAGGAGAAGTTTATAGTGAACAGATCCTTGAACGGGTCGTTTGTGACACTGGGGAAAAAAAGGTAATGCTACAGTGTAAATTATGAGAAAAAGTGTGTTTTGACCTTGGATGCATGTAAACCTATTGTATGAGATCTTTAAAACTGAATTAGGCGTGTTTAAAAACCATAATGCGTGCCCTTTAATGGACATAACTGCCTTATCTCCTTACTGCCATGTGAAAAAAAAAAGATGTCGGCTGAAATCTCCATATTGAATTCTGATATCAGTCCAGAGAAATTATGAATTACCTCCTCTACTGACCTCATCACTACTCGATATAATCTCTAATATTTGGGTAAATGAGAAGTGCAGGTCTGTACACTGCAATACCATTGTGTTGTGTTTGATAAATCAGTATATAAATGTCATTCATTGAGCAGGGTAATCTGAGTGATTGCCACTCTAGCTTTAACTGTATTATTTTAGAGAAAGTCTTCAACATATAAGTAGAAAATTACACAACATATTATCATTGTGCCTACTTTCCTACCCACTGACCACAAAGACATGGGTAAATGATGGAACTTTATAGGCGATGGAGATTTTAGGGAAAGTGAAAGTTCTTAATACTCCATTTCGATGACAGAAAAACAGAAAAGATGCATATTATGGTCAAATACAAGAACTCAAACTTAATAGGGAGCAAAAAAGAGGTACTTTTTGGGGTTTGATCAAGACTCACCTGAAACAAGTATCAAGGACTTGTTGGCAACCTGCCAGCAGAAGTCACGTGATGAGGTTAAATGTTAATTAATGATATCATGACCTGTGAGCCAGTCCTGTAAAACAGAAAGAAAGAAAAAAACAACTATACTGTCATTTAAATCATTTCATCAGTGAAAAGGAAAATTAAAAACAACAACGACAACAACAAATTAAATAAATAAATAAATAAATAAATAATATGTAATATGTTATTTAGAGAAATTAAGAAACACACTGTTTCTCTATTTTGTGATCTCTCTATTTTGTGATTTTCTCTATTGTATACTAGTTCTCATCAGTATTTTGTCTCTGAACTTCTAGGATTAAAATTTTTGTGAGTAGGTGCACAAGCAGAATATAATACATCAATCAGTTATGCTGCTGCGTGGGAGATCAACATTGAACCCTTGAGAGACTCCACATGATTATTGTTGAGTTTCCTATGACTATTACTCTTCTCTTAATGTTGTTACTGCTTACATAGTGTAAACCAAAAAGTACGTGGGTTGCTTGCATTACCAAATGAGGACAGATTGACACTCACAATCTCCTCTGCTGTTTTATTAATTTATTTTAACGGAAAAAAAAAAAAAAGCAAGTGTTACTAGGAGTCAAATTCAAACCGGCCACAAGTAAATTAAGCGTGTATGCTATTTTTGTCTTTTTCACTATCCTGACACACTGTACTACATGTACAAGTTAAGGGGTTCATCAGTAAAAATGGACACATTTTTCTCATCCATATTCCTCTGTTAAACAACTAGCATTGTGACTCAAATTGCATACATATGTACTATTATAGACCATTACTGAGTACAAACACAAACCGGTTTTCCTATTACAGTTAATGTTTGTGGAGATGTGGTTTCGAATCCCACTTCTGACACCTGCAAAACTGTTAGGATATCTTTTCAACAGAGGATGAATCAGCAGGGTCTTCTTCTATGAGTGATCGGAGAGAGAACAGATACTCACAAGGTACAGTAGAATCAAAATCTCTCTGTTTAATGATTGTGTGCAGACAGTATTTATACAGTTTCTTCCAAGCAAAGAGAATGAAAAGGAGGGGGAATTAGCCAGACAGGACTTGCAAGATTCACATTCAACTAAGAAGTGATACAATGGAACGATGTACTCCCTCTTTTTTCATTGCTGTGTATGAAATCACTAAAGAATTTACAGTTCGACTTGGAAATCTGACAGACTAGAATGTTTTGTCTCAGTTTGACCATTATATTGGATGTTGCATTTAATATTCCAGATATACGTATAATACAAGTGAGGCGAGTATGTGAACACATGCCGCTTGCGTTGCCAACGTTTCTGCACATGCACAGTCATGTATAAAGCAGTCTCTAGTCTTCGCCTTGGACTGTATCACAACACCCCAGCATGGATATTACCCCTAGACTGGTAAATCAGTGCAATGAATGTTACTAATGCAATAAAATGCTCAAATATTACAGTAGTCCTAAATTATCTAGAATGAAAACATGTAGGGTGGTCAAGGCTTTGGGAACCCCTGGTGTAAACAATAGAAGACACTTTTGTACAAGAGATTGCAGATTCAGAAACTGCATTTGAGTGAGAAATCTCCAAGCACACACCAAAGTTTAGGTAACTAGCAAAGTGAAAAAAGCAGAGGGTTGTAATGGGCATGCATTCAGTGAAAATGTTACTGCTGTGATTCCACGAGTCACCTAGTTACCTCGCAGCAGTGTTCATCTATTTCCCTGGAATTAGATGTAAGATTTGGAGAAAAATTGTCTTTTCCTTTGACTTGAGCACAAAATCAAGCATGCAACCACTTGAAATATCTGCATATTATGTAAACATTTGTACAAAAACTATTGAAGACATTGCCATTGCTAAACAACAATATTTACCTTGTTACAGTACTTACGCCAAAACCCACCTGGCTGCATTTTGGTATAATGAAACACATGCCCAATATGAGGACCATCTGCCACTTCCTGTGCTGTTACAACAGAAAATAATATACTTGGCATGGGTTTGATAATCTGTTTTAATCTACACATTTCAGGAGACAAAACTACTTTCTACGAGTGTAAATGCAATCCATATGTGTTTAGTCATCACTACTCATGTCTGATTTAGTAGTCAGATGTAAAGTGGGGATAATCTATTCATTTTATTTATGCAGTGTGAACCCTACCACAGTTCCCTGGATACACTGGAAAATACAGATAAAAACAAGCCTGCTATAAAAAGAAGTCATTTTCATTCACAAATTATATAAATAAATGTGTACAATGTGATTGGCACCCTGTCCAGGGTGTACCCCGCCTTGTGCCCGATGCTTCCTGGGATAGGCTCCAGGTTTCCCCGTGACCCTGAAAAGGATTAAGCGGTATAGAAGATGGATGGATGGATGGTGTACAATGTGTACACATTACATAAACTTTCAACATAAACATAAATTTATGATCCAGATGTCCTGTGGAACTTTATGGCAAGCTTCCTATCTTCTATCTAATTTGACTGTGTAAGCAAGCTAACTATGATTCAAAGCAATTATGTCTTTCCCAAAACAAGAAGTCTTTATATACAGATGACAACAATAGCAATCTGTTAATATTTTATCAGATTTACTTCAGTTTTGGGTTACATTTGAAAAGATCAGATCAAGTTTGCTGGGCACATTATCAGAATCTGCTATAAAGCTGGAGACAGTGCATCTGCGTGCATGGGCTATATGGACTAGGGACTCAATTATGACAGTATATTTCTTTTACAGAAATATGGTAGAAATATGTTTTGTTTTGGAGTTCAGTAAGGCAGTGCTTAAGTCAGTCTGCGGGAGCAAACTGAAAGAAATACAGAGGTTTCAGAAGATAGTAGACCTTAGGGAACCTAACAAAGCTGTTTTCGTGCATAGTCGAAGAATTTTCTTCACAGTTGACACATGTTTTCCTATATATGAGTTTGAGTATGAGTTTATAATTCATGAAGCCTTGTTCTGATTAAAAAAATAAATAAATAAATAAATTAAATGTTTACCACAGCCTTCCTCTCTCCCCTCAGCATCCCAGCTGCTGATGACTACCATACTTATAGGCCCTGCTGGTGTCCAGTGTTATCTACACTGTGTGTTATCATTTAAAATGCTTGGCTGTTAAAATTATCTGAAAGCAGTGATTTTAAAACTGCCAATAGTGAGCAAATAGTAAAAAAAAAATGCAAATATTATGAGGAAAAATGGTCTTCGGTCATATGATCTGCAAAGATTGGTTGCTACTAGGTGGCAAACATTTCGAAGCTATACATGCCCCTACTCCATCTGATGTCACTACTCTCTGATCATTCATAGGCATTACTGTCTGGTATGCTAAATTTTTACCTAAATGAACAACAGTTTTTGAGCAGTACACAATTCACCTCATTGGCGTTTACAAAATCATTGCAAATGGGAAATGTTAAATATGTCTCTATGGCTCAATAAAATGTTGAAATACAGCGTTCAAGGGTGATTTTCTTACTGCTGAAATAGAGACAGCACCTTGGAATCTTTTCATTGCTGAATTCCTGTACACCTACAGGGCTGTACCCCATGCTAGTACTACGACAACTGCTACTGAGCTCCTGTTTGGAAGGTTTGGTATGAATCTCTGCATTATTAGCCCTACAAGCAAAGAACGGAAATAGAAAGTTCAAGACAGCTGGACTAAATCAATAATAATAATAATTACCCACTGAAAACCTTTCAAAGTCAAGCAGGGATGTTTTATGCAGTATTTGAAATAAATGTCACTGTCATAAAGCCATCTTTCCCTTTTGTCTTCTTGCTTGTTAAAATGTTGGGCTGTGTACCCACATGGAGCTATTAGCAGCTATTAGAGCAAAGGGTCTCCTGTCCTCCAGAGCTGGGCATAGCCTCCTCTTATCTCTTATCCCTTCTACCTTGGCGTATTTTTTTTTTTTTTTTTTTTACATATTACAAGTGCATTTTTCATAGGATGCCGATAACTCTTTGTAATTCTCTACATACTTGTAGTGTCTGACTGCAGTGAATATGTTGGTGATGCCAATACTGACTAGGCTTATTTGCACTGCAAAAAAAAAAAAAAATGGCATCTAAGCAAGTTAAATTGTCTGAAATATAGACAGATTTATCTAATATTACCTATTACAAGATTAAACTAAACCAAATGTAAAATTATTAAACTTATTTCTAGCTTTAAAAACTATTTTCAAGCTTTACAATTTTTTATTTTGCTTCTTTCTAGAAACAAGTGCTTAAAATGAACAAAATTATCTGCCAATAGAATAAGCATATTTCAAGCTTGTAATTTTGTGAATTTTTACCATATTAAAAATATTTATGCTTCCTAAAATGTAAGTTTTGCAGTCTGACTAGCAGATTTAGTCCCTGATTTGTAACCAAATCTGAAGCCCAGCAGCACAAACAACTGACTAGTCACAAATTCCCACATAGAGCAAAGACTGATAAGTATACTGTATTAAGAAGTCCAGAAAACAGACTGAAATACTTGCTAAGTGAATGAAAGCTCCAGTGCAAAAGTGGATATTTTTGTTTTTTGAATTTTTAAGATTTTTGTTTTGTTTTGTAAAAAATAAAACATGTAATTATTGAGTAGGGCAATGATTCATAGGGCAATGTTCATGAGCTGCTGTGAGTAACCATGAAATATTCATGTAATAGTAATTTACAGTCAGGGCTGTGTTAGGGATGGAGGGAAATTTGTATGCATAAATAAATTTAATGTAATCATGCCCCCAACATTAGGCACAAAAGAAGTCTGCAGAGTGACAGACTGAAGCTAGCAGCCAATCAGCAGACAGAGAGACAGAGAGTGAGATAGTGTGAGAGTGAGATAGTGTAAAGAAGCATGAGTGAGAGAGTAAAAATTTCTGATATCTTACTCTGTGAGCAAAACATTTTCAAGTGTGGTTAGGTTTTTGTGTCTGGTGTCCAGTTGTTGAAATAGATGTGAACACAAGGGGTGTTCTAGCCTTGTGATAGCGGTTCTCTCTCTCTCTCTCTCTCTCTCTCCTCTCTCTCTCTCGCTCTCTCTCCCACCCGCCCCCTCTCTCAGTGCCTTGCATAAGAAGTCACCCCCTTGAACCTTTGAACTTTTTTTCACAGTTTGTATTTGAAACTGGAAAATCTGCATTAAAAATTCTTTGCACATAGAAATCAATCTTTAAACTTTGCCAGGAGTCTTCCTGATCAAAAATGTATTGGATTATGTCCAAATAATCAAATTCAAATCTGTCCATATGTCCATATGATGACATTTATTTTCCTGTACGAAGTCTCTGCCTGATTGCAAATGAGCTCTGGAGCAGTTTGCTTGTGGTGAGAAAGCAATCCCACCCAACAAACCAACTGTATATCAATGCATGATGGGAACTGCGTTACGTAAAATGCATGTTTGATTCGCTAATGGCTCGCAGTATGAATCACGGTTTAACTTGGACCAAAGACCAGGTAAAATGTCTCATTAAAATTTAGTCTGATGAACATATTTCTGTTCATCTTTCAAAAATGCATAAAATCACAGAGGTTTACAAGATGTTTAGTGAACATCTTAAGGAGATGTGTTTAATTGCTCTGTGAAATATCAATTCCCACTCAAACTGATAAATTATGATATATAAGTATAGCTAAAAAGAAAGCCACAATAAGATCGCGGAGCTACTGTCTATCTTGTTGGATGACCGCTATAAGCGGTACATAAACAGGCACACTCTGACCCATGAGTGGACAGTTTACTCACGTGTGACTTGCATAAACACATTTTGGTACGCTTTGAAGTGTTACCTTGTGAAAGTGAACTGACCCAAACAGAAAATGCAACACTGTAACAATTTAAGTCCCCATTTTGGAACAAAACACAGGTCTAAAAATGCCCTTAGTGAATACAATGCATGCTTCTGGCCATTGTAAAGAAGTTTGGTCAGGTTATGCTCTCCTCCTTCCATCAGACCATCACTAGGAGTATACATCAGATAGAATCAGATTTCCCTTTGATAGGACTGAATTTGTTTATTGATTTTAACCCCATGCTCTGGGATGCACCAGAGACTGGAGGTGCATGATGCTCATACATGCAACATCACAGGTGACTAATTGTCATTGGCTCACAAATTGCACAAAACAGTGACAGCAATTGAAGGCCAGCATTACGAAAACAGTCAGCCACTGCAGGTAGTCCCATGGGGACTAAAAAGCATTTATAAGTATCAGTTCAGTGCTATATTCTAGTTAGTCTAGCAGTGACAAATGAATTCAAAAAGATATTCTCTCAAAGCTTTAACTCTTTTACCTTTGATATTTTAAGTGAAAACATCTTGTACAGTCTCATTAGGTCAGTCCCATGCTTCATCAAATTCCCACTTTACTCTTTAGTCTTTAATTGAGTATAAATTTTGCACAGAAATTCAGCTTGCCTGTAGTGCATGTGTTTGACAGATATACAAGAAAATTAACAAAAAGTTTAAAGACATAAAAGCTTTACTGTACTGAACATAAATATTTCAGCCTGACACCCGACTGTAGCAGTGTGCATTCTGGTCTTAGTTAAAATACAAACTATGTGAAAGTTGAAAGTGTGAAAATCTAATCAGACCTTGTTTATTTTGTTTAATGAATCAGTAAAGCATTCAGCTATCTGTGTTCTGATGGTGGATATCTAGGTGTTGTCTTAGGAAACTGCTATTGTTTGCTGTCACATGCTGTTCTGCAACCTTGTCAAGTAATCAAGGTAATGTCTAGTTAAGTACAGTGTCCTCCATTAATATTGGCACCCTTTGTAAATATGAGCAAAGAAGGCTGTGTTTATTTATTTATTTATTTATTGTTTAACCTTTAGATTTTTTGTTCAAGAAATTCACAAAAATACTCTGCTCTCATGGATATCTAACAATTGCAAACAAAACACAGGTTAACAAAAAAATATATATGTGTTAAATATAGTGTGCAACAATTGTTGGCACCCCAAAAATATATTTGAAGTATTATTTTATTTTATTTTTTTTTGTTTAGTTTCAGTACACCTGGGTGACTAGGAACAGGAAATTGAAACAAAGCACCTTTACAGAAATATATACATTTTGCATCAAATTTTTAATTTGATAAATTTGTCCCTATGATATGATATGATATGATATGAGGCACCACATAGGCCAAATTCCCTTAGTCATTTATAACAATGGGTTAGACCAAGGAATATATCTGTGATGTGCGGCAAAAGGTTGTTGAGCTTCACAAAATGAGAAGTGTCTATAAGAAAATATCAGAAGCACTGATATGCCCATTTCCACCATCAGGGCAATAATTAGGAAATTCCAGTCAGCTGGAAATGTTATGAATCTACCTGGACTTGGACATGTGTCTATATTTTCTCTGTGAAGAGGATGGTTCGAGTTTCCAAAAAATCTCCAAGGATCACAGCTGGAGAACTGCAGAAGTTAGTTGTGTCTTGGGGTCAGAAAGTCTCCAAAACTACAATCTGAAGTCACCTACATCATCACAAGTTGTTTGGAAGGGTTTCAAGAAAAAAAAGCCTCTACTCTCATCCAAAAACAAACTCAAGCGTGTTCAGTTTGCCAGACACTACTGGAACTTCAAATGGGATCGGGTTCTATGGTCAGATGAAACCAACATAGAGCTTTTTGGTAATAAACACCAGAGGTGGTTTTGGCGCACACAGAGAGGTAGGAGATGGGCATATCAGTGCTTCTGATATTTTCTTATAGACACTTCTCATTTTGTGAAGCTCAACAACCTTTTGCCGCACATCACAGATATATTCCTTGGTCTAACCCATTGTTATAAATGACTAAGGGAATTTGGCCTATGTGTTGCCTCATATCATATCATATCATATCATAGGGACAAATTTATCAAATTAAAAATTTGATGCAAAATGTATATATTTCTGTAAAGGTGCTTTGTTTCAATTTCCTGTTCCTAGTCACCCAGGTGTACTGAAACTAAACAAAAAAAAATAAAATAAAATGCCCTCCACTTCACACAGAAACTACTTAAATGGTTTTACCAATGGCAAACTTTACTGAGGGGTGGTTCACCTGCCTGGTCACCTCAGCAAAGTGGCAGAAGCACTATCCATAATTTCAAGATGCACGTACATTCAAGAGAGTGGTGCCTACACCCAGAGTTGGTGCAGCAGATCTGGGAAACTTCCACCAGGAACAAGTGGATCTCTTTAAGACACCAAGTCCACTCATTGTTTAGTGTGGTTCACTCTAACAGAGCCAAACAGCCCTCTGTAAGAAGGTGCACTAGCCCACTACTGGCCTAGTAGCCTTCTGTATGAATTTCCACTTCTCTCACTGATTTTGCCCACATTGCACAGGATTCAGCAGTCAAAACACAGACTTCTACTCATAGCTGGCAAAGCCCTGGTTCTCACTGTTATGTTCACTCATGAGGGGAATGCCTTGGCAACTTCCCCAACAAGATGACTTATTGTCACAGATGTACAGAGAGGTATGTCATCATCAACCATCCTATCTGTACCTTTGTGTTGGGCACCTCAGAGCAAACAGTTTAATAGCTGCAATGGAGCAGCTATTAATGGTCCTGAGCAAAAATGGTCCTGAGCACTAGGACCCTTAGTACATGTGTATTGTATGCTGTAGGAAATATTCCAGAAGTGGTGTGTGCACCATCTATTAGATTTGTTACAGGGACTTCTGAACAATGGCAAATCCCCATCTACACTGAAGATGTATCAACCAGCCATCTCAGGAAGTGCTCCTCTGTCTAAGCAATGACTGGTCCACTGAGTGTCATGCCCCTGACCTATGGACAGGCTGGATGTTCAGCCCCTACAGAGACATACCATCATACTATGAATGTCTCAGCATAGCAGAACTTGGCATCACCATGCACTTTTTCCAGATTCTATGAGGTCAATATCACCTGCCCCCACATCCCCACCCCATAACCATTAGAACCTAGAACAGGTACATTCTTAACTACTGTTTATATCTTTGTACTTATTAACAAGGATCTTATATCTTCTTTTTTCCTGTCTCTTTCTCATTTCTGGTCCTCCCTAAGTCAATTCTCAAGGTAATTACTATCTCAAAACAGGTCAGAGAGACATACCTTTTAAAGTTTTTTTTTCTAAACTACTGGTTTGCAGCACTTTTATGTACTGAATTGAATATTATTATGCATGTTATGTCCTCAAATTTGACAGTAATCTTCTGTGAATGGATGATTCAGAAAATGCTCTCATGTGTTTGAAGTACATTTTTTACATTCAGATCAATGTAGCGGGTCTTAGATTATTGCTAATCATATTAGCAAAAGTATGAAATATCTCCTACTTTTGCTTTTCGAACACTTTCAGTTTCTCTGGAATAAACAAATTCATATAGTAATTAGTTTACCACTATATGATATAATTTATACTTTCAGTTACATTTGGCACAGTTTCTTGAATCAGAGAAAAGAAAATACTGTATAATATGAACTTTGTGAGCTGTTCTTAGTCATCCTGGCAGTGTATTTATGGTAAGTCTCCAGTGCTGTGTCAGGGATGTTGAGTTGGAGCTGGTGGGATATTTTTAATCGTATGTCATACATCGGTTCAGATAAATCAAATGTCACAATGCCCCTATTTTGTCACAAAAGAAACTTAACTACACAGCAATAGACAATCGTTACAAAATTAATGAAAACTCCTTGGTGAAGGACCAGATATGGGGGACATGATCAGGCATCCGCATACCTTTGGCCATAAAGAGGTTGTTTTTTTTATTCTTATGAATGCATATTTTTGTTCAAAATTATAAGTGTACAGTCAGAAGAAAACCTCCCTGTATTCAGGCAGTAGTGGTCAATCGGTTATAAAGCTTGCGGGATTAAAACATGGCCTTGTGATCAACATGCTTTATGCTGGTCCAGACTGCTGTGGTTGGAATATGTTATTTGTTTATATTTTAGGTAATTGAACCAACTAAGTTGGTTCTGTATGAGTTGGCAGGATTGATCACAATTCCTTCAAGAGTGGGTGAGAGTGGGATTTTTTTAAAACTATAATTTTAGATAACGTACACACAACCTTATGCTGTGGGTCTGTAGTGACATTCTTTTAAAAAAAAATGTATGTGTGTGTGCGCGTGAGAGAGAGAGAGGGAGAGAGAGAGAGAGA
Source organism: Ictalurus punctatus (assembly GCF_001660625.3). NCBI lineage: Eukaryota > Metazoa > Chordata > Actinopteri > Siluriformes > Ictaluridae > Ictalurus > Ictalurus punctatus. Next base: position 4,295,817 of record NC_030439.2, on the reverse strand, counting down.
GAGAGAGAGAGAGAGAGAGAGAGAGAGAGAGAGAGAGAGAGATGAAATTGATATGGGAATTTTTTGACTACTGGACTCCTGATGTTCCACTGTTGCAGATTCCAGTGTGTTCTTAACATCATCCACTTCCCTCAAACATCATATCTTACCCCTATTGCATCACTGGTCCAATTTGATTAGTCTCTTTCTGTGCTGAAGTGGACACTACTAGAAATAGCAAAATTTAATGTACTTAAGTTTCTCACCTATATTCTAAAAATAAGTCTAAAAAAAACAAACAGAGAGATGATGACTCATACCAAGCAGTGGAGTTGGAGTCATTGTTTAGTTACCTATCTTCAAGTTAACAAGGGTCAACAACTCAAAATAACTTCAGGTTTCGCTTTGTGTAAGCCTTGCACAATTAATGTATGATTATGTTCTGAAATATTGATCATACACAATTGCTCTTTTAGCGTATTGTTAATTCCCAATAAGACAAGATCAACATCAGTTGATCAAGATCAGTTTGACTGTATCAACAGTTTTGACTGTATCCTTCTCCAATCTGAGGAGAATGCCCAGCTATTTACTTTGGTCTTTCTTAGTGTGGTAATTTGGTCATGTCTTTTCAAATAATCTCTTTAGTTTAAGGCCTCCTCCCCCACAGCATGGTGCCATCTTAATGATTGAAGCTTTACGCATTAAATTCATTATCTCTGACTGGTGCGTTAGGGGAAAAGTCAATGCTCTAATAACCAGTGTAATGAATATTCAAAGGCCCCATCTTGCCACTGAGTTCAGCTCTTGGCTGTGATACACCTTTACTGCTGAGGTTAAGATGATCAAGCCAAGTTGCTAAACAGATTGTGATGCTTGGCCACATTACCTAATGTCACCGATAGACAGTCACATAATCAGTGGATGCTCACATTTACAGTATCATCTCATTGCACCTGCCTCAAATTCAGGATACAAAAGTGTCCTAACGAAGCTTCTTTCCAAAAGCTTGCAGCTCTTTCCTGTCCCATTTTAGACAACACCCGGGACAATATGGCCGCAGGAACTCACTTATGATGAGAAAAGGAAGGAGCCAAATCTGTGGAGATGCTGTTAATGTTAAATAATTGATCAAGGGTCATTGCAAGCATGCAATGTATTAAGTGTCTAAGCAACTGCCTGAAGTGATAGAAGGAACTGTGAGGCTGCACAACGTTCTTGTTTGAAAAACAAAATATATTTCTAATCTTCCTTAAGCCATCATTTGACATTCATAAATTGCCGAAAGATAGATAATTTTAACATTGTCTTTATCTTACCTTCCTTTTTTGTGTGTACTAAATAAACAGATTTTTTAATCATGGATAAATCTTGAAAAATTGTGTGGAGGGTCATTCTGTAGGTATGGGTTAGCTTTTATTCTGGACCAATAAGCTGTTATGTGCCATGTCATTGTTTTTAAAGACATTTTATTTCCCTTGTGGTTCCTATGTAGCATACCTGGTGCTTTATTTATACTTTTGTAGCCTTGGCCAAGTCTTTGAACAAGCTTAAGAAAAACAAAATAAAAGGTTACTCATTACCTGCAAAATGAAATGAGATGAATCATCTTTTCCAATTGTACAGTCATGCCATGTGATTCTGTTTCTCCGGAATGTTCCGTGTATAGGTAACTTCTCCACAAACCTTCACATCTGAAGCCTATTTTTAAAATGTGTGTGATGTTCTAGATTTTCTAAAATAGCTGAAAAAGTTGTTATTTGTATCAGTCCTATTACTTATACTAGAAAGTTCATAATGTTATCAGATATTTGCAGAGCACGTTATTACCACCTCTACTGACTGGTACTGAAATCCTTGTGCTGAGTTGCATAAACTCCATTTCAATGCTTGGTATAGACATGATCTTATTTTCTACTCTTCATATCATTTAAGGATGGCTACCTACACATCTATGCATTGCAGTCTAACATATTGACTATGATAAATTTGTTAATATCTTCCTTCCAAGGACTCAGTGCATAAACAAGTGAATGGGTGTCTAATAAAAGTCAGACTGCAATAATGGATAATACAGTTTGTCATTTGCATTATTCAGGGCAAATGTGGGTTCAGTCACATCAATCAATCAGGTAGGAATGTATAAACCATCTGCCCTGATATCAAGCTTTTTAGAGACTGAAACGTCCCTAAACTGCTTCTACAGGATTTTCTAATTTCTTACAAGTAGGCGGATTAGAGCAGAAACAAATAGAAGTTTGTATTAAGAAATTTACAAAACTTTACTACCTTTAGTCTAACATGATTCAATTGGATTTAACAATTAGAAAGGAATTGGTCGCAAAAAAAAAAAAAAAAGATTTTCCCCCATGCCTACTGGCTCTACGTGTGGGTTCAGAGTAAGTGCTGACTCAGTACCTCACTGAGTCCCTCTTTTGTCAGTAGATATAATTATTCCATCAATGCAACAATCCCAGAGGTATATTTAGCCTGTAGAAAGATTGTTCCTTTCCCGTAACTATGGAACTGACTTTCTCACTATTACATGGATAATTACTGACCAATTTTCTGTCAATTACATATTAATAATGGGTTGGAAACATCTAATAAATTCTAGCTTCCCTTGTGAAGTGGACTTCACCTGACCATCAACACTTTAAGGTAACTTGTGGAAAATATGGGCTTATAAAAACAGGTTGCCACTTTTTGGTGACATCCCCAGGACTGCCTTCAGTGTTGTAGAATATGACCATGACTTTCACTCAATGACATTTACAAGCATCTGCCACAAATGACTTTCCCTTGGATACTCTGGCAAGCAACACTACAATATTAAGAGATGGACTACCAAACTCAGTGGTAGGAAATAAGTATTGGAACATTTTTTTTTCAGTAAATATATTTCCAATTACGGTATTAACTCACCATATCTGGAAATATAAAGAATTCACAGCATTAAAGTGTTTTCTCATTCCACTTTATTACACATAACTTTATTTATGAACCATAATGTTGTGATTTCTTTATATTTCCGGATTTCTTGAGTTAATAATGATGTCTGGTGAAAATTTCATGTTAATAACCTCATTGGAAATATATTCACTGGAAAAAATGTTGACACCTTCAATACTTATTTCCCCCACTGTATGTGAAGTCTCTGCATATTTGCATTTTTGCCTTTTACAGCTGTTAGCATTGCCACTGCACTGCTCCAAGGCCACTGAGCTCGGGTTACTGTTTATGTGAAGTTTCTGTGTTAATTAGCTCGTGAATGTGTGTGTTTGGTGCTCTGCTATATGATTTGTCCTTGCCCAGCACCCAGTGTGCAGCCCTGACCAGGATACAGTGGTGAAGTACTGAAGATGAAAGAATTAATGAATGTGTGTGTGTGTGTGTCTGTGTTTGTTTGATTATGTTCTTATACAGTGGTCTAAGATCTACTGTAAATTAAATGATGTGCAAATGATCTGTCTACTCTGTACATGCATATGGCACTACCCACAAAGTATTCCCTTTGATGTATGATCTCATTGTATCTTAAAATGTAATAAAATTCTACCTTAAAAAGAAGTGTTCTCTTTTATAATTTGGAAAAATATTAACAGTAAAACTTCGAAGCTTCCAATCAATCAGCAACATATTACTGTACGTATACTGCAAAATGGTCTCATTTCTGCTGCCTAGTTTTTAACCACGATTGTAGGAGATCTTCAGTAACCACTTTATCCTGGTCAGGGTTGCAGTGAATCCAGAGCCTATCCTGGGAGCACTGGGTGCAACACGTGAATACACCCTTGAAAGGACACTGGTCTATTGCAGGGTGCCATGCACACACATTCACACACTCATTCACACCTAGGGGTAATTTAGAGTATCCAGTCTAACTACCTGCATGTTTTGGGAGGTGGGAGGAAACCAGAGAACCTGTAGGAAAGCCACACTGGCATTGGGAAGAACATGCAAAAACTCCACACAGACAATAACAGAAGCTCAGGATCGAAGCAGTGCTCCTTGAGTAAACATTATCATTAATCATATTTTAATTCATATTTCCTGAAATCCTAAATTCAAAGTTATTTTTCCTTTCCATTTTAGACTTACTTACTTATGTTTCATATGGATTACTGCCAAGATGATGTTTGATCTAATAAGGTTTTCTATACTGAAAGTCACTACGAGGCAGGTGACAGGGATGAAAGGATGCACACGTCCTGTCCTGGCTGTGATGGATGAGACATGCTGCTTTGTTCAGCTTGCTGACCCTGAAATGCAGAGCTCTTTCTGAGAAACCCTCTTATATCTCTCACCCTGCTGCAAAACCATGAAACCAGCTTGACGAAACCATCGTTAAGGACGACACACTATAAATAAGAACCCTGGGGTACTTTGGATTCTCAAAGGCAAGCGGTGCTGGTGGGTTAATGAAGTGCGCAAATGAGGTCACGTTTCCTGTCAAAAGCAAAACCCATCTAGAGCTTGGGGTTAAGATGGATGCATCGCATCTCCTCACATGACCATAATCGATTTCTGAGGGAGATGTCCTCTGTGTCTCAGTGAGTTGCATTGCAGTATTGTTTGTATGTGTTGTGTACAGAATGTGCAAAGTGATTCTGAAGTTGATCAGTGTGTTGTTTTCCACTCAGTGATGCATCAAGTGCAGAGGTAAGCCCTCTAATGGAAAACAGGTTTTAAACATGCATTATTGTCGGACAGTGGCTTCCCAAAATCCAGCTTGATGGTTTCTGCTTGAAAGAGAAGGATGGTAGGGACCGTCTGTCCACTATCAGCAATGCCAATTTGGCATCTATATAGTTGTGACACAATCAAGCATTTTGTCTGTTTCTGCATAGAGACTAAGCTATCACCAACATTGTTAGACCTCTAAAACATATCATGTTAAAGCTTACATAGATGTAACAAATGAGAAGAAATGGAAACAAACTATATATACCTACACCCATACTGATTGTCTGTGCCAAGCTATGTGAAAGTAAAGTGCAGAAAATTAAATGTCATCAGCATGTAAAATTTTTAATATTTGACACCATCTTGAGAGACAGAGAAAGTTTTAAACTCATCAAAACCATGTTTATCATTTCTGAAAAACATATTTGACTAGCATATTTAATAAAATTCCAAGTTCTCACATAAAGTTAATGGTTTTGAACACAGTGTAGAATAAAACTGAAAGAGATGTGCATAATTTGCCAGTCATTCTGAAATTTTAGAGGAGATTATTATCCTACATGATTGTAAGTGTTAAATGCATTTTTTAAATAAATCATGTTTTGCCCCGAAGAGTTTTTCTTTATCCCTGAATAATTCTTCACTTGGAGCGGTTTGTCACTACGTAACTGAAGGTCAGTAAAAATTACACAGCCTGTAATTTTATATCTTCAGTGAACGGAGGTGAGACCATTCAGACAGGGTTTACAGGAAAATACGTGAAAACACTCGTGTCTTACTGACTGACCAGTTTCTCAATTCTTCCAAACGCTTGCTTACAGTCAGTGTGAGGAAAAATGGGTATACGCCGATTTATTTTTTTTTACCATTAAAGGGGAAATTCAAACACTAACATCCTTTGATTCTGAGCAGGAAAACAAGGCGTGTAAATGTCTGTATGAGTTCCAGTTTACGTGAACATGATTGAATGAGTAGAACATAAGGAAAGTTAATGTACTTTGCATGGCACTGTAGCAGCTAAACTCATACAATGACAGATTAATTGTGCCTCCCCTTGTCTAGTGACACCAAACTAGCCTAGTTAGACAAGTTTGATATTTTATCAGTCTGGTAGATCTACAAACAGTAACAACACCCGAGGCAGGTTTTATGATAAATACAACTTTTTCTGATCGTGTCATACATTAAAATTACTGAAATAACTATGAGTTTCACTTTGTAGTGTAATTTTGTAGGTTTGATGGTTTTGAAAGTAACTTGAAAGTAAAGTAATTAGTAATCTGATTACTTTTTGCATACACTAATCAGTAATGTAATAAAATGACAATTTTAAAGTAGTAATTAGTAATCTGTAGTGGTTTACTTTTTTGAGTAACTTACCCAGCACTGGTTTTCACTGATCATTAAAGAATAAAAAGAAAAATATAAAGTGCTTAGTAAGGTGTTGAGCCATCAGGAGCCACCAGAACAACTTCAATATGCCTTGGCACAGATTCTTACATTCATCAAAAACAAACAAAAAAAAATTCCGCAACTGGTGTCAGAATAGCTTTGTATTTGATTTGCAGTCAGGGCATGGTGCCTTAGTGGTTAGCATGCTTGCGTCATGCATCCAGGGTTGAGGGTTTGATTCCCTCTGCAGCAGAGTTTGCATGCTCTCCCCATGCTTCAGGGTTTCCTTCAGGTACTCCAGCTTCCTATATGCATTGTAGGCTGATTAGATTGTCCAAAAGTGTCCGTTTTGTATGAATGTGTCTGTTATTGTGCCTTGTGATGCATTGGCAGCCCATCCAGGGTGTCCTCCACCTTGTGCCCTATGCCTCCTGGGATAGGCTCTAGGTTCCCCACGATCCTGAAGGATAAGTGATACAGAAAATGGATGCATGGATGGATGATTTGCAGTTTTACTTTCCTCTGAGGAAACAAGTGGAGCTGGAACCATGGCTGCAAAGTGTGTCCACAGCGTAATAGCGCATAATAAATATCATAACAGCATAGAGAATTTTTATTCTTTTTTCTTTTTAATTTGTCACCTGCCTTATGGTATATGTGTTTAATATAAAAAGTTTAAATAAAACCTATGCTGCAGTTTCATGCTGAATGCGTAGGATCAAATATATGCAAGGCGCACTTTCTGTTTTAGGATTGCTTATATTAAGTCACATATAGATTACTGCTACATGATTTATTGAAAAGTTACAGAGAGTTTTATCAAGTAAATTCTTATTAATGAGCTCTTAGAAAAATGACCCCCTGAAGTTTTCTTCAAGAGATCTTAAAGCGTTATTTGGACCGTTCTTAGCATTCTATCATGGTTCTACTTGGAGGACTATCTGATATGTACATGCTCAGTTATAAATTTCTACACAGGGTTTCAACAAACTGAAGAATTTTTCTTGTCTTTTAGCTTGCTAAATTATTAATCGAAGTGTGAACTGTGGCTGTTATGCAAGAGGTACCACAGTAATTACTATAATATTATTAGGTGAGTTAGAAAGAAAGTGAGAAAGAAAGTGCTATTTGAGTTAACACTGTAAGTTTTCAGTTCTACTGCTACTATGTGTAGAACGATCATGAAAAAGCCACTGAGAGCCCTACGGTGCTCTACTAGCTTGCAAGATAGCACTATTGTAAATATTGTCACATGTAGTAGAAGGCTTCGGCACATTGCACGCTTTTCTCCTACCTGCTCAACATGGCTTAGTACACGTCAGTCCAGCACCAACTACAAATGATGATAATGGAGGGCTAAACACATTTTTTACTGAGAGGAGTGTACTACAAAGAAAAGAGCATGGTTTAAAGGAGTTGTAGTGAAGGTTTCTGTCTGAGGAATATGTTACAATTTGGATATGTCTCTTTAGATTACGTTACTGCAAGTAGTTTGTATGTAGCGTGCAACCTACACAGCCTATCAATGAGTGTGTGTGTGTGTGTGTGTGTGTGTGTGTGTGAGAGAGAGAGAGAGAAAGAGAGAGAGAGAGCTTTTGTACACTTTAAGGTGAACATTTGTTGGATGTTTAGCCTGTAGATGGCAGAAGTGTCCTGCAATGCAACTTTCAGATGGAAAAAAAGGTTTGGGGTGAAAAGAAAGATTCCTAACATTTCATTTTCCTAACATTGCAATGTGAGGAATAAAATGAAGCACAGAGGGTTGGAGAATAATATGTTCAAATTATATTTAGAAATACAACTCACATCAAAACCCATCTCTCTCTCTCTCTCTCTCTCTCTCTCTCTCTCTCTCTCTCTCACACACACACACACACGCACACACACACACACACACACACACACACACACACACACACACACACACACACACACACAAATATTTATCTTACTATACATTTGAGGACCTTCCACTGGCATAAGTATTAATGCAACTACAGTGCTCTCCACTAATATTGGTACTCTTGGTAAATATGAGTAAAGAAGGCTGTGAAAAATTTGTCTTTATTGTTTAAGCTTTTGATCTTTTGTTTTAAAAATTCACAAAACTACTCTGCTCTCATGGATATCAAACAATTGCAAACACAACACAGGTTTATCCAAAAAAATAATAATTGTTGTTTAATATAAGTGTGCAACAATTATTGGCACCCTTTCAGTCAATATTTTGTGCTACCTCCCTTTGCCAAGATAACAGCTCTGAGTCTTCTATAATGCCTGATGAGGTTGGAGAATGCATGGCAAGGGATCTGAGATCGTTCCTCCGTATGGAATCTCTCCAGATCCTTCAAATTTCTAGGTACATGCTGGTGGACTCTCCTCTTCAGTTCACCACACAGATTTTCTATGGGGTTCACGTCGGAGGACTAGGATGGCCATGGCAGGACCTTGATTTTGTGCTCAGTAAACCATTTTTGTCCTGCTGGAAGATCCAACCACGGCCCATTTTAAGCTTTCTGGCAGAGGCAGTCAGGTTTCCATTTAATATCTGTTGATATTTGATAGAGTCCGTGATGCCATGTATCCTAACAAAATGTCCAGGTCCTCTGGCAGAAAAACATTAATGAGCTACTACCATATTTAACCGTGGGCATGAGGTACTTTTCCATATGGCTACTTGTCTGTGTGTGACAAACCAAAAAAAACTTGCCAAAATGCTCTATTTTGGTTTCATCTGACCATAGAACCCAATCCCATTTGAAGTTCCAGTAGTGTCGGCAAACTGAAGACACTTGAGTTTGTTTTTGGATGAGAGTAGAGGCTTTTTTCTTGAAACCCTTCCAAACAACTTGAGATGATGTCGGTGACTTCAGATTGTAGTTATGGAGACTTTCTGACCCCAAGACACAACTAACTTCTGCAGTTCTCCAGCTGTGATCCTTGGAGATTTTTTGGCCACTCGAACCGTCCTCTACACAGTGCGTTGAGACGATATAGACACGCGTCCAATTCCAGGTTGATTCATAACATTTCCAGTTGACTGGAAGTTCTTAATTATTGCCCTGATGGTGGAAATGGACATTTTCAATGCTTGTGCTATTTTCTTATAGACACTTCCCATTGTGTGAAGCTCAACAACCTTTTGCCGCACATCACAGCTATATTCCTTGGTCTTACCCAGTGTTATGAATGATGAAGGGAATTTGGCCTATGTGTTGCCTCATATTTATACCCCTGTGAAACAGGAATTATGAGAAATTATGAGTTTTTGCAATTGTTTGATATCCATGACAGCAGAGTATTTTTACAGAGTATTTTACTATATATATATATATATAGTACAATATAGTACAATATAGTACAATATATATATATAGTACAATACTATATTTTAGTATTATTTTACAGAGTATTTTTAAGGTTAAACAATAAAGACCATTTTTCACAGCCTTCTTTGCAAATATTTACCAAGGGTGCCAATATTAGTGGAGGGCACTGTAATTATTGCTATGATACACTAAATTTTAACTACAGTCACCAAAAAGAAACCCTTTGCCACTTTTAGTTTATTTATTTATTTACCACTTTTAGTTTATTTAATTTATGGTTTAAAAAAAAACAAAAAAAAAAACAACATTTTCCTCATGGGGATCTTACAACCGTCACTGTAACTAAGGTTTTTTTTTTTTTAGAGAACTTATGATAACATTCCTTAAAGCTCCCTGCTGCACTACCGTGAAGAACCATTTCTGGGTTCTTTAAAGCACCATTAAATAGATGGTTCTCTAAAGAACTTGAGAGTAAAAGGTTCTTTGTGTAACTTACAATAAAAGGGTTCTACTATGGCATCAGGCTGAAAAACCTCTTTTTGGTTCTAATTGGAGTGTAGGTACATTTGGTCCCCATAAAGATATTTAGTGTCCCACCAAATACACACACAAACAAATAATTAACCGCAATTGAAGCGTTATGAAAATAACAACACCCAAAACTGTATACGGTACCATAACGAAGATGGACTGTATGTTGAGACGTGAAATTCTGTAGGGAACGTCAGACAGCGTGGCGCGGGGACGTAATGACGTGTGATGTTAATCGATCTCTGTTCTATAACATGTAAAACGGGAACATGAAAGGAATATTCTAAAAGTGACTCATGTAAACACCTTAATCACAATACTGTCTTATTCAGAATAAGGTCGATAATTAGATTACTGCTGTCCATGTAAACATAAAAAATGACTAATAAAACAGTGGAGGCTACAAGGTGCACTTCTAAACACACACACACACACACACACAGACATTATACTCTGAATGCAAGCATTAGTTCAAATTCACTGATATGGTGGCAAGCCAGAAAGATTTATTAAAAGCATGAACATGTGAATAATTATTAATGACATTAGCTACATTTATCTGACAGGCCACGGGGTGAATGGCGATGCATGGTGGCAAACATAATATAGGGATCGTCTTTCAGGTGCTTCGCCAAATTCCAGGTGGTTCCTCGCTTTGTTTGAAATGAACGATAGTATCAGGTGCACACCGGCTTCAGAGCATCAATTATATGTCTGCTCTCATCTGCCTCGAATGCAAAGTATTTCCATATTTAACTCTTACCACCTTTCCTCTCAACGAGTGGGGAGCAGAGCTAAATTTATCTCCATCTTCTGTAGTTTTTCTCGTGTGCTTGATGGCGTTCTTCTTCTTCTTTACCACTTGTGGACCAACTAAAACACTTACGTGTATTTACTGCCCCCAACAGTTCCGGAAGAACTGCAACCTCCGTACCTTCATTACTGACTGTACCTACACTACTGCAGAAAAACAAGTACCGTCACGTTTTAAAGAATGTTGGTACCGACGTGGTACCGAAGTATCGGTTCTCGTGACATCCCTAGTTTCTTCATGTATTTGGTGAATGTTAATGCTGGGTAACAGGTGCAGACAATCAGTGATTAATGGAACTTAGCTAACTCAGTAATGTCGAGGCCAAATGTTCTTCACAAGGTTAATGTGACAAAAAGAAAGGTTGGGGTTACAGTAGGTTGTAATGTTTTCTGCTATCTCTGTAATGTTGGTTGACTTAATTAGGTTATGCAAAAAAAAAAAAAAAATGGCAGTGAGGTGCTAAAGGTACACACAGGTGTGTTAAAAATGAACACATGATTGAGCGAAGGTTCGTATCAATATATTTATCCATAAAACTATTACTGTACATTAGAAAAAGTCCAAATGTGTGATAACAGTCCAGTTTACATGACATTAAATGCTCTGCTATCTTCGTTAGCTTTGGATCACTTGTTTGTAACGACCATTGGATCGTTAGTTGGTTGCTCAGTTTTTTGGATGTTTTAAACGTCTCCTTTGATCAAAATCTGACGTTTTCGTCTTAAATATATGACTTATTTCAGTGATTTACTTCAAAGTCTATATATAAACTCCACTTTAGCAGCGCTAGTATTACATTTCTGAATCTTGTGTATAAATAAAGAAGATACCATGTTGACATATTTGTTTATAATGTGGTATATTTGACATTTTCAAAAGGTAAAAATAATCCTGAAAATATTAACCCATTTATGAAATAAAATGAACCCAGCGTTTTTTTGTTTTTTGTTTTTTTAATTTAACTGTCCTTTGAGTTGAAAAACAACCCCTTTACTGGGTTAATTTAACCCAAAATGTGTTCTGTCCTATATTTACACAGCCCTTGGGCTAAAAATAACCCAATTTGTGTTGTTTTTAGAGTGCAGGTAAATAAATGAAAGAAACAATGTAAACACTCAACTCAGTTTTCTTATTTAAACCAGTGAATATTTAATGTATTACACGTTGACAGGATCATAAACAAAGTCCTGATGCTCCATCAGTGAGCCCAAAGGCCCAGTATAACCCCAGTGCTGCACCTACAGTGTTAAATGAGCTTAATACAGTGATTAATTAACTCATGAATCAGACCTAAACACTGCTGGTGGATTTTCTGTAACCTTACGCAAAAGTAACATCAGTAAAGGTCTACAGTGCATGCATTCACTCATGAATTGGGATTTAGTTTCAAAACTAATTCATTAATTTTTAAAAAAAAAAATAAATAAATAAAACTGCATGTCTTTATTTATTTGAATTCGTTTATCATATTAGCAGTTTATTTTAGGCTTTAATTGTTTTCTTTTCTCTGTGTAAAGCGTTAACATGGCTTACAGTCTTACTTAATTAATTGTTTTTTTGTTTTTTGTTTTTATCTTAAGCTGATCTTGTATCTCGAGAAAAACAAGTGTCTGAGGTGGAAATCTGGCCGCGCTCCTGTGGGCGAGCTCACGGCTCAGCGGCTTTCTCTTGCCCCTCTGTTTTTCGGTGAGATGGTTGAGTCCTGCTCGAGGTTGCCGCGCCACCCCGCCGCCGCCGTTCACTCGGAGCTGCGACGCGCGCGCGGACCGCAACGCGAGCGACTCACTGCGCTTCCGGCCGAGCCACGGAGAGAGCACGCGAGCGCACACCGACACGAGAGCCAGCTTCATGTGAATATGAGAACCAATGACGCACTGGGACGCGGCGCGAGAGCAACGGACGTCCTCACCGCCTTCGAGACACCAGGATGTATTAAATGTACTCGAGCGGACTTCTCCCGAGCGAGGAAAATGAGGATTAAACCGGGAGCGCTTATTTGGAGCCTTGTGTTTTTTACCACGGTCGCGTGTGTGCAGGGTGAGTCCTTTCGGGCTTTTCTGGGTTTGAACGCTCTCGGCTTTAGTTTTCTCCGTGCACCGGGCGCTGTGCGTGTGTTTGAGGGAAGTCAGCGCGAGCGCAGTCGGTGCTCTCCATAACGCAGGCGCTGATAAATATTCCTGCTGCATGCTCAGGCCAGCGCGTGAGCCCCTTATACCGCTCAAATCAGGGACAGAAGGGACGCAATATCACTCACAATTTAGGCGAATATGAGGAATAATTTCTTTAATGTTATTTATATAGATTAAGCACATTCCCTGAGATGTCATGCATCATATTGCGCGTTTTTTCCCCCTCCTCATTTTTCTCATGTGAAAAGTGCTACAAAATAACCTTTTAGGACAGAATCTGACCCGATGTGCTACGAATTAGTAAATGTCTGGAGAAAACGGCGGGTCTCATTGACAGGCAGTCGGTGAACCGGGGTGCTGCTCCTCATCGCCAATGTAAGCGCATGGGGAGGAAAATATCAAAGAGGCTCAAATCATCTCTATTACAGAGCAAATGATATATCTCATGCCAAGTCTATAATTATTCTAAACCCTACACTGTTTTTTTTTCTTCTTCTTCTTCTTCTCTCCAATGCATACTGATGGGCTGTGATTTCTCCGGCGGAACTGTTGCGCGCTCAGACACATGTAAAGCCCACCGCTGTATACGCACTGTATGTGTGTAAATGTGCACTCTTTTTAATACATGCCTGATTAGGAGTGCATGGTCTGCGTCTGCGCTGTCCGGTCTCTCCGGATTAATAGAAACTTGAAGTTGTTAGTGTGATTTGGAAATCAGATTTGTTCTAAGGTTGTTGCATCCTTTCAGCTCCTGGAAGTAAGACCCCTGGGTACCGTTTGTGCGCGGTGTACATCACGCTCGTTAGCACCGGGCATTTTAATTAGCACCGGAGTCTAATTCTTTAGAGCGCGTGCCAACTGGTCGGGAAGAATAGCGTCAAAAACGACTGCGTCATCAAATCCGCACAGAGCCCACGCACGACTAGACACCAACTCACCTGCTATCAGTACTATAGCGTCACTGTGTGCGTTTATGGACAAGGGCTTCCTTTTCACTTTGCCTTTGTAGCTGGGGGTATAATGGTGGCATTAAGGATCGGTGGATATGAGTAAGATGTTAGTTGGTCATCCGTCCACAGTAGGAGATGCCATCCTAAATCTAACAGCTGCAGTCCAGCTGCGTGATAAAAAGCCGTCACGCGGTGGCGGTATGACGAGATCCCGAGTAGAGTCACTGTCTGACTTTGTGCTCATCGTGTGTGTGTGTGTGTGTGTGTGTGTGTGTGTGTGTGAGAGAGAGAGAGAGAGAGAGAGAGAGAGAGAGTGAGAGTCAGTGAGTGAGTGAGTGAGTGTGTGAGAGTGTGTGTGTGTGAGAGAGAGAGAGAGTGAGTGTGTGTGTGTGTGTGTGTGTGTGTGTGTGTGTGTGTGTTTGTGAGAGAGAGAGTGAAGATACCCACAGTCTTTCCTAAAACAGCAGGAGCGAGTAGCTTTGAGACAGAGCGATTAAGTGTAATGACCAGAATTAAGTGGGCCTGTTTACCCAGCAGCATCTTCCTTATTTAATCTGATTTCCAGCTCTGTATGCTGAAAACAAGTTAGCTGAAAAGACACAGATAGGGCATCACTTTGAATGAAAGGTACCAACTGCAAAAAAAAAAAGAAAAAAAAAAAAGAAAGAAGAATCCTAAGTGTACCGTGCTGACCATCCCCATTAGAGTTAACACTTATTATTGCCAGAGAAGGCTAAAACAACAGTACTGATAGAGCACCATTATGAAAACTGATTTTCAGGCTTGACACTTCAAGATGTCAGAAATTTAACCCTGAGGAGAATGCAATTTCATAAACCGTACATGATATGTTTTTTTTTTTTTTTTTTTTTTTTTGCATCTATAAATGTAGTTAAGAAGCATACAGTTTCTGTTTGGAATTAAACATTTCACATGGTTTTCACGCATAGCTTCTAATCTCATAGCTTCTAATCTCATAGTTTCTAATCTCATAGCTTCTCCTAACAACACAAAGGGCAGTTTTCTACATCAGGGCAGTAGGGGGTTAATGGTTAAAGGCACTGGGTTACTAATCAGAAGGTCCAGGGGTTCATTGCCCACCAATGCCAAGCTGACACTGTTGGGCAATCATGTCTCACCCCCAATTTCCTAACAAGCTGAGATCTGTGAAGAAAGAATTTCACTGTACTATAATGTATATGTGACAAGTAAGGCTTCTTGTCTTATTGATGTTCAACTGACATATCAAAATAAGCTGCTTTTCAGAATTACATTAGTGCTGATTTGAGCCTAAGTGCAGTTACCTCAAGGAAAAGCTGTACGCTCTGTAAAAAGCAGATCTCTCAGAACAATACTACTAATCTATAGCTTAGACCAGGCAGCAGTAGAGGACATAGGATGCAATTAAACCATTTGCAGTATGAATGCCAAGTCCTTCTTGAACAGCTCTGTCATAATATATTACAAGGCCGTGTCTACACTAATGCAGATACATTTTAAAACCCAGAGGTTTTTCTAGATTTTTAGCTTTTGTCAACGTTAAAATTTAGGCAAACTTAAAACACTGGAATTTTCTAACCACAGAAACACATGTTTTAGATAAAAAAAAAAAAACTCTTGTATGTCACATTCTTTAGTACAGTGAGGGAAAGAAGTATTTGATCCCCTGCTGATTTTGTACGTTTGCCCACTGACAAAGAAATGATCATTCTATAATTTTAATGGTAGTTGTATTTGAACAGTGAGAGACAGAATAACAACAAGAAAATCCAGAAAAACGCACGTCAAAAATTATATAAATTGATTTGCATTTTAATGAGGGAAATATGTGTTTGACCCCTCTGCAAAACATGACTTAGTACTTGCTGGCAAAACCCTTGTTGGCAATCACAGAGGTCAGACGTTTCTTGTAGTTGGCCACCAGGTTTGCACACATCTCAGGAGGGATTTTGTCCCACTCCTCTTTGCAGATCTTCTCCAAGTCATTAAGGTTTCGAGGCTGATGTTTGGTAACTCGAACCTTCAGCTCTCTCCACAGATTTTCTATGGGATTAAGGTCTGGAGACTGGCTAGGCCACTCCAGGACCTTAATGTGCTTCTTCTTGAGCCACTCCTTTGTTGCCTTGGCCGTGTGTTTTGGGTCATTGTCATGCTGGAATACCCATCCACGACCCATTTTCAATGCCCTGGCTGAGGGAAGGAGGTTCTCACCCAAGATTTGAGGGTACATGGCCCCGTCCATCGTCCCTTTGATGCGGTGAAGTTGTCCTGTCCCCTTAGCAGAAAAACACCCCCAAAGCATAATGTTTCCACCTCCTTGTTTGACGGTGGGGATGGTGTTCTTGGGGTCATAGGCAGCATTCCTCCTCCTCCAAACATGGCGAGTTAAGTTGATGCCAAAGAGCTCCATTTTGGTCTCATATGACCACAACACTTTCACCCAGTTGTCCTCTGAATCATTCAGATGTTCATTGGCAAACTTCAGATGGGCATGTATATGTGCTTTCTTGAGCAGCGGACCTTGCGCGTGCTGCAGGATTTCAGTCCTTCACGGCGTAGTGTGTTACCAATTGTTTTCTTGGTGACTATGGTCCCAGCTGCCTTGAGATCATTGACAAGATCCTCCCGTGTACTTCTGGGCTGATTCCTCACTGTTCTCATGATCATTGCAACTCCACGAGGTGAGATCTTGCATGGAGCCCCAGGCCGAGGGAGATTGACAGTTCTTTTGTGTTTCTTCCATTTGCGAATAATCGCACCAACTGTTGTCACCTTCTCGCCAAGCTGCTTGGCAATGGTCTTGTATCCCATTCCAGACTTGTGTAGGTCTACAATCTTGTCCCTGACATCCTTGGAGAGCTCTTTGGTCTTGGCCATGGTTAAGAGTTTGGAATCTGATTGATTGATTGCTTCTGTGGACAGGTGTCTTTTATACAGGTAACGAGCTGAGATTAGGAGAACTCCCTTTAAGAGTGTGCTCCTAATCTCAGCTCGTTACCTGTATAAAAGACACCTGCGAGCCAGAAATCTTTCTGATTGAGAGGGGGTCAAATACATATTTCCCTCATTAAAATGCAAATCAATTTATAACATTTTTGACATGCGTTTTTCTGGATTTTCTTGTTGTTATTCTGTCTCTCACTGTTCAAATACAACTACCATTAAAGTTATAGACTGATCATTTCTTTGTCAGTGGGCAAACGTGCAAAATCAGCAGGGGATCAAATACTTCTTTCCCTCACTGTATGTTGGGAGTTAGAAGATGACTTGATGAGTGTTCTCAAAATGGGTTCATATTTACAGTTAAGGGTGATGCACATACTACTTACAAAGGGCAGTGGTGGCTCAACGGTTAAGTCTCTGGGTTGTTACTCAAAAGGGCGGGGGTTCAAGCCCCAGCACTGCCAGGCTGCCATTGTTGGGCCCTTGAGCAAGGCCCTTAACACCTCTCTGCTCCATTGCTGACCCTGAACTTCTTAACAAGCTGGGATATGCGAAGAAAAGAATTTCGCTGTGCTGTAATGTATATGTGACAAATAAAGGCTTCTTCTACTTACAGTAGCTTTGGGTTGATGTTGGAATACATAGAGTTCATAGTAACAGTCTTTTTTTAAAGCCAGAATAGCAACAGAGTTGTACCCCACAGCCATCTTGTGTAAAATCAGTTTTTTTTTCCCCCTAGATACTTGAGATGTTTCAATTGCAAATGAACAATTCAAGGATGCCTTATGCAGTAAGGAGTAAAACATGATAGGGCATGCTTTTATTGGAAAATATTCAGCGTAGAGGTTGTTTTATTTATTTTATTTTACTTATTAATACCACAGCAATTTCCAAATGTGTGAACATTTTGTGTAAAATAAAGGATGAGATCATGCTTTTTATATTGAAGAATAGCTGATATTCATGATATGAACTTGCACTATAAACCTCTGGCATCTTCTAGTATCACAAGGAGCTGTCATGCATCATACAATGTATCTCCTGCTGTGAGATCAATAAACATTTTTAAAGATTTTTTTTTTAATACCAAAAATAATGAAAGGGACATTCCCTTTTGGATATCTGAACTTTAATCGTACGTGTCATGGATTCCTCTAACAGTTTTTTTTTTCCTTTTTCAAGAAATGTTGATGCTGTGACATAATCAAAATGAAATCTGAATTCTTAAAGTAGTTACAGAACAAAGTATAACAGAACAAACCACAAGACAAAAGCATTAGCTTCCTACCTTGTCTTGCATATTTGCTATTTATTGCGACTAAAGTTTAATACTCTACATTGGCAGTATAAATAGTTATGTTCAGCATGAAGCTTTAACACAAAATCATACTTAGATCAATAACTTCATAGCTTTGTCAGTGTGATTGCTAGATATCTGCCATTGTGTGCTGGTCTAGATAGTTATCAATGCTCATGGGTACACAGTGGCAGAATAGATTATTTATTTCATTTTATACCACAACACGATTGAATTCTTCAATCCTATTGGTCAAAAAGAGTGCATTACTTTCGTATAACAGAATGATCTGTTATGTGTGATTTTTTTTTTTTTTTTTTACATATGTAACACTGGTATTCCAACATATTTCCATTTGCTGCCCTAATCCCCTAAATTCCCTAATAACAACAGACCTAGAACCAGTTTTTCCTTCTGTCCTCGTAATTTCTTCCACCATGCCTCAAATAATGTGGCTGACTACAGATCAGTAAATAGGAGGGTGATGTGTCTACACTATGTTGAGCATAGACTACTGACCTGCTGGCGAAGAGCCCCAAGGGTACTAATTAATAGCAAGCAAGAGGGACAGTGCTTGGTGCGTTGTACTGTGGACATATGATGATATTGGCTGCACGTGTGTGTGTGTGTGTGTGTGTGTGTGTGTGTGTGTGTGTGTGTGTGATTGCATTTACTTATTGTATGAAAGAAGGTTTTTAATCTGCATGAGCCAAGCAGGCTGTTTGAGCCAGGTGCAGAGCAGGGCTATTAGAGTCCCCAGATGTCTGCAGGCTAACAATTTTCAAATGCTGCTGTGCTACTCGGAGGGAATGTACATTTGTGTTCGTATGTGTGAATCATAGGCCAGCATGGCAATAAATTTGTGTCTACAATGGTGTATATGTATGTGCACTCCAGTTGGTGTACAAGTGTTTTGCATTTTCTGTCAATTGATAAATGGCATGCTGCACTTAGCATGGTAGTAGGTCTGGTGGGAAATTGAACACTGCCAGCAAAATAAATTTACTGCATGCTTCCTGTTACCATTTACCTGTGAGTACTACATAAAAACTGCTAAATAATGATTTGAATACAATGTGTAAAGGAGGACTTTGAGATTTGCGTGTTCCCAGCAGAGCCGTGCTTGTTGTTCCCACTGTTTCTACCACTTGTATCACTTTTTTTTTAATCCTTTGTGAGTAGAATCAATCTAAGCAAAATGATCAATCTAACCTCTCTAAATAGCTGGGCCTTACGTGAATGTTTGGGGATTTACCAAGTATGCATCACTAACAGTTTTGGCTTGTTACAAGATCTTTAGTGATTCAATGGAACCATAGCTTCTCTACTACAGCATTTTCTTCAGATCACAGAGCAACATATAGGTTGAAATGAAGTTAACAGCATGTGGGCATTAACTTACACAGGGCCCCTGTCGCACACACACACACACACACACACACACACACACACACACACACCAATTCATGGCACTCTCATAATCCATTCACTTCAAATCTAAGCTTTTCAAGAGCCCCCCCTTGTAGCCAGGTCTCCTAGCCCAGTAGACCTGGTCAGTAATCAATCCCTGACAAAGACTGATTGTTTGGCTGGTATGTGTGCTTATGTCTGAACTGGTGTTTATCTGAAACAGCTTATATTGCACAAAGCATTTACAGAAAAAAGTATTTATGTATTAAATGGGACAAGAATAAAAAAAAAGACAAGAATGATGAACCTAGGACATGCACTTGGAGTGAGGTGCTTGCATGAGTATGAGATGCCCTTGTTAAATCTGCTGCAACTAAAAATCCATATCAGTGATGGAGAAGGCCATGGGGTGTAGTTTCAAGTTTGACAGATTCATATTCACCAGTATGATAAATGCAAGGATGTCACTCACTAACTGTCCCGAAGGGTTTCATTTGGATAGTAGGCATCAGCCATCAATAAGTATGCTGCTAAGTGTGTGAAGCCAGCCTTCCAGTGAGCCACAAAAACTGCATCCCAGTTACGCAGGTACGAGTGTAGCCTCTGGTTAACTATTGCAGCTGTGAGGTAGCATGGCATGGATGCTTATCTCACAGCGTTTCTCAAAGTCTTATTACTAAATGATTCATCTCTCTGTCCCACACTGCAAAATCAGCAGGACTCAAGATTCAGAGATCAGTGGTTAGCAGGCATAGTGTCTGTGCATGACTTCATCTAATAAAATGCAACAAAATCCTTCTTGCTCTTAATTCCTACCCATTGTTTTTGGTTTGTAGATCCCTAAGTGCTATAGCTATATATGTGAGACTAGATCAGACAAAATATATCTGATCAGATTATTATCTATGGTTAATGATAGATCATTATCTTTTGCAGGGATGTGGGAACGCAATTTACATTGGTGGTGCTGGAATTTTAAGCAGCATACTTACATGCACCATCTGTATATTATTATTATATTAGCAGTTGGAGTTGAAGTTAAAAGAATCCTGAAAGTTGGAGGCACACCCATATGTGGTTCTTCCCTAAACTGTTGCCACAATGTTTTAAAGTACACAATTTTATAGGATGTCTTTGTATGCTGTAGCATTGAAATTTCCCTTCACTGGAACTAAGAGGCCCAAACCTGTTCCAGCCTGACAGTTCTCCTGGACACAAAGCGAGGTCCATAAAGACATGACTTGCCAAAGTTGGAGAGGAAGAGCTCAATGTCCCGCACAGAACCCTGACCTCAACCCTACTGAACACCTTTGGGATAAATTGAAACGTTGACTCCAAAAAAAATAGTGGAAAGTCTTTCCAAAAGAGTAGGTTATGATACCTGTAAAGGTGGGACTAAATAGGATGTTCAAAAAGCAGTGTGTTAAGGTCAGGTGTCGATAAAAGTTTTGCCATATGGTGTATATATCTATTGGTCAGAATTAGTAAAACAATCAAAACTCTATTTCAGTATATGGTGTTAACAGTGTAGAGTGTATCTCAATGATTAAATGTAGAAATGCCTAGCGATGTACACTTTTCTAGAACAGTTGATGTTCCACTGGACAGTGAAATCGACTCAGTTTTCAGGTTGAGATACCTTTGGTCAAATTAGTCACACTGACATTAAACTGCTACAGGGTGCTTATCTATTTGTATAGTGACCTGGAAGGTTTAAAAAGTATGTATGATGTCACCTGGCAGCTACGTTGGAAATATGTCATTGTCTCATTGAGAATCTGTGAATTGGCTAAGCTTGGGTGTTTGGGTCAAGAGATAATTCGTTTGATGCCTTAAGCGGCTCACTCCTCAAGTCCATATTCAATATTTGTTATGTATATACCTATACATCACTAGCTGCATTTAGGTTTCTATGTTTTGGAAGTAGGTAATTTCTTTTCAGCTGTACTAATCGTTCTGCTCATTAGATTATGCATTATTTTGTATTTCTGATCGCTTTCAAATGCTATTAATCTTTAGAAGTCTGGATGTGTTGCACATGACTGGACAACCCTTTTTTTTTTTTTTTTTTTTTTTTTAAGCAGAAGTCTTATACTTGTTCAACCTAGACCCGCATTCCAGAGAGCCCATAACTAACGTACGCTTGGCCAGCGATGGCTCGTGAATCCCTTGTCAATTTCTAAATCACCAATTATTCCTGTAGATATGACACAAGGTCAGTTGTGAAGAGCAGCAGCCCAAGAAATAAAAGATCCCTTGTAGATGTATAGGAGATGTCCTCCCTGTGTGCATTGAGAGATGTGCGTTGGATCTCCTGTCTTTCTCGTCTATGTTTCTTGTCCCATTGTTGAGTGCTGTGGATCATTTAGTACAGTGAATGATGCATCTTTACTCTCATAGTTTCACAAGGGTGTTTTGATTACCATCATGCTGGGATGCTTAGTGAAGAGGCAAAGTGGTTGGCAGTTTTGCTTTCTTAAATTCCTGTGTTAAGTATCTGTGACTGATTTTCAACGATAGTTACAAAGCTCTTTTTATAGAAATGTTTCACTGCCAATGCAAATTCTGTTTATTTCTAGTTTAGTTCAAGAGTAAGTGTTGATGTGAAGAAAACATGTAGACTAGCTACATAAGTGAAACAGGGGCAATCTCTGTATAACCACTAAGGCACAACACATAAGAAACCTGATTCATGTACGTGTTCTGGGCTGGTGGCCACAGCTGGACAGAGCTCTGGACAACACAGACCTCTAACCTTTTATACCTGGGGATCCTGTTGCAACAGTGACCACAGCTGCTGACTCTGTGGTCATTGTGAATCACACCATAAATTTTCAGTTTTAAAAAGGACTACCTCATGCTTTCCTACTTCTGTGGAATATATATGTGTGAAGAAAAATGTTTTGAGATTTGTTTCCTTGTTCCAAATTTTGGCACATGGGCATAAATATTTACTATGCATATATATATTCATATAATATTCTTGGCACAGGAGACCTCAGAAAAATGTATCAAGTAAATTTACACTTTAAGGAGAATTGCCAGGTAGTTACTGTAATATGTGTTTACAGTAATGGTTTATTGTATGGTACTATAGGGCCGGCTGTGGATCAGGTGGTAGAGCGGGTTGTCCACTAATCGTAGGGTTGGCAGTTCGATTCCTGGCCCACATGACTCCACATGCCGAAGTGTTCTTGGGCAAGACACTGAACCCCAAGTTGCTCCCAATAGCAAGTTAGTGCCTTGCATGGCAGCTCTGCTACCATTGGTGTGTGTGTGTGTGAATGGGTGAATGAGACACAGTGTAAAGCTCTGTGGATAAAAGTGCTATATAACGATTTACCATTTACTATAGAGTGCAAAGCTGTATTTGTACAGGGATATATACTGTTAACATTATTTTATCAGAAAAATCACTGCTGCAGTTGTAAAGTGTGATGTTTGAATGTTTGATGCATATAAAAGGTACATACATCGTAATAACCTATTAAACAAAATGTATTTATTAAAGCATTGAATTAATTAGAGATCGACTGAGAAAATGAATGAACTGATAAAACTGATACTGAAGGAAAACATAAAATACAAGTAAAATATTTCTGAACTTTTATTTCTGATTGATTAATCTGCAAATCTGATCAATCGGTCGACCCCTAGAGTTAACTAAAGTAGCTTTTCCAAGTAGCTAACTTTGCTAGCAAGATTTTATAATGTTCTGTGACAGCAGGGGCTTTAACTGTAATCAAGATTTAACTGTAGTCAAGCTCATTTTCAGTCTTTTTCAACTGAAAACTGGTAAAAGTTTATATTTGTAATGCAGATGATCTATTTACTAGCTATAGTAAATATAGGTAGCTTTAGCGAATGTTAGTTATCTAGCTAGGTTAACAGGTCTCTTGTCAGGTCTACTGTACACTACCTTTACCCAGCTTTTAAACTTGTTGAACTTATCCTGATTTACTGATATTATTGAAACTATTCTGTTATAGTAAAATCTAAGCAAACAATAACTGCAAGAATAGAGTAGAAATGAGTCTCCTTTCTTGCTTCAATGCTTTTTGGTCATAGATTTGCAGTAAACCTAAAGATGCTGTAAATTTTACTATGTTATTACAATACAGTGACTGCAGCATTATAGTAGCTATACAGTAAGGTCATTTGATACTGTATAACCTGCTGGTACCACAAATATTTACCAAGAATACCATTCTGTATTGTATTGTAAAACACATTTTCAAATTTTATACTGGTTTAAACACCGTATTTTATTGTAGAAATTAGAGGAATTCTTATATTATAATTGCAGTCATAGGTGCAGTTAATCTGCACAAATCTTTATCCAATATCTACTTGCTTCATCAACGCACTACCAAGGGACCACCACTGACCAGATATTATTCAAGTGGTGGACCGTTCTCAGCAGACTGGTGATGTTGTTATAGCAATATGTTATTTTATTTATTTATTATTATTATTAATTAATTTATTTATTTTGTGTGTGTGTTATTTGAAATGTTTTTTATTCATTTGGGATGTCTGTATTTTTTTTTTCCTTCCAAAATATTTTTATTGAGAAAGAAAACATACTACCTGTCACATAGCAACAATACCATTGTCATTTTTTGTTATACTTACATATACACACATACATACATAAGCAATGATATGTTAGTGTGTGTGGCGCTTGGGCAGCAGAGTTGCTGGAGTTTTAAGCTGTTGTTACTGGCTACTTTATTAAACATACCTTCTTTAGTATTGTTGGAGACTATAGATTATTTTTTTCATGCAGAATTTGTGTTAATCATCCTTTAGAATTTCACTGGTGATCAGTTTCTAGCCAGAGATCTTTTGTTGGTTGGATATTTTTGGTTGACTGATCTCATCCCAGCAGTCACATTGAGTTAAGAAATCCTGCACCTGATACTGTCATACCAGTGCCAGGCACAATACCATGCCACTACCATGTTGGGGTTACTACTCAGTAAAATCCCTAGTGTTGAATTAACACCCAGAGTGTTTATTTGAGTCCAATGCTATGTGAATTGAACACTATGGGTGTTAAATCAATACTGGTGATTTTGCTGTGTACTGTGCTGAGAATGATCAATCACTACTACAACACTTATATGGTCAGGAGTGGGTGATCCTATGGTGGTCCCCACCACTCCTCTCCCTAGCCACTGCTATCAGGAATTCAAATAGCTTAGCTTGGTTAACGTTGAAGAATTGTTTTTGTCCACATAACACATAGTTCATTGCCTCCATATCCTCCGTTTTCCTAGCATTTTTTTTGTTTTGTTTTTATCTTGGTTTGTTAATGGTTTGGTTTTTTTGTTTGGTTGTTGCTGTTATTTTTTTGCCAGACATTTTCATGGCAAGTCGCAGTTATTAGGCTTATTGCTCTCAATTTCACGAACCATGGATAGTGGACAGTGGGGTTTTTGGTTTGGACATTGAAATTTATTCAGTTAGTATTACATGATTTTGTAGTTTGGCTTAAATTGTGCTTCAAATTGTATGACTTAGCTTATTATTCATACAACATTTGAGTCTGTGGACCTATGGACTACTGGAATTTTGTGGGTACCCCATGGGCTGTAGGCCCCTAAAATTGCCCCCACAATGCAACTCCTTTCACTCCATTGCAACGGCCATGCTTCCAGCCATGTTGTTGATTAAGGTAAAACAGATAACATTTAACCTTTCTACATCAGCTACTTGGCAAATGAACATTTAAGGGCATACAGTATAAGAACAAATTTTGTTCAGGAAGGCATTCAACTGAATCATTCTTAATGTCTGTCTCATTAAATCTACTGTTATTTAATATGAGGTTATCCATCAGTAATAACCTGAAGCATGGCGGTGACCTTGTTGATAAAGATACAATGTAAGTGCATTTAGTGTAGAAAAAAATATGAAAAAACCCCTTGATTTCACATAAAAATCTCTTCAGCATAGTGTTTCATTTGGGAAAAGCCTGGAGCCCACTTCTTTTGTTTTTTCTGTTGCTAGGTAGAAGACTTATGTGACATTATGTAGCCTTTTAAATATTACATCAGGCAAAAGGTAGAACTTCTTTTAGCGCTTCTTTTTTCCATCCATCTATTTTCCATACCATTTATACTACACGGCATCACGGAAGAGCTTGGAGCCTAACTCGGGCATGTCGGGGCACAAGGTGGGAGACACTCTGGACAGGGTGCCAACCCATCGTAGGGCACAATTGCACACACATTCACACCCTACGGATGATTTGGAAATGGAAATTAGCCAGTCTTTTGGACTGGGGGAGGAAACCGGAGTATACAGAGGAAACACAGGGTGATGGTGGGATTCCGGCCCCCAGCCCTGGAGCTACGAGGCAAACGTGATAACCAGTAGGCTACCGTGCCCCCCTGCCCCTTTTTTTTATATTTATACATTTTATATGAAATGTTTAAATGTATTAAATGTTTACCTTTTACTGCAAAATATGCTGTATGCTTCATGTTGTACTTTTCTCTTGCATCTGTGTGTTTTGGGATAAATTAAACAAAAATATAACAGGCCTTGTAGTGGAGGCAAAACAGACAATTATTGCCTCTGGGAGAGCACAGGTTGTGATAGCATACAGAACAGCAGGGGTTTCACAAAGTTTTCACTAAGTGTCTTCAGCTACCACTCTAAAGAATTTATGCTTCTGGGAAACTTCAATAACCATCAGCACAGTGGGAACAGTTGAACTACTGCTGTGATTGTTAAGGTGATAAACTCCAATATTGTGCAGTAAACAAGAAGAACTCAGGCATGCATTACTGATACAGTACTGGAAAAAAAAACAAGCACGGGCCATTTCTAATTAAAGTAAAGCATACATGTTGCTTTTCAATTGTGGAAAGTCGTAAATCCCTCTAATTACTAAGGGACTTTTGTTTTACTACATTTTTTTTCCAAATATCCCCAGAATTTGCCAGCCATAATTGTCTTGCAGGGAGAAGTATGGTAATGAGCTCTGCTTATATTAGTTTTCCTGAAATTGATAAACTTCAGTTGAGGAGACCAAAAGCCTTATGTTGATGCTCTTTGTGGGTCTGACTTTCCAGGATATTTGACATTCCTTTAAATTACTCTGCTAACAATTTTGATAATTTGGGATCAAAACTGTAGCTATTGCAGCTGAACATTAATCATCATTTCATAGCAATGCACTGTATAGAGAGATAAGGTGATAAGAGGTGACAATTACCCATAGAGGCAATTTACCATAGAGTGGTCTGTGATAATGTGATTAGTCAAAGAGAGGGACATGATGGCGTCTGTGAGTTCATTAAGATAAAGTCTCTCAGTGGTAGATTGTGGTAATTTTCACATCCTTATTTCCCACTGAATTTTTAATATTCGTTGAAGGGTAGTTTCAAATGAAATAATTTAAATGCATTTATATTTTAGAAACCTGTTTGCAGTGCTGTTCCAGTGCTGTTTCAAAGCTTTTCCAATGCTGTCCATGATACTTTGTTCAAGGATTTTGGTTTTGTTATAGGTAGAACCATCACAACACTTTGACATGGTTCTATTACATTCTTGTATAATTATAGAGAATTCCACATTGAAGCAGTACTTAAACTAGTACTGATACTTACAGTACACAACCCAATATTTGTGTAGCTGCAAATGTTCAATCATTCTGAGACCAGTATTTTACTCCCATGAATATACCTTATTCATACCATAGCAACTTCTACATACCTAACATATTAGATACACAACCAGCCCTTATCTTTAACCCTATTTACAGGCCAAATGTCACCACAAGATGCATTCATTTTGATAATGTTTTCACCCTCATATTTATCCCTGTTTAAATTTTGCCTGTTTTGAGCAAGTTGAACAACTTGGTTTAAATGATCTGCAGGGGTTTGTCCAGTATTGACAGATATCATCGTGGATGTCTGTGGGAAATGTTTCAGTGTATTAATTCTGACCGTTGCCTTTGTCATGTCCACACGACATTCTCCGTGCTCACATTCCCTGAGCACAAAACACTTGCTACCTCATATTTTTGGTGTGGTTCAAGCTATTTGCTTCACCCACCTCATTGCAAAATCGTGTTTTTGCCTTGCCTAAACAATTGGAACTTTGCTTTTGTTTTTGTATGTGTTCCTCACTCTTATTTTCTTCTGCATAATATCTTTCCAATTTGTGGTGTTTCTGAACTACTCTCCATGCCCCATATTTGAACTTTGCCTAGCTTAAAGGTTTTATTTCTTTTATTTATGTGTTTGTACAGGTAGTATCTGCTTAGACTAAACTGAAATTTTCAGCAAGGATGATGGACCTTAGAGACATCAAACACAAAGTAGAATTTCATTAGTTATTGTAGTGGACATGTCCTGGATGATGCCCCTGTATATGTGGTCCAAGGTCCGTTGAATTCTCAGTGCTTGTAGAGAAGATTTCAGCTTTGGTAAACTGTGAGGAGTTTGGTATTATGTAAAGCCTACAGAGGGGCTATTTTGCCCACACCCTTATTACATTCCCAATTCTCATTACTCCCTGATGGTTACTTCATTAACCCTTTTTGGCTTTCCATACCATTCATATCTGTTGCTGATTCCATGGTGCTGGTGTATAACTCACTGTTTCAGTCCCTTTTTTGCCAAATATTTGCCTAACCTGAGAAGTCTGAGGATTACTTTTCTTGTATATCTGTCCTTTGGGGCTGCACAGTGGTGCAGCGTGTAGCACTGACACCTCACAACAACAAGGTCCCTGGTTCAACCTGATCTCAGGTTACTATCTATGTAGAGTTTTGCATTTTCTCCATGTCCACATGGATTTTCATCAGGTCCTCTGGTTTCCTTCCATCTCCCAAAAATATGCCAGTAGTATTGCTGCCTCACAGCTCCAATGTCTCTGGTTTAAGCTTGAGCTCAAGTTACTGTCATGTTCTTTTCTGTGTGGGTTCTCTGATTTCATCCCACCTCCCAAAACCTTGCCAGTAGGTAGATTGGATAAGATAAATTGAGGTGTGAATTATCCATTACTTACAACCCAGACTGGTTGAAAAACCAACATAAAACAGCATAAAAATTTGTAAGGAGTTAACCTAAGAGTCCTGTCACTGTCTTTTAAATCTCTTGGTATACCTCAAGAATTATGTCGGCTCTTAAAGCCCAAATATTTGTCTTGCAGTGGAGGATACTTATGGATGAGTCATGCTGCTGTCATCAAGCCCACTTTACACTAATGTAATGTTGCATTCAATGTTTCGGGATTTTCAAACCTCTTTTTAAATGTCAAGTGATCCAGCTGGAGACACAGCATTTACCCTTCGAGCGCTTAACCTCTCCTCATGCGTTCTTCCTCTCCACAGTTTCTCATGTCTCAATTTTTTCTAGGCAGTTCTACAGCTTTCCCTGCACTCCTCACACTCTTTTTTTGCAGACCCCAAAACTCGTACCTGCTTGTAAGGTTTTTTGTGCATAGGCATGTGGAGTTTTGACTTTACTGTTATTGATTTATGTCCAAATTGTAATGACTAGTGCATTGTCACTGTGGCAGGTATGCATGCACCGCTGATTTTATTCTCTCCTTCCTTTCACTCACATCACAGTCTAGGCCACAGTGTCAGACTCAAGGCCCGCAGGACAAATACAGCTCACTGCTTCATTTCATCTTGCCTGTACCTATTAAACCTAATAAAAAGTATATAAAATGCACTTTAAGGCAGCATCAATGTAATACAGCTGACTCCACATCCCAGAATGCATCTGTTAGCATTGACTCATAGTGTCCACTACCCACAAAGATGCTAAAGGGGTCATGACATCATTTTATTTTATTATCTTCTCTAAGGAGTAATTATAATATTAGTAAAGTTTTTTTTCCACAAAAAACAATCAGTTTTTGTGTCCTTTACCTTTGAGACTTCAATGTAACTACTCACTGCTATGATTGGCTAACATCTTTGCCTATGAATTAATTATAAACGCCCCCTACCATAACATGTGTGGAACTGTTTTCAGCGACTGAGAGCTGGTGGGCGGGGCCGACTATGTGATGATGTAAAAGTATGTGTAGATGTCTTGCTGTAGGGGCAGTCATATGCAAATGTGTTTGCCCATGTGACATCACAGATCCCACCACATCCGAAAGTGCCGTTGTTGGAGCTTTGTTAAATAAAAAGAATGCTCTTTTTATACTGAGGACATACGTGTTAAGCTATGGAACTTGCAAGACGTTTTAATCATACATTGACCTCATATATGTCAAAAGATCAAGGAAAATTCGATTTCTCATGTCATGACCCCTTTAAGAAAAAAAAAAGGATTTTTTGTGTGAACACAGGGTGAGAAACTGTTTTTCCTTCATTTCTTCATAATCTGTGGAGTTATATATAAGAAATAATATAATTTATACCACCATTTTGACAGAAAGGTAAATATTGCAACCTGATTCATGACCAGAATCAGCTTAGAGTTGCAGCAGCAAAGAAAAATGCAGCAGCGAGAACTCAAAATGGAAAATCGATCAATTTGTTTGTGCTGGTTTGTATCGCTAAAAGTTTCGTTTGTGCTGCTTCCGTTTTTAAAATATTAGACAGTGAGTTATGGTGCGATGACGTCACCAGCCCCCCACATGCTCCAAATTCACCCCAAATAGTCTTGTTTGTGCAGATAAAAGCTTCCTTTTTGCAACTGTCTTTTTTTATTTATTTTTTTAACAATACAGTGTGCGTGTATATATATATATATATATACGTGCAGCAGCAAGAACTCAAAATGGAAAATCAATCTTATAATAAGGATCATATATTTTTAATATCTAGTGAATTGGAAAAAAAGGCTTTCTTCAATATAATAAGTTGTCTTCTCTACTTCTTTATTTGTTTCTATAAATGCCCTCTCAAGGATTTTTTGAATAGTGAAGGATTGTTAGTTGTTAATATCCCCCCCCCCCCCCCCCCCCCACTGAGAGTATGCAGTCTACTTTAAGAACAGCTATTATTGTTGTAACCTTTGCCCCATCTACAAAACATATCCACATAAGTTGAAGTTTGAGGACAGACAAAATGCTAATGTCACAATTGAGGAAAATGTTTATGCTTTTATGATCATGCCAAATTGTTATCTGACCTTTAGTGAAGTTATCATGCAGTCAGCATGTTAAACAGCCGTTCCGTCAAGCAGCCATGTAGTTTCTACCCTGAGAGATAAATTTGGAGCGAGGAAGGCAGGAATGAGTGGACTTATTTCCATCTGCTACTAACTGTGGGCTCCTGATGTAATGCAGCAAAATGAAAAGTACCATGGAGTGTCGGAGAATACACCAGGAATGATGTGCAGTTACCAGGAGTCTCATTTTGTAAAGGGTCAATCTGCTTGCCTTTCACATGTGTATTTTCATGTATTGCAATATAGCTACTACCATACATGATCAATTCATCTAAAACAATTATGATTAAAAAAAAAAAAAAAAAAAAAAGGAGAACATTTAAACACATCAGCTATATTTGTCTCAGGTAGGGATGGGCGATATGTATGGCAATATATAGGACAGTAATAATGAAAGCGTTTGAGAAAAAAAAATGAAAATATGTGGCAGAAAATCTCCGTGGCCTATAGGTGATTATTTTTGCATAACAATTAAATCCTGAGAATATGTACTTAAACACCAGGATTACACAAACATCACATCAGATAACCTAAGATGCATGCAAACAAAGTGAAAGTGTTATCTGGAGTTCATTTGTGCAGATGACCTTTCCTTTCAGACTAAAGGTACATAGCTAATTACATAGGCGTGCTCCAGTGTCATACACTGGCATCTGGAGAGATAAGAGTGGTGTCTCCTCTGATTAGGACCCACATCCGCTACCAGCACTAAGATTACGATACATTCACTTCCTCTAGAGCACAATCTACTTCCTAATGTATAGGGAGGTACACTTAATCCTTTTATCAGAATCCAATTAGTATACCATCAGACCATCTGTAAAATTGGTGATGCACCAAAAGAAATTCTGGGCCAAAACCCAAAATTCAGGACACACTTGGCCAAAGACCGAATTTTTTTAAAACCCATTTTTAAAAAATAGTTCTCATTTCATGCATTTAATGAATCGGAACTGAAAAACTACAAAGAAATTAAATGATCACTTTTATTGAAATTAACACCAAAACAAAACCAATATTCAGTTGTTTATTATTCATTCAGTTCTGTAACAATCAAATGTAACAGATTTTTTTCCAATTACCCAAATAATGTACTGTTAACTTTTAGGATATGCAAAACAGCAGTCAAATTGTTACGAAACGTAGACTGGAGGTGGATTCAGGTGCAGGTCACCGTCTTTATTAGACAAAACTCACGATAAAAAAGTAAACGCGGTCTTCACCGGGAAACGAGAACATTCGAGGCATGGAAAACAAACGAGACTACTGATCCAAACAATACTAACCAGGATCAACTAAAGACACGATATAATACTGAGCGAAGTGCTTGGTCACCCAGGCATTTAAATAAAGAACATGATTAACTCAAAGCATGGACACCTGGGGCAAATTAAAGTCACTTACTACGAAATGCTCAATCCGGACGCGAGCAAACAAAAACAATGTCACGTGACTCATCAGGAGCCGAGCCACAGTACCCTCTGCTGGCCGCGGCATAACAGAACCCCCCTCCAAAGGGTGCTCCTCCCGGAGGACCAAGAACCACCCTCCAATGGGGGTCCTGAGCCCCTGTGCAAGCTGTCTCTCGCTGCCATGGAAAGCGAGGCAGCCTCGTGGAGCAGCACCCCCACCAGGATTGAAAGTTGGGGCACCGCCCCCGGCGGCTCTGGAACGCAGGGCGCCACCCCCGGCAGCTCTGGAATTCAGGGTGCCGCCCCCGGCGGCTCTGGAACTGGAATGCTGGGTGCCACCCCCAGCGGGACTGGAGGGCTGGGCGGCGTCCCCAGCAGGACTGGAGGGCTGGGCGGCATCCTCAGCTGTGCAGGGCAGCGGGATGGCCTCCTTGGCTGGGCTGGACAGCAGGACAGCTTCTTCAGCCGTGCAGGGCAGCGGGACAGCCTCCTCTATTCGGCTGGACAGCAGGACAGCTTCCTCGGCTGTGCAGGGCAGCGTGACGACCTTCTCAGCCGGGCAGGGCAGTGGGACAGCCTCCTCAGCCACCTCAAGCTGTCGCTCTGAGCTCGGCATGTTGACCTCAAATGGGAACTCCACAGCTGAGACCTCCCTGTAGGCCTCAGGCTGGAGCTTTGCTGTCCTCGTTGCCCCCCCAAAAGTTTCTGGGCCAGCCTTCACCTCAGGACTGCGCAGCGTGGTGCAATTCCCCTGCAGTGAGAAGCCCCAGATGCTCAGGTCGCTCTGCTGGCTGCGTGGCGCTGTACAGTTCCCCTGCCGTGGGAAGCCCCAGATGCTCAGGTCACTTTGCTGGCTGCGTTGCACGGCGTCGCTCTTCGGCAGCAGGGACGGGGTAAATGGTGCGAGGGACGACACGGCACGCAGCTCAGCTTTGCACTGAGCAATTTCCTCTTCGAGCTGTTTGCTCTTCTCCAGGGACAACCGGTAAAGCGCCTAAATCCTGGCCTTTTCGGCAGCACTCATGGCTACCTGCTGCTTCCGCATTTTGGGCTCAGTATTCTGTTACAAAACGTAGACTGGAGGCAGATTCAGGTGCAGGTCTGTGTCTTTATTAGACACAAAACTCACGATTCAAGTAAACGCGGTCTTCACCGGGAAACGAGAACATTCAAGGCATGGAAAACAACTAAGACTACTGATCCAAACAATACTAACCAGGATCAACTAAAGACACAATATAATACTGAGCAAAGTACTCAGTCACCCAGGCATTTAAATAAAGAACATGATTAACTCAAAGCATGGACACCTGGGGCAAATTAAAGTCACTTACCATGAAATGCTCAATCCGGACGCGAGCAAACAAAAACAATGTCACGTGACTCGTCAGGAGCCGAGCCACAGTGCCCTCTGCTGGCCGTGGCGTAACACAAATAATGAACATAGGAGCTCCAATCTAGCCGTGATAACTCCAGAGTGAAATCGAGCCATTTTTGGTTTTTGGAAATTTCGGTGCATCTCTAAAGGATATAGAGGTCTTGGCTGGATGAGGTGTTTAACACAGTTAAATCCACAGTGTTGAATTAACACATACAGTGTTTATTCATGTCCAATTGGACACTCGAGGTGTTCATTCAACACTGGGGATTTTGCTGTGAATAACGATTTGAATTCAAAGTTCTAAATGAAGCTTTCTGAAGAGACTTTGGCAGGGAAACGACATTACTAATGAACCTTATCTTACAATGACCCTGTGTGGTGATATGCCTTATTGTTGTATATTTGTTTTTAATCATAGTTATTCTGTTTTTTTCCCTGTGATGACCTGGTGTCACGCCCAGGATCTGTTCCCAGCACTTGTTCAGGTTTCACCACAACCCTGACTGAACATGAATGAATGTTTTTCAGTACACATCTCCTATTTATTTGAATCCAATCATGGTCTCTATTTATATTTAAAATGGTTAGTACTCTTGATGGGGTACATAAAAAACCCTGAAAACAAACAAAAATAACAACAAGAAAAAAAAACAACCTAAGGCCCATTTTTGTTGGTTGTCATTGATTTCATGGTTTTGTTTTGCTTGAAAGCTACAGAAATTGTAGTTTTGTAATTTTTGTGTATGCTAACCATTTGACATGTCACAGCATATATTCACTGTGACAGCACTTACTACAAACTTTGCAGTCATATCTCCCCTCTGGTGTTCTGCACAATTTATGATGACAATTTAAAGACATTGATCCCAGGCAGATGGTGTCTGACAGCTACAAATTTGTCTGCTGGACTTTATGTCTTTTTCCCCTTCTTTTCTTGTAATGGACTTTCGACAGGAAATATAGATCTGATTGAAAGCTTGGTTTGACACAGATGAATTCTGACACTTTGGAATAAACTTGAGTGTATTGCCACAGTGACTTTGCATAGGAACCAAATGGAGGACCCGAATTTGAAAAACATATTTTTCACTCAACTACTGTAATATTTGCCTGAGTATTAAACGCCTGCGTCTTTTTCGCATTTTTTTTTTCTTTTCCCATGACTAAGTGAATAAGCTTTATGCGACTCTGCTAACGTATGAGCACTGCGAATGTATCAGAACGCAAAAACCCGAGGGAACATAAGCTCAACAGGACGGTACTGCTCTTCCAGCACCACTAGAAAGCAGGCTCCCTTATCACTGGCTCACCTTCAAAGTCAGCACAGGAGCAGTGCCAGCCGGCTGGGAAATGGCACATCAGCACAAGCAGGGCGGACAATCAGCGTTAGCGCCAGCTAACGGCGAGGACAATGGTGAGCAAGGCGGGGAGGTGTTTAGCAGGCCAGCGCTCTGCTCCACAGGGCGCGTGCTGTTCACTTACCCTCCAACAGGCTTTTCACATCAGAACGCCGCAGACGCCATTAAAATGCTGTCTTCTCTCAGCCTGCCATCATCAAGCCTTTTAGTGGAGCACTTTCATGGTGGTTCAAGCACCTGTTTGAGATTGTTACTGTTATATATTGGGGTAATTGTTTTATCAGAGAGCTAAATTGTTTCAACTGCTCAGATATTGCACATATTCAGGAATAGAGGAGGGATATGAGAGACATTTTCTGTTTTGCTCTCCAAGATGTGTATTTATTTCACTATTTATATGAAAGAGGATACTCCTTGTTTGACCTGTGTGTGTGTGTGTGTGTGTGTGTGTGTGTACACACTCAAACAAGTATGCTTGCATATAAATACTGTGTGAATGATTATCTAAAAAGGCAATAAAAGATAGCTAAACCTGAGATTGTTTTTTTTTTTTTAGTCCAAGCCACATTCTGTTCAGTCAGCAAGGAAAAGCTAAATTTATAGACAAGGGCCAAAAAAGCATTGACCACTCCTTCTTGTAAAACTGCAGATTCAATCCCCTGAGCTTCTATTTATCAGTGTGTACTGATAGTGGTCTAGCAGTTTTATGAAGATGTATGCTTTTCTCTTGTCGACATTATTTATGATTACAATGACACAACGCTGGGATATTTGCATACTGTGCTCACAGTGATCCTCTTCTTGAAGTTAAAACTAGATTATGATTTAACATCTTATAGACAGTTATTAATATTCAATCTGATTATTCATGTACTATTATGAAGTATTCAGTAACTACAGTGAAACTGATAGGAAATGGTTAGAAGAGTAAGCAGCTGCAACTTGTGACTGTTTTAGTGGGGCAGATGACAATAACGACAAATCAGACTCAAACTAATTTCAAGTGGACACGGCTATCACACTTGACTTATGCTATTTGGTATGATCTACTGAATTTTTTAGAGTAACCCTGAAAGTCGAGAGTGGACAATATAAAGTTATCCAGCATACGGTCTAGCAGCTTGTTTTGAGTGCTTTTAGATGTACATTTGTTGTCTGCGTTCAGTACAACAGATGTGTTTCCTATCACCACAGCAAGGTATATGCAGAAGAGCTAATATTGTTAACGAGGTTTGCAAAGTTTCAGCTACATTACCAGCCCAAATACATCTTGAAACATAAAAGACCCACTCCGCCTTTGAGTGGGAACCAAGGTCACCTTGATGGACATGCATTTCTGATGTACAGGCATTATTCATGCCCGGATCCCCCTTTCCCTCTCCCAATCTTTGCAAGATATTTTATAACAGAAATGCTTTTGTGCATTGAAGACAAACTGTCTGCACTTGTACTTTGCCTTTCTTTACCGAAATGTATTAGATTTAATTTGTTATAAAACAAGATCTTGGTAGGGGTGTATGATTGCTTAGTGGTTAACACATTCACCTCACACCTCCAGGGTTGGTGGTTTGATTTCCGCCGCAGCCCTGTGTGTGTGTGTTTGTGTGTGTGTGTGCAGAGTTTGCATGTTTTCATGTTGGACATGCTTTTGGGTTTCCTCCGGGTATTCCGGTTTCCTACCCCAGTCCAAAGACCTGCATGTCCAAAAGTGTGGAAATGGACTGATAACCGTGGCAACCCTCTCATTAATGATCCTGTTCACTGCTCCTCCTCCTTCACCAAAAATGTTAATAGAGCAAGCAACGTGATTCCTGCCCCAATGAGGCTCTACTATCAAACTGCTTGTTGCAGTTTTTAATCAGTAGTGAGTGCACTGTTTTCCCCCCCAGATATATCACTTACAGTACCTCTGCATCTTCAATTCTATCCTAATTTGTAAAGGTGTGATTGCTTTTAGATTTGCATACACTTTGTGAATTCTGCTGGCCCTGCTGAACACACACACACACGCATCCTAGTAAGAAAAAAAAACATTCACCAAATCTTTGCAGTCATCATTCTTCTCTGTAATCAGATTTCTCAGTGGATGTGGTGAATATATCCTCATTTGTGTTGAGCGCAGATTTTCTCACCAGTCACCCATCATACTAGAGACCTTGGTCTAGGCATGTAGGCTAAATGTGCAACAAGCTATTTTAAGGTGCCCACATGTTTTGTGTTTGAGGTGCTCCCTGCAGGCTCGAGCTCATTGACTGCATATAGTGATGCATCAGCAAGTTTTCCTCATGGAGCACACATTTCATCAGAACACACACCGACAACAGAAAACTTCCCAAAGTACAGTCTCTGTAAAGAATTCTCTTCTCTCTCTCTCTCTCTCTCTCTCTCTCTCTCTCTCTCTCTCTCTTACTTTCTGTCTTTTTTAACTTACACACATACATAAAGGCTCCCGCTGTCTCTACCGTATTGCTTTCTCTCAGTATCTTATTTTTAATCCCTCACACACACACACACACACACACACACACACACACACACACACACACACACACACACTGCACTGTTGCTCTCCTTGTCTTGATTTCTTCTTTTCACTGTCTCTCTGTCTCCTTACTTTTTGTCTCTCTGACTCTCACTCACCTCCACCCACACTTTTTCTCTGTCTCATAATTTTCTCTCCCTTTCTGTGGTGTTATGGGATGTGTTAAGTTTTGTGTGGCCATCTGGGAAAATGTGTTAAATATGGCTGTGGCTGAATTCTGGCAGTCAAAACTGCTGAAAATCTGTTTTATTTTAAACCAAAATAGGGTTTTTCTGACTATACCATACTTTGGTCACCTCAACTTTAAGAAGGCATGAATATAGTTTACCAAAATGATATAGAAATGTTTATTTTTACTTCATAATCTTGCCTAGGCTTACTGCAAAAATCATGTCATGGAGGCATAGAGGCTGAGTGGTTAGCATGTTTGCCTCACACCTCCGGGGTTGGGGGTTTCAATCCTGCCTCCAGCCTGTGTGCGTGAACAAACATTTCCGAATTGTCCGCGGTGCGTGAATGTGTGTGCAATTGTGTCCTGCGATGGGTTGGCACCCTGTCCAGCATGTCCCCTGCCTTGTGCCGTGAGTCCCCTGGGATAGGCTCCAGGCTCCACTCGACCCTGTGTAGGATAAGCGGTACAGAAAATTGGTGTATGGATGGAATTTGTTGTGGAGGATAATGATGCAAAATGATTATACGTTTTGCTATTTGAAGGGTGCCTACATAGTGTCTTTATAACACAGGCACTGACACACCCCCATTCCATGACAGACGCTGGCTTTTGGACCTGACGCTGATAACAGCTTGGATGGTCCTTTTCCTCTTTGTCCCGGAGAACACGACAGCTGTTTTGTCCAAAAACTATTTGAAATGTTGACTCGTCGGACAACAAAACACGATTCCACTGTGCTACTGTCCATCTCAGATGAGACCAAGCCCAGAGAAGTCAGCAGTGCTTCTGGACAGTGTTGATGTATGGCTTCTGATTTGCAAAGTAAAGCCTTAACTTGCATCTGTGGATGCAGCGGTGAATGGTGTCGAGCGGTGTTGCAGATCGGCGAGCCTCGACTCATCCTTGCACTTGAAGGACTAGACCTTTTTTAGAGGCTCCTTATACACTATGATTAGACGGTTATCTCACCTGTTTCACATCACCTTCTTATTTCAACTTGTCACATCGCTATTAGTCCTAAATTGCCACTGTCCCATCTTTTTTTGGACGTGTTGCATGCATCACTTTCAAAATAAACATTTATCTTCAAAAGAAAACTATGCAGTTGATTAGGTAAAACAACAAATACCTTGTCTTTATACTTTTTTTGTTTAAACACAAGTCAAAGTACATTTACACATCACTCCTCTTTATTTTTATTAGCATTTTCCATACTGTCCCAACTTTTTTGGAATTGGGGTTATTATACCACTGTTATAGCTGCACCACTAAAAGTATGACTACTTTATTCCATTTTTTTTTTCTTTCTTCATTTAAATGGCAGCATGAGTCAGTGCTGTATTGTGTTGTGTGCTAGGGGTCAGTAAATTGACTATTCAGGATGTAATGCTGATGTGTTTTATAAAGTGCACAGTTGGGGCACTAGAAATTTCGAACAAAGAGACAAATGAACAATGCTACACTCGGTAGGTAGGCTGCATAATCACTAGGTTGCATGACTTTGACGTAGCTGGGCGCTTATTTTTTTTTACATTTCCTATGCCTATGAGATGAGAGAGGAAGAATTATCCTTCAGATTTTTTGTTCATCATAACTCAGAGTCAAAGGCATGTCTCATCAGCACTTCATTCAGCATGTAATCTTCCAACAGAGATACTTTCTACGTGTCTGACTGACACTGTTACAATTTCTGTGTTAGTCATTCATGATGTGTAGAGCATTTAATGGTGACAGTTCAGTGCAGTTCACTATAAGAGAATTTAATAGCAGTACGTATTATATAAAGGAAAAATTATTTGAATGATTTTGACATAATGCCCCATAAACAATTGTGGGATCTCTATAAGGTTGGGTATTGGGATGATGGGTGATACAATCAATTTGGTTTAAAAGAATTGGTATAAAATGAAACATACAGTGCAGTCAGATAATTTAAATGTTGTAAGAAGATACATATATTTAAGATATACTGTATATGTACACTATATGGCCAAAACTACATTGACACCTGACCATCCTGCCCATATGTGGGCCTTCCCCAAACTTTTGCCACAAAGTTTGAAGCACACAATTTCCTAGAATGTCTTTGTGTGCTGTAGCATTACAAGTTCCTTTCACTGGAACTAAGAAGCCCGAACCTATTCCAGCATGACAATGCCCCTGTGCACAATGCGAGATCCATGAAGACATGGTTTGCCAAGGTTGGTGTGCAAGAACTCGTGTGGCCTGCACAGAACATTGACCTCAACCCCACTGAACACCTTTATGTTGGATGAACTGGATTCCGACTGTGAGCCAAGATTCCTTAACTGACATCAGAGCCTGACCTCACTAATGATACACAATATACACTCTTGGACTATATGTCCAAGAACCAAGCAGAAAAGGATGCTTCATATTGAGAAGACATTTTGCAGATGCATTAATGGCTTGGAGATTTTGGTTGGTGTATCCTCATCTGCTTTGTCCAAGACCTGCTAGAAAAAAACAAAACAAATATA
Organism: Ictalurus punctatus; assembly: GCF_001660625.3. NCBI lineage: Eukaryota > Metazoa > Chordata > Actinopteri > Siluriformes > Ictaluridae > Ictalurus > Ictalurus punctatus. The sequence goes on along the minus strand of NC_030439.2, from coordinate 4,255,835 downwards.
ATTTGCTTTGAGTTTAAGCACATACCTGTGGATTAATAAACTTAGCAACCTGTAAAAAGACCAGAATGTGTTATGGCCATCTCCATTCTGCATTTAGGAGAGGATGTGTGTGCAGTAGTCAGTCTGGTCCTCTCTGACATGCCATTCTGGCCAAGCTCAGATGGTTCACATAGCAACCAACAAAATGTACACAAGCTGGATAAATCTTGCTTTAAATCCCAGAGATACTTACACATTCATTTCTGAAAGTCCACAAAATGGCACTTTAGTTGTGGTACGGTCCATTATCTGTTTTTATATAATTGATAGCTGGTGGATAATGCAAAATAGATATGTTGAAATTACTTTTATATATTTAAATATATAAATTGTATAGGTAGCTTATATGCCTCTCAATGAGAAAAATATGGTGAAGAGTTCTGAAAATGTTATATTTAGCTTAGAACGTTCAGAGAGAGCTGTGCTGGTGGAGCCTGGAGTCTGATGTCATGTATATTCTCAGCAGTGATAATATCTGCTGCAGTTCCATCATTCATTAATAAAATATTTTCAACACGTACCCATCATTGTGGGCTGGAGCGTTATATAAGTCATTGTGATTCTTGGCTCACATTTAGAAATACAGTTGCTTCTCTTTATTTCTTTCTTTCTGTCATCTCTCTGTAGCTCCGCTTGTTTTTTCAGCCCCCTTATTTGCATGGCTTTTGGCTATGTAGCCCTTTGCTTGGTTCTTTTGCACTTCGTTTTTAGATAACATTGAACAGTTAGTGAGAAGTCAGAAAAATAGCAAGAGAAGAGAAAGATTGGGGCTGTGAGGTACAAGGACTTGGCTATGTGAAGGCAAGTGGCCATAGGGCTGGCAACAGAATGCAGAGCAAACAGGCAACTGAAGAAGCAGCTGGGGCCTGCCACTACCCCCCCCCCCCCCCACCCCCAACCCTCTGTCTCACAAAGATTTATGTCCTGTGACACTTCTTCATATTAATGACCTGGATTTCTTCCTCTCCAAAAGCTGGTCTCTTCTGTCAACAGCTATACCATGTTTACTCTACACCTGCAAAGCTTTACCTTTCCTCTATCTCTGATTTCACTCTGCTGTCACACTATATGGCCTATTTTACTTTTGTATTTACCCTCTCTTAATCTCTGCTCTGTTATTTACTGATAGCTTCACCAGGGACTCTACTGAGTCAAGGTGAGTTGATGGAGAGAAATGGCTAGAAGAAAATGGCCCTCTACAATGAAACCAAAAGCAGCAACCAGCTGTTAACATGCAAACAAAATAATGATGATGGACGAGAACTGACATCTCTCATGTCCTTCTGCAGCAGCACTTCCACACAATTGCTAGACACACAACAAATTGAGATGGACAATCTTACATGGCCTAAGGATGTTTAAGATGCAGGTAAATGTTATGTAAAGCTATTGTGAACTCTCTTAAATCATTAGAGAAAAACAAAACATGCTTGATTTGATACACTTTACGAATAAAGCTTTTTGGACTCCTGAACACAGATGGCTGTAGCATCACTGGGATTCAAACTTGCAACCACCCAACAATAGGGCATGCACTTTTCAGTTGCGTGCCTCAGGAGCTTGAAAATCATGAATTTTCTTTGGGATATTGTTCAGGATATCTTTAGATTTAACATTAACCTATTACCCTAAAGGTATTTCTATTATAAGAGACTAAATTATCCTTTGCATTGATATAGAATAATGAAACAAGGATTGTTTTGTATTCTTACCTCATTTTTTCCCTATTCGGTTATTTGCCAATTTCCACCCAGTAGCTAGTTCTCCCTTTTCACAGAACAGCTACTAATCAACCATGGAGGCTGAGGGCTAGCACATGCTTTTTCCGAGACATGAGGTCTGCCACTGAATCTTTTAGAATTGCTGTGTTATAGGGTAGCTTAGCACATAAAAAGAAGTGACGACTGCCCTCTTTCTCATACATGAGCTCACAAACACCAGTGATTGGCTATTGTCACTCTGATTGACAGGGAATAGAATTATGCCATCCCTCCCACCTTGAGAGCAGAATCAATTATAACTCCCAGCCACAACAGAGTGAACGTTCTGTTCAAATGCAGTACAATTTTGTCTTTGAAATTCTTTGATTGTTTCAATTCTCTAACTTGACTCTTCGAGATTGTTATAACAAAAGTTCATTCTGTGTGCTTACTCTCAGTCAGAACTACTAACCTCACTGCTCTTTACTCTGGAAGTCAGGTTCATTTGATCTCATTCACGAAGCAAGTTCTGATCAGGCAGCCATGTTGAAATGTCAATCGATACATCTCGGAAGAGTTCTGCCTGCCCTTTATCAGGTTTATTGGCAGCGATCTGCTGTCCCATTATAGCACGTTTTGAGACGTAAGCTCTTAAGACCCGGCTAAGGCTACAGAACAGCGCATAATTATTCATGAAGGGGCTAAAGCAGTAGTCTGAGCTGGTGTCCCAAAAGAATGAGGCTAATTTCACACCTACAGGATATTGGAAAGTTGCTCTGGATTCAGGGCCTGAAGCTTAGCTGTGGAGACCAGTGGGTGCTGACTGTGTTGATCCTCTGGCAGGGCACCGTTAGCACTGTCAGACATGACAGCCACTACTACACTTGAGACAGAGCATGAGAAGGGGGTAGCTAAATCAAATTAAAGCCCTTCTTCCTTCCATCCTTAGGCAAGAAGAAGAGATATTTTATGTCCCACTGAAACTTCCAGTAAAGCATTTCATTCTTCACTATTTAAGAGATGTGTTGGAGAAAGGAGGAAAGTCTTTGATGCACTGTTGTCACAGTGTAATCAGTGCAATACTAAGCTGCCATGAACAACAGCAAACCAGTTTAACTACCTTCCATTCTTTGATCAGTGGTCCCATGTGAGAGAGAAAGCACTGCACCCATCGTCAGTCAGTACATCTGTATTGAAGAAACCAGTGCTCTTGGCTTCTGAGAACATCAAACGGAGAGCTTAAACTTCAACACAGCTCTCTTGTTGGCATGTTTGTGGTGCTGGTTGAGCTTAAAACGGCTGGGCCTTGACCTAGTTTCACCTATTGTTGTGGTGATTTTTAAATCTTTAGCAGAAACTGAGATAAGACGCAGTAAGACCGAGTGTGTAGAATAATTTTGCAGAGTTTCCCACCAAAGGGACAAAATGGAACAAAACAAATGGAAACAGAACGCTCTTTAACAATAAGCAATATGAATATGGCACAGAAGATTTGATTTTTATTTCATGGCAAAAATCAGAGAGACAAAGTCACTTTGGATCATAACAGGAAGTGGTTCTTGTACATATAATGGATGCTGCAGGCAAAACTGGAGCTCTTTCCCAGCTTAACCTGGTTCTGTGCAGAGTATTGTGCAGAATACTGTTCAATTTTAGGAGGATAAAAGTAGAATCAAACTGTTTCATCTCAGCAAGATGAAAGAGGATTAGCTATGTGTGTAACTTTATACAGTGTATCTTATCAGTCATCCTCTGATAGCCACACCAAAGTTACTCAAATCTGAATTCTAACCTTTACGCCCAGTGGCTTAATAATTACAATTCATAATCAGAGATGGTAAAGTTCATTGCTGGGATATGTTGCATATGTACTGTATGAATGCTCTTCACTGACCTAAAATAGAAAACAAATGTATAACAGAATTTAGAAATAAATGTTTTCTTTCAAATAAATAAATGAATGAAATTGAATATTGCAACTACACTAATATCACGTTTTGGCATCTGTCTTAAAATATAATACAAGGCTACAGCTGTATATTTCTCAATATTCCAGGATTGGAACGAGGAACATCTAGAGTCCACTTGGCCTTAACTCTCTTGTTCAGCAGCAGAAATTCCAGGAGTTGTAGGAAGAATTTTGGAAGGCCAAGTCTCTTTTCCTTGAATGTTAAATTAGCCGAATTTGAGAAATTGGGCTATTCTATTACAGTTTATAATCTAAGCACTGTTTACCATATCAGTTACATCTGTTTATTCACAAATATGTTGAGGCGGATAACATTTTCCTAGTTCATCAGTGTTGACTCCTAACTGACATTTCGAGAGTGAATTTACTCATGGTTGTGCAGTCTGTAGAGCAAATCAGATATTATTTTCTTATATCACTCACTCGTTTGCAGCAGTTTCTAAGAGGAACTGTGATGTACAGCAAGACGGCACTGAATCAATAACACTGTGTGTGTGTGTGTGTGTGTGTGTGTGTGTGTGTGTGTGTGTGTGTGTGTGTGTGTGTGTGTGTGTGTGAAAAATAAACTTTGATTTAATGTAATAATGTCAACAATATATAAATACATCACAACACTTGAAATGACGTTGGGGTTGATTATGCTGCATGATGTTAGTCTCAGTCTCTGTGCAGTTTTGAGAATGAGCGCACACAGTAGTAGACAGTGGGACATGAAACATGACGTTATACTTGGCAGTTACTGTATCTGGTCATGCTGATTTCTTTTTTAATCTAGTCTGCCAAGAAATGCAGAAGTGCAAGTCTTCGCCCCCCCCCCCCCCTTTTTTTACTACAAACTTGACTTTTTCTTCTACATTATAGAGTCAGTACAAAAACATTTTAGATTCCCAAGCATTAGTTTTCCAGCACAAAAGCAAATGTTACAGAAAAAATTTTGTATGTCAGTAAAAAAAGCAGCAGATTACGTAAGAGACACTTTTCAAATTAAACACACAATGAAGGCTGCTGTGTTTTGCTGCAGAAATAAGAACCAAGTGCGACAGTCAAAGTCTCCAGAAGAACCGTGACATGCTCAATAAAACTTACATCTCATTTCCTTATAAACCTGCACTAATTCTGCCTGAGACCACAATTATTTGTTTTAAAGAAAGGGTCGTCAGACAAAATATTTACTGTTTGATTAATTACTGTTTACTGCTTAGGTCTGTGTGTAGTGATGTTCTTATATCTTGATGAGGACCAAATGTCCCCACAAGAGTAGGAATATCTGACTATTTTCACTTTATGACCATTTTATGTATTTATTTTAAACAGCTTTTATTTAAATAACTGAAAAAGCCTACAGTAACTGTTTCTTTTTGTTTACTAAGGTTAGGGTTTGAGTTATGCATAGCAAAGCATTAATGTTTATATTAATAGAGGGTCCACCTAGTAAGATATAAGGCATAAGACAGGCATGTTTGTGTGTGTGTGTGTGTGTGTGTGTGTGTGTGTGTGTGTGTGTGTGTGTGCACGCTGCCTAGGGACTACAGGGTGTCTGAAATCTTTGTACATTTTTCTGGCCACAAGCTTCAGAATCTTGAGGGTATGAGCCTCACTGGTTTATGTTTACCTCATTTAATGGTCTTGGCAGTGTTTTCTTTGGAGCAAGATATAGTCACTGGATTGAAAATTACATTCATGGAGTCTCATCTGTAATATTTATTAAAGAGTTTTGTTTGAAGCAGTTATTATTCGTGTGTTTACTGACGGACTACAGGAAAAGGTCTGTGGTTGGTCATCTGCCATGTTAATTTCCTCTTTCTGTGCAAGTAGGTGGTTCTTGGCCACATTTATCAACAAAATGTTCCAGATTCTTTAGCAAATAACTTGCAAAGCTACACTTATTGACTTACATCGGCTTGTTATTGTTTTGTTTTTTTTCTATAAAGTAAATATTTCATTACTACATGGATAACTACATGGTCATCCAAAATACTCAACTCCCAGTGAATTCAATATAAGCTTTTTATGATTTGCTTAAACAACTCCTTCTTCCTGATCTTTTCATTATTTTAATATATATATATTTTTTCCCCATCAGATGATATTGGACTTGTTTGAAAAATGGTGTTAAACCCCATTACAATAAAAAGACTTCAGTCAATAAGTCATTGTAGAAGGAGATGAGAGAAAATTTCACTTCAGCATGCATAGCTTCAGGTGTAGGCAGAGGTAATAAGCGTATATTGAATAGCATGAAATAAAAAATGGCCCCCCTCATCTTTTCCAGCAGCTTCATAAAACACCATCACTCACTCAGTGTTTAGTGCCTCACTGTATATTTCTCCCACGTACATAGTATATGGTGGGTAGAGTTTGCTGCCTCTTTTCAAGGTTCTTTTTGCGTTTGACCTGGTTCTTCCTTTGTGCTTGCGTTGTTGTTGGTGAATAGTTCAAGTTATGCTTTGCCTTGATTTGAGTTTGTCATCACTGATCAACCTGGGTGCCTGTGAGACAAAGAGCATGAAGAGAAGCAGTTATATTATACTTTGTTATATTATAATTTGTCAAATGACTGACTGATATCACTAATTGCTATAATAAATGTAGTGGAAAATATTGCAGTGGAAAATATTGTTAATGCCTATCTAATATAAGCCCCTTGTGGGGGGGGGGGGGGGGGGGGGCATGAAACAAAACATAGAAGATGTGTTTATTTTTCTGCTAATGTTAATGTATGCATGGAATTAGCTGGCAAAGGTTTGCCTGCTAAACAAACAAAGGGGCTCACATCCGAGAGAGAGCACAGCTCATTGGCGTGTGAGATCAAGTGCAACTAAAGAATCACTGAGTAAGAAGTCACTATAATACTCCTTTAACATACTGCTGCTTTTTAGCAGCAAGCACAGAGTGTTTAAATAAGCATGTGCCTAAATGGTTTATTGATCTTAATATTTATAATGTAATGAGGTTATATGTGGGGGCTCTCATTCTTTGATGTTTTTTTTGATGAACTTTAAATAAGCATATTTAACACTGCTCCTGCTATCCTTATTTTGACTTTTTAATTGAACTTTACGTTTGCCAGTATTGTCTGCCGATAGAAGTGGATGATGTCAGTGGTGATATTACCGAGTGTTCAGGTCCAAGGTCCTGTACCAGAGCAATGTGTTTTCTATAACAGCCATCATATCAGAGAAAACACATTTTAGCAGATCAACATACATCTGCTCACCTCTCTGACATCCCCTTATACCTCGCTGAGCCCAGTCTCTCTACAGTGGTGTAACTGTTCTGTCACATCACTACAAACTTGGAGGCTGGGATTGTGACTTTGCTGCCTGGTTGAAATTTGCCAAAAATAATTGAGCTCACAGCAAAACCTCACTGAACACTACTGAGGAAACCGTTACTGGGAAGAGGCCAGTTGGATGTATTTGAATGTTCGTTCTATTACCACAATCGCATGCAGACGTTTATTATGTAGTTGTTGCAATGCGTAATAACACTCTTAGAATTCATTCCGAAAATGTCGAACGATTAGATTTTCTGGAGACTGTGAAGAGACGAGGCAAATGGGCATACAAAAAGCATCAATAGCTGAAAAATAGACATTTGGATGAGCCCACAGAAATAATGATGCTCCTTATCATGGCGTCTTCACATAACTGCTAATTGGGTGTTTGGTTGGTGTCGAAGCAGTGCCACAGCATCATTTCTCCCTCTCCCTTTCTTCTTCTTCACTTCAGTGCCCTTTACATACTCTGCTAGTGTTTATATCATTACCTCACTTTAGCATCTTTCTTCCTTTTTTATTTCTTCCCCAAGAACCAGGCAGACTGGCTCAGGCAGAGAATCTCTAACCTTGGTTACTATAGCAACCAGGGTGTGCATGTGCATTTCTGTGTGTGTGTGTGTGGGGGGGTGGGGGGGATGGGGGGGGCAGGGGTAAGGTCTGTATAATGAATTCCCCCTTCATACACACTCTTAAACATACACGTACACTAACGGACACAGAGAAAGAGGGGGTTTAATGATCTATAGTTAGACGTAGTTAACTTGAAAGTTGTGTTGTGTTTTGCTCTATATACAATCTGATCACATTATAGTCTTCAGCTTGTGTGTCCTCGCCACAGCTGAGGTTGGAGCTCAGCTGAGAGAAAGATCTCATTAAAAGGCCAGTAGAAATGGAGCCAAAAAGATTAAAAGCTCCACAATAATGGAAGATTAATATTAATAAATTTCTCATGGAAAGGTAATTACATGCAATATGTTCACAGTACTGTTTTCATAAGTCAGGTCATTGATAAAGAGAGGGATGGAGGAGATTAAATCTATTTTTTTTTTTTTTACATTTGTTCTCAGACAGATGAAAGTTGAGTAGTAATATGTGGAATGGCCAAATCTTTAATTTAGTCAGATTCTCTGGTTCTCAAAGGCCCATTTAGCACTAGTAACTGCACCTTATGTTAACTAGGGCTAGTAACCACCTCTTATTCTGCATTTCATTTAGACAGTGAGTAATGTCACCCCGCTCCTTCCCCAAATGTATTGTCGGCACAGTATGAAAAATAGACCGTGGTTAATTCACAAAAAAATTGTGGCCATACTGGCTTGAAACAGCAGTGGTTCCCGAGCCTAAGCAATGCATGAATATATTAGAGCGGGTCATTCTGCTCAAACCCAAGGAACACATAAAGTAAAATGTGCACATGTAACAGTGTGAGATTACAACCTCCAAATGAATCCTGTTTCAAAATGCAAATGCTCTACACAGTATGCCTATATTCAGGGATTCAAAGACAAGAAGTAGAGTGCTCTTATCTTTCTTCCTTGGACTGGCTTGCATTAGTCTGTACTATACTACACTACTATACACTACACTACACATACAAACATAGAAATTATTAGAAAAACAACAGTGATTATTCTCCTGATTTGTACCAATGACCTTGATCAAGAAATTCTATTGTGAAGGGGAAAAAAGGTTGATAATTGCTCCCCCAGTGAATACTGCTCATTAGGGCACCTGTAGTAGTTAGTGAGAACAAGATATTGTTTGTAACGAAATATGTTCTTCATTTCATTCAGCGTGAGGTGGCCTTGAATGCAGGGCTCCTCCCCACCACAACTAAATTTCACAGTGCAGCCGTGTGATTAAGAGACCGGTCACATCTGTGTGTGCACACGCACAAAGGTCAGAGTAGAGCACAGAGGACCTCTATAATGTCAGCGGACCTCATCAATGTGTCATTATTTTAATGCAGACTCTGAGATCTAAGAGTTGCAGCTCCAGCCTTCAGATGTTCTGCTGTTATTTCATCTGTTACTCTTGGGAAAACCACTGCTCCTGTCAGATCTCATGATATACTGGTAATTGGAGAGAACAAAAAAAAAGAAAAAAAAGCGAATGCAGTGGTTCTCTCATAAATTATGTCAAAGAGATGCATTGGACAAATCTAACTAGATTCACACTGGAGTTTATCTTGCTGCATTCCTTTTACATCCATTGTAACTAGGGATTACAAGCACTAACGGATAATCAATCTCAGTCACCCAGAATGAAAAAAATGGTAACAAATCCCAGAGATGTTCAGGGTGCAGTGATGAATAATAAATGGAAATGTTTCAACATGTGGGTTTATTTAAATGACATGAGACATGATTTCCAAAATTGTTAGCATGGTGGTTTAACATGGTTTAGCACTGTGTTGGGTGAACACTCACTCTGTCAGGACAAGATGGTGGAGATGTAGGATATGTTGGTTAAATTTATAAGGTGCTTTATTTAAAAGCAGGTCAAAGCAGAATTCAAAAAGGACAGCAGTGAACTAATTTAACTGGGGGGTATATAAGGCTAAAGAGGTAGTTATACTGTATGAGATTATGTGAAATATTTGTTAAGTGTGATTAGTAGGCTGGTAAACTGGTGCCTGAGAGGTGGGTAAAGTAGTCAGAAGGGGATTCTGGAGCTCCTGGAGGATGTGACACGCTCCTTCACTCACTAACCCTTGTTGTTTGGACTGTTTGATATAGATCACTCTATTGGACAGGAGTGACAGAGACACCAGGATAACACGAAATTACATAAGATTGTGAATCAAAACCATGAAAATGCAAGAGTGACTACAGGATATTCTGTAATATATATACGCTGATAAGGTTATGAGTATGTTTAATATTTTCATGGACTCATTTTGGTGCAAAAAGAACTTTTCTTTAATAGGATCTTTATAGGAACACCTGTACACCTGCTCATTCATGCAATCATCCAATCAGCCAGTCATGTGGTAGCAATGCAGTACATAAAATCATACAGTTACAGGTCTCAGTTAATGTTCACATCAAACACCAGAATGGGAAAAAGTGTGATCTCAGTAACTCTGACCGTGGCCCTGTAGAACTTACACACTTAAGTTCCACACACCGTTTAATAATGGGACATGTGACTGTGCTCAGACTTAACCAACTGCAGTCAAACTCATGTACAAAGGTAATTATTATACACTAGAGCTGCAACAACTAATCGATACAATCGATAATAATCGATTATGAAAATCGTTGTCAACGAATCTCATTATCGATTAGTTGGTTTGCGTGGCACGGGGGAGATTTATTCACTACATTACTTCTGTTCTGAAAACACGCTTCGAAGAGTAAATACTAAAGTTGTGTCCCAAATGATGTCTTATACACTTACACTATGCATTGCCTGCTCTACCGTCTAGTGCAGTGTTTCTACGTGGTCAGTGGTGTAATTGCAGGGGGTCCGTAGGAAAGTTTTTAAAATGTTTAAATGATATTATATATATTTTTTTAAATGTATCAAAATTATATCTAAATGAGATGTTTCAAAATTAATCAGTTTGGTTGTTCGCGTGCATTCACAAATATCACGTTAGCTGAGCTGAGCTGAGTTCATTGATGGATTTATTTGAAATTTATTTACAAATGAAAGGATAATTTGCAAAAAACCTATGAGCGGTAGACAAGTTCAAATGTCGCATTGATGGATAAAATAAACAAAAGATAATTCAGAGAGTCAAATTAAATGTCACAACAACAATAAAATGTAATTGAACCTGTTATTTGAACCAATCCCTGGGGAATTAATTAAGCTTCAACTGAAGTAAATAATAGTGTATCCTTCCTTCTGCCTACTCATTGTATGTACTTTAATGGCTATCCAAGGTCATTTTCCACACTTTGACGCTTCTGTCAAATTAATGCAAACATAACTTGAATATGGAATGGGAAAAACTGTTAATTCATTCAGGGCTGTAATTACACTTGTTTGCTTTTCCCTTTTCATTTCCTTCATTGTAATCCTTCACACGTTAGTTATTTATTATCTATTTCCTTTCCTGCTGAAAAACACAACGAATATTTAGAGATGAGTCACTCCAGCTGCTCTAAATTGCAGGTTAAACTCTAAAGATACCTTGGGCGCCATGCTGTTTTGCCAACTTCTGGCACCATTGTGCAAATTCATTTTGAGCTAATATTGAGTTTGTATACAATCTAATTCCTCCCCTGCCTTAATTATTTCTGGCTCTCCCATTATACATTTAAATCCAAATATGTATCCATAATATGCATGATAGCATTGTAGTTTAGTGATTGTTGACTTGCTGAAGGGATTGTTTCTGCCTGTGCACCTTATTAATTCCACTAAATCCAAAATTAAGCTCGATATTCACAGACAATAGGCATAAATTGGCTGAAAAGTTTGGGAGAATTCATTAATAACTCAACACAAAGATCAAGACCCAGAAGAGGTTAATGAGAATACAGAGAAGTGCAGGAAAATATCCATTAGTAAGAGTGCTGAATAAGGGAGCACAAAAAAAAAAAAAAAAAATTTCCATGGAAAAAACACCCTTTCAGCCCATAGTATGCAGAAACTTATAATTCTAAAGCAAGATCTAAGCTTGACAGTTATTTCCAACAATTTTCAACATAAGTTAGTTAGCTTTGTTTTGGGAGATGCTCTAATGCCAGCTTAAACAACAAAATAACTTTGTTTTGGACTAAGCAGAGCTAGCTACTAGTTTAAGATAAAGCGTTGCCTATCAAAATGAATCTGAGCTTCAGGAAAAGCCACTGATGGATTTTTTTCTTTATCACTCTCTCTATGAGCAGATCTGAATGGCACATCAGCTAACAAGCTAGCAGATAAATGAACACTGATGAAAATGCCAGAAAACTGAGGTAAAGTGTGTAATGTATGACATAAATGTCATAACTCAACATAACCCAAGCTCAGAATAGAATCAGAGGCCCTGGAGCTGTGATGTGGCATCGCTACCCACTGCACTCGCCTCTGCGTTAAACGCAAAATATATTGTGTTTTCAGCCACAGGTCAATGAAACAGCTTCTTCAAAACAACGAATCCTTAGCCTACACGAATCCTTACCCCCCCCCCCCCCCCCCCCCATATATCCACTGCATATATGATTTAGAGGACATCATTTAGAGCACTTAAGCTGTCTAAACACACTAAGAAACTATGGTATGAGCATTACATGCTGCTGTAAGTGCAGTCTTTTTTTTCCTTCCTCCCTCTGGCAATATCTCCATTTGTCTTCTCCTGACTCTATTCAGCCACTTATGTCTGAGTAGACGTGGCAAAATGGGAGATAACTGCAAGCCAAGAACACAGCCATGAAGAGCATGAAAGGAACCTAAAGAGGTGTGTGTGCGTGTGTGTGTGTGTGTGTGTGAGAGAGAGAGAGAGAGAGAGAGAGAGAGAGAGAAAATCAATTATCCAGTAAAATGATGACCTACAGTGTTTTTACGTCCAGACGGACACACACAAACATTCAACACTGTAAGAGTCAATTTCCTAATAGACAGGCATTCGTTTCCCATTTAGAAAAATAAAAAATTGGCTAAAATGGGTAAATTCACTTGCCATTATCTTTTCAAAACTATTGTAACCACTTGCTACATCCATACAAAGCAGGCAAATGCAGCTGTGTGGTGTGTGGTTAAATGTAATTGTGTCATTATGGTTGTAATCACCTGACAAAGACCTTATGATAACCTGCTGTCAACCATGATCCTTAATGCGGTTTCTGTATGTGTGTGTGTGTGTGTGTGTGAGAGAGAGAGAGAGAGAGACAGAGAGCGTGGGGTAAAGGTGACGAGTATATGTACACACAGGAGCTGATTAAATGAGTGTGTTTGCAGGTATGGAGGATTTGTGTGTACACATGCATGTGTGACTGTGTGGTTGTGGCAGCCAGCTGGAGGGCCTCTTGTTTGGGTTATTAGACAATCAAGGAGGCTTGAGGATCGATCAGTGCTGCCAAAGATGCACAGCATGTAACTGATGCCCCTTTAATTAATCCTCATCTCTAAGCCAGTCAGAATGCACACACATGCGCGCACACACACGCGTACACGCGCACACACACGTTTGTCTTATGTTTTTTCTTATGACCTTCCACTGATGTGGAACCAAAAGGAAACTTTTTGGCTCTTTCAGTTTCCAATCCATCCAAATGTCTCCACAGCATCAGACTGTCAGATATTCTTATCCCCTTACCCACATACATTCTTGTAGTAACTTTGTGTGGTAGTAACTACTCTAGTGTTATATTAAATACTGTAGTGTTCTATTTGATAGGAAAATGAAAAAAAAAAGTAAATATGAATTGGACTTATGTATGGAATGTTGATAATAACAGGCTGCGCTGAGTAGCAGTATCTGTCAGCGGAATAATCCCATACACATGGATCTCTCACAGGACCCAGACTTTTAAATAGAATTGTATCCTATAATTATACATATTCAGGGCCATTATTCAGAAATGATAGACATTCAGATGCTGAAACGAAACAATGAGAATCATTTATTCCAGCAAGCAGTGTATTAAGCAAGGACTAAAAAAATGATGGATTTGCTTTTTATAGGGAAATAATGGATGATAGGGTGGTGTGATTACTTCCCAGTCCATACAGGATTTCACAGAGTTTTTTTGTGATTGTTGTGGCCCAAAATGGTTGATTTTGCTGCGGCTTTTAAAAAAATAAAAAGTCTACCAACACTTACACATTATTATTTAGTAAAGAACAAGACATCATACTTTTTATCCATAAAAAAGGTAGTCAGCATGGGGACCAGCCAAATGACTCCACGGCTTCAAATCTGTCTGATATTATCCCCTTACCCACACACATTCTTGTAGTACAAACTTTGTGGGGTAGTAAATACTCTAGATTACTCTAAAGTAATGACAGTAAAACTAACAGAAATGTTAGAAGTATAAGGTTCATAAAGGTGCAGCAGGCAGCATTGCTGCCTCACAGCTCCAGGTTCTGATTCTCCTGGTCCTGAGCTCTAGATACTGTCTGTGTGGATTTCTTTTTTCATGTGGGTTTCCTCTGGGTTCATGCCAGTAGGTGGGTTGGCTACACTAAGTTGCCTCTAGGTGTGAATGAATGTGTGAATTTGTGTATGCATGGTACTCTGTGAAGGATTGGCACCCATGGTGTATTCCCGCTTTATAAGCAGTAATCCTGGGATGGCTCTGGATCCCCTGCAACCTTGACCAGGATAGCATGCTTAAGGAGGATGAATTGACTGAACGAAGAGTGAGGAGAAGTTAGACCCACTGATTTTTCTTATAGTTTGAAGGTTTAAATACAATAATGTGACAGAATATTTGTAAGATAAATTATAAATTTATTCTGCTTATTCTAGGCTCTCAGGAGTACACTCGGTCTTTGAGCTCAATAAAAATGGGCACTGATTGATCTTTTATATTGTGATGATTACGATTACAATGGCCATTTAGGTTATATTCAGTTCTCTCTGTAATTTTTAGCCCAGAGGTTCTGTTTTTGGAATGCAATGAAAGATTTTTTTCATTATACATGACTAACCATCAGACCGCCTTTTGTGACAGCCAAGTATTGTATGTTGAGTTATCATTGGGCAAGTTATGCATTATACATCAATAGCAAGCAAAATAGCCTCTGGCAACCATGTGACACTGAGAGGTTTGCAGAATGTGACAAATTATTATTTGCATACTTTGTATGTTGGTGTTGGGTACAGAATGAAGGTTTATATAATATTTAACCCAGTATTCTGTGGAAATGTGGTATACTTACTTTTTTATGTCCTCATGCTGCCATGTGTCTGCACTTTAGGAGCATTACTGGCACTTTGATGGACAGTTTGATTGGCCTTTCTTTTTCCTCTGATTTCCCCCACACGTATAATTTGTTGTCAGAGAGACTACAGTTTTGTTTCTTGCTCTTTTTTCTCTGTGTCCATCTAATTTGGCTGTCCTTGCTCTGAGACAGCTGGGGCTGGATATATGCTATGCATTGAGAGACATCCATAGTGATGTGAATCAGTGTAGACTGGGTGGTACAGAAAGGTTACTTGTTCATTAATAGCTTGAGTCTTAGTTATAACTGGACACATTTAATTGGGGGATAAATAGAAAAGATTCAGATCTGACATATGGTGGTGACATCATACGAGCTGAGATATTGATATATGTTTAATTAAGCAATAGAACATGAGTGGGTCTGTGTTATTATGAATTACCATAAGGGCTATAATTTGTGTGCAGGTGCAAGTTGAGGGCAAGTGTTATATTAAATACTGTAGTGTTCTATTTGAAAAGAAAAGGATTTTTTTTTTTTTTTTTTTTTTAATGAGTGATTAGTAATAAATTAGTGAAAAGTAAATATGAATGGGACTTTGGAATGTTGATAAAAAATAGGCTATGCTGAGTAACAGTAACTATATCATCATATATATAACATATATATTCTAATACACTTGAATCGCTCACAGGAGCCAGTCTTAAATAGAATTATATCCTATCATTTTATATATTCGGGGCCGTTATTCAGAAATGATGGGCGTGATGCAGAAACGGACCAATCGGGCTAATTTATTCCACCAAGCCGTGTATTAAGCAAGGACTAAAACATGAATATAAAACAATAATGAATGGTAGGGTGGTGTGATTAATTCCCCAGATTTGATTATTTTCCTATAAGAACGCTTCTTGAAATGTTTTATTCTTCTTATACCACATCAGTTTGCCAACAATTCCACATTCTTATTTATTAAAGAACAAAACATCATACTTTTTTTTATCACTGTCAGTTACAGTTATGATCCCTTCCCAGTCTCTCGCTTTTTCTCTCTCTGCTGAAAGAATAGACAAAGCACCGACATAGAAGTCTCCTTTCCTTACACAACAGCACGTATCAGTCTGTACAGGATTTCAGGGTTTTTTAGTGATTGTTGCAGCCATGTGTTGCAGCCATCTTGATTTTGCTGGAGCTTTTATCAGAATTTGTGATGCAACTTGAGTTTTCTGTGCTTTTTTGTGGAAAACCTCTTGAATTGGTGAAAGTGCAGTTGCACGAAATTGTTTTGCATGGTCTTTCGCAGTGATGGTTGTTGATAAATGAGGCCTTTTAGCTGTACTCATGTTCAATGCATGTGAATCAGAGAAGGCTTTGGCTGAATGCACGTTGACACGTCTTGGCCCAAAACTGGAAAATCTACAGTAATTTTGAACAATTTGAGTTAAGGTCCTTGCTCAAGGGCCCAACAGTGGTAGCTTGGCAGTGCTGGGGCTTGAACCCCCGACCTTCCGATCAGTAACATAGAGCCTTAACTGCTAAGCCACCACTGCCATATTTGTGTGCACAAATATATACAATTTAAGTATATAACTTGTTATAATGGGTCCATAAAAAAAATGTTCACTGTTTCTGAACAAACCCTTTATCATAGAGGCCATGGCCATGACCACTTCCAGTTCAAATACAAACACCAACACAGATATTAGTATTTTGAGGACTAAACTTATACACATGCAGATAATGGCATTGGATTTTAAATGCAGATTAATTCTGAGTCATGACTTGCAGTGTGAGGATTCCGGATTGCCTTTGAAAATGAATTGTATTACTCCATTCACATGTAGCCGATTCTCTGACCTTCTGCGAATTTAGATATTGAGGGAAATTTCAAAAACCAAGGTAACAGTGAAAAAAGTCAAAGACTCAAACAAATATGGTTTCCAGTTTATGCTTAATTAAAAATTTCTCATTTATGTAATCTGTAAACTCTTGCCAGACTATTCACCTGTATTTTCAGCTGTAAGAATATACATTGTGGACTGAGCATGGAAGAGAACTTTGTTGTAAATACTACACGTCAGACGGCAGTGCTCATTGAAAGAGTGGAGAGGGCTGGCCATGTGCCAAGGTGAAAATGAGACGTACACCTCTTCCATCTGAATGTGGAGGGCCGTGGAAGACAGAGTAGCACCACTTCAGCTGTCAGCTCACACCAGCAGAAGCTGCATACACATCTGCAGCATGTCAGCCAGTATTCTCACACACTATGGGGAATGCAATTGTAATGAACAATACTTCAATTTCTCAGCATTGGGAACAGAATGATGGAAAATTGCATTCTAAAACACCTAGTAAAATGGTTATCTTGTCAGGTAGTCTACTAAATACTGGGATAGTGTAAATAGCATTAAAAAAAAGAGCATTGAGTAGCGGCCCTTTCATGAAGTCTACCCTTGTGGTTTCATGTACACTACTGTGCACAAGTCTTAGGCACATGCAAAGATGCCTTCAAAAATAATGAAATTAAATATTTCTACTTAAAATAAAAAATACTACAACATGCAGTAAACAGTAATAAAATAAACAATGTCAGTATTTGGTGTGACGTCCCTTTGTTTTTTTCTTAAATACTGTAGCACACCCCGGTGCAGTTTGTGCAGTTTTATAAGGAAATGAGCTGGTATGTTTTACTGACAGTCTTGGAGAATCTGACACAGTTCTTCTGGAGACTTTGACTGTCTCACTTGCTTCTTTTTTTGCAGCAAAACCCAGCAGCCTTCATTACGTTTTTGTCTGAAAAGTGTCTCTTATGTAATATGTTGCTTTCTGTACTGACATACAACATTTTTTCTGTAAGTTATGTAACCCATGCAGAGAACATGTCAGTTACTCCTCGCCACTACCGGTACATTGGAATCAGCGGATGTTGATCCCTCAGTTTTGCAGTTCCTCCAAACTGCCCTTCTGACTATGGTGAAAACTGCCTGATGATTGTAAGAAGACTCTGAGACCTCCCTATAGTTTCTGGGCACCTCTTTGAAGCGTGTCCAGGAGCTGGGTCTTGCAGTGAATGAAGCAAAGAGTTGCTTGATTCCAGCACAATGTATTACTTACATCAGAATGACACTGGACTCCTGTGCAATGTTTGCCACCCTATCACATGCTCGTGTAGACTATTTTCTTCAGCTCCTTGCTCGTTTCTGGCTGGGAAAGCGGATGTTGACTGCTGCCACTTTTGTGATTCCATTGGGCTTGCTCCACCTCAGGCCTCTCCCAACAGTGGAACAACAGATTGTTGTCTCACACCGTTGTATTCAGACATTGACACAATGGATTCGCCGAGAGTTTCTAATGTCAGGTGTACCAAAGGTGTTATTCCCTCTCGTCGAGAGGCGGTCACGACCGATGCTTCCCTCCTCGGGAGGGGTGCAATGTGGAATCACAGGGGTGTTCTTGGCCATTGGTCTCCAGCTCAGTCCAGGGATCACTTCAATCTCCTGGAGCTGCGTGCGGTTTTCCTCGCCCTGCGGTAATTCTTACTGGCTCTGACAGGCCATTATGTGCTCCTTCGGTTTGACAACATCTCAACAGTGTTAAACCTGAACCATCAAGGTGGCATGAAGTCACTGAAGTCCCTGTATCTCACTAACAAAAGTTTTACTTGGTCTCTTCCTTGACTACCATCGCTGAGAGCAGTTCACCTTTCAGGGTTAAACAATCAGGTAGCAGATGCTCTGTCAAGGGATCTTCTGCACCTGGGAGAATAGAGGCTTCACCCAGATGTGCTGCAGAAAATATGACAGCAGTTCGTTAAAGCAGAAGTGGAACTTTTTGCAATAGAGAAGTCGCTTGTGGTTTGCGAGAACAGAGGCATCCAGCCCGTTAGGACAGGATGCTCTGTCTCATGAGTCGCCGAACTATCTGCTTTATGCGTTCCCTCCCTTTCCTCTGTTATGGGAAACATTACACAGGATATCTCTGTTCAGTCACAGAATGCTCCTGGTTGTATCCTGATGGCCAGCCAGGCCTTGGTTTCCCATGCTTCTGAGACTATTGGTGGGCTTCCACTCTGGAAGAATCTGTTATGGTAAATGGTAAATGGCGCACTTATATAGCGCTTTTATCCAAAGCACTTTACACTGTGTCTCATTCACCCATTCTCACACACACTCACACACCAATGGTAGCAGAGATGCCATGCAAGGCGCTAACTTGCCATCCGGAGCAACTTGGGGTTCAGTGTCTTGCCCAAGCACACTTCGGCATGTGGAGTCACGTGGGCTGGGAATCGAACTGCCTATGATTAGCGGACAACCCGCTCTACCAACTGAGCCACAGCCACCCACAGATTAGCACAGATGGATGGTGCTGTGTGGCACCCAGACCCAGCTCATATACAGCTTTGGGTTTGGCCTTTGGGGCTAGCTCTCTTTGAGTGTGAACCTGCCATTCATAACATAACTAGTGCTAGGACTACATCCACATGTCAGCTGTATGCAGCACGTTGGAAGTTTTTCTCTTCATGGTGCAGGGATCGTGGGTTGGATCCTACATGTTGTGAAGTTCCAAGAGTTCTGAGTTTTTGCAACATCTTTTGGATTCAGACAAGGCAGCCTCCATGTTAAAGGTGTGTGGTGCAGCCATTTCTGTGTATCATATGCCAATTAATGGTTCTTCTCTTGGTTCCCATAATCTTACTTGTAGTTTTCTGAAGGGTGAGAAGTATTGTGGCCATCAAAATTACCTTATTTTTTTCTTAAAATGGTACATTTCCTCAGATTAAACATTTGATATGTTTTCTATGTTCTATTGTGAATAACATATGGGTTTTCGAGCTTGAGATTTTCAAATCATTGTATTCTGTTTTTATTTACATTTTACACAGCGTTCCAGCTTTTTTTGAATTGGGGTTGTATAAAGTCAATATGACAGATTCTTATCATGGGAAGGAATTGTATCAGTATATCATAAACTATACTATATGGCACAGCCCTAAGTGCTTGTTGAACGGTCCCAATACAAAAATTCTCCACCATCCAGCTCCAGCGGGCCTCTGTTAACATGAACTCATGTGCTTGTGCACTTCTTACAAAGTGTGAACCTGTGTGTGTGTGTGTGTGTGTGTGTGTGTGTGTGTGTGTGTGTGTGTGTGTATGTGGGTGGGTGGGTGTGTGAGAGAGAGAGAGAGAGAGAGAGAAAATGAGAATGAATGACTGAATAAATAGGGACAAAAAGTAGAAATAAAAGCACAAAGTAAAGGCGTAAGGGAGAAATGTACAGTATGAAAATGTTGGTTAAAAAATTCTTTAAATGTTCCTCTTTAGCTTTTTAATGGAAGAAGCATAAAGGCAGGTGGAGAGAGGGAGGAGGGAAGGAATGAGAGAACACTTAGGCAGCACTGAGCTCTTGGCCTTGAGAAAAAAATGATTATGGTGGGTGTTTGGCTCTCAGATGATGTACGCAGCATTGTTTAAAAGGTTGGCCTGTCTGATTAATTAACTAGAAAAAGACTGTGGACCAACAGCAGTGTACAGTTACTAACAGGCATTCTAGAAGCTAAATTATACTAAGAGTAAATATACTGAGCTTCTGAAGTAATAATACTCTGGAAAAGTACATCTTATCACTATGTGTTTTATAATCTGCACAAATTCTTTTTGTAGAACTTTACCCTGTTCAGAATATCTTCATTTGCTTGCTTTATTTAGCATGAGCCAAGTGTTTTAGTTCTTCCATTCTTCCATGCAGATGTAATGTTCTCTGATTTAATGATAATGATAATGAGTCTTTATTGGTCACATATACATATGCACAGTGAAATTCTTTTCTTTGCATACCCCAGCATATCAGGAAGCTGGGGTCAGAGCACAGGGTCAGCCATGATACAGCGCCCCTAGAGCAGAGAGGGTTAAGGGCCTTGCTCAAGGGCCCAAAAGTGGCAGCTTGAACCCCCGATCAGTAACCCAGAGCCTTAACCTCCAGGCCACCACTGCCCCCATTAAGAAGTATGCAATCTCTTCCCAGTGCTTCAGCGAATCACTGACCAACTTTTAAGTTCACCACATTGCACTATGTGTGTTTCACATAACACTCTCCAATAGAAGCCTAGAACTAAAATAATTGGCTGAGCCGAGTTGGACATTGTTGGATTCTCCTCACTAAGCGGATCACCGTATCTCCAAAACAAATAAGGTCTTCAAATCTTAATAGATCTCTATGAGTCTCTTTTCTATCCTAGCTAATATTTGTGGACCTTGTGCATCACTCCTCTCCGTTTCAAGTAATTAGCTCTTTAAAGGATGCATGGATGATAAATAGTAAATTCTAATTAAGCAGATTGTTCATTATGTGTTTTATGTATGTACCCTGGGCTAGTGACTCTGTTTTTTATCAGACGATTCAGGGCTCAGTACTGTGGGCAGTTCACCCGGGGAAGTGGGCACAAGCTGCTAAATCTCCACATTAATCTCATTGCTGAGGTCAAGATGGTAATTTAGCGGTGTTCTCTCTCTGGGGCCACAGCATAATCAATTGCTCTGTCTAAGCCTTATTTTCTTATCACTACAATATTTAACTGCAGGAGTAAGCAATTGCTTGTTAACTTGCATTGCTCTTGCTGTGTTTGTGAACTTAGTAAGTACTTTAAATTAAGATTCTTAACTGGTTATGCTCTCAAGGAGTTCTTAGGCCACTTTTTCAGATTCAGTGCAGCATCTTTTTCATCCCAGAAGGACATCCAGCTTCTTGGGTGCTGATCTTCTTAGAGTACATCTAGTCACAAATTTAAGACCGTAAGATGGTTCCTGCTGGAATTAATTTAAATTGGAGTTTTGTGGGAGCATAAAAGAGAAGTCCCTCCTGAGTAGTTCCACAATTACTCCTAATGGTCTATGTTCACAAAATGGAGTTTAGCAGTTGAAGGTTAGGAGAAAGACCTACCTTGTTCGTAACTTCATATGTACGTTCCCTTTAATTTAATGCAACAAATTTTTTCAACCCCACCACCTGCCTGTCATTTCTACTCTTCCATGCTTGTCTCTCAGCTGGTAGCCCAACTTTACAATATACAGCAGAGGCCATCCAGAGCTCTGGCCCACATTCTTAGAAACCGTTCCTGCACTTCCACAGTATTACAAATTCCCTTCATTACAACCAAGGGCCACAAACCTGTTCCAGCATGACAATGCCCCTGTGCACAAAGTGAGGGAAATGAAGACATGGTTCACCAATGTTGGAGTGAAGAACTTGAGTGCTCTGAACAGAGCCCTAACCTCAACCCCACTGAACACCTTTGGGAACTGAACAAGCCTTTGGCCATGTAGTGTAGTTACAATTCATCTTGCATGATCAATGAGAAACCATGTCAGTCAGCAGCCAGGGTGTTTCTGAAGCATTTTTAGTTTGTATCAAGTGCATCTCATTTCACGCAGTCTGCACCCCAGGCTTTTTCTCCTGACATCAGTGCCTGATTTCACTAATGCTCTTGTGGATGAATGAGCACAAATCCCCACAGCCAAAATCTCCAAAATCTAATGAAAATACTTCCCAGAAAAATGGAGGTTATTAAAAGAGCAAAGTGAGGACTAAATATGGGACAGGATGTTCAAAAGCATATATGAGTGTTATAGTTAGGTGTCCACAAACTTTTGTCCATGTAGTGTATAATATTCTAACCCTGGCTCATGCTGAGCTATTATTTAGACTGTGGAAACAAATGGAACCCTGTGAAATAAAGTGCTTTTTTTTTCAGAGGGTATGAATGCCAACACTGACATGTGTAACACCAGAGGCACACACTGCTGGACACTGACCCATGTTAACATCATCCTTTCCTGTCACCATGTGTGTGTCACCATGCCCCAAAATGACTTATTTCCAGCAGTGCATCTATTTTTTTTTTTTGTTGTGCATGGCCATGAGCTGCTCTATTCTGTTCACAGCTCAATTCAGCTTAATCATAACGGTTAGATAGCGGCTACACCTTCATTCATTTCTACTTCTAGATTTCAAGTCTCATCAAATTGTATTTGTTTGTACAAGTGTGTAAGTGACTTGTGCTTTCATTTCACACCATGTAGGTGCTAATTTGTCACGGCAGTTTGCAGGGCAATTAGGGCCTGAAGTGTCATCGGCCTTCATAGCAAATCATGTTAGAACATTTGAGCGATAAGGAGTGGCAGCTAGCAGCTCATACTACACATGCCTAAAGTGCTGAATAAAAAGTTAAGTGATGCATAAAACATACTTAAATACCCAGATTTAATCATGAATGAGCACAAGACACAAAAATGAGCTGTGATATAATCTTGGTAATTGAGTCACCAATCAACTAAAGTAAATATTAATACTGGGAACAGGGCAGAATTACACCAAGAATGGGACGCCATGCCATTACTGGGCACCATGCACACACACATTTACACATACAGTACACACACCACCGACCAGCATGTTTTTTTGGAAGTGGGAGAAACCACCTGGAGGAAGCCCACACAGATACGAGGAGAACATGCAAAACTCCCCATAGTAACCTGAGCTCAGGGTCAAACCAGGCACCCTGGAGCTGTGGGGTGGCATTGGTTCTCATTGCGCTGGCCATCACAAAACATTATTTGTATATTTGTTTATTTACTGGTGTGTTGCACATTTGCAATGAAGGAAAAATGTGTTTGAATTATTTTTTCTTTCGTACTTTGGGTTAAAGTTAACGTTAGTCACACTTTAATTTCTCCTCTTAATGAATGCTTACTGTGTTTATACTCTTACTCTTAACTTATACATTTTTATTATCCTTCACTCTTATTTTTAAACAACACATTGGCCTTAAGACACTCCCTCATCCTGTCTACAAAATAGAAAAATGTTACTCATGCCTGGAAAACAAATGTTTTAACTTTTACCACTCATGGTTCTGAGATAGAATAGAATGAAGCACACTTTTTTTTTTCTCAATATATATGGAGTTTATTAGTATGACATAACGTTGACTGCATGAAAAAGAGATGTGTATATATATATATTTGTTCAGTATAAAAAGTTAGGTTGATTAAGAACAGCTAACCATTTTGCCGAAGCCTGATTCAGCACCTAACTGACCACCAAGATATAGTATTCAACAACACAGTGATTTAATAACAGTTTGAATCTCATTTACACAAAGCAAAAAATCCCCTGTTAGATCTTTAGTACAGGCTGTTTTTTATTCATTTTCCCCCTAAACACACTTCCACCATGTACAATACAGCACCAGCACAAGTTACATCATCAGGACTTGGGCTTAGTTCAAATAAATGTTGCTTCTTTAAGAGTAGGCCTATAATTTTTTTTTAAATGAGAAATTGTAAGTATTCAATCACCACACTCTGTCTGTGCTACAGATCTGAATAGCCAAGTGTGTAATGTGGATTTTCCATTTCGCAGCATATCCTAATTAAACAAGCTTTTAATACACATGGTTTGGTGTAAAACTATGGTTTCTTTTCTTCAATTTCTTTTTGCATTCCATTAAAATGAGGAAGTCCCTTTAGAAATGACTCTGTTTCTCAACAGCTAATAAATTAGCGAAGGATGTTAAAATTATGTAAAACTTTACAGGCCATCTGGTCATGCAGTGTTTCATGAAAAATATTTGTTCTCTGTTGGCCACGAAACACACATCTGAATGAATTAATGGGGGATAATATATTTCCCAACTCACTGATCATGCTCTCAAGTTACAACAGCTTTTGTTCAAAATAAATCTGTCAGTAACTTTGTTGTTAAAACTTGGCTAATTTACCTAAATTATTCATTTTCAACAGAGATAATTGCTTGATGCATACTTTTGGTTGCGCTGGATTAAAGCCAAGTCAGAATTTTCCTTTAACTCGATTTTGGGAATGTGAAGAGGATTATCTGTTTATATGTCGTCTTTACTGAGATGGAATAATTATTGACTCTATTTTAAATAACATTGCTACTGGTATTTTTTTTTCTAACGTCCTCGAGTGTAATTTTTAAAAATGGATTTCATTTATATACAGAGATAATTCAGATGTTACCCATCATCATTAATGCTTTTTATTAATAGCCATTGCACATAACCTTAATGCCATATCAAGGACCAAGCCATGCCACCTTTGGCATGGGTTGAAAATGGTTTTCAACAAACAACGTGACGCTGCTTTCATAGAAAAATACTATATGACCGTCTTTTATATGTTGATTATATTGGTGGTGTGATGTTTGGTGCACCATATAGCCTGAAATAGGACCATTTTAAGCTAATTTACTTTCTACAGTGCCTCACCATACATCCTAACCTGTAGCAGTTTAGTGAACAAAATAAACCTTTTCTGAATGTATGTTTGTGGTCATATAGTCTATTAAGCTTTTACAGTTACTTCAATGCCTTTGAAAATACATTTCCATAATGTTTGTTGTTTCTGTGTGTCTCTCATTTTGTGCTTACAGGTTTCATATATACGTGTGGTGGGACATTAAAAGGAAGGAATGGGACCATTGAAAGCCCTGGTTTTCCATACGGTTACCCAAATGGGGCAAACTGCACGTGGGTTATTGTAGCAGAGGAAGGCAACCGCATTCAGATAGTCTTTCAGTCTTTTGCAGTGGAGGAGGAATATGATTTTTTATCACTCTATGATGGACATCCTCATCCAGCCAACTTCAGGACAAGGTGAGTACTGCTCATGCTGGTGTAGAAGCAGAGTGTTCTTCAGGTTTTTAAAAATATGTTTCTTTAATGATCTTCCTGTTAATCATTTAGTCTTCATTGACACATTGTGCAGACCCATTTAAGCTGACACTGAGAAGCACCTTGATTCATTTTTCCCGTCTGCTGCAGAAATAAAATGGAAACGTGTGGACCGAAACTACTTACAGTATTTGCTGCATGAGGAGTTCGGTGCAAACTAGGCCATGGATACCGAATATGCATTGTGATGTGCAGTGTTTAGCTTTTCTCAAGGAACATGGGATTTATAACACAATCTCAGTTAATGAGAATTTCTGTCTGCAAACAAGATGTGATGGGGCATGGCTGCTTTAATACACTGCCAAGAATTCTCCTAAATTAATTAAACAAAAGCAATATTATAATATGTATGTCCGATATTAATTCTATTACAGCAGGAGTAATTGGGGGGGGGGGGGGGGGGGGTAGACATGTTGGTATAACTAGATGTCAAAAGCCATAATAATAATACTGAGTTGAATACTGAATTGATTTTTACTCATGCTATGGTTTATTTAGTAGGCTGTTTTTAAGATAATGTATAAATATTGCACACAGATTTGGTCGAAAGTGGATAAATGAAGCATAACATGATTCAGATATGCTTCAGAGGAATAATTTATTGTGAATACAGAACAATCATGGCTAATTGTTACTTTTTTTTAGACTTTTATATGGAAATAATAAGAGCTAGGTATTGTGAAAACATTGTATTCACCAAATACACTATATGCAGATCACCAAATTAATCAGAGTGAAATTAATGGACCCTTGCTGTATTCATTTTTCAGTTGCTTAGAGGCACTTTGGTCCACTCATTTTGTTATAAAGTTCTGTTGAAGGTGTTAAGCCACAATGACATGAAATTACTAGTTAGGGCTGACATTAATTTCATGATGTGCAGCACATGCAAAATACTACACATGATGTGAACGTTCACTGCACTGTCTGGTTAGATGTGACTGCACACACTGATGGAGAGGTCGAGGTTAACCACATTGGGCATGTGTATTTGTATTCTTTGCTGTACATGTGATACACGTCTGACACAACTGGATATTATGAGGACACTGGAAATGGCTTCACTTGGGGTAAATGAGGTCCCCAAGGACCCCACTGAGGTCATCGTAAAGAGAATAATGAAAGGTTACTTATAAAGGCAACTTTATAAGTAATGCTACTTGCAGGTATTTCTCCTATGGATATTATACAACACTGTAGGGAAAAGAAAACTCAGTTATTAATTACAGTACACAATGAATTTCATGTTGCAAACTAAGATATACATTCATCCATCCATCCATTTTCTATACTGCTTATTCTTCAGAGTCGCAGGGAACCTGGGGCCTATCCCAGCAGGCATGAGGCACAAGGCAAGGTACACTCTGGACAGGGTGCCAGTACATCTCAGGACACATTCACACACCCATTCATACACTATGGACACTTTGGACACGCCAATCAGCCTACCATGCATGTCGTTGGACTGGGGGAGGAAACCGGAGTACCCGGAGGAAACCCCACAGCACGGGGAGAACATGGAAACTCCACATACACGGGGCAGTGGCGGGAATCGAACCCCCGACCCTGGAACCAACAAACCCAATAACCCACCGTGCACCCAAGATATGCACACAATATACACTTAATTAGGAATACCTGTACACATGCTCGTTCATGCAATTATCAAATCAGCCAATCATGTGGCAGCAGCATGCATAAAATAGTGCAGATATCATACAGGTCAACAGCTTCAGTTAATGGTCACATCATACATCAGAGCAGGGGAAATGCGATTTGTGTGAATTTGACCGAGGCCAGATGGGCTGGTTTGAGCATTTAATAAACTACTGATCTCCTGGGATTTTCACACAAAACGGAAAAACAGGTCCGCAGCTAGAAACACCTTGTTGATGTTAGAGGTCAGAGGAGAATGACCAGATTAGTTTCAGCTAAGTCAAATAAACACTCTTTACAACTGTGGCGAGCAGAAAAGCATATCGGGATGCACAACATGCTGAACTTTGAGGAGGATGGTTTCTAACAGCAGAAGATGACATTAGGTTCCACTCCTGTCAGCCAAGAACATGAATCTGAGGCTACAGTGGGCACAGGCTCATGGAAACTGGACAGTTGACAGTAGCCAAGTATGTGTTGTATTTACAATCTACAAGTTCCAGGAAGGTGTTCTTCTCAAGCTTGTGTTTTGAAGTAGAAAAAACTAAAGAAGTACCAAAAAAAAAAGCCAAAACAAAAGCAAGTCTCCCGTATTCCCAAACTCATCCATTACATGGACCTGTGGTGTCAGTGATACAGCTTTACAGAAAGGGATGAGCATTGTACGGAGGCTGACTGTATTTGCTGCTCTCACCTGTGCTGCTAGTTTTGTGTACGTCGGCATGTTTCATGCCCTGTACAGGCAGCAAGCTGGGTCAGGGTCGCCTCACGGGGGCCTCGTGGGATTTAGCGCCCAGCTTGTGCTGTAGTTCCACACACTTGTCAGCTTCCAGCTGTTAGACAGCCTGCACAGTGCCGCTCCACCAGTCTCATGTTTTCTCTCTTTCCCTATCTTTACCTCTATATCTCTGTAATTTCTCAGTGTCTCTCACTTCTCACTATCTCTCTACCACCCTCTCTCTTTTTGTTTGTCAGGGTTTCCCCAGTATTATTTTTTGACATAGAAAGTTAACATTTTTGACATTTCGGTTTAATATGAAACAGAATATGTGGTAATTCCAGCATCTTGAAACCCCTGTGATTTCACTGCACTATTCAGTCATGCTAATATCTATTCATCATATACATTACTTGTGCAAAGAGTCCTATATACAGTATACTAACAGTGACATGACATGATTTAACACAGCAGCCTGCTAACGATGAACATTAGACAGAACAGTCCTTCCAGTAGTCTTCTCATTTGAAATAGAGGATTATGGATATTTTTGTGTTTAACTGTCTATGAAGTTCTGGATCATTTGCAGCTCCAATATAGTAATCACAAACAATTGTCCTCCGACATGCCAACCAATAGGATGCTGGAGAATGTGAGCAGGAAAGGGGAAAATTAGCTGAATGAATTATCTAAGAAAGGGCTTACACTTTCTTTTGTGCCCATCTCATCTCTCTCTTTGTCTCTTTTTATTATTTTTTTAAATTTCTCCAAGAATGAAAAGGAGTAATGATGGATCCAAGTGAAACTGTTTGAAGTGTAAATAATGTAAGGTTCTGCAGGTGATAAGCTTATGCTTTGCTTTGCCATGTTCCCCGGAATTCAAACACATTGCATGTTGCTGTTCTACTTCACTAAATTTTGCACCATATTTATAGATTTACCGCTCTGATTTCTCTCCTTCTTTCTTTTTCTCTCGGACTTGCTTCTCTCTGTTGAGATGCCATGTTTTGGAAGAGAAATGTATAGCATTTTTCATGACCACACTGCTCGTCCTTAGAGATCTGACACAAATAAATTGAAGATCAGCTCATAACAACCTGCTCGTAACCAAGAGACTATTTAAGGTTTGCGTTTTAGCTTAATCTGTGATTTGTTTTGGATGTGTAAATGTGGCTCTGTATGTAGAAGAAAAAGAGTGTACTGCATGTATTCTTTATGTATGACGGTACATATCTGAGTGTGTCTGTGTTTCAGCTTCAGATCCAAACCCTTAAGTTAGATTAATTCTCTCCGAGTTGTTTTTGAGCGTTAAAGGAAACGCATGTGGTCAGTGATTTCTGGCTCTAATTTGTTGTGTGAACTTGTATTTAAATTATTCCCATGAGAAGTTAGCAGTGGTCGGCTGCGCTGACATCACAGGGGGGCACTGCTAGTGCAGTTACAATGGCATTTAATAATGAGAAAAAGTTTCAGTGATGGCAAACATAAGGGATTTTCAATCAGAAAAACTAAAGATTAAGAGCTTCTCATCACTCAGCAATTTCCAGTAACATTCAATGTCATATTAATGAGAAATCAGCATAGTTCCAGAGTAGAAGAATGCAGTGCAGCTATACGACTGAGCTGTGAGTTGCGGCAGAGACTTGACTGATTAGCGAGATGACATTGTGATGATGTGTGATGATGTTGATGGCAGTATTAGCACGAAAGTTGAAGTTTTGAAATCTGATCTGTTAAAGCAGAATGAACAGATAAGGAGATGAGAGAGCTGGACAGCCTAAAGGACTAAAGCACTGCTGCATCGCTCTCTTTAGGTAGAGGTGAATTTAGGGATAAATCCCACTGGTGCAGCTGGGAGCAGGTAGTCGAATGGCATTGCGTTTAATGTAAGAAACCTTTAATCAAATGGAAAATACACCAACGTGTTAATGAAAAGTTGATGATAGTTTAAATTTAAAAAGTCAACTCAGAATTTCATTACAGAATTAATCTTGCATGCCACTGAAGATCCTGTTTATTATAAAGATTAATATACAAGTCACTCAGGATGGATTTTTCCTTTAATGTAGCTTAGCTATGATATTAGTGAAGCCTTAACAATACGTAAAGGTGGAATTAGTGTAACAGATATAATTATTTTGATTTTAAATGAAACCCATGACTTCCCCACATGGTAGATATGCTATGTACCGTATATTGTATATTGTTATGTACAGTTCATCAGTGGTCAGAGTTTGTTCTAAGGACTGTGATTGGCTGGATATTTTTGGTTGATGGATTGTTTGTCAGAAACTAGTGCAGCACACACACTAACATGCCACTTCCTTTTCATTGTTACTGCTATCCTGAGAGTGAGAGTGTCATGTATCAAGGAGGGAACGCTGGAGTTCATTTCCCAGCAGCCACTGCACCATACTCATCAGTATCACATGACCACCTGCACCTGATTTACGTTTCGGTTAATGAGCACTCTAGTATATAGGCCACTGTTTGCATTGTTTTCCTTGTCTCATGTTAATGTCTATCTATGCTTTTGGCCACGCTTCCGTGGTTAGTTTTTGCCACATTGTATTTTGCTTCGTGTTTTTGTTTGTTTGTTTGTTTGTTTGTTTGTTTGTTTGTTTGTTTATTAAATGTTTGAAGATCTGTGCTTGCTTCCGAAATCACTTTGTAACGTGACCGAACGTGAGACCTATAACGGAAGCAGCAGATCAATATGGAATACATGGGCTTCACTCTGTCACCTATGTTTAAGAGTACTACGCTTTGCTACGGAAGCAGCAGGAGGACATGGAGGAGTCTGGGCACAAGTAGGAGCCTTTTAACTGGGCTGGCACCATCTCCGTCCCTCCCTCCCTCCCCCCCATTATGGATCTAGTCCAGCAAACGGACTCAGCGGAGAACATAAGTCAGCCTCCCTGCTCGTCTGAGGACGCCGCTCAGCCTTTCGGATCAACTGAGGACGTCGCTCAGTCGCCCTGGTTGGCTGAAGACGTGGCTCCGTGTCCCAACATACCCAAGTGCTCCCCTCTGTTCGCCAAACCCCGTGCACAACGCCACAGTGCTTGCCTGCTCCACTGAGGATGTTGCTCTGTCACATGACCACCTGCACCTGATTTATATTTCGGTTTATTGAGCACTTTAGTATATAGGCCACTGTTTGCACTGATTACCTTGTCCACGCTTCTGTGTTTAGTTTTTGCCACAGTATTTTGCCTCGTGTTATTGTGTCTTTGTATTTTGTTTGTTTATTAAATGTTTGAAGATCTGCGCTTGCTTCTGAAATCACTTTGTAACGTGACAGAGTTTAGTCTCCACACTTCCTGTCTACATTCCAAAGTCTTTTATATAATGGCTCACAGCAAAATGCTGTGACCTTATGCTGGTGTCCTCACAGGTACTCATTGATATATCTGTAATAAAATATCACTATGATAAAACTCTTGCATGTGGGAAGGCTATTAGCACAGAGGTTTTTTTTTTTTCTTTAAATCCCTGATTTTTGAGTCCTATATGAATACATGTTCATATCGCTGTATCATGAAATTATTCAAAAGAAACTGCAATCATATGCTGCCATGTGAATATAAAGTGTGGCTCTATAGGTAGCTGTATGTCATTATTCATTTTAATCATCCTGCCAGAAATTCTTTTCTATCTGACAGGCTGTCAGTGAAAACAGGAGGTGATATAAACCATATCAGTGTTTTATAAATTTAAAAGACTTTCAAAGCCACCATCATTCCATGATTGCTGGAAGTGTTTAAAATGCTGTTGTGGCTTAATGAAATTGGAAGGGGATCTTTTCAGTGAGATGTACTTAAAGTCCTGATGAAATCAAAATTGAAGTTTTGTGGCTTTTAGTATGGGTATGTTAGCCTTAAGTTTAACTATAAGCTAGTGAGCTCCAAAACACAGGCGCAGGGCGCATGGTGGCTTAGTGGTTAGCACGTTTGCCTCACACCTTCAGGGTTCAATTCCCCAGTTTGCATGGTCTCCCCATGGTCTCCCCATGGTCTCCCCATGGTCTGCAGGGGTTTCCTCTGGGTGCTCTGGTTTCCTCCCCCAGTCCAGGTTGATTGGCATGTCTAAAGTGTCCGTAGTGTATGAATGGGTGTGTGAGTGTGTATGTGATTGTGCCCTGTGATGGACTGGCACCCTGTGATCTCGGTACAACCTGTCCAGGGTGTACCCTGCCTTGTGCCTGATGCTCTCTGGGATAATTCTCATCAGGTTTTCTGTCCAATCAAATGCTCTCTAGAAAAGCCTAGAATTTAGAAGTCTAGAATCTGAAGTGTCCCAACCCCGACAAGTACGAGGTAGGCTAAATACTATTGACTATTTAAAAAGGTGGAGAAGCCACTCGTCAACACATCAGATAATGCTGCATGTTTTAAGGCACTTCATGGAGACTGTAATACAAGCTGAAAACACTTCAGAAACGCTCTTGGTGTTGATTGACCTGATCATGGATCATGCAATATTAGATTAATTAATTAATTAATTAATTGTACTGTTTATCTACAGTGTTAAAATATTTACAATCCAGCAAATTTTGAATCTGAATCACTTAAATGCCACTTTTATTACAGTCATGTGAAATATGGCTTTTTTGACATATTTTTGACAAGGAGACATTTGATCCTCTTTGAAACAGGGCCTATTAATAAAGTTGATATATTCATCAAATGACACATCAAATTTACATTTTGTCGTAAGTTCCACAATTTAAATTAACAAACAAAAACAGATTAGCCACATGGGAAAGTAAGTACACCCCTACATTTATCATACCTTCAAATACATAAAATTAGAATCCGGTGTTCAAGATCAGGTGGCAGTGATTAGAACCTGCTTAGGGAGTTTTATTTAGACTCCTCTCATATCTAGTGTCTGGTGTTCCCTTTGTTATTGAGGTGTGTGGTGTCATCGTGCCAAGATCTAAAGAGTTCTGTAAGGTCTTCAGAAAAAAATGTTGTGAATGCCTATGAGTCTGGCAAGGGATTTAAAATCATCTCCAAATTATTTGAAATACATCATTCCACTGTGAGGAAAATCATCTACAAATGGTGAAGATTTCAAACGAAGTCCCAGCAAATTCAGCCAAAGAGCAGACCATCTGATGCAAAAACAAGTCTCCAAGAACCCCAAAATTTCATCACAGGCTTTCATCTGCTACTAAGTCTTGCAACTATTGGTGTCAAAATACATGCTTCTACAATCAGAAAGAGATTGCGTGTCACCTGCTTGTGAAGTGTGCCAGAAAAAAACCTTTGCAAGACTACAGTTTTCCAACGAACATATAGGCAAAGACCTGGCCTTGTGGAATAATGTGCTCTGGATAGACGAATCAGAGACAGAGTTGTTTGGCCACAGTAACAGCAGACATGTTTGGCGCAGACCAAAGACAGTCTTTCAGGAAATCACCTCATACTAACTGTGAAGCACGGTGGTGGAAACGTTATGGTTTGGGGTTGCTTCGTTGCCTCAGGGACTGGACAGCTTGCATTCATTGATTCAACAATGAATTCTGCATCATATCAAAGAGTGCTTGAAGATAAAGTGAGGCCATCTGTCCGAAAGTTGAAATTGAACCTAAAGTGTACTTTTTTACAGGATAATGATCCTAAGCACACTAACAAATCCACCAAGGAATGGCTCAAAAAGAAGAAATGGAGGGTAATGGAATGGCCTAGTCAAAGCCGGTTTTGAATCTCATTGAAATGTTATGGGGGGATTTGAAATGGGCAGTACATGCAAGAAAACCCTCAAACATCTTGCACCTGAAAGAATATTGCATGGACGAGTGGTCAAAATTTCCAGCAAGCCGATGTCAGAGACTGGTGGGCAATTATGCAAAACGCTTACAAGAAGTTATTTCTGATAAAGGGGGCAGTACTAGCTTCTGAGGCCAAGGTTGTACTTGCTTTTTCCCAAAGAAGAATATCCCATCTATTGGTATTTCTGTTGTATAAATAATTGAAAAAGCAAAATTTCCTTATGGTTTTGTTCAAGTATATCAACTTTATTAATATGTACCGTTTCAAAGATGATCAAATGTTTGCTTGTCCAAATATGTCAAAAAAGTCCACAATTTCCATGGGGTGTACTTATTTTTTTCACATGACTGTAATTTAATTATAATTTTGGTTATAATCATAGTGCATTATATTTGTAATATGCTCATCTTGTCTTAAAGCACTCAACATTAAAAAGGTAAAAAATAAAGAAGAACTCATTGATTGGTTTATTGATACTGTATATTTACAGTGTTAAAATGTTTAGAACATTTTTTAAACCTACATAGCATCAAATTAATCATTAAAATGCAATTATTCATAAATAATAGTGTCTTTGCTGAAATAAAGGGTGAGAATAGAATTTGGTTGACCTTTTCTCCTTTTTCTATTGTTTTAGTAAATTATTTCATAGTACAGTATCATTTTACCTTTGGGAGGCTAACCAATGTTTAAATTAGCTTAAAGATTTCCTGTATTTGAAAGCATTCCTCTTCATAACTCATAGACTTTAACCAGTCAGACTCATTGTGATGGTTAATAGTCTGTGTGTGAGTGTGTGTGTGATCATGATGGAGAGCCTGAGCGCTATGCTGGCCCATAAGCACAGACTCATAGTCCTGTGGCGTTTCCAGCATAATTAGCCATCAGTGTGTGTATGTGGATGTAGCTAGAGGAAGCGTGAGCTGCCACCAGCAATTATTCATCGCTGTTGTGTCACTCAAGCCTGCCCGTCTCCATAAATCATTTTTCAGTTTGTTGTGGCATCTGATCGGTGTGTCTGTGGAGAATAGTTTGATGACGGACTTTCTCAGCACCTTGTAAGGACAGAATGTGAAATTCATGAAGAGGTTTACTGCAGAGACACAGAAGGAGAGATGCTGAGCTTTAACCTAAATCCCTCTGTGTCTCTATTTCCATCTGATACATATGTATGACTCATTGAGTGGATATAGCATATGTATTGGTTTATCCTGCATTTTCAGTGGTGCTCTTTGCTACTCTGTTGGTTTGGGAAATGATCTTGGCGTCAGTGGTACAAGTATTTAGGTGATTTTTATGATAGAACCTTTCATCATCTGAAATTGCCTTTCAGCCTTTAATCATCCCGTAGCTTCTAAATTTCCCAACTCACCATTACTCCATAAATGACATTCTTCACTTAATTCATTGTGAATTTAACCAGTAGTTACATGGATTACATTTCAGTTTGACTTAAAAGGCAGCATGGATCTTATGATTTGGGATGATAGAAAGAGAAAACTCAGGTACTCCTGGTCTAGTGGAAATATATGAGAAGCGGGGTGGGTTGTTGCTGTGCAGAGCTGTCTGCCAAGAGAAGTCACAGTAAAGCAGAGGTGGAGGAGGAGGCGAGCTCTTTTGCTCTCTCTAGCTTGAGCTACTGACATCCTGTGGTGAATATGTGAAGTGCTGCAGTCATCTGTTCCAGCACCAGCACACTGTGCATACAGATCTTTTATTTTTTATGTACTGTAAAGATATTGTAGATATTAATATTAAAATCCCCAGTGTTGAATTAACACCATACTGTGTTTGCATATGTCCAATTGGATACAAATGAATTCTGAAATTCAACATTCTGGGGGTTAATACGACACTGCTGTGCGCACTTATAATTATAGTTTCTTTATATGAGTCATCAAACTTTCTGCTTTCTATTGAATTTGACTTTTTTTGCTTCA
Source organism: Ictalurus punctatus (assembly GCF_001660625.3). NCBI lineage: Eukaryota > Metazoa > Chordata > Actinopteri > Siluriformes > Ictaluridae > Ictalurus > Ictalurus punctatus. Next base: position 4,220,173 of record NC_030439.2, on the reverse strand, counting down.
TTACACGTTGTCTTTTTCATCTGTGAATTATTATGAATCTGTTACTATAGCTTTGTTTCCTGAACTAATGGCCATAATAGTGTTAAAGCAGAATAATGGTATGCCTTATTTACCATGACCAAGTTCAATATCTTGTTGAATACGGCTGTCAAACATTTTTCCAAACTTCACGTTTGCTTGTTTATATTCCATGTTCACGTCACATGGGTAGACATATAGAATGTAGACATGTCGAGTGCTGTGTTCAACATACCACTTCATCATGTAGCTACACTAGATTGCCTCTAGGTATAAATATGTGTGAAAGTATGTGTTCATGATGCATTGCAATAGACTGGCATCCCAACCAGGGTGTGTGCGTCGCGCTTCATTCCCAGTGTTCCTGGGATAGGCTCCGGATCCAGGACAAAGCAGTTACTGAAGATGAATGAATGGGCAAATGAATGATATGCTACCTGTCAGAATGAATAACAACATAAGGGTTAAGGAGCTAATAGCAAGGAAAGAAGTAGGAAATACTGTATGTGTAGCGTTGTACTTGTGAGTGGTATAATTACAAATAAAATCAAATTATTCCCAAATAAATGCTTACATTTTTCCCAATATAAATAATGGCAAAGTGTTTGAGCAAAGTGTTGGAGCATGAAGTGAAGCTACTTCTTGAACTCCCAGCTCCCGACTGACATGCAGCGCAACATTATTAATCCAAACAGAGCAGCTTGGCACTCTTGCACAGAAACCTTGGTTGCACCCTGTTGCTAGTTTTATCTCTACTGCATTAGTAATAATACATTTTTCACTCTACAGACTTACAGAATTGAATCTTTCTGGTCTAACAAAATACAGAATGTCCTAAACTGTTTCCTGTGTAATGTTTACACGTAGTTATTCAATCCAGCATTACTCAGAATTGATGGAGTTCCAGTAAGACATGGGTTACCTGAGTGGAATTGGCGGTGTTTGCAGTTTCTAATCAATACACAAGTCACCTATTGCTCTGATGCCACATTACAGTGCAGTTGTCTTTTCCACTTATCAGTCCCTCCAGGATTTCACAATTTTGCCATCGGAGAAATTAACACAAAGCAAACAATCAAAAACGCTGCAATATTCGGAAGCGCTTGTAATTTTTCAAAATATTATCCGCAAATTTGGGCCAAGATGCAAAAGCCTTCTTCGATTCACATGCGTCAAACATGAGTACAGCGAAAAGGTCTCATTTACCAACAAACATCACTGCAAAAGCCAATTTTGTGCAAGTGTAATTTTGCCAATTCAAGTAGTTTTCTGGAAAAAAAGAAATAGCACATAAAACTCAGCAAGTTTATCGCAAATTTTGAAAAAAGCTGCAGCAAAATCGAACGTTTTTGTCCGCAACAATCATAAAAAAAACTCAGCGAAATCCTGCAGGGACGGATTTATCTCCATCTTGCCAATAGCTTTCCAATAATACCTCAAACACGCTTGATAGAGGTTTATTTTAATGTGTTTATTAGTGAATACAGAAGCTGTTTGAAGTGAGCAGGAGAGATTTGTAGTGTTTTTTAATGTTCACTCTTTAAGAATTCTGTTTTTCTTCTCATTTCTACTCCTGCTCTGTATTATCACAATTAAATTTGAGGTACAAATACAGGGATGACCGTAGTTCTCATTTACAATAGCAGGTTTTAAGTGAGCCCCTCTTTAATAAGTGTCACAATCCATAATGTATAATAGTTTTTTTTTTTTTTTATGTACATTGCATAAGGTGTTGCTATAATAGCGAAGCATTTTAAACTAATTTGTTTTACTTGTTTACTCTTTTGTTTTACTATATTTATTGCTGAGATTTAATCAATGACCCAGGATTTTATATCCCTATGCCTACTTCTCTTCAAATCAAATAAAACAGACATTTAAATGTTGATATTTCATTATTACTTAAGTGCCTTCTGGTTTCCAGGCACCCAGCTATAAGAGAAGCTATTAGCGTGCAGCTTAACAAGGCCTGTCTATTACTGGGAAATCTTAATCAGGCCTGATCTTCCCATTGGACTGAGCCTGTACAGATACTACCAAAAGGTCATGGCCCCCACTGCCTTACATAGCCATTCCCCTGACAGAGTGCTGTATTTTCAACTGATGAAAATGCGGACATGTCTTCTTCACATACATTAATATGTTAATTTCTGGACATCTAATTTATAGATTATGTATAATTTATTTATATAATTTATTCTGTGGAATTAGAGGGTCAATATAAAAGCAGACAAGTCATTGGTTTAGTAGGAACACAGTGAAAAGGAACAATATTATGTCTTGTTTTTGCATTAACAAGACATAGTTAAAAATGTTCACAAAAAATATTAAGGCTAATTAATATTGAGAACAGAGAAACTGTTAAAAAAAATAAAAATAAAAATAAATAAATAAAAAATAAGGGCATCTCCTAAACCTGCAAAAACTGAAATCAAATCGAATCATAAACAATCTTCAACAGCTAAAAATATTTTAATGATAAGTTAAAATAAAGTAAAAGTAAATAAAAATAAGTAAAATGTTTAATGAAATCGGGCTACTGAAAGGATCTTCATTGTGTTGATATTCAGTCCCTCCAGGATTTTGCGATTGCAGAAATTAATGCAAAATCAAGCTTGCAATTGAATGAGAATACAGAGCAGTTGTTTCCTGTCAGTCTTTTCAGGAGGTGTTCTAAATAATTGACCTTTTATTTATTGTTATGCATGTAATGCATTACTGAATACATTTAGGAAAGCATATTCATTATTCAGCCATCGATTCTTACTGAGGGTATTTTGCCAAACCCTGCTTTGAGTATGATTCTGCATATTTTGACTGCTATAGTGGCATACATCTTCTAAAGACTGGTACAGATGAAAAACTCAAGATATATTTTTCTCAAGATATATGGAGAAGGCTTATACAGCACAGTATTAATCATAGCCTGACTGCAATCAAAAGTGCTTTCCAGCATCACACAGTCTAAATCAGGGGGCACGCCGCCTCATACCACAACCTGTCAAGTCAGCAACATTTGCTGAGTTGCTCGAGGTTATTTCAAGGGATATCATTCAGCAAGCTTGACTGCCTGTTTAATGCTTTTTACTGTCAGAGTATTAATGAACATGTTAGAGAACAACGAGGCAACGTTAAAAGTGTACAAGAGCAAACTGGCTCATTAATGCTTTATGACATGGGAGGGGCTTTGGAGAAAATGTCTTCTCAGTTGCAGAAAATGGCGCTCTGTTGTCCATCAACTTAGAAAATAAATCTCTTGAATCCTGTTTGTTAATGACCTATTGACTCTAATTTCTGATGCACCACAACTCATTTCATACACAGCACAGCAATTTCCCCTTTTCATTGGGTTTCCTGACCGTGCTCAGACTTTCTTTTATGACTCAGAAATGATCATATCTTCTGTGCATTGTCACGTTATGCAAGACAAGTCAGCACCACACCACTCCCCATGACATTATTTATTGAACGCATGTCATCTTTACTTAAAGTGAGGCCTCTGATGGGGTGTCTGCATTATTCAAGGCACAGATATTTAAATATGTTGCCTTGAATCACATTAATAAGAAGAGGAAATGACAGCTTGTGCAAAACACCTTAAACCATTTTAAATTCCTGGACTTTTTAGAGATTTTTATAATGTAAGCTGGAGGGCACCTAACCTACTGATTGACTTTTTTTTTGTTGCAAACCTTTTATTCCAAATGCAGTTCTGGTGAGAATAGCATAAACAGTAGGCAAAGAGAATTATTCAGTAACATATGCTAATCATCTCCCATCTTCCCTGTGCCTTTTTGAATGGTTGGTCTGTGCTTATTTACTTTGCCTCTTTACTTTTACTTTCTACTTTTACTTTATTCTGTATTAAAACCATAAAATGGTGTGCATTGAAACATGCTAAATTGCTCTCCAAGGATAGACATTGCAATCAGAAACCATTTAGTATTACACCACTGTCTTTTCTTGCGGGATCAGAATTGCCACCAGGCCAAGGAACTACCACTACACTATTGTTTGAACTGCTGCTCATAGAATGTCACTAGGCAGCTAAACACACTAGAAGGAAAGCTAAGCTACAGCCAGACTGCCCTTTTGTATATTCAAGTATATTCAAAATTAAATTCTAGAAAACACTAAAATGTTTATATATAGATGAGAAGGAAGTGATAAAATAATGCATGCCCACAGTTTGAAGGTCAGTTTGATTGGTCAGTTTGACACTGACCAATCACTCGTCTGCTATGTTTACAGCTCACTTTAAGTTTATTCGTAATTTTATCCATAAAAAGCCTTGAGATAAGTAGTGTCTCCAATAAAGCAATGTCTCCAATAATTTTTACCACTATTACCGAAACATACATTTCAATGTGACATACACTGTATGGCTAAAACTATGTGGACTCTTGACCATCACACCCATATGTGTTTCTTCCCCAAAATTGTCTAGCATGTCTCTGTATACTATGGCATTACAATTTCAATTAACTGGAACTAAGGGGCCAAATGTGTTCCAGCATGCAAATGCCCCTTGCACAAAGTGAGGTCTATAAAGTCATGGTTTGCCCAGGTTTGTGTGGATGAACTGATGGCCTGCACAGAGCCTTAACCTCAACCCCACTGGACACCTTTGGGATGAATTGTAATGCAGACTGTGCGCCAGGCCACCTATCCTAGCATTAGTGAATGAGATCAGTAATTCTCTTGTGGCTGAATGGGCCAATCCCTACCCCGAAGAATCAATTCCCAGAAGAATGGTGGTTATTATAATAGTAAAAGGCGACTAAATCTGGAATGAGGTGCTCAACAAGCATATATGGGTGTAATTGGTCCGGTGTCCAAAAAATATTTGTCATATAGTGTTGTGGTTGCGTACTCGTCCAGGTCGGGCCCCAACATATATGTCAGCTGTTTAACTAATGTTAATCTTCATAAAGTCCTCATGCACTAGCACTAATACAGGCCCATTGGCGCAGGGATACTCTCAGGAATACCCTCCATACTCACTTTTCAGGTGGAGAGAGGAGATGGAGCAGCGGACTAGACAGTTATGACAGGATTGCTAAATTGGGCTATTTTAATACGTACTCAGTGGCTTCCAAGATCTGGTTTTATAACAAATAATCATAATTTAATAATAAATAATAATACATAAACGAATAAATTGTCACAAAAAGCAAATTGTAATTCTAAGTAAGCTTATAAAACCACTCACAGCGAGCTGCTAGGCGGTGTGCTGGATGACTATGTGTTGTCAGTGCTCGACTGCCTATTATGGGGTACTCTAAAATCTCACTAGATAATAGTTTATAGCACAAGTCAATTGTGATAGTCTTTTGACTGAACATTGTTTGAAGCTATGCTGTTATTAATGTCATCATGCACCACCAAAATCTATAGTTATGAACTGCTGCTGGTTACATCAAACTCTTACAGCATGGCAATCGACTTAATGCTGCTCCTCTCTCAAGCTGTTATCATGCAAGAAAAATCTGCTTAAGTTCAGAAGGTCGGAATTGTAAGTAACTTGAGACACATGTCTGTTTTAGGCTCCACACTGTGTGCACAACTCTTCAGATTACCACTGTGTGCAAGTTTGGCAATCCCCTCTACACATGTTTAACTCAACTCTGAATATGGCCCTCAGTGAGAACATGTCAAAATCTGCCCTTTTAAGAAGTCTGTCCAATCCTATGAGGAACATTGTGGGTGAATACAAAAATAAAATGCATGGCTTTTACCAGAGCCTAACATAACAAACATTTAGACATTAAGAGTTTTTCCTTTTCCATTTGTAAACCACTCTCAGTACCAAACAGTTAACATTAATGAACCAGAAAACAGCGGAAAAAAAAAAAAAAAAGCATGTAGACATCAGCTGGCTCCCTCCTCTCCGACTAGGTCCTATTCAGATTATCTGTTGTTGTTGTTTTTTAAAAACTCAATTAGAAGTCTGTCCCAGTGAGAGGCATGTCTGCCATCTTTACCCAGATGACCTAAAATTACCTCCACCAATTCTTTCAAGTATCCTGTTAACTACAGCAGAAGCACTTGTTAACTTGACACATGAGAAGCCTCTCAAAACTGCTGTCTGACAGATGGTTGCAGTTCAATAGGAAAATGTCTTATCCAACGCTGAACAACCACTCAACTTCAGCACTAGCAGGGACACCTGTATTGCACTTAATGAAGGCATTTTCAGTAGGTGCTGAAAAGCACTGGCAGTTAAGCTTATACTAGACTGTAGAAAGCTGTCCACCGTTTCCAGGACCTTGTCTTGCTTTTGAAGAAAGCAGACTGTAACATCATTATCATCTTCATCATCATCTGTCTTTCTCTCACCCACTGGTTTGGCACTATCTGGAAAACTGTTTTCAGAGGGTTTGTGAAGCTCCTGTTGTCATCTTTCTGTTCTTTGGTATAGTCTGAAGCTGGACAGATAACTTAATCATGTTTCCATACCATTTGCTCACTGTAGCCCGGGAACTAATGCTGCTTCATGTCCTGTAGCTTCTGATAAAGGAGCACAGCTACCTGCAACATATGCCACTAGCATGGTTGAGTGATTCTTCCTCACTATACCCTGCTCTACACCACTGAGCTTGCAAAGTTAGCATGCATACATGTGAAGGAGTTGGGTTTCCTCTGGTTTCCTGTATCTCCACTGAGTGGGTCCTCCAGACCACTGCCCTGCCTCCATACCCATGATCCCACACTGTCTAGCTGACTAGCAAGCCTGGGACTTAGTGCTGCTACTGTATTGAGAAGCTGATCATGGCTAGCCCACTATGTTAGTGGAATTGTTTACAACACCCCAGGGTTGGAGCTGAGGCTTCTCTGCTAACATTATTTTTCTCCACTGGCTCATCTTTCTAATCCCTTAGCACTTCATTCCTCAGCTTCCACATTAGTCTGCCATCTGAAGACTAAGGAATTCATTCTGTTAGCGTATTCGAGTAGTAGTAGTTTCCACTATACACAGCAAACACTTTGGCTGTGTATACGAGCCATGCTGCAGGATTTGCACTTGGGCAGCCAATATCTAAGCTACCTTGAAGCCAAGGATAAACTCCAGTGAATCTGAAACACTAGCCTTGAGATTGACCATCTTAGAGAAGCAGTCTACGGTTTGGACGCCCACTGTGCTGAATATATAGTGATGCTGATACTGGCACAGAATTACCTGGCTGGTAGATTTATAACCTGAATTGGAGTCAAATCTGATCCCAGTGCCACTGATTAAACAGCCTGCTAATTGTTAATGTCCATGCCCAAAGACGACTGATAAGCAGAGTGAGAAGCTGAGAAAATGAGAGTCAACCCATTTTCAGTTACAACTGATTCTCACCGCCCCTGCTGGTTATTCAAAGAACCACAGTTATAGTACATATGTAACTAGCATTAACCTAGTAATTTATCACTAGTGATATAATTTATGACTGATCACTATTTATAACTAGTGACTTCCCATCACTGGAAAGTGACTACTCTCTTGAACATGCATGAGCTCACAGGTTCCAGTGATTGGTTAGTGTTGCTCTGATTGACAGGAGAGAGAGAGTAATGCCATCCATCCAAGAAAGTAGGGCCAACTATGCTCACTTGTTCTGCTGAGTTTGCACTCTCCCCATGATAGGGCGGAATATTTCCTGTTGTTCCATCTAATTGACAGAAATAAGGACAGCAGTATAAAACGTCTAGGTTTCCAGATCGATGGACTGCGCAGTGTATTTACTGTTACCGCTGAACAGGCATCAAGTGTCACATTTAAAAGGTCAGAGCATTTTTTGTATTCAGCTTACATTTAGTCTAGTACCAGAATAAGACAGTAGTACTCAATTTGTTGACTTGTGTGAATCATAAACAGCACAGACTTAAGGTAGGGTGATCAGATGCAAACAGACCAAATGTTGGACAAGTAGTAAGTTTGTGTGGAACACTATGGGACATATTTCCGACACCCAAAGACCTACCATTTTGATGCCTTTCTAAATGAATAAGAAACATGTGCACAAGGCCCATTTATATTTATGTCTTTTGTATCAAACAACGCAGCAAATAGAAACATTACTGCATTAAGTGCAAAAAAAGGATTTCTATGACTTGATCTCACATGTATCCTTGAGTGAAAACTGACAGCCCTATGATGCAAGTATAGGTCTCTGCGGAACATAAATAGGCGTTTCCCAATTAGTGGGCGTCTTCAGATCAGATAGGTGTTGTTCAATCATGCAATCAACTACGGTTATGGTTAGGGTTTGGGTTATTTTAACAAATCAGGTAAAGCGGTTGAAAAACTCCTATCCCGGTTTGAAAACACCCAATAATTGGAAAACGCTTTTTTTTGTTCTGCAGAGACACCATACTCCTGTGATGAGAAGCTTCAATACTTTCTCCACAGCCATTGGATGAATGTCAGATTTGGTCAACGCCCCCTGGGGACGATTGCTTCGTCAGCAATGCAACTGATGTTTTCTGTCTATTTCAGTTTATAACATACTGAAATATCATAGAAGCATGAGGAAAAAATAACTCAAACTTAGCGTAACACTTTCCCAGATTTGGGTAGGGAATGAAGAAGCTGAAGGCAGGCTTGGAACAACTCAAAAGGCGCTATATTCTTTATCTTTCGCTTGAACTTTTCAGCGGTTTTATTTTATAGACACACACACGCACACAAGGCTCTTGCCTTGGCTCACTGCAACACAGAACATTCATTAGTATAATTCCCCGCAGATGTGCAAATCCTTACCACTCACCTTCTCTGGCTCCGCCCTCCATTTACAAACCGGCGCTCGAGCACGCCATGTTCAAATTTTGAGTTAACTCTTTATTTCCAATCAAAACGCAGAACATCATCTCAAGTTGTAGGATGCAGGACAAAGGACTAAAGACTGTGCTTTACAACACAAAGTGGGATGTCTGGTCATCCTACCTTGATGAGTGAGGAGTGGTGCTGTGGATTCTAAAAGTGGCCATAGAGGTCCCTTAGGAAAGGCAGAAATTGTGTTTGTGTGTATAACAGAGAGAGAGAGAGAGAGATAGAGAGAGAGAGAGAGATGGCATAAGAGTAGGAGAGCATGCAGATGACATTCTTGCCATTTCACAGCTCAGGAATCTTGTAAGCCCCAGAATTATTTAGAGTCTGGTATAAGCTTCCTGACGGCCATCCTGCTCTCTTCGAATTGACATCTAGCATTTATATAATTATTTATTTTTTTACATCTTTAATATTGCCCTAAACATCTCCAGGGTGAACATACTGTGCCACATGACATTAAACTCCAAATATTTCAAAAATATTTTGTGAAATGGCTTATTAAAAAAAATAATAAAAAGGATAGATACAACCAATGTGTGTCCCAGAAGTCTCCATGCATCCTTTAGGGGACTGTGTTTGCCAGCACCACGTCAGTTGTGCCTTCGTCCAGGATGTTCGTGGACGTCCACTTCTCGGTTGGTCCAAAACACTTCTAGTCTTTTTGAATTTGTTAATAAGTTTGGCAACGGTATCGTGTGTGATTTGATGACCCCTGTGTGCCTGCCATGTTTCTTGTCAACTTCCTGATTCAGCCATAAAAATGATCTCAGGACGTTCTTCCTTTGTCAAAGGCATTCTTGAGCACTATCTGGAAAAAAATAGTAAACTAAGTTGTCCCTCAAGGATTTTGCATTTGCAGAAATTAACGCAAAATCAAAAGACCGTGAAAAACAATTTCATGCAATTGCCATTTTGTCAAGTAATTTTCTGCAAAAAAAGCACAAAAAAATCCTCAAATTGCATCGCAAACTTTGAAAAAAGCTGCAGCAAAATCAAGCATTTTTGGCTACAATAATCACAGAACAATTGGTGAACTCATGTATGGACTGATTAAGTATGAAACATTTTGGAAGACATTTTGCTAAAAAGTGTTAATTTTTCCTATCTACTGAGGCTTTGGGGCACCCTGTAGTTCCCTTGTTTCAACCTCCTTGCTATAGTTATGGCTCCCAAGTTTTATATTTTCTTGTTTTGACTGCTTGTTTTTGATATTGGTATGCACATGACTGCTATGATCAGTCTCAAACCTTTTGGCACAGCTTTATTGAGTTAAGGTCAGGTGATATTCCATTACACACACAACTGCTTCTTTTGTCTCCAAATATGGGAATTCATTGTCACCTTCATTTTTCATTCTCTGGCTTTTTAAATGTTCCATTGTCAGCATGGTTGTGAGTAAATACCAAGCAATCCTAGCACAGAAGGCACTGGACTTGTAGCAGATTACAGCTAGGACAAAGTTTATCGATGGATTGCTGGTCTTCTAGACCAGCCTGCTTAGTGGTCTGCAAAAGACTCACAAGGCAGAGTGCTCCCCGAACCTTTTTGTGAGCAGCGTATGCACTATGTAAAGCTCTGCTTCATTTTTCATTTATTTTAAGCATTGAGCTATCTTTATTCAGTATGCCATGTTGGCTAGGTTATTCACATCTAAATTCACATTTGTAACAGTGAAAACACTGCACTCAGAGCAGGACTCCAAATGCCTGGATCATTTTTAGCTGTGAGACTATTAATGAAACATCTGCATCGTGATGAGTAATCTACACAGCGTGGTGCAGATGTGCCTATTGTGTTTCATTTTCTGCTTCACAACATGTCTATCTGGGATGGTGTTATTTAGTTCCGTATGAAGATGGAAAAATAGTTCCTTAGTCGTGTCTTTTTCTGTTATGATCCCCGACTGTCTGTGTCTTTATCTTTGAGTATCAATAGCCTCTGCCGTGTCAGTCTGTGATTTGTTCTGGTTCTGTGATCTGACCCCCTGCAGTGGATTATAAACGCAGCAATCAGAGAACCTCAAATGAAGATTCCCTGCTGTAGAACAACCTGTAGGTCTTGTGTGTTTTATAAATGCTGCAGCTGAAAGTCAGGTGTAGCTGAATCCCCCGTGTCCTTTAGAACATGGATAGGAGGGAAAGACTGCTGGATCCCTGTCTGGCTTTCCACCGGTTTTATTTGCATCAATCAGGTCATAAGTGTTCCTTGGCTCAAAAGGTGTTGCTTTTAATCTTCTGAATTCTGAGCATTTTTCAGCCTGGTCCACTGGATTTGTAGTGTTCATGTATTCCTGTGCTGAAAATGAAATGAAAAACTAGAGATGCACTGATACTAAATTTCTCAACCGATAGCGATAACCGATTATTCATGGTGATATCGGCCAATACCGATACCAATAGTTCTGCCTTTTATACCTTCTTTTAAATTAATCATATTAATTTAAAAGAATTCTTTATTCTCTCCATTTCAACAAGTTGTTTCATAGTAACTGGTCTCATAAACACAAAACAAATCACTCTAATTAACATTAACAGATGAACTCAATTCTGATGATTAAAGTAAGATTTCTTAACTTATTGAATTTTATTCATTCATATTAAAATTGACTGACTTCTAAAAATCAAACTGGTAATATATAATATCAACTTTTTTATATATTAATATTAACTGGATATGAAATACACTACAAATATATTTTTCTGTGCGATATATACTTTTTGTCAACTCATCTTCATTTAAATCTTTCAGCAGTGGCTGGCCCTTTAATTCAACTATATTTTAATAAATATAGGGTGTAGGGTGACTTTCTGATTGTTTAACGCAGTGAGGTGCTGAAAGTTAGGACGGATTCATCAAGTTGTGACAAAAACTTGTTAAACTGCCTTCTATCTTAGTAGCTGAACCGTCTGTTGATGTAGAGATCTCACTGAAATGCTCAAGGCTCCAGTGAAAAGTGAATGTTCTGGATATACGCTGGCTTTCATTTTTGTCAGTCTGATCTAATTATATTACCAATTTTGCTTGACAACATTCTTTACTGCCTGAGCACAAATATTATTGTAAGTACTGCAACATATATTTACTCTATGCACCTAATGCACCTATAGACACATCGTATAATAATCATAATGTGGATAATAAAATTACTTACACTCACGTGCCACTTTATTAGGAACACTGGTACACCTCATTCATGAAATTATCCCATCAACCAATCATGTGGCAGCAGAGCAATGCATAAAATCATGTAGGTATATGTCAAGAGCTTCAGTTAATGTTCATGTTAAACATCAGAATGGGGGAAAAGTCACTGATCTCTGTGACTTTGTTGTTGGTGCAAGACAAATAGTGTAGAAGTCAACTAAGTGCAAACTAATGGAGAACTGAATCAAAACCAAATTGGTGCCATATTCATTAATTTTGAACTCCATTGAGGAGCTCCACAGCAGCCACACACACCTACCCACTATTTTTCTCTATATAGTTCCTGTATTAAATAAACACAGACCCACAGATAAGGTAGCAAAAAGAAGGCTAGCTAAACAGCTACCCATATGTATCTAACCAGTTAGCAATCTGTATTCAATGCCTGGTTCAAGACTTCGGCAGCTGCAGTCCAGCTTTTTTCTTCACCCATCTCTTGGTTACTGACCAGAAGGTTGGGAGTTCAAGCCCCAGAGCTGCCAAGCTGCCACTGTTGTTCACTTGAGCAACACCCCTAACCATATCACTCCAGGGGTGCTGTATCATGGCTGACCCTGCGCTCTGATATGCAAAAAAATAATTATTTCACTCTACTGTAATGTGTACTGTATGTGACAGACTTCTTCCTGCCACAACTCAGTTTTGTTTTCAATCAAAATGACTGTCTATTATTTTTCTTTATCTACTTCATGTATTCTCTTTTTGTGCTGTCCATTTTCTTTGGCTGTTTTTACAGCTTGCTTTCAGATTTGAGGCACTGTCCAGCATGCACTACCATGTTTAAATGATTTGGACTGACCTAAAATTCGATACAGAGTAAGGAAATGAGTCTGTTTCCGTCACACAGTCTCAGACTCCGACCGCTGATTTGGGTGCCCTAAAAATCGGTAGACTGGGACAGACTAGCACTGAAGCTTAATGATGATTCATGATCAAATCTGGGTAAAAAATGTATGTACTGTAATGGAATAAGTTAAAGCTGACTGCATTATAATAAACAAGGCTTTTGTTTTTGTTTACAAGTCTTTCAGGTTTTAAACTATAATGAGTGCTAAAGTACCGCTTATGATTTAGTTGTAATTAACAGAATGTCAATTATGTTGATTATTGCAATCAGTAGCATTGTGTCTTACATCAAGTGACCCATACTCTTGACCATAAACAGTGTAATTGGTAGCTTTTTTATTTGAACAACATATTTGATTGTGAAAGCCCGGGGGAGAAATGTGATGATTATAATGTTCAAAGGCAAACTTGTGAAATTATGTAATTTCTGATCTGTTGTGGAACTGCAGCACTTCTCAAATAAATCTTTTCTTTTGTAAATGTAAATGCATTGTAATTACCTGGATTAGAAAGTTAAGCACTACGTAGACTTTGGTGTGTTTTAGGAGAATGAATTTGGCTATCTCGCATTCGCTCTGTTTTTCTGTCTGTCTCTCTCAGCTCACACCCCTCATGCAGCCCACCCCCCCCCCCCCCCCCCCCCCCCACACACACACACACACACACTTAAAAGATAAATGGAGTGAATGCTGAATCAAGCAGCTGTCATGAAACACTCTTTTTTTTCACGAAAGCGAACAAGGGCTTTGCCATGGTCTACTATTCTCTTCATTACTTATAGGACAGAAATACAAGGATTCAATTAAAGTTGGCTGTCATTTGACCTGTAGTAGTTTTGCTATGGGGAAAAAGGAAGCTTGAGCAAACATTGTGATATTAGGTCAAAATGTAGTAGACATTTTTAGGGTTTCAACTAACAATTATATGGATATTTGTTTAATCTGTTGATTATTTCTTCGATTAATCGATTAGTTGTATTAAAAAGCCAATTTTTATTCTCTGTATTTCTTCTAAGAAACATTATTTCACATTCTGCCCGATGTTGTCCTTCAAACATCATGAAAATTGAAGGCTATGACAAAGGTATTAAATGTATCTATGTGGGCTATGCTGTACACTGTGCAAAGGATTTTTAAAAATATTAATATTATATTTTGAAAACAAAAAAAACAACTGATTGTCCACAAGCTTAAAAGCAGAAGTTAAATCACTTAAAAATGCTAAAAAAAAAAAAAAAAAAAGAAAAAAGAAAAACAAAAGCACAAACCAAGTGTTAACTGGTAAGAGGTTGAATGTTCTCCAGTAACACACACAGTGACTCATCTGAACACAGTAACATGTTCCTTTATTCTGTAAATGTATGACACCTCTTACATTTCTATACAATGACATGTTATAACTCCATTGCAGTTACTGCACTCATAAACACACAATTACTATTGTTTCTAAATATCACTAAATACAGCATCAAACAACATATTTAAACAGAATTAATATTTTAGTCAGAGTTATTGCGCTTCCTGTCTATCGCGCGCTGTTTGATTGACGCGCACGCGTGGACACGCGCTCATTCAGTGAAGTTTAATGGAGACTCGCTCGCTGTCAGGACGAGGCTTTATGTAAAATAAATACTGGTGTTAATTTCTAACATTTACAGATAAGGATATAAAGATAAAAATGTAATTTCTGTGCTGAAGAAAACATGCACATCAATAAATCTTCGACACCCACTGACCCTGTCGCTGGTTGTCCTTCCTTGGACCACTTTTGGCACTAACCACTGCATACCGGGAGCACCCCACAGGACCTGATGTTTTGGAGATGTTCTGACCCAGTCGTCTAGCCATCACTGTTTGGGCCTTGCCACAGTCACTCAGATCTTTACACTTGCCCATTTTTCCTGCTTCCAACATGTCAACATCAAGAACTGACTGTTCAGTTGCTGCATAATATCTTGCACCAGTTGACAGGTGCCATTATAACAAGATAATCAATGTTATTCATGCCACCTGTCAGTGGTTTTAATGTTATGGCTTTTCAGTGTACATACTACTGTATATTTTTTATGTAATGGGATTGGAAATGCTCCTTTTCAACATCTTTTAACACATCATATTTTCATGGCTATTGCCATATGTTTTATATAATGATACTTAAACTTTTATGTTGTGCTTACTTTTTCCTTTGATTAATGGTATTCAGTTGTGTCTTTGTTCAGAATGTCATGTTGGCTTGGCTGCTTTAAGTCACATTTACAAAACTTACTATTATATCCACAGGAAATATGGCACTCAGAACAGGATTTCAAAAGCGAAGCATAAATGATTTCTTATGGATCTGAATTATGAGGGGTAATCTACACAGCATGGGGCAGATGTGCGTTTTCTCTTTTATTTATTTATTTATTTACTTACTTATTTTTGCTTCACAGCATGTCTGTCTGGGTTGGTGTTGTGTGGTCTGAAGAAGAAAACATTTAGTTTTGTATTCTCTAGTCATATATTTTCTCTTTTTGTTTGCTTGTTGAATTTGACTGAATACCAATATGTCTCTCTGTGCTCTGTCTGCTACTGATCTAAATTATGAATAAATTATGACCGTGGCTAGCAGAGAAGCCCAAATACAGAGATACTGCAGTAGACAAATCCAACCATTTCTTTAAAATGTGAACAGTGTACCTGGCTTGTATGTTTGTCATTTAAGTGCTAGTCATTTGCTGGTCAATTAGCCTAGCCACTGTCAGCCTAACTTAATATTAAAGAGTCATAAACAGCAATATTGATATATTCTTCTAGTAATCGTAATAGTGTCAGATGTGATAGTAGTTGTAGAGGTTGTGGTAGTAATAGTATCATGGAGTGCTGTATGAACTGCGCTTCTGGGTTCTCATTGACTGTTTACTTTTGACACGTGTGTTTTGTTTTGATTTCTGTCCTGTCTCTGTCCCTGTTATGTAATTGGTTCCTTCCTAATTTATCTCAGCTGTCCTGTGTCATTCTTTTGATTATGTGTGTATTTATACCCCTTGTGTTTCATTGTCACTTCGTGAAGTATTGTGTGTGTTTCTGTGTCTTCTGTTAGACCCGTACCAAGCCTTAGATCTTTGTTCTGCATTTCATAGTTTCTTAATCCTGTTTTCATCCTCGTGTTTCGGATTCTTGTTCTGCCTAGTTTAGACCGTTAGCCGATCACCTGACCCCTCGCCTGTTTTATGACCTTGATATTGCCTTATGATTTGGATTTGTCTGCCTGTGTCTTTTAAATAAAAGTTTAAACTGCACTTGCATCCATGTCCAACCCAATGACATGACAAATAGAAGTAGTACTTTACATATGCTTTACTCTAACCATTTCTAAAAGATATCTTATAGATATAAATACAAACATTTCCAGACATTAAAAATAATTACTTGTGATACTCATAATAATTACTTAGTGGTTAGCAGTGGCTTAGGGGTCAGCACATCTGCCTCGCACCCCTGGGGTTGCAGGTTTGAATCCCACTTCTGGCCCTGTGTGCGCAAAGTTTGCATGTTTTCCCCATGCCTCAGGGTTTCCTCTGGTTACACCGGTTTCTTTCCTCAGTCCAAAGACATGCGTTGTAGAATGACTGGCATTTGCAAATTGTCCATAATGTGTGTGATTTTGCCCTGCAATGGGTATGCTGTCCAGGTTCTCCCCTGCCTTCCCTGGAATAGGCTCCAGGCTCCCTACCACCCTGTGTAGGATAAGTGGCATGGACGATGGATGGATGGAGATCATGTATATGAGCATTCTATTAAATATGCATCTAATGCAATTACACTGTTTGAGCACCAGAGGTCCAAAACTGTGTAACCCACAGAGTTAAATTGTATAGATAGATATAACAACAACCAGCATGCTTTATAGGTTATATGATTACACAACCCCATTATAACTGTTACAAAGAGCTCTTCAGTAGCTTTCAAACGACACCAGCCCCGCGAGAGCAAGGCTGTGGAAGTCAGGCATTTTAGCCGACTTTGGAACTCTATTTGTGGGTAAAAACGATGCCTCAGGCACGGCTACAGAGCTCATTCAACTGATCATTTAAGTCAGAGACGTTATTCAATAAAATTTTGGGGAGAATTAATGTTTTTTAAATTTATTTTTAAGATATGGTGTACATATTTACAATATTAAACCTCTGTTCAGAGCTATTCATGATTTTAGTTTTATACCGACAAAAATGCACACTGTTTTGCATTTTTTATGATTCAGAAATAAACAAAAAGAGTTTTTTCAGTCATAATTTTTCTTCATTCAATTTTTGTTAAAATATTCTGATAATTGAATTAAATCGTTAATGGCGAAGCCAGTATCCTGAGTTGAATCAAATCATGACTGGAGTGTATCGTTACACCCCTAGCATATGGTATGTATGGCTACCTTGTAGAATAGCCAGACTTCGGATAAACGTGATAATTCTTAGCATTTTTCCCTTCTTTTTCGTACCATTCACTCACCATACAATTCACGTCGTTGTTATCAGATACTAAGTAATATAAACCAGTTCTAAAAAGACACATCTATTGAAAACATTCAACTGATGAAAATGTTGAAATCTACATCAGAGATCATTGCTATACAGAAATGACAAAAAAAGAGCTTGTTTGATGTTTTTGCAGCTAATGCTTTTGCCTTAAATTGCCTTAACTCCTTTCCTGTATATCCAGACTGATACTGATAAGGCAGTGCCTGATAACAGTGCACCAGTTTCAGTGTGAAAGCATTTTTCTCTTGTGTGGAATGATGTCGAAAATTTTGCTTTAATGCAGTCTGCCTGAACATTCGATTCCAGATATGTTGTACACACAAGAGCAAAAAGGGAGTGGCATAGTGGGTAACATTGCCACATCACAGCTCAAGGGTCCTGGGTTCAATCCCGAGCTTGGGCTACTGTTGAACAGAGTTTCTCATATTCTCACCATGATTGTTTGTGTGGGTTTCCTCCCACGTTCTAAAACCATGACCAGGTAAGTTAATTGGCTACAGTAAATTGTCCCTAGGTGGGAATCTGTGTGTGTGTGTGCATGGTGTCTCTTGATGAACAGGCATCTCATGTGGGGTGAATTGTCCTGCCCAGGCTACAGATCCACTATGACCAGTTACTGAAGAGGACGGAATGAATAAGAGGAGAAGAAAAATTACTTTGAAAAAGAGCTGAAACAGCTGGATAGTATGATAGAAAATGTATAGATTTATTTCATTATTGCTTTTCCTCCCTCAAAGGCACCTTTTTATATGTTAGTCCATCGGCTGCATTTTATAGCATGCAGTGCAGCTGCACATACAGTATACACCCCCCCCCCCCCCCACCACCACCACCACCAACACCACCACCACGTTTTGTGTGTGTGTGAGCTTTGTCCAGGTTCTCCATTTTCTTCCCACCTCCCAAAAACATGCTAGTAGATGCACTGGTGAATTTAAAGTGTAAATAAATGTGTGTGTGTGTGTGTGTGTGTGTGTGTGTGTGTGTGTGTGTGTGTGTGTAATCCCTGCAATGGACTCCATTCAGAGATTCCCAGTATATGCTCCAGCAATCCTGACCAGTATAAAGTGGTTATAGAAGACAACTTTTTTTCCACCAATACTAAAATGTTAGTCCTTGCTATTCTTGATAAAGCGATTTATGTTTTACGTGCGTATGAATATATAAAATTAAGTAAATTGTTAACTTAATTTTAAAAAAAACCCAGCATTTAGTATTCCTGCATTAGCAAATAATTATGTGAGTGTCTAAAGACTAAAGCTAAAAATATAATTACTTATTATGACTGGAATAAAATCATTTATGAGAATGCACAGCCATGCCCCTGAAGTTGATTCATTATAGAATTACCCGACCCATAAATTTATCATTAAATTAAATTGAAAGAAATTATTGAATGAATAAAGAACAGAAAAACAGAATGTACTATATTCTTCCATAACTAAAGCTTCCTTATAGATGGCTTTATCTTTATCCCTGAATTAGACAGCTTTTTCTTCAGATGCCCTTGTGATTCTCTTCAGTTATCTCGCTACACAGCCCTGCTTGCGCCAGGCCTTTCCTCTCCTTATTTCTTGCTTTATTTATTCAGTGGATAAATGGTTTGTCTGGTGATGCAGTTGCTTTATGCGCAAGGGTGGTAGAGGTGGTAGAAGGAAGAAAGCACTATTTGTTATCTCAGATCTCAACTCTCAGCGGTAAACCAAAGGTCCCCAGCACCAAAGGGCTATCATAGTCTTAATCATAGCCAGCTTTAAAGACCTGCATTGGTAAATCTCTGATTTAGTGCTATTGCTTCTTAGGAGTTGATTAAATGATGCAGGAGTTGAGTAAAGGTGCAGGGCTGGTGAGAAGCTATATGTACATATGTACAGGTATGTATTTATTTTATGTTAACTTAATTTTAAAAAATTATTAAATATTTAAAAAATATATTAAAATATGGGGGCGGCTGTGGCTCAGGTGGTAGAGCGGGTTGTCCACTAATCGTAAGGTTGGTGGAGTCACGTGGGTCGATTCCCGGCCCACGTGACTCCACATGCCGAAGTGTCCTTGGGCAAGACACTGAACCCCAGGTTGCTCCCGATGGCAAGTTAGTTGCCCGATGGCAAGGCAGCTCTGCTACCATTGGTGTGTGAATGGGTGAATGAGACACAGTGTAAAGTGCTTTGGATAAAAGCGCTACATAAGTGCGTGATTTACCATTTACCATTTATTTATGTGTTTGGTTGTTTCTAGCAGTGTTGTAAAAGTTCCATACTTTGTCTGTTATCTCTCACTCGCTTGCAGTGCCGACTTTATACCGATCAGAGTGGATCCGGATCCTATCCTATTAGAGCTGTGAAGGAGGTGGAAATACACAGGGCACCATGCACACACAATCATTTACACTTAAGGGCAATTTATCCTAGCCAATCCACCTACTGGCAGGTTTTGGAAAGAAACCAGAGAACCTGAAGGAA
Organism: Ictalurus punctatus; assembly: GCF_001660625.3. Taxonomy (NCBI): domain Eukaryota; kingdom Metazoa; phylum Chordata; class Actinopteri; order Siluriformes; family Ictaluridae; genus Ictalurus; species Ictalurus punctatus. The sequence goes on along the minus strand of NC_030439.2, from coordinate 4,200,309 downwards.
ACCCACGCAGATACGGGAAGAACATGCACAGCACAGACCTCTCTCCTCACTATCCTCTCGCTCCTCTTTTAGTAAGGGATCCCCTTGATCAGTTTCAGCCAAACTGTTCAGCTGGTGTTCACCTTGTAAATCCTGTCTGTTCCATAATGATAGCTCTCATCCAAGCTTCATCTTCCCTAACCTCCAACTGGTTTATTCTCAGGCCTCAGTGAATTGATGAACATAAACAGCTAAAGAGAGACTGTGCAGATTAATCAGCTCTGCTTATTTTCCTGGATAATTTAGTCTTTTGCATATCCAACATATTTATTCTAGTACATTCTAGGGTTTCCCAACCACACAAACAGACATGTTAAGTTTATGAGTATGTGTTAGGAGAACCAAGCACCTGAGAACATACAGCACCCATGTTCTTGCATGCAATCTGAGGATCATTATGTACTCCGTATTATATATGTTTGGCCTGAATGGAAACAAATGATAGCCTTGGAAAGAGAGCGTTGATGAATGTCCCATATTTTCTTTAAATCACTATGGCATTAAATATTCAGCAGCATTTTGAGTAATGATTTCTTCCACATCAAAATTTCAGTGCAGTGAGTGATGGAATGATTTTTTTGTTGTTGTTCTTTTTTTCCCCCTCTCATTTTCCCTAATCTTCTTTTTCTGGCAGAAATATGGATGGACTTTTAGGGTCAGCTCTTTTTTCTGGTGCCTGTTTCCTGATACAAGTAATGCACATTCTCGTGTTGGTCTCAGAATACCTGTCTCTTTTTCATTTGGGACTTTACATGCATACATTTTCCCCATACTGACTTCTGACATCATAGGGCCACAGGAAGATCAACTGTTGATCGGCATAATCATGATTTATGACAAAAAGTGTCACTTCTAGCTAAATTAGTTGTGATGACAAATGTGTGTTTAACTATCAGTGTTTGTTGAAGGTTTGTAGAAAAGACAGCAACATTTTATTGTTTTAGTTGAGTGTTGAGTCCAAACTTATCCTGAAATGGCCAGTGTAGCTGCAGGTCTTTATCCCAGCCTAGCAGGAGCATACCTAATACAACTCTTAAGTTGTTGGTAGACAGAGACTAATTGATTAAACAAGTGGAATAAGGTGCAGCTGGTACTGGGTTGGAATGAAACCTGGCTCATTGCAGATAAGAATGGACACTCCTGAATTCAGCCATGTTGAAGGATATGTTTTCCAAAAGAATTTTAAAAGTTATTTTCTAAGTCACTGCATTATTATTATTATTATTATTATTATTATTATTATTATTATTATTATTATTTAACAAGGATTACGCCAATTTTCCTTCGGAAAGCTGCCTTGCTGAGGGATTATATATACATAATATATATTAGACATATTTTCATCATACTGACACCTCCCAGTTTGTATTATGTGGTGTTGTGATACAGCAACCATAGAAATTAAATGGTAAATTAATCCTTACCAGTCAGCAGTTCCATTTTAATATTTTATGGTCAGCTTCTCTGGTAAGATTCCTCTAAGCTTAAACGAGTGCTGATTTCCACAATGAAAGACCAATCTGCTGCTTTATGAAGTATTACAGGATGTTCATATGGAAAACATTAGAGGTTGAGACTGTGAGACTAATTGATTCTGAAGAAAAGTCAGATAATTTCCATAGTCAATATGTAACTAGGCCTTTTAAAGCAGTATCTCTTCATGGCCGTCTTTGCAGATTGGTGTGACAGAGACAGAGAGGGAAGGAGATGATGTGCCACTGTACAGGTTTATTAGCTATTTTCACCTGAAATAACAGGCATTCATTTTTTCACTTTCCATTTGATCAAAAAACTACAATAAAATACTTTTTTCCAGGCTGCAGTACATTTTTAACTTGCCTAAAAGTCAGAGTCCCTGCAGCCATTTGGTTTTTGTGCGAATATGGAAAGGTCATATTTGATAAGTTTCTTGTCAAGCTCCTTGTCAGAACTGGACATGAACAGATCATGTGGTGAAGCTTGTCACAGTTAATAAAGTGCACTGTTGATAGAAAACCTTTCAAATTGTTTAATGAATTCTGTTTCTCTTACTTAGCATTGTCAGTCATTATTGAGTCATTATTATTATTATTATTCCCGTATATTAATATTATATGAATACATTATTAGATAATAATAATGCATTATCCCTATATTCTCATACAAGACTATAATAAGCTGAGAGGAAACCTAACAAAAATGGAATACTGGCACAGTAACTTAGATTGATGCATGCATCATTCAACAAGATAAAGGTTTTCATACTATTTTTTTTCTTTTTCCTGTTCTTGTTTGTATAGGCTGTTTTGGATCCCATTTGTATCTCTGTAAGAACAAAGACCAGAATAAAACAGTAGACATGTAGACAAGAGCAAAGAATGCACACACCTTGTTCTCTGTCCTGTAAATATCCAAATATAACTTTAAACAAACAGGACTGTCTGTGCTTGCACAATTCCTTCCGTGTAATTTAATAAAGGTTCCAGAGGCCGTGTGTGTGTGTGTGTCTGTGTGCTTGGCATCAGTAACAACTTTTTTTTTATTGTAAGAACACAACCTATTCATATGTGATTATTCAATAGTAAGATTTTAGCCGTCAAGTCCTCATTGATTGGTGTGCTAATGGCAGAGCCCCATGATGACCGTTAGGTCCATGTATCTCTGCCAGTGTATGCAGCAACTGGCTCACCTTGCTGTAATGAATGACATGTCAGTAGGATTTAATAGGGCTTTAAGGGCCCTTGGCCTGCCCAACCCAGCCCTGGACCACAAGGCTGCACTCATGGCCTTGTCCCTCTCTGTAGCCTATATCCATCAGTCAGATGCTGGAGCCTGGAGCTGTGGAGCTTTTTTCTGGCTTAACTGCTCCATTTTTACACTGTTATCATGGATGCAATTGGAGTGTATTTCAAAATAGCACAAAAGCTTTGAGGGATTATGCCAGCGCAGACCATTTTAAGTCATATCTGGTGGAGGAAAAAAATGAACTTGTTAGCAGAATGCACCTAAAGTGGTAATGTGAGAGCAATATTTCAAAGGCCCGTTTATAGCCCTGATTGAATGCCGTAAGGGGAAGTGTTAAAAAATCTAAGTCTAAAAATGCTCGACTGATCAGCTGCTGTTCAAAGCTGTACTTACAAAAATATGATGCTCAGTGAATGAGCTATATTGACAATTTATAGCTAGATGGTTTGTGAATGAATCAACTATGTAAAGGTCCTAGTGTCGTCCTTTGGATAAACACACTGTCAGCCTGTTGCTGATCTTCTGTTGAGATTAGCGCTAGAAATACGTGTATATATATGAACATGGCGAGCATTCCTTCTTGAATTCACAAGGTGTCTAAGGTTTGACTTGATATATACTGTAGTGCACTTGCCATACTACCATCTGGCTTTTCTATCAAAGCTTTACTGCTTGATCGCCTCAGATCCGATTCTAGATTGCGTCAGTCCACTAGTAGAGTGCTCTGGTATATCCACTTCTCACATAAGCACAAATAAAGCCAATTTCCTGCAGTGGCTATCTATTTTGGAAAAAAATGTGTTCTGGATAAAACAAGGTTTTCAGTATTTCAGAAATAGGGTGGTGCAGCAGGTAACTTTGCCTAAATTCGACCCTGACTCTTGAAAATTCTGTACATGTTCTCCCCATGCTTTCTGCTCCCCATTCCCTCCTGCTTTGTAAGTAGGCTACGATAAATTGATCTTAGGTGTGAATGTGTGTGTGCATGGATAAAACAATTATTGAAGATGAATGAATGAAAGTATAATATCAAGCTGATGAAGAGGGAGTTTATAGTTTTTATATTCTTTTATTATTAACCATTATTATATTCTGTTGTTCAGAGGCATGGTGGCTTAGTAGTCATCAAGCTTGCCAGACACCTCTGGGGTTGGGGGTTCAAATCCTGCCTACACCCTGTGTGCGCACTGTTTGCATGCCTCCCCATGCTTCAGGGGTCTCCTCCGTGTACTCCGGTTTCCTCACACAGGAGGAACCATTCCAGTTGTGACAACCATTATTAATAGCTCTTTTGCTTTTGCTAGCTCTTTTTCTGGCTCTGGTGAGCAAGTCTCAAACATGCAATTGTTCAGCCTTTGCTTAAAGAACCTTATCTTGATCCAATTTACATAACTATAGGCCTATTCTCAAATTGTCTGTTATCTAGAAGTTGCTGGAAAAAAGTTGTTTATGCACAGTTATATTCTCATTTAAAATTTTCTAATATTTTAGACAAGTTCCAGTCAGGTTTTAGATCTTTGCACAGCACTGACTCTGCCCTGTTAAAGGTTTCTAATGATATTTTAATGTCACTTGACTCCGGCACTTGTGCTGTGTTGGTCTTATTGGATCTTAGCACTGCCTTTGATACTATCGACCATAGTATTCTTTTAAATCACTTAGAGTCTTTGTATTTTATCTGAAAGATGGGACTTTTGCAATAAACATAGGGAATTTCTCTTCTTCATCATCCCCCTTATCATGTGGTATTCCTCAGGGCTCCATATTGGGCCCTCTGTTGTTTTCTGTTTATATGCTTCACCTGGGTTCAGTTTTTCGGAAGTATTATATTTCCTTTCACAGCTATGCTGATGATACCCAATTATATTTGCCAGTTAGGTCAAATGGCATCAGTCCTTTTGGGTGCCTTTTTTTAAATGTCTTGAGGACATTAAATGTTGGATGGCTAACAGTTGTCTGCAGTTAAATGAAAGCAAAACTGGAGTCATTATCTTTGGGCTCCCCTACTGTTTCTTCTGCTCTTGAGGCCCAGTTAGGTCCTCTCTCTGTTAACAAATATGTCAAAAATCTTGGAGTTATTTTTGACTCAATCTTGCACTTTGATGTAAAAATCAGTGCCGTTGTTAAGGGAAGATTGATTAATTTAAGATTTATTGCAAAGTTAAAACAGTTTCTCTCTAGAAAGAACTAGAAACCGTGATTCATGCTCTTGTTTTACATCACGGTTGGACTACTGTAATTCTTTGTATGTTGGCCTTTCTCAATCTGCCTTCTCTCATCTGCAGCTTGTGCAAAATGCAGCAGCTAGTTCAGGGGCCAAAAAGAGGGACCAAAAAGAAGGATCATATTTCCCCTATACTGGCATCCCCCCACTGTCTTCCTGTCAAGTTTAAAATTTATTTTAAAATTCTAATTTATACAAAGCTCTTACTGGTTCTGCTCCACATGGATAAAATTCGTGTGCTAGCATAGCACAGCGGGAATGTGAAGAGTGTAGTATGTCAGCAACCTAGGTTCCATACCTAGCTCGGTAGAGACTGTAGATTTTAGAGTTTTTTTCAGTGTAGAAAGTCGATTTGTGTGTAACAAATTAACATCATTTGTTTACCGTACATCAAACATGATTTGATCATATATTTTCAATGTCTTGAATAAAATTACTTTCCTCCGTTACTGTTGAATATTACTGAATATATGTAGTTTTAATAATTAGTTTAAATCATGTATAACACCGACACCCACACCCACACAGACTTACCCACACTGTGTAGTCTGAGATTCAATATTTTCCCTTCATTTATAATCAGATCCGAAGTAACTAGTAACTTGCTCCTTGAGTCATCTTCTCATTGTATACTTTATTACTCTTACTATTATTATTAACATGATAACTTTTACTGTTACTTGAGTAATTGTTTTTATAAGTAGTTTTATTTGTACTTGAGTAAAACCTTTGGCTTCTCTACCCAACTCTGCGTATAGTTGTGTATTCGTGTCATTTTGTGCAGCTGCAGGTTGTAATATTGCGTTTATGTTCTGTATGAATCTGATTAATCTCTTATAGGATGCGATTGGGTGCGTTAATTAACCCGCTAGTAAAGTGCTTTAGTTTACTGGTTTTCATTCACTCAGCTCACGCAGGTCATTCCAGCTGATATCTATACTTTCCACCCTACGTCTTTATCTTCACCACTTTTCAAAACAAGGTGATGCCTATGTATTGTCTAACACTAACCCTCCTGGGTCCACCTCCTCAGAATCCTTGTGGAGACAGGCTGACTTTGAGGTGCCGGAAGGAGGTGTTAGCAAGACGAGTTTACGGTCTGAACTATAGTGGGGGGTAAGGTAGTAGCACTGTATGCTTCTTTAACATTTGCATACAAAAGGCCCAGTGTTCTGTTTTCCTGTGTAATGCAGTCAATATACTGTACAGTAAAGAAAGACTATATTCAGAAAGAAGAAAAACCAACTACAATGTCTGACTTAATTGCTGACATAAATAAATTCTGGTTCAGGTAACTTACAGTAACGACAGGGAACCAGTATATAAATAGACTGTTTAAAGTTCTTCCAGCTATGGTTGAGCATCAGGGTAGACACACTGGAATGTAGCATACATAAGCTAAAGTGTAAATAAAATGAAAATACTGTACATTTCTGACCACTTTCAGATAAATATAAACATTTTCATTGGCATAACCATTTTGCTGTATATTTGTATATATTATTAATAAATTAATAAAATTAATATCATTAATAAAATGTATAATGAATAAAACTGAGTGCTACAGTAATGAGTGTATCTATATATTTATCAACAATCGAACACGCATGCCAAACATAGGTCATGAAAATACTGTGACACCCACTATATAGGGAATAGGATATTATTGAGTGATGAGTTTATAGGGAATAGGAAATTAGTGAGTGATGAGTTTATAAGGAATAGAAAATTATTGAGTGATGAGTTTATAGGGAATAGGAAATTAGTGAGTGATGAGTTTATAGGGAATAGGAAATTAGTAAGTGATGAGTTTATAGGGAATAGGAAATTATTGAGTGGTGAGTTTATAGGGAATAGGAAATTAGTGAGTGATGAGTTTATAGGGAATAGGAAATTAGTGAGTGATGAGTATATAGGGAATAGGAAATTAGTGAGTGATGAGTTTATAGGGAATAGGAAATTATTGAGTGATGAGTTTATAGGGAATAGGAAATTATTGAGTGATGAGTTTATAGGGAATAAGAAATGATTGAATGATGAATTTACAGGGAATAGGAAATTAGTGAGTGATGAGTTTCAGGCATGATCTCTGTGTCTCAATTTTGGTTTCTAGTTTGTCATGATGTACCAGAACCTGGTACATCATGTACATGTTCTGGTACATGTTTTGTGTTCTTGGTATGTGTTGTTTTATTGTCTGATAGACTAGACGCCTTGTAGTTGTTATATCACTCGAACATACGTAATAGATGTTTTGATTTTATCTGTAACTTGTTCCAATAGACTTTTATCATTCTTTATCAATATATATATATATATATATATATATATATATATATATATATATATATATATATATATATATATATATATATTCGGTGCTTTATGTATCATTAAACTAAGAAGCTTTCACTGAACGATGGTGTCAGTGTGACTTCTTCCTGGTACCAGACAAGAGGAGATCAGCCAGTACAGGGTCCAAATTCTGGTTCTGTGACTGGTATCAGACAAAGAACTTAACAGTGAGTGATTTTGGATAGAGCATGGCAGGTTTGAACAGTTGCTCTATGAGGTCTGTTGCAAAGACGGACACTGATGAAAAACGCAACTTATAAAGTCATGCAAGTGTCATATCTCAGCCCAGCCACGACTCAGTTTCCCTAGTAACACCACTTACTTCAAACATGGCCGCTGAGGACTACACGTTCCACACACGCATGCGCTCACCTTCCCCAGAGTTCTGATCACACACACCTGCAGCCAATCACTATCGCACTCTCACCGCGGCATATAAGAGACTTTGGATGCATACAGACTTTGCGAAGTAAACGTTCAGCTGACTTGTTCTCTGTCGTTATCCAAGCCTCATCTATCGTGTTTATTGCAAAGTGACTTTGACCATTGTTTACGTTCCCGACCTCGATTTCCTCCTTGCCCTGTTTTGTTTTGTTTGCCTGATCGCCTGACCCTTGCCTGTTTCTCGACTACGAACTTTGTCTATTCCTCTGGATTATACTGCCACAGTCTGTCGCCTGCATCTGCTTCTGTATTCAACAACGGTACGTGACAGCAAGTAATAATAAATACATAAGCTCACAGTTGTGAGATACAGCCTAAACTCACAAATTGCAAGAATTAAAGTTGTAACTGTGGGAAATAAAGCCCCCAGTTCGGGGGAGAGTAAAATTGGCAAAAAACGGTTGGTCTGCAATTCTACTTCACACCCCGTGAATGGAAGGTGCAATGAGAACGACTTCTCCAACTTCTCCAAAACAGACGACTGACTTCTGTCCATCTTTTAAATCCACAGAACAAACGTACTACAATTACTGCTAAAATCATCGGATTAAAATAATTCTGATACTAATTACAGTATACTCTTTGCAAATGATATTTAATTAAAGCTTAATTGTATTGAAAAGTGATGAGTAATTTATTTGCTTAGACAATACATGGGCATCACCTTGTTTTGAAAAGTGGTGAAGATAAAGACGTGGGTGTGGAACGTAGTAACATATATATCAGCAGGAATGACCTGCGTGAGCCGAGTGCATGAAAACCAGTAAACTAAAGCACTTTACTAGTGGGTTTATTAACTCACCCAATCGCATCCTATAAGAGATTAATCAGATTCATACAGAACATAAACGCAATATTACAACCTGCATCTCCACAAAATGACACGGATACACAACTATACGTGATAATCAGGATGTGTAAATCACCTTGTGAATATGCTCTTTCTGTAACAACACATTTGATAAATGTTTAACATGTTTAAATTAATACATAAAAGGTTTAATTTTGATTGATTCACACAGTTCATGTACTATAACTATAGCCTAGTATTTAAATTAACATGACTAAAGTGTGTGTGTGGTAGAATAACACAGGGTAATGTGGCTGCTGCAGAACACCAGTAACAACAGGGTTCAGTCCTCAGTTCAGGTGGAGTTTAATTTTATTCAGGGCATTGAAAATATATCATCAAACCATGTTTGTTTGTAACTCAATTCAGTCACATGGAACCGATGTATGCTTTTGAATTAAGTAAATTCAATTCGATTTTTTTAGAGTGTGTGGGCTTTTTTTTAAATAATGTAACTTTAAATCTAAGAAAATAACAAAAGTTTCCACTGGAAAGAAAGATGAAGATGGAATTAATTCAACGCTACTTTGAGGAAGGACATTCATATTTACACATGCACACACACGAATCAACTTTCTACACTGAAAAAAAAAATGACCACATTACCGCTGTGCTATTCTAGTGCACACTTGCATCGTGTTAATTTCAGTACTATAGTTCTCTTACCTGTACTATGTGAATCGATCAGGCTCAGTTTACATAATTTAATTTTGTAATTAGAAACTGATTTAAATTAGCTTTAGCAAAAGTTTTGATGAGAAACCTAATGCTTTTATCACATGTAATAATTTTAATTTAAATCTAACAGACCACACATTACAGTTTTTTCAGGTTCGACAACGTTTAACATGCTCTGCTGCTTGTTGCAAAACAATTCTGAGAGAGGTTCATAGATCCGCTGGCCAAGAACAAGCAGATCATGGGCTTCAGTAAGAAACAGCAGCGTTTGGTTGGTAAACATTATATACTCAACAAAAAAAGAAACGTCCCTTTTTCAGAAGACTTCATTTAAAGATAATTAAAGATCCAGATTTATAGATCAAGTATTTCAAAGATTATTTTGTAAAATCCAAATAAGCTTTACAGATCTTTGTTGGAAAGGGTTTAAGCGATGTTTTTCATGCTTGTTCAATGAACCATAAACAATTATTGCACATGCACCTCTGGAACAGTCCGTAAAACACAAACAGTTTATAGGTGGTAGGCAATTAAGGTCACAGTTACAATAACTCAGGACACTAAAGAGACCTTTCTACTGACTCTGAAAAACACCAGAAGAAAGATGCCTAGGGCAATTGGGGGGCCACCAGATGATGCCAGGGCGGCCGCATAGAAATTCTAGAACATTATTTTAAAAAAAAATTTACCTATATGTAAGTCAGGATTGTCAACCATTGATGTAGATAAAAATGAGAAATATTAATAAATCAAGTCAATTATACACGGCACACTAAGACACACACATATATTAGTGTACTGTTAGCCATACGCTGATAAAACCTAAAGTCTATTTAAAATGGATATGTTTTTAGATAGAGGACATAGTCTCTTGGGAAAGTTAATACAAAAAAGCCTTTTGGGAAAAATTGACAACTCTAGGGGGGCACAAAGGGATGCACCCTACACAAAGGGGGACTCACGCTGAAAAAGTTTGAGAACCACTGCTCACCTGCGTGAACATGCCATTGGCCTGCTGCAGGGAGGCATGAGGACTGCAGATGTGTTCAGAGCAATAAAATGCAATGTCTGTAATGTAAGATGCCTAAGACAGTGCTACAGGGAGACAGGAAGAACAGCTGATTGGCCTTGCAGTGGAACATTACATGTAACCATGTAACCCCCAGATGTGAGCAAGAACTTTCAAATGCCTTGGTGGAAGAGTGGAGTAACATCTCACAGCAAGAACTGACAAATCTGGTGCAGTCCATGAGGATGAGGTGCACTGTAGTGCTTAAAGCAGCTGGAGGACACCAGATACTGACTGTTACTTTTGATATCGTCCCCCTCTTTGTTCAGGGACTCATTATTCCATTTATGTTCGTCAAATGTCTGTGAAACTTGTTCAGTTTATGTCTCAGTTGTTGAATGTTTTTATGTTAATACAAATATTTACACGTTAAGAAATTTGCTGGAAATAAAAGCAGTTGAATGTGAGAGTATCTTTTTTGCTGAGTATATGTCCTGGCAGAACCACTGTATCTACTAGCAAGCCATATTTGTTCAAATGAAACATCACTGCCCCCTACTGGTCTTGTCTTTCCTGTACCCGTAGCATGCGCGTAATACTCCATGAAATCGTAGGATCCCTTTTCCAATGGCCACATCTGTACATCATTGACCTTCTTCACATTTACTCTCCTACTAGAGCATTGAGATCATGTAATCAAGTTCTTTTATCTGTCCCCTGTTGCCGTACTAAGAAAAAAGGGTGATCGAGCCTTTTCTGTGGTTGGCCCAAAACTTTGGAACAGTCTCCCTTTTCACACGAGGTCTATTTTATATTTTTAAACTTCTCATTAACTTATTTTTATTCTTTGTATTATAATGCTATTTAATGTAATGCATTTTAAGGTTTTGTACAGCACTTTGGATGAAATGTTGTTGTCTTTAAATGTGCTTTATAAATAAATTTGACTTCATTTAACAGTCCAAAGTCATGCATTGTAGGTTGATTTCCAAATTGTCCATAGTCTGTGAACGTGTGTGCGATTGTGCCTTGAGATGCCTGGGATAGGCTCCAGGCTCCACCATGACCCTGTGTAGGATAAGCAGTATGGATGGATGGATCCATACAATATGGATGTATGTATATTGTCATCTCATATTATGGCATCAATCTTCAGTTTAGAGAAATATATACCATACACTGTTTGAAAGAAAAATTAAAAATGCCTGTATCCAAACATATCATACTGGCTGCTTCAGTTGTTAGCACAGTTAGTCTCTCTGAGGAGGAATTTATCAGCTCTCATTCAGCTGCTACTTTTCTTGACTAGTAAAATCCTAAGCTTATTAGCCAGAAGCAAGCAACCATGTCTCGCTTAGTGGGTAGAAGACCCTTATAAATAGCAGAATATGTTGGTACTGTCTTCACTAGCAGATTGTGAAAGAAGGAGAATTTGAGGCGTTTTCTCCTGCTGGGAGAGGCTATGGTGCTGATCGAATGTGGGTTTTTGATTTCTTGTGCAAGCGCTGTGTCTGGTTAAGAGCATATGGAGGCAACAGAAGGCTTTTACTTTGGGTTATTGAGCTGCACTATTAGCATCTGGGCTGTGCTACAGCCAGCTAAAGTTTGCCACACACATTTTAAAACGCGAGCCTGCAGATACAAGGTGGGATTCATTAGACAGACTGGGAAACCTTACTGTTTGACTTTGGTGTGCTGTTTTTTGGGGTTTTTTTTTCAACTGTTGGATCTGAAATGGCTCTCCAAGTCCAGTTTGGTTTATGATTGACATGCTAAATGTAGCCAGATGCTTTGTTGCTCTGAAGATTTACTGTATCAGATATTCTCATTACAGTGTTGCTGGCATACTACCGAAAGCCTGCTTCATTTCAATTCCTCTTAAAGCAGAATGTGTCCGTGGGGAATGATAAGCACGAACAGTAAGTGAATTTATTAAAGTGCACAGGCAGTTGAGGTAAACAAGAACACGTGAACATTTAATATATACGAAGATTTACAGTCATACTATTTTATTTCTTAAGCAAACATGTGGTGCATTAAATTTACACAACCAAGGGCTTACCTGAGGAGAGAACTGTTAAATATTGCAAATGTGGATTTGACTTCAAATATCAGCGATGTCAACTTTTAGCTATGTCTCTCAAGTAGCAGTAGCCACTAAATTTGTGAATGAAATTCTGGCTTTGCTGCACAATGTGAATGTATGTAGAGGTGAAAGATGGCTAAAATGAATGACTTTAAAGCTTTAAAGGGTAATAAACAGTAGTTGTACCTGTGTTGTACCTGTCCTGTTTTGGAGAGGGCCTCAAAGCACTTAAGAGCACAGAAGCCTAACAAGTACGGAAAATGATCCCAGGGTGTTTCATCAGGAGAAGAAAAACCCTCTTTGTCGTTATAGGGAGGGTAAGTTGGTACCTGCTAACTTTTCGTTGGTTAATACGTGCTGCCATGATAAACTTACCAGTTGTCCAATAATGAAGCATCTAGATCGCTAAAATAGCTATAAGGTGGCATGACTGGGATAATCTGCTGCTTGTGGAAGATGTACTGTATTTAATCAAGTTTAAGTGTAAATTATCAGTGAAAAGGAATATTTTTAATAAAGCACAGACTCCATAACACTGATGCAGTCAGCCTTCTATTCAGTTCTCAAATGGCAGTGATTTATAAAGTATGATGTCACATGAAACAGAAGGATTCACTGGAAACGTATCATGTTTGTTTGAGTTTCTAGTGTGTCAAGCATCTTGGCAATGCCACGCCAAAACAGGGGCCGCTAAATATCTCCTGATGTTGGTTTGGTCATCCTTGGAAATGAGCTCAGGCTTTTGAAAAACTACTCTTACACAGTCCACCTCCAGCAAAGAAGATTTATGGACTGTTATACACAAGACAGAGATCTTCTGGGACATACATGATATTATGTGTTTCAGCTCAGCTAGATGCTGTACATGATGGATGGACTTGCAATCTTCACCTTTAAACACAATATCTCACATGACAGTATATATACAGATGTACGGTCAGAGCCAAGGACATCCTATATGCTCATCGGGATCTGAGAGACAGAAATGGACGTTATCGTTTGTGGTCTGTCTAACCTTCCTGACCCGCATGGCAGATTACATCCACCCCCTGCCTAGAGAGATGAAGGAGAGGAGATGAACTGTTGTGTACAGAGGGGGCTTTCTATTATATAGCACTCTTTCATCTTCTTGTTTTACACATTTCTTTCACTCTTCTTGTATTGCATATGCCAAAGGTCTGCTGTCTAGTGACCTCACATATTCTGTAAACACAACAAAACACAAACCAGCATTGGTAATTGTCTTTGACTGTGGATTTCATCTGCCATCAATATCTTGCATAGAAATTCAACATTTCATCAACAGGTTAACACAGGAACACGCTCATACAGTAGATATTAATGGACTGTTATTTTACCAATGCTAACGCTCAGCTAACTGCATACCACATGCTCAGTAAAAAAGAATAAATAATAATAAAAGAATAAACAGTACTAAACTAATATAATCTATACAGTACCAAACAACCATAAAACACAAAACAGTGTGATCAGTATGCAGCGGGTATTGCATATAGTTACACATCAGCAAAAAAGAGAGGAAAGTGATAAAAGGACATGTAAGCACTTTTTGGGAAAGAAATCCAGCAAAGTGCCAGGGGTTATTTATTCTCCTTTCTATTTGTGTTAAATGATGTGTTAAATTCCAAGCATGAGTGTTTCTCTATGTTTTTTATGTAGTTCTTAAATATTTGGAGACAGATTGGAATGTTCACCTATTGGAACGATAAAACTCTGTGACACAGAAAGAGACACCCTAAGGTTAAATGACACTATGAAACAAATTGATGAGAGGCGTCTTTTTTTCCCCCTCTTCAGTAAGTCGTAGTTATTCACTGAGGCAGATAAATTAGTATGATTTTGGATTGTGTGGATGGTTTCATGGTGTGTGTTAGCTTGGCCTGTACTGAATGTGCTGTGTGTATGTAATGGTCTCAGAATCTGCATTGTACTGTATGTTGCCATGATAGTACTTCATTAAAAGACTCATTTTCATTTCACTTTAAGTGTTAACCTTGCTCTCACTTGAGAGCAAACACAATATTATACACTGTTTTAAATGCATGTCGAGTCCGGGAATCAATTGAGTGTTATTGAGAATGCGGGTCTACTTGCAAATTGCGGACAGTCCGGTAAACTCCATTTTAGTATATTACGAGAGAAGATGCGGCTTTCTTAAATCTATTAACTTCGGCCCACTTATTCTGGTGACAGCCAAGGCCCTTTGAGCTCCCGGCTTAAATTAGGCTAAAACTCTGGGGTTTCATAAAATCAATGACTGTCTTTTTCTTTTGATTGATGACTGAGCCTCTACTGAACAGGGAAAGCTGATGGTATTTTTTCTTCTTAAACAAATATGTTTGTCCCCCATTTGCTCTCTAAACAACTAAATGAGTCTGGCGTATTAATAATTCTTTCTTAAAGGAATGTTCTACTTATATAGATACAATCACATAAGCTAATCTACACTATTATGATATACCATGCTTCAAACTATAAGGAAATGCTTTAATCCACTATGAGATGCTACTAATATATTTCTTATATCTAATAATAAAAAATAAAAATAAATAAATAAATAATAATAATACTTGTTAGATATGTTATAATTAAGGGTTCTCAGCTTCCAAAAAAAAAGGTTTCTATTTGGAACCTATTCTGATAGGGCTTTCCCTATCAGAATAGGTTCCAAATAGAAACTTTTTTTTAACTGTGGTGTAATTGTGTAAGGTTCTACTGTGCAAAAGTTTTAGGCACCCTATTTTTTGTAGTACAAACTTTGTTATATATTTTTATTTTATGACTTCTACATAATGGAGTCAGTAAAAAAACATTTTAGATTCCCAAACATTAGTTTTCCAGTACAAAATTAAATGTTACAGAAAAATGTTTGTATGTCATTAAAGAAAGCAGCAGATTACATAAGAGACACTTTTCAGATTAAACACACAATAAAGGCTGCTGGGGTTTTTCTGCAGTAATAAGAAGCAAGTGAGACAGTCAAAGTCTCAAGAAGAACCGTGTCTGGTTCTGTAAGCTGCTCAATAACACTTACAGCTCATTTCCTTGTAAACCTGCACTAATTCTACCTGAGATGACTGATTTTTTTATTTTTTAAAGCAAATGGTCGTCACACCAAATACAGTGGGGGAAATATATATTTTTTTCATTAAATATATTTCCAATGAGGTTATTCACATGAAATTTTCACCAGAAATCAGTATTAACTCAAGAAATCTGGAAGTATAAAGAATTCACAACATTTAAGTCCAAGTGGAATGACACAAGAAAAAAGTATTGAACACACTAAGAAAAAGCAGTTCTCCACGGCAAGGTAAGGCAAGGAACCAGCTGAAATCCATAAGTAATTATACCCCCTTTCTGTGCAAATTAATATCAGCTGGGTTAGTAAATTGATGGTATATAAAAAGGCTTTTCGTTACAAAGGTGTCACACAAGAAACATCTCATGAATGGTGTAAGCAAAGAGTTCTGCAAAGACCTTTGCAACCTTATTGTATTTCAAAACTTCTGAATCTTCCAGTAACACCATTGGGGCCATTATCCACAAGTGGAAGCAACATCACTCCATCATCAACTGGCCACAGACAGGAGCTCAAGATTTCTGACCAGGTAGTCAGAAGAATAGTCAGAAAAATAGCCCAAGAGCCAAGGACCTCTCAGAAAGAGCTCCAGAAACAGTTGGAGGCAGCAGATGCCATTGTTGCAGAGAAAACAATAGGCAATGCACTCCACTGCTCACGCTCACCTCACAAGACTCCATTACTAAAGAAAAGGCATGTCAAAGCTCATTTAAAGTTTGCTACACCTCATTCGGACAAGCCTATGAAATACTGGGAGAGTGTAGTCTGGTCAAAATGGAACTTTTTGGCTGTCATACTACACACCATGTTTGTAGAAGAAATGGCACTGCACATCACCCTTAAAACACTACACCAACAGTGAAGTTTGGAGGTGGAAGCATCATGGTGTGGGGCTGTTTTTTATTGCATGGTACTGGCAGACTTCATATAATTAAAGGAACGATGAATGGAGCCCTTTACTGGGAGATTCTTGAGAAGAATCTGCTGCCATCCACTAGAATGATGAAGATGAGACGTGGGTAGACTTCCAGCAGGACAATGATCCAAAGCACAGTATAAAGGAAACTCAATTGGTTTCAGAGAAAAAAACATCAAGGCGTTAGAATGGCCCAGTCAATCACCTGACTCGAATCTAATTGAACAAGATTTAAAGACAATATGTTTAGAAGAATGGGCCAGAATCACACCTGAATACTGCGACCGATTAATTTCTTCATACAGGAAGCTTCTTGAAGATGTCTTTACAAACAAAGGCTTCTCCACTAAGTATTAGATACATTTCAGTTAGCGTGTTCAATACTTTTTACCTGTGTCATTACTCTTTATTACACATAACTTCATTTATGGACTTTAATGTTTGGAATTCTTTATATGTGCAGATTTCTTGTGTTAACACCGGAGTCTGGTGAAATTTTCATGTGTATAGCCTCATTGGAAATATATTTAATGAATTTTTTTTTACACATTCAATACTTATTTCCCCCAGTGTATTGCCTTTGTTCCATGTATTTCTGTTTACTGCTCCTTATAGTATTTCTTTGATGGAGAAACATTTAATTTCATTAGTTTTTGAAGGCATCTTTGCTCTGCAGCATTTCTTTGCACGTGCCTAAGACTTTTGCACAGTACTGTGTTCCCCCAGAGAAATGTGCTTTAAACTGTAACAATTATTTATTTATTTTTTAGAATACGTTTACTTCAATTAAAGGTTAGAGTTCCCTCATATTTTCAGTGTAAAGTTTAGATAATTAACCACAAAGACTTTTTATAACTCCATGTTTTGGTTTTGTCTATCTTTATCAAGGGTGCCAATAATTATGGAGCTGATTATACACTAGCTTTTTAAGGCATGAAAGGCACCAGAAATGTATCATACTCCATTGAGATAAAATTGGCAAATATGCAAATGTAAAGAACAATGTAAAGTAAAATGTTTCACTTTCCTTTTAAAAAGTAATCATGAGGTACCAAATACAAAAACTAATAATAAAAAAAATCCTATAAAATAATATAGCCTATTTATGCATGATACTATGCACACTGTCACCATTTTAAAATGTGAGACAATTAATAATGAGAAAATAATTTCTTCTTTTCACCGAACTGCGTAACAATCTGCTAAATATAGCTTACATGTCCAACACTAAAGAGAATAATGCAAGCTCTTGCAAAAGAAAGTTTTAACATGGAGCCTGATAATGGAAAAAAAATAACATTCTGTGTGAAGTTTGTGTCTTTATAATAAGATGCAGATCCACTTTTGAACTTTTGTGAAACTTAAAAAAAAACAAAATTCTGTTTAATTGCCTATTTAATTACAATGTCAAGTAACAGAATTATAGAGAAACATTCAATTGTTTCCATTCATTCATTTTCAGTTGCTTTATTCTTGTCAAGGTCGTGATGGATCCTGAAACATTGGGTTTGAGGAATACACCCTGGATGGGATGATAACGTGCACACACTCACACACACACACACACACACACACACACACACACACATTTTCGCACAACTAACAGGTTCTGTTTCTGTTACAAATCTGGTACATCCCAACCCCTATAAAATTGCCTATAAAAATACATTCATGTGTATGGCAGGTTGTAGTTAACTTTTCTTTTTTTCCTTTTAATCATCACTATGATGTACTGTATGTATGTATGAATTTTAATTTTAGCAGAATGTTTGTTTATGTAATCACTAAGGTTCATTTGTCTGCTGTATAAAGTGATGTGAGGTTTTTCCTTGAACTGTGCATCACAGCGGTACAGTGTATAGTCTACATGCATTTGATGTGATCAAGAGCTTTCACTTATGCACTTCAGTCCTTAACAAAAAAAAAAAAAAGAAAGAAAGAAAGCTAACAGGGGGATAAAAATGAGTCAATCAAATATTATCAGTAGCAGCACAGTGTTTTAACCAAGGTTTAAAAAGCAAAAATCTTATTTTCAAATAACATAAGATTGATAAATGCAGATAATGGCACTTGGATTATTGTACACAAATACAGAAATTGCCTGTGTTGAGTATATCATTAAATAAATTATTACATAAACAAAAAACACT
Organism: Ictalurus punctatus; assembly: GCF_001660625.3. NCBI lineage: Eukaryota > Metazoa > Chordata > Actinopteri > Siluriformes > Ictaluridae > Ictalurus > Ictalurus punctatus. The sequence continues at coordinate 4,181,731 of NC_030439.2, read as the reverse complement.
ATAGAATGATTTTTCTTTGTATTAATGTGACCTGTCCTGCATTTTCTGGAACTTGGTAGGTTAATAAAGACAATTCTAACACTAAGACTGTAGTCTAAATAAATGTGCACTTAGTGACCAGACTGTCGAAGAGCTTTTAATATTAGGTTACACCAGATATTCTCCAATAAGCTATAAGTGGTGGACACTGATCTTGTCCAGCATGGTCCAATCAGGGTTCATGTAAAATAAAGTGTTCCCATAGCAAAATCCTCTACTTTAATCTTTAAACAGGCATGTTAATAATTCAATAATAAACTCTCAACACTTGAATTGGCTCTTAAAGTTCCAAGTTCCAAGACTTTTACTAAGAATGAAATCCAAGTGGTATGACTGAATACTGCTGTACTGTCAGTAAAGTATTTTTTAAAAGATGAGTTTCCACTCATTCAGAGCGGAAAGCAATTTCAGTCACTCCAGAGTCAGCTTAGCCTGTCTCCTGCAATCAGTCTGAAACGGATGCCACCAAAGAAGCAGTTTTAACGCATCCTTATGATTCTTTCTCGTTCAGATCAAATGCTCGAGACAGCTATATTCCTCCAATCCCCCACGTCCACCCTTTTATTTTCTACTCAATAGGCAGCCATTACAGTCGGCACATTTAGCTTCCACGCAAAATGTTTTTTTTTATTCTTTGGAGAAATAAAGGGACAGTAGGAGAGAACAGAAATCTCCTCACAGAGCACTGGTATGAATGAATACATTTGGTAAAATGTAATCAGCAGGTTAAAATGAGGAAAATGCAATTTGTGAATAAAGCAGCATTAGGAGTAATGAGGGGGAGTAATGACTCAAAGTGTTTTCGTCCTTCCAGAAGAAAGACTGGATTTTGGCAGTTATTTCTTGGTAATTGCAATTCATTTAGGAAGCATTCATTTCTGGAAGTAGAAATAAAAGTAACACTTGGGGTCCCATATTATATACTTGATCGTAACTGATCAGCTCAATACATATACAGATAATTACACTCCAAAACACACTTACTTAAATGTAACCCACTGGGTGATTTGTGTCACGCAGTGCTGGGTCAGCATCGTATAAAAGAACACACATTGGTTTAATTTGTCCTTTGAAGCTTACTTTTTTATGGAATGTATTTTTTGCTAACAGGTCTGTTAGACACTTCAATTTGATTTAAATTGTATTGACTTATTTGATTAATACTAAATATTGTTGCAATTAGTATTACTAATACAGTATATTAAACAAAATTTTGTAATACATGTTAAAATGCAATTTCATATACTTATAAATAGGGATGCATCGAAATGAAAATTCTTGGCCGAAGCCGAAACCGAACATAATGAAAAACTTGGCTGAAAACCGAGGGCCGAATACCGAACACGTTTTTTTCGTGTTTTTTCCATTTATTTTGCCATTTTTTTCACCATTGCATAAATTAAATAGTCAAAATGTGCTTTTTACTATTTTGTCCAGCTTTTCAGAGAAAAAAATCATTTCTAATGATTTTCAAAATATTTATTTAACACTGAACATTTTTATCATTCCAGCAGGCATAGGCTACCAACAAGGCACTTTTAACTTTAAATAAATATATTGATGTGGTCATCTTTGAACCCCCCTTGAATAGCCGATGTTAGGCCTATAACTAACTGCTGAAAGAATGGAACACTCTGTAGCCTACAACAAAAACGTGCATTAAAAGGTGCATTGACAAGAGTGCAGAAACTGGTTCTATTGGGTTCTATTCGGCTGATTATATTGGGGATATATACCGCTCGTGTCCCTGTACACCTCGCCGAGTATTATAGTGGATATAGGATAGTTAGATACGTTGTTAATGTTATGTTCCTTGATAGATTTAGTTAGTTTGAACTATAGATTAGTTCATTTAGTCCCCGCTGGTTTTTCCGCTCCCAGTCCATAGTACTAGTTCATGTTTCTTGTTTTGTGTTTCGACCCTGTTTTCTGTGACTTTGATTCCTGCTTTGCCTCGTTTATGCCTGTCTGCTGATCGCCCGACCCTTTGCCTGTCTTGACTACGTTTTTTGGATTACGATTTGGATTTGTCTGCCTGCCCTTCAATAAATACGTCTTTACCTGCTTCCGTACTCCCCTCCCTTACGTATCACGACGTGACAGAATACTCCGGAACAGAAACAAAAGTTTACTGTCCACAGTAAACATCCGAATAGCATGTAGTTCCGCGCGTGCCCCCTCATCGAGGTCGTGACATTCGCGCGTCTCACTCTGGTTGCTAGGCTATTTTGTCGCGTCAAACACGTCATAGTTCGGTCAAATTTATTCGGCCTTTTCACTTATTATTATTTTGGTTGCCGAACATTCGGTGCATCCCTACTTATAAACATACTGCAATACTTTAAAAAAAATAATTACCACCTAAATACTGCAAAATTAGTGCAACCAATTAAAATGACAAAAACACAGAAGCTAGTAGGCAAAGAAAAGGACAATAAAGAGACAGGCAGACAAATCCAAAACATAGGGCAATATCACAATCACAAAACAGGAGAGGGGTCAGGCGATCGGCAAACAGGGCTTAAACAAGAATTACAACCGAGAATGGAAAACGGACCAAAAACCATGAAACGAGAAACGAACAGAACAGTTCGGTAGAGTATTGGCGGCAAAACACAGAAACAATACTTCGCACGGAACAAAGACACCCAGGGGTTTAAAATACTACCTAATCAAAGAGGGAAACGGAACAACTGAGACATTAGGAAAGAACCATTTACACAACAGGGCCAGAGACAGGACAGAAACCAAAACAAAACACACGTGTCAAAAGTAAACACAGTTAATGACAACCCAGAAGTGTGCACTGTAGCGCTTCGGGCAGTTCATACAAGGGGAAATCTGTGACGTTCAACTAGATCCTCCACTAAAGAATCAACGATTCATATACTTTCACTGGCTATATCACAGGGAACTTGTGACTTTAGAAAGAATTGCGATGAGCCAACCTGTCCCTTCATGGGCACATAAAATTCTCAGCAAGCATTTGAGTCTAGACTTAAAAAGCTGGGAAGTTGTGGTGAGAAATGTCAGTGATAGATATTTTATGAATGTTATCAAGACCGCACAAGAAATACAGAACAACTGTTCAGCCGATGTAACCGATCAGCCTGTTGGTATTCCATCCAAAAATTTATATACTTTTGTAGGGTTTTTTTTTTTTTTTTTAGTACTGTCTTCATAGAGCTGCAACAGGACATTACATAAGGTCACCTGATTTGCACTAAAACACTTAAGCACCTTGATCTATTTTTTTCTACATTTCTGCATGAACTGCTGTTTTATTTCTAAAATTACAAATGATAGTAGATGGCTTGGAATCCTCCACATCCAGATCAATTACCTTGCACAATTTTTGAAAATCAGTTACAAATGGAGTTGGATTTTTCCCTTTTTTCACTCTTTTACTAATAGCAGTGGGGGGAAAAAAGACAGAATCTGGCTAGCAGGACTTGTTAATAAATCGCTTTTAAGATTACACATTTTAAATGACTTGCAATAACCTTTTGCTGAATTTGTGTGAAAACTTTGATATCAGGAACTTTTCCATTTGTTACAGAAGCATAGCAATGTCATTGTTTAACACATCATTTTGAACATCTTTCAGTTTATACCACAGGTGTCAAACTCGAGGCCTGCGGGCCAAATAATGCTGCTGCTTCATTTCATTTGCCCCATGCTAACTTGTAAAAATAATCCATGAAGTGTTATATGCAGCTACCCGATATTTTCTCACTGGAGCAATATTACCTAGACTTCTACACTGCATGCGAGCGGTTTGTTTTTATGACTGAGCATACATATAGTCTTAGCAAAGATAAGTCTGTATGACTCCTTCTTTAGTGATACTGTAAATAAGCCTTTGTTTGAACAAATACAATTTTGTCATTGTTATTAAATATGGTAAACTGACTCAGGACTATAAATTTGCCTTAGTAAATGCCCCTTTAAGCATCATACAAAGCATCTTAAAATAGACTGCAGTCTTGGCAGAAGTTGGAGGTGGCAGTTATCCAAATAGAGGAATGAGGTGTGATAGGAAAAATAAGTGATAAATGCAAGAGGGTGTTGGTGGAAGATGTTAGGAGAAGAGTTAGCCAAAGGAAGCAAATTATATTTAATTGGCAGATAGGAGACCGGTGCATGGGCATGAATGATGTTATGACAGGAAACTCATGGACACAGAGTAAACTCATGGACACAGTGCAAGCTGCAAGCAGTTCAAAGGATCAAGCGAGTGGCAACAATATGCATTACCGATTGTCTTCAGTTTTAATGAATAATTCTGATAAATGCCAGTTTGTTTCTGGTTAAAGAAATATTTAGTAAATGTTTAATGTTTAATGAAAGGGAACTTATCTGTAGCCTTTAGACCAAATAAGAATTAAAATGGATGGAATTCAGAAAGGGCTTTTGTTAGAAAAGGTTCTTGGAAATGTGTCACAGTTTAAAGGTCAGGAATATTAGAGGGAATCTGTGCCATGTCCTCAAGATATTTTGCATGAGGTTAGTTATTATCTGCCATTTATAATTAATTCAGATACAGTATGAAAGAATTAGCATACCCAAAAGCAATCCATTTCACATGGGCTTCCATAATATCCATTTCACTTCAAGGGCACAAGGAGCCAAAAGTACTTATTATGGTTTCTATGCACACATCATTGTTGCCACATTCGAGCCTGATGTTTTGGGGTTTATTGTATTTGTATTTCCATATTTAATGTGGTCAGTACAAAAAAAATGAAGAAATTGGCTGTTCTAATCTTATGAGGAGTAAGGGGGGTATACAAGGACATTAAAGGGGTCGACCTTGTTGAGGCATTAACAGGATGGCCCAGCTGAGGATATATAGTACATTCATCATAAGACCAAAAGAATGTGGACACCTGACCATCACACCCATATATGGGTTTTCCCCAAACTTTTACCTCAATGTTGGAAGTAAACGATTGTCTACAATGTTTTTGTTTGCTGTAGTGTTAAGATTTCCTTTCACTGAAACTAAGAAGCCCAAACCTGTTCCAGCATGACATGCCTCTATGCACACCACACTCCATAAAATGGGGTAAATAGTTTGCCAAGGTTAGAGTTGAATGTAAGTGTCCTGCACAGAGTCCTGACCTTAGCCCCATGAACACCTTCAGGAGGAATTGGAATAAACAATAAATCTTAGCATATATTGTTACAACGCATTATCAAGGTAATATCCAGTAAAATAAAGCACATATGGTAAATGATACTAAAACTATTTTAGAATAAATTAAACTGGAACCCAGGTTTGTGAGGGAGCCTTTGCCTGTCTGTTCTGTCTTTTAACTAAAGGCTTTTACAGTATTTCCTGTTGTAGATCTGATGTGCTGTTTGAACTATATGGGTTTGAGCAATTTACTTTGTCATGTCTTCCAGTTTATGTCACCTCGAGATTTTATCAGTCAAATGAACACAAAACTGTAGAGTTGTGGCTTTCCAGTGTATCCACATGTACTTAATATAATTTTAAAAACTTGTTAATCAGACTTTACACTTACTGAGAAACCACCTTCAGCCACTTTAAGCCACCTGAGAAATCTACCCCTTCAGCCACCTTAAAGGGGGTCACACTTTATTTTGCTGTACTGTATCGGATTGTACATGAACCTCAAAAAAGTCCTCAAAACAAGTATGGAGTTTTCATGCTTGGTGTGCATGAACATCCTGGTTATGGGTGCAAGAAGAAGGGAACGAGACGTTGCATGAGCTTCACGCTGTGGCACGTTGTCTTCCTCCACATTTACAGGTGCTGTTTTATGGTCACGTGTGAAATGCCACGTCACATGACCACAGCAAGCCATAAAGTGGCGTGATTTTACACAGATTTCAAATACCGGTCACACGCAGAGGCGTTCTCACAGCATGACACTCACGCAGTGTTGGGTTCCCTTTGAAAGGAACTTAATCTCTTCCTATTTAATTGCCTTTAAAGTTGATGTGTGAAACAGGTTTTCATTAAAATTTGTGCTGGAAACATGTGGGTTGGAGAAGGAGGATCATTTTGGAGGGGGCAAGAGGACTCACAAGGATAGCAATCACATTTTAAGGGCAGGCAGTGGAAAAAGTACTTACAGTAATTAAAGCAAAGACATCACGTTTTTACGATTTCATTTTTACAGTATATCAGTGTGGGAGTTAAAAGAGGAAGCTAGCGTACACCTGAAGCTTCACTAAAGCCTGTAACTGGGATTTGGTGTCCTATCAAACATTAACAATCTTTGGACATGAATGCAATTCAGTACATTTCATGAGAAGATAATTTTCCTGTGGTGTCATAAAGACATTGTTGCAGTTGTCTTCTGGTTGTGTATGGGCTCTGCAGCTCTGCTAGTCATAATCCTTGTCCTCTCTCACACAGATATCTCTTTCTTACTTTTGGCATTAAGTTTTCAAGTCTTTCTCTAAGGAGACAAGGGCCTCATACTATTTGAGCAGATTATGGGTTTTCATTGGGTCTCAATGGGGCTGGTTTCAGAGCGTACACTTGAACATTTGAAGTGTTGCACTAGTCTAGAATGTGTCTAGCTTTGGTGATGATTGTAACTGACTCCATTTCAACTCATTTTAGTTTTCAGAGACAAGAAAAGTACTAACATTTATATGTATGAACAAATACTGTCAATTGTATGAGCAATAAAATATTTAGGCGGGCTCTCATTATTAGTGTTTAACAATGATTTAAAGTTTATGATCTATAAAAGTGCTAAATGTTTATTGTCTATTATGTTCCCTTAACAGGTTAACAGGTTTCCAAATCCCACCTCCAGTCACGAGTACAGGGTCCGTCTTCTCCCTGCGGCTCACCAGTGACTTTGCTGTGAGTGCCCATGGCTTCAAAATCTATTACGAAGGTAAGGATCCTCTGTGAGTTACAATCCTGTCTGCTTGATTAACATCACCTCATATCCAATGTAACCCTTGTATGCACTTTAATTGGGAACTGCACTACTTGCCAAGTCAAAGGAAGATATGAATCGTACAGTTCATAATCACTGTTATTGGATCTTGATGAGGAGCTGCTGTCCCACTGAAGACCCATAAAAGCTGATCAAATTACACTGTAGACCTATTAGACATAATTTTTCTGTAGCGTCACACATCTTTATATAGAAAAACAACCCAAAAACTCATTATGTATGTATGCCTTTGTTATCAGACCAAAGATGTAGAGCTCATGGGAATAGCAGATGGTGATCTGCTATAGAGCATCTCATGTCCTTTTTATTGTCGGGTTTTTAGTGTCTTTAGCGTCAGTGTGTCAGTTTTAAGCATCACTTGCTGCCTCATGTTTCATGAAATCCTGGTCATCTTGTAAAAATAGGTCTAGACCAGAAGGGGAACCAGTAGGGCTTCTGAGCTTGAGGTGCAATTTCTGGGGGGAAAAAAAGATTGTCTGTAGTTCTTCAGTGTTATTTGCTCAGAATAACCTTGCTTATTGACTTATCTGCAAATTGTCATGGACTTCCCCTCGCGCTGCGTGCCGGAGCATTTAGCGTGCAAGAACTGCCTGAAGCGCGATAGCATGCGCTTCTGGGTTAACATTGACTTTGTTTTCTGTTACACGTGTGTTTTGCTTTGGTTTCTGTAAATTCTCCGTCCCTGTTATGTTATTGGCTGTCTCCTGTGTCTCAGCTGTTTATGATTTACCCCCTCATGTGTCTTTGTTCAGTGCGAAATATTGAGTGTTTCTGTGCTTTCCGCCAGATCCGTACCAGGCCTTTGTTCTTTGTTCCGCGTTTCCTAGGTTCTTGGTCCTGTTTTGTCCTCACGTTTCTCGATTCTTGTCTAAGCTCTGTTTATGCCCATTTGCAGATCGCCTGATGCCTTGCTTGTCTTTGGACTATGTTTTTGCCTTTCGATTTGGAATGTTCTGCCTGTCTCTTCAAATACAGTTGCAGTCGGAAGTTTACATACACTCATCACGAACATGAATGTCATGGCAATATTTGGCTTTCAATAATTTCTTTGAATTGTTCTTTTTCTGGGGCAGAATGATTGTACAACATACATCTTTCATAAAATAAAAAAAAACAAACAAAAAAAAACAATAATTTGGTTCACAAGTTTTAATGTATTTGTGGTTTACTGTAGTCAAAACAAGGTCAAAATTATACATACAGCACACCTAATATTTAGTTGAATGTTCCTTAGCAAGTTTCACCTCAAGAAGACGCTTTTGGTAGCCATCAACCAGCTTCTGGGAGAATTCTGGTTGGATAGTTGATAACTCTTCTTGGCAGAATTGATCAAGTTCAATGACATTTGTTTGTTTCCTGACTCTGACTCGACTTTTAAGCACAGTCCACAAATTTCCGATAGGGTTGAGATCAGGACTTTGGGAAGGCCATTCCAAAAGCTTAATGTTAGCCTGCTTTATCCATTCCACAACCAGCTTTGATGTGCGTTTGGGGTCATTGTCCTGCTGGAACACCCATTTGTGTCCATGTTTCAACCGTCTGGCTGATGGTTTGAGATTATGCTGAATAATTCTAAGGTAGTCCTCCTTCTTCATTATTCCGTCCACTTTGTGCAATGCACCAATTCCACTGGCAGAAAAAAACAGCCCCAGAGCATAATGCTACCACCAACATGCTTAACAGTTGGTAAAGTGTTCTTTACTCCTCAAAACATACCATCGTGGTCATCGTGGCCAAACAATTCAATCTTTGTCTCATCCGACCATAAAACTTTCCTCTTAAAGGCTTTTTCTTTGTTCATATGGTCAGCTGCAAACTTTGCATGGGCTTGAAGGTGCCAATTTTGGAGCAGGGGCTCCTTTTTTGGATGGCAGCCTTTCAGACCCATGGTGATGTAAAACTCGCTGGACTGTAGACAGTGACACTAATGTTCCAGCAGCTACTAGTTCATGGCAGGCCTGTGCCTTGGTGGTTCCTGGGTTTTTCCTGACCATCCGAACCCATTTCCTATCAGCTGAGGGTGACAGTTTGCATCTTCTTCCAGACCTTGGCAAAGTGGCTACACTTCCCAATAACTTGTACTTATGTACAATTGTTTGAATTGATGATCTTGGAATCTGCAATTGTTTAGAAATGGATCCAAGAGATATTCCTGACTTGTGTAAATCCACCATCCTCTTTTTTCAGATCTGCACTGTGCTCCTTGGACTTTCTCATAGTACTGTGTGTTGGTCAATCCAATGAGTGCTGTCAAACAAACCCTTTTTATGTTGGCACAGAGAAGCTGCCAGCTGTAGTCAATCATGATCACTAACAAGAAATTAAGAGGCCTTGGTCTTGGGAATTAAATGACATTTAGGAACTTTTAACAGCACTAAATTAATAATCAGTGTTTGTAAGTATATTTTTAACCCTGTTTGTATAATTTTGGTCTTGTGTTGATTACAGAAAACCCCAAATGAATTAAAACTTGTGAACCGAACTCTTTTTTTTTTTTTTTCTTGTTTTTTTTTTTTTTTAATTAAAGATGAATATTGTACAATCATTCTTCCCCAAAAAAGAAAAGTTCAAAGAAAATAATGAAAGCCCAATATTGCCATGACATTCATGTCTATGATGAGTGTATGTAAACTTCCAAACACAACTGTAAAGCGCTTTACTGCACTTGCATCCGTATGATCCTCCATTACATGAAACAATTATTAGAGTAAAAGCCTTATCACATTGTTTTGGCCAGAAATAAAATTGATAAAAAGGTTAAAAACTGTTTTTTTTTTTTTTTAAGCATGTTTTGTGTTCTAAAGAATGGAGCCATTTCATGAGGTAAAAATTTTCTGTAGGCATTCTGGAAGTCCAAATTTGGTATTTACATGCCATCTAATAATTCACAGGATTGTTAGATAGAACCTTATAATGCCAAGGTCTCGATGTTTCCCTAAATGCAAAAACAAGTGGCAGCTAGACAGCTGGGCTTTATTTATACCATTACATTTTATGTAAAGCTAATCAGTGTTTCTATATTGAGAGCATCAGCCGTGAAGTCCAGAAAGTACATCGGGGACATTAATGTGTGTTGATTAGAACAGGAATAAAATGTTTGAAAATGGAAATGTGGCACACTGGGTTTGGGAATGCTGAGTTAATTAAGAATAGCTGATCGTTGACACTACGAGCTTTGATACAGCATTGAGAAAATTTTATATTTATCATGGTAGGGCTTTTACTGGTTTATTGCTGGCCACAGGTTCTACTGTAACTGGCTTGATTAAACTATGAGTAGCAACCATGTGGCTGCTCCTTAGCCTTTTTGCGCTTCAGGCTGTTTTAGTCTGCAGTCTTGCTGAAATGTTTTTGTTATTAGGTGTTATTTATAACCAGTTATATTTCCTTTTTCAGAAAAATAATCAATGTATAATCAATTGTAATTATTAATAATCAAGTTATAATTCAGGGGGTCACGGTGGCTTGGTGGTTAGCACGTTTACCTTGCACCTCTGGGGTTGAGGGCTCAAGTCCCATCTCCTCCCTTTGTGGGTGGAGTTTGTGTGTTCTCCCTGTGCTTCGGGGTTTCATCCGGTACTCCGGTTTCCTCCCCCAGTCCAAAGCCATGCGTTGTAGGTTGTTTGGCATTTCCAAATTATCCAGAGTGTGTGAATGTGTGTGTGATTGTGCCCTGTGATGGGTTGGCACCCTGTCCGGGATGTCTCCGCCTTGTGCCCCGAGTTCCCTTGGATGGGCTCCAGCCCCCCCCCCCCCCCCCCCCCCCCCCCACGACCCTGTGTAAATTAGGTGGTATGGAAAATGGATGGATGGATAGAAGTTATAATCAATTATAATCACTAATCTCTGTTCATTTCACTTATTGCTTTTAAAATTAGTGAATCAATCCAAATCATCTGATTTTACACCTCAATATCTGCCAGTGCCAGGGCTTAAATTATAAACAAGCGCTAACAGGCATAGATCATTGACTGGTGTTTTTTTGTTTGTTTGTTTTTTTTTGTTTGTTTGTTTTTTTCATCCAGTGTCCAATTGGTTTCATTCAAAACCTCAGAATAGATGATAATATAGTGAAAATATAGGAATCAATGTTATTTTAGCTGTATTTTTAGCCGCCTATTTTCAAGGACTCAAAAAGAAAGTCTGTCAGTCAGATAGAGGACACTGTTTACAATGTTGGCATCGATGTGTCAAACATTCCGATAGATCTTGTGCTGCAGCAGGATCAATGTACAGAAGCATTTAAAGCGTTTCTCCGCCAAGCCATATATCAGCAAACACCATATATCAGTAAACTGCATTTCACCTTGCTGTAGGACAATAATTTATAGGATACTGCTTAAGCAACTATGAAGTTTTCCAGTATGTTTTCACTGAAGGAAGAAGTTGCTAAAACTTGATAAAAATGATCTTCACCAGGGGAAAAGTCCAGAATGTGGCGAGAACTGGAAACTGACAGATTTCTGGATTTTATCCATTGCAAAGTTATCAGTTCTAAAGGGTTACAATAAAGTGTAGTACAAAACATATATTAAATATAGATCGATATAGATAAATATATTGTCCATTTATGTTTGAACCCCTGAAATATAAAAAAAGATATGTTTTAGCTAGAATCAATCAGACTTATTCATGAGTTGGTTTTTGGCCACAAGTTCCAACACTTTTTCTTCTTCTCATGAATGAAGACAAAATACAGCTAAATTCTACAGCCGCGTGGTCGTGAAAAACCTGGCATTTTGTTGTGTTCGCTATCTTGCAGACTGAAATGTAACTTATCTTAACTTGATATCTTAAGCTGTATTAAGCTGGTTTTACAAAATGTGATTTCAGGAGTCTTTTAAAATTATTACTTGTCACACTCTATGAAATGAAAGCAATAATAATCTGCATGTTCTATAACGGACCATGCAGTACCATGCTCTCCATGTTAAATTATATGATGGAAATTATCTAATGATAATACAATTGTGGTAAAGTTATGTCGGGAAAAAATGACTCTCTCTTTTTTTAAAGCCCACATTTAATTTTTGCAGGCTGCATTACTGTATTTGTAGCCATCTTGTGAGTTTTGCATAATCCTATTCCGTCCTATTGGTAGATATTTTTGGAGATGTCTTTTTTTTTTTTTTTAAAGCTTGTTTAGCTTCTTAAGAAATTTTATTAAGTTCCCTGTGTAGTTTATTCTAACGTCATGTTTTACATGCAGCGATTCTCTTTTAATTAATTCATTTTAATTAAATCATTTAAATTTTTTGTATTTTTTGATTGTCTTTCCCTCCAATAGAACTTCACACATGACCATGATGGAACAAAGTCATTATCTATCTGGTATTGGAGGTTATGGTTATCTGACATAAGTGTTTGTGCCCATTTTAGAGTGTATTATTCATTCATTCATCTTCAGTAACTGCTCTATCCTGGTCAGGGTGGCATTGGCTCCGGAGCCTATGCTGGGAAAACTGAGTGTGAGGTGGGAATACGTTAAATAATATTTTTTCAGTTACTTCATAAGTAACTGGGCTAACAGGTCAGCGAATAAGAAGTCAGAGTGAAGTTGAGTCACATTATATGAGTTTGAATTGATTTGCGTGTCAGTTTAAATCAAAACCATCATTTAGCATTTTAACATCATAGTCAATCGTTTGTGTTTTTCATCACTAGGGAAACTGTTTTCTCAGAATAGTTTCTTTTTAGTCCCCTGCTCCTGTAAATGCATGTGCCTCAAGCCAATGTTATCATGTGCAGCAGCACAGCTGAAATATTCCATAAAGAATGGGCATTCTGAAGTCATTATAGAAAGAAACAAAAAAAAAAATCTCCTCAGCAGTCTGCCTGAATCATTAATAAACTTGGCGATTTGGGAATAAAGATGCCCCTAAGGGAGTGTGGAGTCTGAAGGAGTCTGGAAGACCAGCTGTGAGCAATACGATTAATATCAACCCCATAAGTCAGTGTGAAAGCTTATGAAAGTAATGATAACATCTTGCTGCTTGGCCTCACTCACCTACTCCTGCAAACAGGCTGAGCTTACTGATTGCAGCCACCACTTCCAAACCCAATTCGCGGAACTGACCCATGGTCCTGAAGGCTTGGATTTATTTTATCACATGGGTTGGTTTTTTTTTTGGCTCTCTAAGAATTTCATTTCACACTGTTGTGTAATGGATTTGTCCATATTTGAAGCCCATGATGGCAGGTTTCCAGCACTGTCATGCCCACACCAACACACAGACACAGAACACACCCACATGTCCCCAGCTCTTCCACTATACTCAAAGTAAGACCTTTGCTGCTTTGGTATGGTGTTGAATGAACTTGTTGCTGTTTTCCCTTATTTTGACTCAGTGAACAACATTTGCACTTTTCTAAAACATCCAAACAGCCATCATCAGTTGCCTCAACATTCAATTTCCCCTTAGTTTTGGTTGTGTCCTGTCTAACTACCAAAAATAGTCACACTAAAATCAATTAACACTCCATGTATTAAGCACACACTCAATAACAAATGAATACATTAGAAGACAATAATGAATGTCCGTTCCCTGTTCTAAATATTTTTTATTTTATTTTTTATTTTAGGACTGTCTGTTATTAATCCTGAATGACAGCTATCTGTCTTGCTCACTTTTCCATGATTAACAGTGGACAAATAAGAAGATGTTCAATAACTCATAATATAATCTGCCATCTGCAGCTGTTGCTATTTCAGGGATTGGTTATTTAATTTGGAGACTATGTTTAAGTGCACTGATGAAGACTGACAGATGATGGGACGCTGGATGTTAATGGTGATGTTTATAGCTAATAGCGATGTGAATGTGACACATAGATAGTGCTTCAGAAGTATTGTGCTTCAGTGGATTGTTGGTATATTTTCCACTAAATAGAATCTTTACTTTAGTATAGATATCATAACTCATTAAACAACAGCATATGATTAGATACATGGGTGTTATCAAAAAGAAGAATGCATGAATGAATGAATGAATAAATAAATAAATAAATAAATAAATAAATAAATACAATTGCAGTTTTAACTACACCAAATCATTTTGCAAACAAACATGTATGTAAGGATATATGGATGTGTATGTAAGACACATACACAGTATTTATACTGTATATACAGTCCCCTCTGAAACTATTTGAAAGGCAAGGCCAAGTCATTTGTTTGTTCTATACACCAAAGACATTTGTATTTGCGATCAAAAGATGGATGCAGAAGTCTTGAAGTAAAGTAAAGAAAAAGTTATTCTTTTATGATGCTCTTCCAAGCTTTTAGCACAGCCTCTTTCAGTTGTTTGTTTTGTTTTTGTTTGCTTTGGGGTTTTTTATGGAAGGTGGGGATTGGGGGTGAAATGCATGCTCAACTGGGTTAAGGTCTGGTGATTGACTTGGCCAGTCTCCAGTAAATCCTTCCACTTTTTCCCCCTGATAGTCCTTTGTTGAGTTGGTGGTGTGTTTTGGATCATTGTCTTCCTGCATGATAAAGTTCCTGCCAATTAATTTGGATGCATTTCTCTTTAAATTGGCAGACAAAATGTTCCTGTAAACTTCTGAATTCATTCCGCTGCTACCATCATGAGTTACATCATCAATAAAGATTAGTGAGCCTATTCCAGAAGCAGCCATGCAAACCCAAGTCATGACACTACCTCCACCATTTTCATTGAGGAGCTTCTATGTTCAGTATACCAGTAATGCTTTTCAGATATGCAGTACCTGCACCTTCATAAACAAAAAAAAAATATTTCTACTGAAAGATATTTCTTAGCTGCCATGCAAGACCATTTATACAAGACCTCATCCTAGAGTCAGCGTGTATACTTTTGTGCCTTCTAGGCTCCTCACAAGATTTTGCCACAGTGTGGCAGTTAAACAATTTGCCAATACTAAAATGTCATAACTTTCTATTCCCTGGAGTGCTTTTTAAACATCCTTTAGGATAAAAACAAAATGGGTGTAAAAGTGACCTTTATTTTCCATTCGATTACTTCTCCAACTTCTTTGTCCAATCATCCGTTAGTCAGTTTCACATTTTAAAAGATCACTGCCAAAGCTTGTTCAGTAAAGCATCAATGACTTGCTACTGCTGTCACTTAGAAACTTATTATGTGTTGATACTATTTTTGACCCTGGGCATGAAGATGTGCCCTCTTTTCTCATAATAAAAGTAGAAAATTGAGCATAGAGAGTGATAGAGTCAGAAATAAAAAGAAATTAAATTTATGGTGTTTTACCCTTTGTTCTTGTTGAGCAGGAAATGCATTTGTTTGTTCTCTAATTTAAATAAATAAATAGATGTAAATAGATGATCGTGACATATTTGTGTTTGATGAAAAAGAGCTAACTATATAACTTAGAATAATCATTTAGTGACTAAAAGGATGTGATTGTGAGTTTCACCATATGTTTGTATTTCAAAATTAGTTAGAAATAAACAGATGAGATATCAAAACAATGACAACAGATTACAGGAGTTAAAAGCTAGAGTTAGCAGCCTAGCTGCATCTATCATTAAGAATATTAAGAAAAGCCCTTATATTAAGTTTTAATAGAGCATCCTTTTAGATCCTAGAGTGAAGGAAATAAAATATTTGTCTTTAATTCTTTGCTTTTAATTATTTTCCTCCGACTTTGCAACCATTAGCTAAAGGTCTTATGTTCATCTGACTCTGATGCTCTGTTATATTTGTTATATTTCTATATTAGCATATAGAATATATATCTATATTCTATATTTCTCATTTCTTATAACTCAATGTGGTTAAATTATTCTTAAGAAATTAAATCTGTAAATTCCAATTCTTGCCAAGAGATAAAGGTTGTTTGCCTTGAATATGCAAAATGATATTCACAGATCAACTAAAAACACTCACTTCACACTCACTCACCCAGTTCGAAAAGCTGCAGGTCACTAATTATTTGACTGTTAAGAAAAGGATTTTATCTCAGACAATAAAAGTGTGACATTAATAGGAATGAGGTGAAAATGGAAACAGAGTGAACAATAATGTCACTAAAATAAAAAGGCATAGGTGTGCAAAGAGTCCCATTTTACATTGTTAGGTGATTTCTAAGACAGGTGTTTGACCATTTGAAATTACCCTGTAAAATTACAAATAAAGATTTATTAAGGCTCAGAAAATGTCATTTCTGCTTTGTCTTTTAACCTTCTTACCACTTAATGTAATGTAATTAGATTACGCTGTTGAGCTGTACGGTGACTTTTAGCCCAAGCTCTTGGGAGATCGTGCTCTATATTCCACTGTTATATAAACACTAGCTGGTTCAGGCCATTAACTGAGCACTCCTTATTAGCATAAATCCTTCATGTTGATCAACTTTCCTTCAGTATGTTTCCCTCCCCTTGCCCCAGTGTGAACCCCCTCTGTGGGTATGAAAGAATCTCGCTCTGCCAGTCAGACACTGTATCTACCCTTCCACTCCATCTGTTCAGGTAACCCAGGCTAGTACTTAAGAGTACATCTGTAGATAAAAGTAGTTGGGACTGTTTAGGATTTGAAGCAGCCCAGTCCTCCATGGCAATGCTGTCCTGCAATGCACTGATGCTCAGATCTTATCGCTGCTCCTCACTTCATTCCCGAACCCACTAACAAGAGCTTGGGTCAGCACAAACAAATTTTGGTAATGGCTAAAAGAAAAGTTTTTTACTCTCACTATCACTGTTTTATGACTATGCAACTGAGCCTCTTGACATGAAAGTCAAAGAAGTTTTGAACAACCATGTGCTAACTCATTTTAACTGCTTGGAATTAAAACCTGTTTGTGTTTTAAATAAGTTTTATTAAATGCATTTAAAATGGTCCTGTTCACTTCAATTACTGACAGTATGAAATGGCAAAGGACTGGTTTATTGGCAGTTGGAATTTGGCCTATGCAGCAGCTGTCAAAACACTATAATGATGACTCAGCACTTTTTTTCTCTCTTTTTTTGCATTCATACTAATGTTATAATTATTAAACCAGTCAGTCAGCTAATCAGTCGATCAATCATGTCTGCCCATATGCACCTAGTGACACAACCAGTTACAAATGCAAATTTACAAATTTCAATAGGACAGGGAATTTCTCAACAAAAAAAAATAAAGAAAAGAAACCT
Organism: Ictalurus punctatus; assembly: GCF_001660625.3. Lineage (NCBI taxonomy): Eukaryota > Metazoa > Chordata > Actinopteri > Siluriformes > Ictaluridae > Ictalurus > Ictalurus punctatus. The sequence continues at coordinate 4,164,616 of NC_030439.2, read as the reverse complement.
ACACATTTAAGTTAATGTGAGGGCAGCAGCATTGCGGTAAAAAGGTTTTTTTGTTTTGTTTTGGGTTTTTTTTTGTTTTGTTTTGTTTTTTTCAAAATATGAATTAATCTGTATTTGCACAATAAGACCAGAACAACACCCTCATATGGGCTTGTTGAATATTCCATTCCAAAGCCCTTTCCATTTATAATAGCCTCCAATCTTCTGAAAAGGCTTTCCACTAGATTTTGGAACGTGCCTGTGGAGATTTGTGCTCATTTAGCCACAAGAGCATTAGTGAGAACATCAGGCACTGATGTTAGGCGAGGAGGCCTGGTTTGCAGTCAGCACTCCAGTTCATCCCGAAGGTGTTCATTGGGGTTGAGGTCAGGGCTCTGTGCAGGACACTCGAGTTCTTCCACTCCATCCTTCTCAAACCATGTCTTCATGGAGCTCGCTTTGTGCACAAGGGTATGGTCATGCTGGAACAGGTTTGGGCCGTGTAGTTTAGTTTTCCAGTGAAGGGAAATCCTAATGGTACAGCATATAAAGACATTCCATACAATTGTGGGCTTCCAACTTTGTGGCAACATTTTGTGGAATGCCCTTATATGGGTGTGATAGTCAGGTGACCACATACTTTTGGCCATGTAGTATAGTTTGGGCTCTTGCATTATACTAAAATCCTGGTATTTATGGTGCATTTACAATATATCTGGAGTTGTAATCATTTACATTCCTCACGCTTGGATGCAACCATATACTCTACTGCACAAAAAATAGTTCCAGGCTCCAGAGTAAAAGCAGTGGTTGTGTGCTTAGTTTCTCCAACTGCAAATCAAAACTTCTCAAAATCAATGTCACATTCATAGCACGATTATTTCCATGGAGCTCAGCCACATTATATCAAAATCCTCCGAGACAGTATTGAGTGACATTTTAAATAGCTGCTTTTTAAAAGTGGAAGCTGTGTGTGTTTACAGCAGCAAATCTTTGTGAAAGTAGTGTGGTTTAAGAGTTATGTTTTGTTTTGTGTTTGTGATTTGCTGGTGTTCAGTGTTATGTGATTGGGTGAAAGAATGGATTAGCACACGCAGGCAGCAGGGATTGTGTGTGCTACAGGGAGAGTTGGAGGTGAGTACAAATTTGTGTACAGCTTCTCCCATTTATGCTTCTTCTGTAGGTTTTGCAGGTCTCCCTTCCTCACGGTGACCTTACCCCATACCTTGATCTGTCATTGGCTGCAGCTCGTCGCCGCTATCACTGTCAGTGACGACTCTTTTCACACTACAGGAAGTGGAGTCGTCCGACAGCTGCAGATATTTAGCATGCCAAATATCTATGTGGCATCTCCAACGCCTTGGCAATGCGTCATTGAGTAGCTCACACACAACGATCGACTGCCGATTGGCAAGTTGAATATGAGAGGACATTTCTTTTTTTGTAACCACTTTGTCCTGGTTAGGGTTTACATTTACTTTTATTTATTTAGCGGACGCTTTTGTCCAAAGGGACTTTCAAATGAGGAAATACAAGTAAAGTGATATATCAAGCGGAGAACAATACAAGTAGTGCTACAATACAAGATCTTTTAATTGAGTTCTGAGCAGAGAAGTGTGCAGAGTAGAGGTGTAAGAGCCAGAGTAGGTGTTTTCTGTTGTTGTTGTTTTTTAAGGATAATGTGGGGTTGACATTTTAGGGGTTAGTTAGGTGTTCACAGAAGAGGTGGGTCTTTAGCTGTTTTTTGAAGATAGTGACAGATTCTGTGGTCCGGATTGAGGTTGGAAGTTCATTCCACCACTGAGGGACAGTTAGTGTGAAGGTTCTGGAAAGGGACCTTGAGCCACGCCGAGTAGGCACTACTAAGTGTCGGTCATTAATTGATTGCAGATTGCGTGAAGGAATGTAAGCCTTCAGGAGAGTGTTAAGGTAGGGGGGTGCTGTTCCAGACAAGGTTTTGTACGTGAGCATCAAGGCCTTGAATTTGATACAGACATCTACAAGAAGCCAGTGGAGGGCGGTAAGAGGGGTGTGACGTAGGTTCTTTTGGGCTGGTTGAAGACGAGGCGTGCTGCTGCATTCTGAATTATCTGAATGAGCTTGATAGAGCTTTCTGGGAGGCCCGAGAGTAGTGCATTGTGGTGGATCTGGAACAGATCTGGATCAGTGGAACACTGGGCGTGATGCGGGAATACACCTATCAGTTTCACCCTACACTTTCATAGGTTTTTGGGAGGATGTTAGTTACCAGCAGCCATTTTGCTACAAATATATTAAGGTAGCATTATTATTACTGGAAGGTCATGGACTGGATTCAGATTGCTAAAGACTACAAGGCAGCCTGTGCGTGAAATGCAGAGATGACATTATGTTCTTATTTCGTAAAGCCAAAACAACTGCTAGACCAAAGTTTTTGTTCATTTGCACTAGCTTATGATACAAATGGGCCTAAAGGTACGTTCACACATACAGCGATTTTATTGCTGCAGTCACTGTACTATGACGTCACCAGTAGGCGTTCCTACTACTGGTTGCCATAGTAACATTTATCAGTGGCATTTATCAGTTTATCACTTTTGACAGAAAAATTAAACATTCTGAATGGAGAGTGTTTGTATATAAAATTCGCCAGTGTATGCATCATATCCTACGAGATGAAGGAGAAGTAATGTGAGCTCTTTGCCATTTAGGCCATCTGTCTATAGCGTTGGGCTGTCTGGGTCCACAAAACAATTCGGACTTGCAGGCAACATGGTGGATAACTAATTACTTACACTCTACTGTCTTCACTCCCATTGGTAGTCGCTGCACCAAGTCGCTCCAAGTTTGCATACAGTTAAACTTTTCTCAACTTTGTCGCATCACTGGACACACCAACATCTAGTTACTGTTGCTCTTGTCGCTGGAAGTCGCCAGCTCTCATTGAAAATGAATGGTCTCTGATTGCATTTCGATGTGAGTCGCTGTATGTGTGAACGTACCTTAAGAAATACATGGTAAATACTGAATTTGATATGTGATGTCAAGTTTGCACACATTAAACATTTGCTTTGTACCATGTTAAAAGAAGACTAGCTAAAGTACTTGTGAGGAAGTGGTGGTGGCAACCATTTTGTGTTTTTCTGTCCTGACCACCTAAAAATATCATAACGTTATAAGCCAAGCCATGCAAATCTGGATAGAAAAAAAAAAATCTTTGCTTAGAAAGTTTTTCCCCCTCTCTCTGTCACTGTTCTGTTTCTGTATATAGCTCCCTTAAAAAAAAAAAGAAGAAGAAGAAGAAAAAAAAACAGGATTGTGTGTGTGTTGCAGCTGAGGATATAGTTGCTTGTCCCAAGCTGTGGTGTGTCTTTCCTGTACGAGTTGGTCTGGACTGCTCTTTCCGTGCTATTGGTTTCAGCAAAGCTTCTTAGTGTGTAACAGACTAGAGTGTTTAGCAGACTGTACCAAGCTACTGATGCATGTAGACACGGGTCAGACAGAATTAATTCAAGTGACGTGGCCACCTTCTAGAAAGCTTCTAGTTCCAGTTAGCCTGATGGCCTTCTTGTTTTCTTGAATCCAGTATATCCGTGCAGTCACCAGTTTTATCAGTGCCAGGTTGTTCTGTGGGAATTCTAATCCCTGGTTGTCATGCTGAAGCTGAGATGATCCATTGTCCCTCTGTAATCCTTTTGGGCTTGGCTTCCTCCTCAGCAGATGACTTTGTGTTCACTCCAATGTTGGACATGTCTTACATCAGGATTTCAGTGGCCAAGGCTGAAGTGCTGCTTTAATTAACGGTGATGCTGTGTAAGTGACCTTTTGAGTGGTTGCATTCATAGTCTGGGTAATGAAGAGCCCAGTAGCCCATGCTCTCTGTGCACTTGTGTATATATGGGAAGCCCAGTTGTCTCACTCAAACCGAGGGCTTGATTTCCCCTGATAACGTCTCTTTCTGTCACTCTGCCTCTCTTAATTATACTCTATTTCTATGTCTCAGCCCTTTTCTCTTAATCATTGTGCACTCTACTCTTATATTCTACTGGTTATATTCTGTTCCATTTCTAAAACACTTGAAATGGTTTCCTTAAAAAAAAAGTACACACGCATAGTCACAAATTTTAATCAAAAAAAGCAAACAGGAGAGCACACACATTTTTAAATATACCTCTCATCACACTCTGCCACCCAACATAATCAAAGCCTGGGTGCTGATGCCCGTCTTCTGCAGTTCCAGCTGATTGACTGCCGACTGGCGTTGCTTGCTCCCCCACTGCATTTAATATGCAGCTCCACCGATTCTTGAAGAGGCAGAGGAATTTGATCAAAGAATGGCTGCACTGCACATATTTGCTTCTTCCTTCATACGTCCTCTGGTTTGAAACTTTTCCTGGCATCCCACCTGATGCAAATGTAAATATAAATCTAAAAAATAGGAACGTTGGAGTAATGTATTGTGGGCTTTCATGCCTATGAAATCAAAGTAAATCCAACTACACATTTACATTTGTGTGCAGATAGTGGGTGTGATGATGATGATGATGATGATCATCATCATCATCACCCATATCATCAGGCAAATTACATTCATACATGCAGTCGCTTAATAGCTTACACTCATAGGACCTTTTCTCAGGTAAACCTACAAATAGGTGCACTTTGTAGGTATAGAATTACTGATTGTAGCACATCTGTTGCTGTGTTGTTATTTCTTAGCTCCTCTCTACCCTGTCCATCAGTTAAACGTGACCACCACTGATCAGATATTATTCAAGTGGAGGATGATCCTCAGAGCAATAGTGACACCGAAATGGTAAAGACGTGGTAATTGGTATTGCAGTGATCAGAGTGTCTTAGGTGGAGCAACATTGCTGGAGTTTTTAAATGTCACTGCTGGGTTAAGAATCAGAAATATCCATCCTACAGCAGTCCTGTGGTCATAAACTCATCATTCATTCATTCATCTTCAGTAACTGCTTTATCCAGGTCAGGGTTACAGTGGAGTCAGAGCCTATTTTAGGAATACTGGATGCGAATACAACCTGGATGGGACGCATTATGATTTTATATACTACGTATACATATAATTAAGTGCTCCTTTGGCTAAAAATAACCATAATACTTATAAATATACTGTATGTCATAAACTGTTTATCATAAAATCTATGGCTCATGATGTCTCCACCATACTTTTGGTCTTTTCCGGGGTTGAGGATGGGCCAAAGGAGCTCTTAGTTTTATGACATACTGATTCACCCATCCATTCTCATCATCATACTCCTCTAGCCTTACCGGTAGCCATTTGTGCGCCTCGTAAAGAAATAAGAGGAAATCCAAGGTTGTCAGGATGAAGGGACATTGATGTGGTCACGAGGAAACACTTTCTGATGGAGTTGGCTAAAAGCTTTCAAACAGAGCTAATAAGGTAAAACAGAGCGCTACTTAAATCACTGTATTTAATCGTTTTCATTAGGCTTGTGTGATATTGATTTTTCGTTAATGACACTATACATTGCAAGTTAACGATTAACAATTTGATTATTCAGAACGTTTAAAAAGTGACACTGTTTACATATAAATTCCTGAGATGTATTATAACATCAATTTGGAGCTTTCTGTTTTTGTAGAACCTGCGTACACACACACATACACACACACACACACACACACACACACACACACACACACACATACACACATACACATGCTCAATAATTCACGGTTTACAGTGAACAGTACAAATAAAACAATTTGTTGGCTGCTGCTTTGTACCAGCCATTGTTGTGTAGCTCAAGTAGGACTTTTTATTTTGATATGCAGTATTTCTTATGTTAATCGTAAGTAATAATGAAGCTCAAGTAATAATGAAGCTACACAATTTCTAGGAACCCTATACCTTTATTCATTGTGGTATGCACATTAAGCCAAATGACTTTCCAAATTGATAGCAATAGAGAGCACTGTGCATTTAATGACTTCTTTTCCACCCTATTACTACACACATTGCATGATTTACAAAGAACAGGTCATTTTAGGAGCTCACTCATTTTGGGAATCTTTCAGCAGTTCTCAGCAATTTGATCTCATTAAATCTAAAGCGTGTTCTGCATTCAGGCATACACATTATCTCGAGCCGTCTTGTCCACTATCTTAGACAAAAACACCAATAAAAGACTTGATTGAACCTCAGAGGGGCGATTTTTCACCCTGATCTCGAAAATTTGTCAGGACAGGCCAAGCCAGGCTAAATTGAATGAAAAATCCTATAGTGTGCACCAGTCTTCAAGGAAATACGAGAAAGATTTTAAAGGCCCGTCCAGTTGGCAATAAATACCCATTTATGGCTCCTCATGGGGTTTCTATAGTGAAATTGTTGACCTACGTGAGAGCAGTCAATGCCATTGAGTGAAGATGCAGCGCTGATTCTACTTTTCCTTTCCCTGCTTTTTAAACATATATATTTCCATCTGACTGTCAGTCAACTCACTTGTAGACATTAATCTTTGCAGCCTGCTGCCGATAAAGTCTGCAGGGAATGGGAATCCGTTTATTTTCCATGTTTGAAAGTGGGAGCTTGTGGTCCTGAGATTTAACAGCAGTATAGCGCTCCCCATGAGGGACCATAATGGACCCTGTCCATGGTCATGATTGCCTTTCTTGTTTTTGAGTATTCTCGCAATGCAGACAGCAAACCAAATTCAGCAGTTTTCTACTCCATGTCACAGTATGATGTTTCTCACAGTGATTTGACTCACACAGATTTTAAAGATGTGTTCAATAAATGTGAATTAATCTGAACTGTGTGTGTCAGTGGAACTGACCAAGTTTAATTATTTTCTTTTCCCCGTGACTAAGGGGAAATTCATCTGAGCTCTGCATAGGAAGCCTGTCACTTTGGATGGTGTACTGAATATCTACAGCTTAATTTAAGGGGGTCATTTGTGGCACATTTTTCAATTTTTTTTTTTTTTTTAGTTGCCGCAGTGAGTAGCAGAGCCATCTCAGATCTCAAGGGTTAATCCTATGCCAATCCATCAGGCTGGATCCAGGGTGTATTTCTGCCTCGTACACAGTGTCCATCACATCCCTGACCAAGATAAAGTGCTTGCTGAAGATAAATGAATGCTGGACTATTTTTACTTTTTTCATTTTTTCTTTTTTTCATAATTATTAGTAAAATATGTTTACATGTTTTAAACACCTACTCTAAGTCTTCTCAAGTGATTAGTTGTATTGGTTAGTCAGTTTGATATAAAGAAATAGTAGTTCAATTCCTAGTAGTTCATTCTTGGTCGACTTGCATTTGGTTTGCAGATGTAATGAAAAATCTCTTGATATATAAAAGCAAGTAGAACGGGAGGATTCGGAGATATAAAGAAAAGACGATTGAATATTATTGCTACCAATGTGAGACCCCATCACTATATATATAACATCGTCACACCCCATTCAAATGCCTGTGATTGGGTTCAATGCTTTTTTCTGCAATAGAAAACATAATTTTAAATAGGTTTCTTTCAATCACCAAAAAGTTAAGAGCAGTCTTCACACCACTGAGTAAAGATGAAGTGCTGATTTTCCTTTTCCTTTCCTTGCTTATTAAACAGGTATATTTTTAGCTGACCCCCATCCAATTCACTTGTAGACATTCATCTTTGCAGCCTGCCTCCTATAATGTCTGTGGGGAATGGGAATCAGTTTATTTTCCATGTTTGAAAGTGAGAGGTTGTGTTACTGAGCTTTAATACCAGTCACGGCCTTCATTTATGTTCTTTCCCAAGGGCATCTACAGTCCTTGATAGTAAAAGTTGGATTTGAACCTTGCTAAGCTCAGCAGTATCTGACATCAGCAGACAAGCTCATCTCAATTGTCACACAAGGCTTTCCTGTAATCACCTTGATCATTTTCTTTTCAATCAGTGTGACTTGCATTGTAATAAAACGAACAACTTTACTAAGAATGAAAACTTGGTGTGCTTTTATTATTTTTAGTAAGTAACTGTCAAACCTGTTTGTAAGGACCTGTCAGATTAAACGAGGCTTTTAATCTAAGAAAAAAATGTTTCTATTAAAAGTGTCTATTGAAAAGGGACTATGGTGTTATGTTTATGACAATTTAAAAAAAAGAAATTGAATGTCTCCACTTTAGGCTATGTGTCCTAAATTATTGAACCTTCATTGGCAGAGGCAAAGATACAAGATTTTTATTTTTTTTTTAAATTACACTTTTTAATTTGGTAACGCTTTACTTGAGACTGAAATAACCATGCCATAAGCATGTAATAGAAGATGTCATATGAAGTCATGGGTTGGCATTCATATCAATATCAATGCTACTATTAGAAAAATTGCGATGATAGCAGTCATAATGTTTGGTGCCATGACAGTGAGTTTTGGCTCAGTTTGCTCATGTGACATAAGTCATGACACCAGAGAGTAAGGCAGCTATTGTGTCAGTTATGGTAATGGTAACATGATACTGCTATACATCTGGATATAAAGAGACAGAGACACTGTATGTCGTCTGCCACGCCACATATATAAAGTATGGCATAGTTATGTTAGTCTTATAATGCAGAGTCCACAAGTAATACGTTACCAGATACAGTACATGCAGAGGCATAAACCTTCTTAGAATATATCCAAGGACTGTTTTTTGTTTTGTGGAAAGCTGCAACAAATGCTTTTAAACAGAAACCTTTTAGAAATCAAAAAAATACATTACCATCCAAAAAACCCCTTGATGCATTCTTATTTAAGATAATGAAATGCTTTATGTTAACCTCATGTTTAAGTCATAGCTGAAAGAGGTAAATGTTTGCTTTTTTCTGGTTTAGCAACTGGTATGTCCTGTTTACCCAAAACCCTAATCAGGTCTTGCCAGAAAGTACCACAGAAATGTGCATTTTAAGTTGGTACAAACTCAAATTGTTTTTGTTTTTGTTGTTTTATGACTTTTGGCACAGTACAGACATTTTCCGATTTTGTTACAGATCCCAAACAACTAAATACTACTTAGAGTTTATAAAGGGGGATGGGGTAGGGGGATGGGGTGGGGGGGTGGGGGGGTGGGGGGGGATTATTCAAAGTTAGTGGGGGAAAAAAAGTGAAAATCTTTGTTCCAGTAACAGCAGTACTGAAACACCTCAGATTCAGCAGAGTCAGGCTGAACCCTGATCATCTGAAACTTTTTATATTCATCTTCAACAGGAACACCCATATGCAAAACATTTAGTATCTTGTTGGTTGAGAATGGTTCCTTTTGTCTTGCTTCTGTTCCCATATTATGATTTGCATATCTTCCTAGTATAAGAGTGAATGTTACATGAGGACCTTTCTTTGTTGCATGGTGGGAGACAGGAACAGATTTGGATCACAGCAAATCAAAACCCTTTCTGACAAACAATGCCGTCTCTGAAAGGTTTCAGTTCTAATAAAACTAAATCCAGCACAAAAGCTGTCTGTCTGTCTGTCTAAATAAATAACTCAGTGGGGGGCATGGTGGCTTAATGGTTAGTACATTTGCCTCCACCTCTTCGATTGGAGGTTCAACTCCCACCTTGACCCTTTGTGCGCAGAGTTTGCATGTTTATTCTGGGTACTCTGGTTTCCTCCCTCAGTCCAAAGACATGTGTTGTAGGCTGATCTGCATTGTCTGTGGTGTTTATGCGATTATGCCCTACGATGGTTTGGCACCTTTCCCCTACCTTGTGCCCCGAGTCCCCTGGGATAGGCTCCAGGCTCCCTGTGACCCCGTGTAGGATAAGTGGTACAGAAAATTGGTGTATGGATGTATGGAAGGTGTTTCTTCTTTGAAGTGCATATCTAACAACAGTATGTGTCCATGATTACATCATTTTGACAAACTGATTCATTATTATTCCAGAAAACAAAATGACATGTAATTGAGTAACTTGATTAATTATACCATTGCCAAGTCAAAAATGCTTCCAGTTAGAGAATTGAGGTAAAGTTCCCTTTTGGTTACCTTTTGAGAAAAAAATCTAAATAAGTGACACTGTAGTAGAGTTGAGCAGCTGATGCCGGGCCCATTAGTGTGCTGTGTGTCACTCTTAGTCCGAATCCGACACCACACCACGTCGCACCACACCACAGCCCATCCATACAAGATTATGTCTCCAATCAATACACAATTGAGCTGCAGGGCTGATCTTCAGGTTCCACTGAATTTCAGGAAATTTTATGACCACACCGACTGACTTTATTTTTGCTTGGTAGATGAATGGTGACAGGAAAGAACATAATTATGTTTTTTTTTCCCCCTCTTCTATCATTGTTTAGAATAATTTACAAAAACCTCCTTATCGCAGCCCATCTTTACAATTTCACAAGACAGATGATCAGTGTGTAAAGTTTTGGTGAATTAAAATAGATGAGAGTAGCTTGTGTGTGTGTGTGTGTGTGTGTGTGTGTGTGTGTGTGTGTGTGTGTGTGTGTGTGTGTGTGTGTGTGTGTGAGTGTGCACGGCTACCTAAAGGCACACTCACATCATTCATACTGCACAAAATAAGGCTGTCATGTCTGTCTTTGTGCATTATTGAACATAACCCTTGACGTCTGGCATCGCCTCTGTTATTTCCTATCACTGAAACCATAATGTGAAGCAACAAAACACAGCAAAGGTACATTTACTCTAAATTAGGTCATTTCAAGAGCCATTACAAACAAACCAAAGGTTGGCAGAAGATGATAAATTGTCAGCTAGACCATCAGGATATAAAGTGTGAATTGGCTCTCTTCTTCCTTAAAATTTGTCGTGCATAGTGACATGAATCATCTTCACAATACCAATTTCACTACACAGACCATAGCATTGTTGTCCAACTCCAAGTTATTACTTAATTTTCTTTCTTCTTCCAGTCTTCTGATTTGCATACTACATTGCTTTGATGTATAAGTTGAAGGAGCTGTTAGGACTCAAAAATGTACTGTATAGTCCTGAAAATATGATCAAATTGAATATATGGATCTTACTATTCCCAGGACAGTGTGACGCTGCAGTAATGGCTCCTTGCTTTATTAAATCCTAATTTGGTTGCTAATGTCTTGTGCAACAGAAGGTCCTTTCCCAGAGACAAGGCTGAGGAAAAATTTTTTTTTCTGCTCTTGGCTTGAGCTGTTCACTGGCCATTGTGTCCTGTGGGACTAGCTATTTGTTTTTCTCTCTCAGTGGCTATGTTGGAGTTGAGTCCTCTTTGACAGTGTGGCAGAAAAAGCCAGAGGCACTACATTAACTCTCGGCTATACTTCCTTGCACTGATAGGATGAGACAACAGTTCAAAGTCAGCCAGTGTCTTGGAATGTGCAGATAGTTTTAATTTTATGTTTTTATGTTTGCTGCTGTTCTGTGTTCTCCTATTATATATCAGTAGGTTTATGTATGGATTTATCAATTGTAAATACATATATATGTCTGCTATTAGTTACTTACTAATGAAGGGTCCAAAACACCAAAGATGACCTGGTCTCCATCCGATAGTCACTTGACTTTTAGCGGGCTTTGCATTGGCCAATCATCATGAAAGTTGAATGGTTTGTACAGACTAGACTCCAATCAGACCGTAGGCATAAAATTTCTGCAGTCCTTTGTGCAAGCAAGCTCAAATTATGTATGGTACATCTGAGAAACACATTATATTTATTCTATTCCCTTATGGGGGCCTTATAGTGGTTAGCACATTCGCCTCATACCTTCAGGGTCGTGGCCCTGTGTGTGCGGAGTTTGCATGTTCTCCCCATGCTGCGGGGGTTTCCTCCGGGTACAGCGGTTTCCTCCCCCAGTCCAAAGACATGCATTGTAGGCTGATTGGCGTGTCTAAACTGTCCGTAGTGTATGAATGGGTGTGTGAGTGTGTATGTGATTGTGCCCTGTGATGGATTGGCTCCCTGTCCAGCGTGTACCCCGCCATGTGCCCGAAGCTCCCTGGGATAGGCTCCAGGTTTCCCCGCGACCCTGAAGGAAGGATAAGCGGTATAGAAGATGGATGGATGGATCTATTCCCTTATGGGTGCTTGGGCTGTATTCCAAACACTATATGCTTTAAGATGAATAATAAGCAGGACATTTAAATGTTTAACGATAGGGTCATATGCATATGCTGTATTAAAGTTTTAAATAATAATAATAATAATAATAATAATATTAATATATATATATATATATATATATATATATATATATATATATATATATATATATATATATATATATATATATATATATAATTTTTTTTTTTTTTTACCATGACTAATTATGCTCCTTTTTATTGCTATGATGTTAACCAGCAAAACCACTAAAAAATCATTAGTGATTATAACACAGAAGTTTTTCTGTGAACGCACTGCAATGTGTAAAGGATAATCCATGGCAGGATATACATTACACAATTTTAATGCATGAAGTGGAGGCAAAGAACCACGGTTGCCTCAGCGGAGAGCATTAAAATCGTGTAATGCACACCTTGCCGTGGATTATTCCACTTGGTTACTTGACACCATTGACAAGCTAAAGCCGTCATTGATGTTTGCAGCGCAATATTTGACTGAAAAAATAATGGTTCATTTTCTTTAGTTATTTTATATACGCGAGATCCACATAAGATCTAGAATTCTGCCCGCTCTAAATCATACACAGAGATAATGTAGTGTGATAAATAGTAAATAATAAATAGTTATTAGAGAGTGAGAGAGAGATTGTGCATGTGTGTGAATTACCTACGTCTGTGCTGCGTCTCTACCGATAATGAAGCTGTGAGTTTAACTACTGCATTCAACTGTAACTGTATGTTACTATGGCTACAGTTGTTTATAGGCAGTATATTATTTTCGAATGGTGACTAAACTGACTGGAGCTACCTGCGCATTCAATGGTTTGAACGCACACCTTCCAGCCAGTCAGAATCAAGTATTCAGGCAAACCATGGTATATGTTCATGTATTCAAAGTTTATGAAGTATATCACTTCCATTTCCTTCCCAGTGTGAAACCCCTGGGGTGACTCATAAACAGTGGCTCTTGTGTTTCTATCCTTCCTCGAGGTGAGACCAGATTTGAACTTTTAACCAGTATAACTGAAGGAACAGTGATGTTGGCAAATGCAATTGATGGACTCTGTAATACACATTGAAGGGAAAATGCCCTGTCACTAAAGAAGATTCTTGGCAAGGTCCAGCATATTGCTGCACATGTCGCAGACAGACTGAGATGGATGACCAGCCTCAACCAGGCCCTGCAGATAAGAGAAAGAGAGAGAAAGTGTAATTCCACTGCTAAGAGCCCATTTCCCATTCCATCCTCAATCAAACCTACGACCGACTGCTCTATCCAAGGCACAAGGTCTCGTGTCTGAAATGAGAAAAAGGGGGCATTCGTTTAAATTTCTTCACTCTAAGAATTCCATTCATAATTCCATTCAAAACATCATCTGGTTAAAATGTGCACATCAATTAAAATGTTGCCCTCATCATGTTGTAGAGGATTGCAGTGCTCTCGCCTAGATTGCTTAATGTAGAATGCTGAATGTGTTGAGAGTCTTATAGTAAATATGGTCCTGGAGGTCTTGTACGCATGAATACATCTGAATACATGACACATCCTCTCCAACCACCTTCTCTTGGCTGTTATTTTAGATTGTGTCCTGTTTAACTTTCAGCAGTTTGGCCACAGTATGAATGGTGACCACATATTTTCCAACATTTATTTCTTATCTGAATTGGCACCAGGCCAGTACAATAAGCACAGTGTCTGCATAGCATGAGTGGCGTATAACAACCATTAGTTCACTCCAAACTATACATGCTGCCTTTTTTTTTTTTTTTTTTTTAAGAAAAGTAATGGCCAAATGTATAACAGTGTCACTGAAGCATGTGGGATGGGACAGCTGAGGTTTGGACAGCTTTAAATACACCACACACACACACACACACACACACACACACACACAAACAAAAAAAACATAGCAGTAAGACATGGCATGTGCATAAATTTGCTCATGCCCATTAGCCTCAAACTATTATATGCTTGTAGGACATCAGTGATTATTTATCATTCTCTTTAGGGTTACTGAGGAGGCATGTGATGGACAAGTGAAGGGCATAAGCAAGCATAGATCTTATCTTCATCAATGCAGAACTGATGCTAATCCTGATGCAGTGTTGAAACTCATGCAAAGGAACACAACTGCTAGCATATCAGAGATGGTTACAGAGTTTGCTACACCATAGATAAAATCAGTAAAATGTCTTATGCAAATGCATTTTACTGTTGACTTAAAATAAATGAGATATGCCAGATCGGCATATCTATACACTTGGAGGCAGTTATACTGTAGATATGCTTAACCTGAATCAAAGTGTGTTATTTGGCCTAAAAGGATTTGATGACTAAAAAGCATTAGTTGTCCCATATTCATTTACTTCAGTACTCGTTTACATGTTGTCAGGTAGCAGAGACAGCTTCCAGTGTAGGTTAAAATGCTTTATTTTAACTGGCAAACAATTCCAAATACACAAGGCAGAGAGTGTCTTTGTGGGGTGTCTAAGCTTTGCATCTCTCCTGCGACTTCAGAGTTACCTTAGGCCTTCTTGGTGCTTTCCTGACTAATCCCCTCTTTAACCTGTCGTAGACTTTTGGTGGATAGCCAGAGTTATAGTTGTGATATATTCTTTCCATTTAAAAAATGGATTTAATGGTGCTCTGTGGGATCTCTTTTTTTAAAAATATCCCAACCCTGATTGATATTTAAAAAAAAAAAAAAACTTTATTTCTGTCACGATTCCCCCTTGAAGCAGTGTGCTTTAAACGCAAATGCGCGAGCACCTGCTTTTCCGCTGTCGACCGTAGTGACATTGGGACACGTGTGTTTTGTTTATGTTTGTCATGTCTCCTCCCTGTTCTGTCATTGGCTGGGAAGTCACGTGTGTCTGGATTACCCTCAGCTGTTAGCAGTTGCGAGGGTAATCATGTCCGCATATATACCGCGCGCTTCCCAGCACACAACGCGGAAGATTAAGTCGTAAGTAATAAGTCGTAAGTAATAAGTCGTAAGTAATAAGTCGTAAGTAATAAGTCGTAAGTAATAAGTCGTAAGTAATAAGTCGTAAGTAAATGTTGAATGTTAGTTTAGTTCGCGTCATAGTCATAAGTTAGTTCGCGCTGGATTCTCCGCTTCCGGTCCCTCGTTCTAGTTCGTGTCTTGTTTTGGTTATCGACCTAGATTCCTGCCTAGCCCCGTGTATGCCTGTTTGCCAATCGCCTGACCTCTTGCATGTTTATGGATTACGTTTTGGATCACGTTTTGGATTTGTCTGCCTGCCTGTCTCTACAAATAAACAACTGTTATCCTGCACTTGCATCCGCCTTATCTCTGCTCCGTCACGATGTGTGACAGTTTCATACTTGTTTTGATAGCCCCTTGGTCTTTATTATGCTGTTTGTTTACATTTTTAGGTATAGGACGTTTCAAGAAACAAATTCTGGGACCTTGGGAACAGATGTAGTGATATTGAGATCATGTGATGCTTTAATTGCACAACAATGAATTCTGTTCAGCTAATTATGTGATTTCTGATACACCAGATTGCACCAGAAGTAATTGGTTTTTTTTTTTAATAAATAATATATATATATATATATATATATATATATATATATATATATATATATATATATATATATATATATATATATATATATATATATATATATAAAGTAAATTTATTTGTAAATAATTTAGCAAAATCCAGTGGCACTTAAGTATATTTTGGTTCCAGGCTGTAGCACTACAAAATATGGAAAAGTTATAGGAGGGTGAATATTTATGCAAGGCACTGTGTAGCCCAAGAGAAAGAGCAAAGGTCAGTTGGAGGCAATGAATGATAATAATCGTAGTGTTTATACAGTATGTCAGCTCTGAAGCATGTTAAGGTTGTGGCTCAGAGACAATCTGAAGCATATGCCTCCATCTCAGCCCACCTTTAATTTTTGTTCATTTATTCAATATTATTGATTCATTCATTCAAATTAAGTAACTGCTTCATCAGTGTCATAGCCATATTATATTATTTGTATAATATATATTTTATTAGGGTTTTTTTTCAGTGGTACCTTGATCATATTAGTCTTCTATGCCTCTCTGGCATGCAGCTTTTTATTATTCCACCTCAATGAGCTGCCCACCAGCCTTAGAGGCATGGTGTATGCAGAATCCTTTAGGTGTGTGTGTTTTGGTGCATGGTGTGAATTTATTCTTGCTTTGGCTGCCTTTCTGGTGCCTGTGGTGTTGTTTTACACTGGTAAAATAATGATGATTCTGGTGATTAAAAAAAGAAAGAAAAGAAATCTGATTAAGGAGAGGATGTACTCCTGAGGGATTAAGAGAACATGAAAACCTTTGGCTTGTGATCCACAGATTATTACACACTACACCCATTAAGGGAGGCCTTAGCTCTGTCCTAAATTCCACAAATGTCTACGTTGTTTTGACAGTTCATATTTGCCTTTGCCAACCTTGTTGGCTTTCCAGACACAAATGCTTAAGGAAGGGTGTAGATTTACAGCCTATAAACACCCTCATAAAAGCTTAAATTGGTGCTTTTGTAAGATGAGGCTGTAAGATGTCCAGTATCAGTGCTGCAATACAAGCAAGATGGCTAACCTGGTGAAAGACAAAAATAATTCTAGTCTGTCTAGTCTGACAAAACTACAATGAGGCATATTATTTATAGCTCTTATTCAGCCACATACTACAAAATATCCACACTATCACTGTTGGTAATAGGACAATGGACATTAGCACTATTTTAAAGACACGGGTAGTAGTTGTAGTAGTATTAGTAGTAGCAATAGTACATATTTTATTAGTTTAAATTGGTAACAAAATGTTTATAATAATAACTTTTAAATATTTGCTTTTTAACAACAACAATATTAATAATAATAACAACAACAACAACAACAACAATAATAATAATAATAATAATAATAATAATAATAATAATAATAAGTGAAAGTATAAATAAAGGTCCCTGGCTTAAAACTGTGCTTGAGTAATGCTGTGTTGAGTTTCACATGTTCTCGGATGGGTTTCCTCCCACCTTCAAAAACATGGATGTGGAGGTGGATTGGCTTCACTAATTTGCCGCTAGTGTTTTCACATATAGTTCGTTTTAAAAGAACCAAAACCAGTTCACTTGAAGTGAACCCGAAAGGGACCCAGCTGAAAGCGACCTCAGTCCTTCTGGTGCTCACAATATAGTGGACTCAAAAGAGAACCCGGTCCTTCTTTTGGTCTTCTTCTAAGCAATGAAGTGATCTCAGACCCTTTCTTGTTCACACCACAGCTTCATGAGAACTCAGACCCCAGCTTGCACCCAAAATTTCATCCAAGTCATTATAGAAGGGACAGGAATCCTTCATTTCAGTGGACTCTCCACTTCAACGCATTTATCACAGGTGCTCATGTATTTCGGTCGTAGTTTTTTTTACCCAGCATTGTAGTGTTGTAATGTTATAGCCTCTTTCCCTCATTTTTTGAGAAAACAAAAGAAACACTTTTATGTTCTTATGTGTTGTGGACAGGTGGTGTTTAATGTAATCCTCTTTCCAAATTTCAAGAAGTGCACAGCTCTCCTCCTGAGACCACACGACCCCATGACCTGACATGGTGAAAACTTTTGTGTTGTTTTCAGCAGTGACAGAATATGGCTGCAGGTACGGCAAGCCTCCACGTACACATGTCGAAACGAAATGCGAAGCGGACCGGGACCTCATTGCTTTCACATATCACGAAGAAATCAAACCAGAGGGTCAGAGATTACTTGGTTTGTTCACATACACGCTGAACCGCTCTGAGAGCGTTTGGAGGGCTCAAACGAACTAGTTGTGAAAACACCCTAAATTTGAAGAAGTGTGTTTGCATGATGCCCTGCAATGGACTATTATACCACCAAGGGTGTACTCCCATCGCACTCCTACTGTTCCTGGGATAGACTCTGGATCCTCCATTACCCTGACCAGTGCGATAAAGCAATACAGAAATAAAGTTTTTGGAAGTCAGGACTTTTGTGGAAGAGTAATAAAATAATATCTGTCTATATGCTTACAGCCAGAAAGTTCTGTTTTAAATAAAGCACAGGATGACCAAATGTTGATTTTACTGTACTGTAGCGTGAACATTTGTTTACTGTAGGCTATAGCCGGCTTATTTTCTAATTGTAGTCAGAGATTCTGAAAAACATCTCGTCTTCACAACACTTTCTACTGAACTTTAACCTACATAGAGTGGCTGTTATGTACTCAGGGCTGGAACTTTTGAATGCCGTATCAAAGACAGTATTTTTCGGTATCTGTATATGTACTGCTATTGAAAAATTATATAATACCAAGCCAGTGCTGAGTAAAATAGTTGAGTATTATACTTTGTGCAGATTTGGTTACAATATCTCTTTTATCATTCTCAGAATTGCAGAGCAGCTCATGTGGGAACCCAGGCGTCCCTCCCAAAGGAATCCTCTATGGGACCCGCTTCAACGTTGGGGATAAAATCCGCTACAGCTGTGTAAGCGGCTACGTGTTAGATGGCCACCCCCAACTCACCTGCGTGACCAATGCAGGCAATGCAGCAGTATGGGACTTCCCTGTGCCTATCTGCAGAGGTAAGCACTGAGCAGTTCACTGTTTGTGATTGCTGCATGATGGGATGTACAGTATACACTGCATTTGTGAGTCTGATTGTATACGTGTGTTCTCGCCAATGGCGTACAGTCCTCTGTGATTCTAGGGCTTTGACGGTGTTCATGTGACCTGTGTACTGTAGATTTGCACTGAATGTTCATACATACAGAGGTTGAAGATGTGATACATACAGATTGTTCTATTTGTCTATACACATATATAACGTGAAAGTGAACAAAGTGCTTTTGTTTACATAAATCATCCAAAGGCCTAGATAACCAAGGCAGTACGCCATTTCTGTTGGGTGGTGTTTGTGTGGTGGTCTTATGTATGATGTGTTTGCTTCTCTGCATGGGTTCTTTACTGTACATTTCCACTAACCTTAGTCGTCTGTGTATAATCACTTGCCTTGGTAGGATGAGTTTTGTGAAGTTCTGGAAAGTCTGGAAAAGAATGGAAATTATAAGACATTCATTTCCAGACACTTGGATGAATATGGAAATTCAGAAAACTCTTGATTGAAATGAAGGATAATCTGTTGTTAAAGTGTTATAGAGACATTAAGCTTGTACCCCACTTGTATTTTGACAGCCCATTATTGTCAGCACTAATAAGGCTAGCTAGCATTCATGTTTTGCCCTTCCCAGACTCTTGATAAGGCAAGGATGGGGCAAGACCCCTGTATACTTTTGTATGTTTGTATAAATGTGTGGATAATAAATATATCTTCTCTATAGCTTCTTCTAGCTGTGGCGTTTTTTTCAGTGTATCTGCTTCACGGAAAAATTACACTACATTTTTTCTTCAAAGGCATATGCTAAATAGAAAGATATTAATGCGATGGCATTCATGCTTCCGATTCCCTACAGTGTCACAGGCTTAAGAGTCTGTGTGTGTTCTTGCTGTGAACATGTCAAGATTTGTTGTTCCATGCTCAAAGCTATTAAAACTTACCTTAGACATGAGTGCTCTTAAATAAGCACTATATACCTAGATAATAGTTCCTAGGACTACATCTTATCATGAAGTAGAGATGATATCATTTGCATCATGTTTATTTTGGTTGGGCAATGCCATGTTAGCTGAGGTAGAATGACAAATAGCTGACAGTGGTTCAGTGAGGAACTTTTTCCTACCCTAGAGCACAGTCAGAATCGGAGGCAGTTTCATGTGCCAGCATGTATACTGCACACAGGGATTTATCTTGGCATATGTGATACTACCCACTGTCAATGAAATTGCAATTTATAGAACGCTTTGTGCAAGAAAAAATGTAGCCGAGAGTGTGAATGATAGACTGTGTGGCTTTCAATGTATATTACATGTCTTGGCTTCAAGGGAAATAAAGTGTTGCTGATACGAGTTCAGTTATGGATAAAGGGAAGGGGAGAATACATACAGGGTTTTATGTATCAACATTTCTCACTTACTGCAGATAAACAGAAGGAAATAAGCTGTTTGTATGCCATGTAGTTAAGCTTATGAGAGACTCAGGAAGCTTTTTACCAGGAAATTCTGGATCAGGTAACACCTTAGGATTAAGGCGAAATTATTAGAGATATATTTTGCAAAATACAAGTAACTTTTGTTACGTTACCTTATAAGGAGACAAGCGCGGGCGGTTTAGCAACAGGATGACGAGGATCAAACTGAATACAAATTCCGAAACAACAGACAAAGTCCAGGCGATCAGGAGAAACAATTCAAACGGGGCTATCCAGGAAATTGTAATACGAAACAGGCAGTATATCCGTAAATCAGGGAAATCCAACATGCAGACAAAGGCTTGGTAAAACGTCAGCGTTTAGGCTACTGAGCGTTTACTTCGCAAGGCTCTGATGTTAACGAGGTCCTTTATAACCTGTGATAGAGTGCAGGTGTCCGCAATCAGAATTCCGGCGAATGTGAGCGCGTGTGTGACTGGGTGTAGTTCTCGTCGGCCATGTTTGTAGTTCGCGCTGCACTCCGGGAACTGTAGTCGCAAGTTCGCCGCAACGTGACAACTTTAAAAAAAGGGACAAACATGTAAATAAAAATCCTTCAGGTAAAAAGTCACTCCAGAATTATTGGCACTCAACATAAAAATGAGTAAAAATGATTGTGTAAAACAAACATTAGACACAATAAAACTTTTCACTCAAAGAATAGGAGAAACTAATTACTCTTATTCTAACAAAAAATCAGTATAGCTACTTTTTTAAACAATAGAATTTTCTCTCAAAATGATTGCATATTAAAGGGTAAATGTAGGTATATTCAAAATAAATGCTAACAATTTAGAAAAAAAATATGCTCTTGGTCCCCCAGAACTCTTTTGTTATTTTTGTTTCCATGGGGCATAAAATATAAGGTTGCACAATTATAAAATATGTACACAATTGTACATTACCGTGAGACATACAATACATACAATACATAAGCAGTTGTGTTTTGTTTTGGTCAGATGAGACATTTTTAGTCATCAGATTTTTAGTCATTGACACTGTCAACATAGTTGATGACAAAAGTGAATGCATAGAAGGAAGAACACTTGGTAGCCACTGTTAAAGATCTTGGGGGATCAGTGATGTTTTTTTTTTGTTGGTGGTTCATGGGCTCTTGTGAAATTTGATGGTGTCATGTAATATATTTCAACCCAAACCCTGGTTGCCTCTGCCAAGAGGTATATAAAGCTTTTGATGATCAATTTGATGAGATAAACATGCTTCCAAATCACAATAGAAATAAAAAGAACAGAAAATCAATGTTTTGAAAAGACCATCTCAGAATCTAGATTTGAATCCTACTGATAACCTATAGTCTCAATTGAAGAGGGAAATCTATGTGTGACAAATATTATAATATAACGGAACTTAAATGTTCTACATGGAGGAGAAGATAAAGATCTCCCTACAAGTGTCTCCAACCATACCAGACATTACAAGTAGTGACTCACTGCAAAATCATTAACTGTAAAAGTGCAGGTCAGTTTGAAATGAAATACACTGCTTAAAATGGTCTTTAAATAGAACTACACAAATTCCTTCTATTATTTTTTGTGTACTCTTATTCATTTATGCTCATTTTAATGAATTGTGCTCGTAATTCTTTCACTATAATTATTTTCTCTCATAGCCATGAAAGTGCAATATATATATATATATATATATATATATATATATATATATATATATATATATATATATATATATATAGCTGTATGCGGCATTGGATTGCACTCTACTTAAAAGGATGCTTCGTATTTTGTGGGTATTTGAAGATCACATCCTTCAAGCTTTCAATTTTACATACATATTCCCTCATCTGCTTCATCGGCAACCTGACTTCCATCAAAAAAGGGAGACGTGGCCTTCTTATGAAGAAAAAAAAATATATATTTGTTAGTTTAAAAGAAAAACCCCATTGAAGCCTTAAATCAGGAAACCTTTAACAACACAACATCCGCAAATGTCAACGTTATGGTGAAATTAGGTAATAAATGAATCCCCAGACTCAGGCTTGGTGGTGTTAAAAGCATTCAGGAATTATTTGTTATTCTCTGCTGCTTCTTATTTCACTGCTGATTGTGTGATGAATGAGTTCACTTGCCACTTGTTAACCTGAACCTGTCAGCACTGCACACTGTGGCTTGAAAATTACAGTTTGCTGAATAGCATTCCAACTCCATTTCAAGTCAAGTAGGTTTTTACTGTCGTCCCACTTGAAATATTCCTCCAGGAGTGTGATGCAACATATAAAACAATAAAGGAGCACAGTACAATATGACACAGTACAAAAGGACAGTACAGGTCATTATACATTACATAGTGCTAACAGTACAGTTTAAAAGGACCTTCATGTCCAACTCTTTGGCATAATTACCAAAAGCTGTGTAAAAACTGTTCAAATTACATCAGACAATATCGTATGTATTCATTTTATATGTGTGTACAAGTACAAGGAGTAATAGATGATTGATTCCCATTATAGTTGTAAACTTGTTAATATAAAGCAAGGATTTCCAGTTTGAATTGGTTCATGGACTGCATTTTTGACTATCGTTGAAAACAGCGCACAAATTGTTCCTTTGCAATATTTAGTCACAATGACAGCATGACCCTAGTAATGTGTGACATTCTAACAGGATATTAAAACTCTTACTCATTCACAGAGCTCCAAATGAATTACAATGAACGTGATGCAGAAGAGCAACTTTGACACAAGCCTTTTCATTATGTATTATGGCAGGGGTGTTTAAATTTTGGGTTGCACAAAGGAATTTCAGTGGTAAAATACTAATTCAAAATACTACAAAATAAATAAACATTTAAAAGACCTGACAACATTTAGACATTTTGCATAGGAGCTCCACAAGATTAGCATTGGAGTGCATTAATTAACTCTCTTTAGGGATATTGCAAAAGAGAACTTTTGTTTTCATAATAAAAATGGCAGACGAGACTCGGCATATGACTCTGGAATGACTGACAGTTACAAAGATGTGAACTCTCCAATATTTACTGATACTCTTTGGAAGCCCCGCCGCCTTCCCTTATATTCATAGTAGTAATGTTTTGCCTCACAGAGGTTAAAAGATGCTCTGATGCAGCGCCATTGCATTCTGTCATGGTAAATGGAGAATGTTTTAAGTTCATTAGTGTGAAATAAAATCTACAAATGTATTCGTAGTAACTGATGACTTTTGAACTAACTAGCACGCACACACACAAACCATACACCTGACTGTGAAACACAAAGAACCAAGAAAACTTTCCTCAAACACTTGATCTTTCAAAACATTTCATTATGCAGCAGCCTTAGGCCTCAAAGCCAAGAACAAAACAATATTGAAAACAGCCTATCCATAACACTCTATTAGTTCTGCAAACGGATTTGCAAGTCACGTTCTAAAGCCATGCCTCCACATTAGTACGCATTCGGTTCAAGTAAAATGTTACTATTTTTTATCCATTTTTGTTAGCACTTGCCAAATTTAAAAATAAATAAAATAAATAAATAAATAAATAATTAAATAAATAAATAAATAAGTAAATGTAATCCAGTAAAGCGGATAAAATATGCACTTTGGATTTTAGCCACATATGTACATGAAGTAATTTAGTAGAGAACTTAAAGCAGGGATTCCCAAACTTTTCCAGGGCAAGGCCCCCCATATGGCATTAACATTTGACCGAGGCCCCCCTTTTGCAAGATGTCTTTAAAACGCATTAAAAACACAGACTTCTGAATATATCCCCCTTTTTTATGATTAATAATTACATCTTACATCTTTACATTACATTACATTACATTAGGAATTGATTGTGTGTGTGTGTGTGTGTGTGTGTGTGTGTGTGTGTGTGTGTGTGTGTGTGTGGTTGTCCGAGAGTGAGAATTTTTTTTTTTCACACCAAATTGTTGAGGCCCCCCAGGCGCCCCCTGGTGGCCCCCACTTTGAAAACCACTGACTTAAAGCATTTAAGTAATTTTAATAATTCACAGATTTGTTTTTGGCATATTCGCATTTTTGGTTTTGGCGAAGAGACAAAAAAAGGGGAAAATTTTTAAAAGATTGAATAAACCTACACCAAAGTGTCAAATATTGTCTAACACTTTACAAATAATGTTAATCGCAATGATAATTGGACAGAGCTTAAAAATGCTGTTTATTTGCTGTGCTCTCCTGCTAGTCGAAACAATTCACAGTTTGCTGTATTACAGTATGTCTTTATTAAGTCTTCTGGATCATAAGACTAATATTTTCATGCTTTTATTTGATCTATTTTCTTTTTATATGATATATTTTATGTAGTTTGAATATTGACAACTTTGTTTTTGTTGGGAGGTGGTGACAAGTTCTCCAAAAAATTAAGAAGTTTGCCTCATGGGGAAAAACGTTTGAATAAATCTGTATTATGAGCTTTAAATTGGCCCTATACACACCAATTATGCAAAATGTTAAGGTGCTCTTCACCGTGACCTAAGAAGCGAATGCATATAATTAGGGTTTGAGATGTGTCCAAATAATTTACAAGTTTATAAGGAAGCTTGACTGTGTGTTTAGTGCACTGTTGCCTGAGGGAGTGTTGAGCAGGCTGTCATGTCAAAGTATGAAATCAACATGACAGCACTGCTACACAGGTACCTTGGTCAAGGCGAGAGATTTTGGAATGTCTATTCAACCTAGATGGCTCCTAGCCTTGGTGTTATGAGGCATTACTATCAATCCATTACTATCAATGTCACGTACCCCAGGGTGTACCCCGCCAACACATTTTGTGCCTTTTTATTCTGAATGCAACTTTGTACTAAAATGTATTAAATGGTAATTCAGAGAAAAGCGTATGTTTTCTTTATTTGGACAGCCAAGTCAAAATGGAACAAAGATCTGTACTCAAGAAAAAGTCAGTGTGGCATTTTGTGGCCCCAAACACAGGCATTTTGTGTCTGGACATCCTCCAGGCAAGCTTGGAGGGCATTTTATTAACATAATGAGTATGCTACTCCAAGCCAGTAAACTTTTGCTGCTGATAAATAAGGAATGTTTCTGGATGTCCACAGCTTGTGGTAGAGGTCAGCAATAACAAGCCAGTAAATTCTAAGAGAAGTGGACTGTCATAAAGAGAGATTTCTATACTCTTAATCAGACAGATATAAAATAAATCCATGTAGGAAAGTGGCTCATATCTGGAGTTTAATGTTTTGGCCCAGTAATGCCTAAACATAAATGAACATTACAAGCTTAAGTGGTTATTTATCATTGGCTGCCTTCGTTGCGTTTCTATGCTGCAAACATACTTTTGGAAAATGGCATTTGGCTTAACATAGATCAAATGTACATACATAGTATATCCATGTGACTGTGTATCATCGTGTACCCAAATATGGTAATACGCGTTGCAGATGTACAACTTCTGCTGAGGTATGCAGTTCTGTAGAAGCAAATCTAAATACGGATCTTGGAAAGGTAGCTCTGCAAATGCTGAGAGATGCAAAAATATTTGTAGTTATAATAAATAAATAAAATTAAAATAAATAAAAAAAGGCCCACGTTTACAGCATTCATTAATGTGTTCATGTTAATTATCTATAATAGCTGAGTGATTGTGCATAATAGAAACTGTAGACCTCCAGCTATGACCACCTGTGTCTGACTGCCTTCTGTTTAGAGTGCATGGATACGCAAGGCACAAATACCCAGGTTAAAGGGCTACAAATGATCCCATTTTGTCAGACAAACCCATAGAAAACCTGTGGGGTGAACTGAAGAGGAGATTCCACCAGCATGGACCTCGATATTTGAAGGATCTGGAGAGATTCTGTATGGAGGAATGGTCTCAGATCCCTTGCCATGTATTCTTGGGATCCACTGTAGTGTGCATGCACTTCTTGATTGAATCCAACAATATTGAAATACCCTATACATGTTAGGAACAGATAATGGGTTTAGCAGCTATATCATATTTCATATGTTATATTTTTCTCTGCAGTAACAAAGACAAAAGTGTTATGCATTCCTTGTATGAACACATCACAGGAATAGTTATCTTGAAAGTATCTTAAGTGTTCTATGAAAGCACTAACAAATATCAGGCAGGTCACAGACATAATAGTAATTTAACCAAAACCATGAACTAGCACAAACAATAGGTGCTCAGTCCCTGAAATAGTGATGCACTCTGTCATATTGCAACATCTTTTGCCCTAGTTAAATGCCCAGTTAAAGTGGTGACTGGCTTGGTAATTGATGGCCTTTTGTAGTCAATTCAGTTTTTGAACTTAACAAGTTTCCACCTTTAATCTGAGCCAGGGTCTCTGTGCTGACAACTCCACATCTGTTGAAAACGAAACACAAATTCAGCCAGAGAATAATTCAACTGGCATGTCTCAGCACTTTTTAAGTTTTCAGGTAGACTTCAGGGCCAGCAGGGAATGTGTTCTTACAAGCTTACAACAGTCACAAACTGAGTGTCACTCTAAAAAATGTACTTTTCTCTCAAGATCTGTCTGTCTCTTTTTTCTACTTCAAATCCCTTCTTTAAGAAATGGCTTTTCCTTCACTGGATCAGATAGAGCTTTGGGTTTAAGTGTACTTCAGAAACTCAGTTTGTGAAATGTGTGATGGGTAGATGGATGGATAGATGGATGGATGAATTATTAATAAAATCGTATTATTAATGATCTTATCAGTTAGATGGGGCTTGTTGGCAGTAAGGGAAATTTCAAACACTGCAGAGTATGAAATCAGGCCCAATCAGGGTACCTGGGAGATTTTCCAAATTTCCTGGATGCTCCAGGAATTGGATGCATGAGCATACATCTGAGCACTGGCTGGTCCCCCAGGGGCTCTTGTGAATATTGATGGCATAACAAAACCTGCTTGTCTCTGGCAGGAGGGGAGAATCTTGTCTGTAGAGGGATCTTTCAACAAGATAATCACCCCAAAACATCAAAATCAGCACATGAACAGTTGCCAGGGTATGGATTTGAACTTGTTCAAAACGTGGGGTCTGAATTGAACAATATAGCAAATGTTCAAAACAGATATATATATGTATATATATATATATATATATATATATATATATATATATATTGTGGCAAGAAAAAGTATGTGGTCTCATGTGTGTGATTTCATGGTTTTCTGAATAAATTTGTCATAAAATGTCATCTGATCTTCATCTAAGTCAAGGTTATTGACAAATATGATGTGCCTAAAATAAAAACACAAAATAAATTCTGATCCCTTATGTCTTTATTGAACACACTCATTCAACATTCAAAATGGCAGTGGAAAAAGTAAGTGAACCCTTAGAATTAATAAATGGTTGACCCCCCCTTGGCAGCAATAACCTCAACCGGGCGCTTCCTGTAGCTGTGGATCAGACCTGCACATCGTTCAGGAGGAATTTTAGCCGATTCTTCCTGGCAGAACTGCTTTAGCTCTGTCATATTCTTTGGACGTCTCATGTGTACGGCTCTCTTCAAGTCATTCCATAGCATCTCTATTGGGTTGAGGTCTGGGCTCTGACTTGGCCACTCCAAAAAGCGGATTTTGTTTTTCTGAAGCCATTCTGTTGTGGACTTGCTTCTGTGTTTTGGGTCTTTGCCCTGTCGCATCACCCAACGTCTACACAGTTTCAGTTGATTTCAGCTCACATTATCCTGAATAATTATCTAATATACTTGGGAATTCATCTTACCCTCAATGATTGCAAGCTGGCCAGGCCCTGATGCAGCAAAGCAGGCCCAAATCATGATGTTTCCTCCACCATACTTTACAGTTGGGATGATGTTTTCATGATGATATGCCGTGCCCTTTCTACTCCAGATGTAGTGCCGTGTGGTTTTTCCAAATAGTTCAATCTTAATTTCATCAGTCCACAAAACATTTTGCCAATACCGCTGTGGAGTGTCAATGTGCTCTTTTGCAAACTTCAGGTGTGCAGCAATGTTTTTTTAGTAAGCAGTGGCTTCCTTCGTGGTGTCCTGCCGTAGATACCCTGCTTGTTCAATGTTTTACGTATTGTTCACTCATGAACAGAGATGTTAGACAATTCCAATGATGCCTTCAAATCTTTGGCTGTCATTCAGGGTTGTTTCTTTACCTCATTGATGAGTCTTCGTTGTACTCTTGGTATCATTTTGACTGGGCGCCCACTTCTTGGTAGAGTAGCAACAGTCCTAAAGTGTCTCCATTTGTAGAATGTTTGCCTACCTGTAGACTGGTGAATTTCTAAAGTCTTTGAAGTCACTTTGTAATCCTTTACAGCTTTATGTAAATCAACAATTCTTGATCGTAGATCCTCTGAGAGCTCTTTTTGGCGAGGCATGGCTCACGTAAGTGTGTGCTTCTTGTGCAGAGCAAACTCCAAAAGTTTGAGGGGTTTTTATCAGTCAAAGCAGCTGTAGTCCACTTCTCCAAACTCATTTTCCTAATGATACTCCAATTACCTTTTTGAGGTCATTAACTCAAGGGTTCACTTACTTTTTCCACAAGCACTATGAGGTTTTCTTTTTGGCTGTTCTCAATAAAGACATGAGGGATCAGAATTTTTTTGTGTTATTATTAATGGTACAAATAATTAATAGTAGCAAGAGTAATAGTAATAGATTAACAAGCATAGATGTAGTTTAGTTAAGAGTTTACAGTGCCTGATAAATCTATTTTAGAAAGTAAAAGGGTCTTAGTTTTTCATGGTATCCAGAATTTTAAAAGGACAATTTAAAAAAAAGTTTTGACCCAGAGAGGATCTTTAGCAGGTAAAATAGGTTTCAAAGGCGTTACATTTTTATAACATTTAAAAACATGAGTACTAGGGTGTAATGGAAGGGTTTCGCACTGGCATAAAACCTGAGGCCATGAAAGGGATGTATAAAAATCACTTACTTTTTATATATCAAACTCTTAAAAATACACATAATCCCAGAGGTCTAGCTGTATTGCCAGTGTATGGTGTTTGCTGTGCATCTATCTCAGTGGGTTTTCATTGAAGGTTGTGCATGTTGTGACAATCACATATTTTTATAATCTGATAATAGCTTCACCTGGAGCTCTTCGCTGTCATACTTGAAAGAAAGGGCAGGATGCTTGTCATGTCTTTAATGTCCTTGCACTTAATACTCCAATGTGGCTTAGAGCTTTAATGTGTTCTCGCTTTTCTGTATTGTACAGTATGTCTGAAATTATGTTTGGTAGCCATTGAGTTTCTGCTACCTCTGCACCAGTTCCACACATTTTACACATGGTGTAATGGACAAGCAAAGCTCTCTCAATATAGTATTTGACAAATAGTGATTGTTTGTGGATTAGAACACATCAAATATGTTACAATTTCTGGTAATTATACCACAATCTACTGTTTGTATTACATGTAAAATCAAACACATATCTCTGTAAAAAAAAAAAAAAAAACATCATAGAGGCTCCTGTTCAAAAATAAAGGTACTAGAAAACTCAATTACAAGAAATACTCACCTGTCACTGGTTTACCTGTTGTTTCTCTGTTTCACTGATTTTACTGCTATGGGTGATCAGACAGGATAGGAAAGAAAGAAAAAAAAGTAGAGAACAGCAGAAGTTTTGAAGGTCAAGCACTCTTAGCAATGGTTCTGCAAAAGCCCTGTAAATATTCATTGCATGAGTGAGAGAATCAATAAGCCTCTAAGGACATTTTGCCTCTTAATTAACCAATGAGCTATTTAGCCACTTTAGCTAAACTGTTTTAAAAGCAGAACTCATATTCAAGCTTTCACACAAAATGCAACAGAGCAGAACACATTCCTTGTGAATGCAACATTAAATATTCATCTGCTATTCTGAATATTAAAGCCTGCATGCAGTATTTAAAATGAATTCCACATAACTACTTTTAAATATGCTGCAGGGTACAACCACTGCACAACATATACATTCTTTTTATTTGCCTTACAAATGAATTCTTAAATAAAACATGTCTTCTAAACATGAGTGAATAGTTTGGCACAACAAGTCTTTATTATTAATGACAACATTTCTGCCTCAGACTAATGCGTTCTGATATGAACCAAAAGCATAAACGTATTGTATAATTAATCAACTTTGTTGTACATTGAGCATATGAAGGATAAATTAATGTGGCTCATTTTATTCATTCTGTGTAATGGAGGCACAAGTGTTGACAGCAGCTTACAACAGGGAATGAGCCTAAAGGGAAATATGGTAACAATTTGTCTAGGGGGTTTTAAAACTTCTCCCACATAACCTGAGTAAAATTTTCAGACACCGATGCAGATTGCAATGGAAACATCAGCAACAAATAACTCGGAGAATAGCACGCAGCAAGTGATGCTACATTAATCAGTCACTCCTTTTTGCTGCAGTAAAGAGAATTTATTTTTTATTAATTTATTCATTTTCCTTTGACTTTTTCTGGTGGTGGTTGCTGTGGCAACAAGCTGAGAACATCAGCCTAGACTTCTCTGTCCATGGCCACAGATTACAACTCCTCCTGGGGAAAACCCCCGACATCTCACTATGAGATGTAATCTCTCTTGCAGCAGGTTGTGGTTCTGCCCCGGGCTCTCCATGCAATGGGACATGCCTGATACAGTTTCTAGCAGGGGCTGACTAGAGGGCGTTCTCATAAGGTATCCAAACCACCTCGACTGGTTCCTCTTGATTTGGAGAGTAAGCCCAGCAGCCCTGCAGAGGAACCTCACATTTACCTCACATGTAGTAGCAGCCTTATTCATTTGGTCACTACCCATAGCTCATAGATGAGGATAGGGATGTAGGTTGATTTCTAAACCGAGAACTAAACTGAGCTCATGCTTCACCACCACAAACCGGACTATTGATCATGATTAGACTCCATGTTGTCTTTTTCCATCACTCATAAATAACATCTCAAGGTACTTAAACCTAGCATGTTCGCCTCACACCTCCAGGGTCCGGGGTTCGAGTCCCGCCGGGGCCATGTGTGTGTGCAGTTTGCATGTTCTCCCCGTGCTGCAGCGGGTTTCCTCCGGGTATTACGGTTTCCTCCCCCAGTCCAAAGATATGCATGGTAGGCTGATTGGCGTGTCTAAAGTGTCCGTAGTGTATGAATGGGTGTGTGAGTGTGTATGTGAGTGTGACCTGCGATGGATTGGCACCCTGTCCAGGGTGTACCCCACCATGTGCCCCATGTTCCCTGGGATAGACTCCAGGTCTCCCCGTGACCCTGAAAAGGAGTAAGCAGTAGAAGATGGATGGATGGATGGATGGATGGTACTTAAACCCCTTTGTCCATCAAGACCTTGTCGTGGTGAAGGAGATGTGCTTCAGTGAACCTCTGGGTTATGTCACTGAGGAGAAAGTCAGACAATAAGTGATCCTAATGACCCCTATGAAAGATTTAAAAAAAAAAAAAAAAGACTGAGTACCCTGTCTGGTTTATGCTTACTTGGGCACACCACTGGAGCCCAACCTGGAGCTGGTGGTCACATGGTGAGCATTCAGGATACCCACATAAACCAATGTTTGGCTCAGCATGAAATGGTGACTCCAAGCCATCTTTTAAGCCATCTTTTTGTTCTCCACCTGGAACATGGAGTGTGAAAATCATGTGCAATGCTAGTTAAGTGTTATGCATGTGATGGACAGTCTTATATAAGTATAGAAGTATCTTTTTTTTAAAATCCCTTCTTAACTGAAGTTTAATTTAGCAGACACACAAATAATCTCTGTGGATGTTTGTCATTGTTAATGCCTTCATTTTTTTTTATGCCTTCAGCCTTGTTTGTGTGATTTAATACCTTTTTTATTTAATGGATATCAATTCATATATCACAGCTTTGTTTGTGTTGCAACTCTGAAGCTATACTATTATTATATAAAATCAGTCTTGGAAAGATTAAAGAGATAATTTCCCACTGGAGGGAGGCAACAATTTTGTTGCTTGAAGACTGCACTATAATGAGAAAAACAATGTCTTATCACTGACATTGTAAAGTCCATATATCATTTACACACTTGTGTTCTTTTTTCTCTCCATTCTTTTCTTTTTCTCAGATATTGTGAGTGTTGAGAAACATTATATGCCATGTCATCCATTGACTTTCAGTCTGATTTGACACAATCCATCACAATCATAAAAGCCTTATAAGACAGGCACGGAAAAAAGATGAACTCATTTCCCTATCTGTTCATCAGAGGATCTGATTATTAACCATTAATACCTGATGAACACACTCAAAGACTTTGCAGAGACAAAGTCTCATTCAGGCTTCTCTTTCATCATGAGAGAACGCTGACTTGCCTGGCTTTGTTGGATGACTCGACATGCCATCCATCTCTAAACGTTTATATTCAATATTCATTTCACTCATCACTTTTAATTGTCATTTGTCATTCACTGAAAGCACATGTCCTAGAATCTAATGCATCAACTGGGCCAATTTAGAGTGCCATTTGTCTTTTCTATCCTTCTCCATTTTTAGTGGGGAAATCAAACCCTGCTTATGGACTATCAGTCTAAGGTGTGAATGGTGGATAAACCATATCTCCCTCTGCCATGCACTAATGACATTATATTCAGTGTCTGCTGCCTATGCATAAGCAAAAAGGGTTTAATAATCCATTTGGCACTAGGCATGTTATGTCCATTTAGTTGAGAGAAAGAATCCGGAATGAATCATATTAATGATGTGCACATTGGATAATAATCTTAATGTCAGGCTATAAATCTGCTTCTGGGCGTTGTGGAGGAGTGTCAAAGGCATAGGCATTGGCCAGTAATTAAATTTACAAAACATCATATGGATGGAATCAGAGTTTAAAAATAAATAAATAAATAAATACATACATACATACATACATACATAAAACATGAAAGCAAGCCATTTGCACTAAACAAATCTATTTTTAGTTGTATGGCAGTTTATTGTATATAACAATCTCAAGCAAACTGCATGCTGGCAAAAAAACAACAAAAAAAAACAAATCAGATATAAATCATGACAGACCTTTTAAGTTGTTTCACGCTAAAAGTAAACAGTAGCAGGCATGCAAGCAAAAATTGTCTGTAAAGCTGCTTCATGATTATGTCTATTTTTAAAAGGACTATATTGATTAAAATTTAATTGAATTTTATTTAATGGTATAACTATATGGAGGGCACGGTGGATTAGTGGTTAGCATGTTTGCCTCGCACCTCTGGGACAATAGGTTCAATGACCACCTCTGCCCTGTGCACGGAGTTTGCATGTTCTCCCCATGCTTCAGCAGTGTCCTCCTTGTACTCCGGTTTCCTCCCCAGTCCAGACATGCATTGTAGGCTGATTGGCATATCTAAATTGTCAGTAGTGTGTGTGAGTGTGTGTGTGTATACGTGATTGTGCCCTGTGATGGATTGGTGCCCTGTCCAGGGTGTCTCCTGCCCTGTGCCCTAAGTCCCCTGGGATAGGCTCCAGGCCCACAGTGATCCTGCACTGGATAAGCGGTACAAAAAATGGATGGAAGGCATACCTATAAGTCCAGTATTTATGATTTGTGCTTTTTTGTGAGTAATCTGAGTAGAATTATACTCAGCTGTGCTTTACCAAATTATTAAAACATAATAGTGTGGTGTGGTGCAATAGATGGGTTAGGCTTAATGTCACTGCAGTCGAATAATGAGAAGTGATGGTCATAATATATCTCTACAGAACTTCTCTCTTAAGTAATATCTCATGCAAAAAGGAATTTGTTAATAACAAGTTGATGCAATTTTAAAATGTAAGCCTTGGATTGTAATGTTATAAATATTATGATATGATAAATATTTTTGCCTGCAGATCAAAAGCAGAACTAGCAATAAAAATATATTAATGGTATCCCAGTGAAAGCTAAACCCCAATGAGCATCTAATGGAAAAGCGAGCTTTATCGACTTGAAAGCATGAACAGCAGTTGATGGTCCAATGCCAGAGGCCTCCACAGAACATTTCTAATCCTGTTGTTTTGCCTATGGAGACCAAGGCTTTTGGTCCTGCATTTGATAATGAACAGGGTTCTTTCTTATGGAGTGGCTGCTGTAGTTACTTCAAGCTCATCAACCACGTATCCTCTGCAGCTGTCAACACTTGAACATGGGAACTGTTTTGTGAGCTGAGGCTGTACTGGGCAGTGAGGCGAAACAAATGAATAAAAATTCTTATTCTAGGGACAGATTTTTTTCTGGGATCTCTTTGCTTTGACACCTAATTGCAGTGTGATCCATCAAAGGTTTCCTTATGCCTCTTGACATGCAATTTAAACACCTATCACAGAGAAGACATGTTGACTAAGGCAGGTGTACTTTTGCCTGAACAGAGCAGAATAAATGGGAAAAGGAGGGGAAGAACCAAATGGAAACATGTAATGGAAGTGGGTGTTGGGAAGGCAGTTACAAGACCCATGATTCGTCTGGTGATTGCATGGCAGCGACTAATGCTGGTGCACCAGCACAGCCCTGCTGAGAATGAGGTGGAGGATAAAACAGGCAAAGAAACAGCATGAAACTTTCCTGGCTACATTTAAATTTAGCAGCACTACCATACTGTGATTCTTAGAAGCACAGCCTACACAGAACTTTCTTTAAATGCAGACAGCATATGTGCAGGAATTTGCTAATCCTTTACAACTAACATCAAATCCAATTTTTAAATAGGGACATATTTGTCTTCTGTGATTAGCAGCATTTGTTAACATATCTGTGCAGGCAAAATTGCCCAATCATTCACAGAGATATACTACTGCTAGTTTGGGGGGGGATTACAGCATTGTGCACTTGGCTTGATGTTGAGGGCTGAATCTGTGCCACCTACTACCGCTTGCTTAAACACAAAGCCAATCTTTAGTGCAAACACATGTCTCTGAGGCTTACCAGGTTGACAGAGGGGTCGCATGCGTCTCGCCAACCTGTCAGCTGATAAGACACAATGGGAGTCAGCCCAAAGGTGACAGAAGGCAGACGCAGCTTGCCCGTGGCACCTGTGGTGAAAGAACAATGCATGAGCATCTTCAACAGGGTAGAAAGGAAGACTACAGAATGTAGGATTCAGACAATTTAGAGGATATCTTTGGGAGCCACATGCTGCTGAAGACAAAAAGGATCTCAAGTGTGTAGGAAGAGTGTGATGCAGAGCATCAAGATTCCGGTTGCAGCATGCTGAGGGTGACGTGGAATTTCCGAGACTGACTGGGACAGGATTGGATTTACCCAAGTTTACAGAAGTGTAGCCTGTAACCAGTGATGCCTGGTTTTAATATTAGATGGGAGGCTAAAATGTAATATCTATCAGTAGCGTGACAATGAAACAGTTGAGCAATGCATCATATCACAATGTCTCATTGATGGCATAATAGGGCACTGGATACTTACATATCAGCTAGTCAACAAATGTTAATCTTCGTACAGTTCTCTTTCACAACTCCATATGTTTTCAGTACCCTTGAAATAGTAAAACAAAGTTGCTGCTTGACAGATGCAGTACCCTCCATGACTATTGAAAGGCAAGGCCAGTTAAAAATGTTTTGTTGTTGTTGTTGTTGCTGTAGATAGAAGATATTTGGGTTTGAGATCAAAGGACAAAAATGGGAGGAGAGTTTAGTAATTCAGCTTTTATTTTCTGGTATTTATATATAAATGTGTTAAATGACATAGCACATTTTGTATCAGACCACCCAATTTGTAGGCTAACAAAAAATATTGGATCTTGTGACTGACAGGTGTTTCTGGTATCCAGGTGTGTCCTGTTAGATTGATTATTTAAACAATAAATAGCTATGAACATCTATTCTAATGAAGGTTCTAGTCTTCCTATTCCACCTGTTATAACAGCATTTTTTGTTTAAAAAAAAAAAAGGATAAGCCAACATTAACATCAGAGAGTTGTCTATGGGAGAAAATCAAGCCATTTTGAAGCTGAGGAAAATCAATCATCGAGGCATTGCACAAACATTGGGCATAGCCAATACAACAATTTGGAATTTTCTGAAAAAGAAAGAAACTACTGGTGTACTGAGCAACAGACAACGAATGGGTCAGCCAAGGAAAACAACAACAGCTGATGACAGAATCATTGTGACAGCTGTGAAGAAAAATCCAAAACAACAGTCCATGACCATCAAAAACCTACATGGGGCAGGGGTGAAAGTACCACAATCCACCGTTCGAAGAAGACACTTAGAGCAGAAATATAGATGTCATACGACAAGATACAAACCACTCATCAGAATTTGAAAGCCAGATTGTAATTCACAAAGAAATACAGAGATGAGCCACAAAAGTTCTGGACCCAAGATGAACCTCTACCAAAGTGATGGAAAAGCCAAATTGTGGAGAAAGAAAAGATCTGCTCATGATCCAAAACATAGAAGTTCATCAGTGAACTTCTTGAGTTCAGGTAGTGTCATTGCTTGGGCTTGCATGGCTGCTTCTGGAACAGACTCACTAATCTTTATTGATGATGGTAGCAGCAGAATGAATTCAGAAGATTACAGGAACATTTTGTCTGCCAACTTACAGAGAAATGCATCCAAATTAATCGGAGGAACTTTATCATGGAGCAAGACAATGATCCAAAATACAAACTCAACAAAGGACTATCAGGGGGAAAAGTGAAAGGTTTTAAACTGGCCAAGCCAATCAGCAGACCTTAACCCAGTTGATGCATTTCTGAGGTAACTGAAAACAGCAACTGAAAGAAGCTGCAGTAAAAGCGTGAAAATGCATCACAGAAGAATAAACCAACAGTTTGGTGATGTCAGTAGATTGCAGGCTTGATGCAATTATAGCAAGCAAGGGATATGCAACCAAATATTAAGTCTTATTTATTTGTATTTACTTCAAGACTTGTTGCTGTACTTTTGCTTGCCTAAAAATGTAGTGGTCTGATACATAAGTGTCCATGTTTTATGTTGTTTAACACATCTTGATGGAAATACCAGGAAATAAAAGCTGAAATCCTAAACTCTCATTTCATATCCATCTCAAACCAAAACACCTTTGCTGTATAGCACAAACAAATGAATTGGCCTTGCTGTTCCAAAAGTTTTAAAGGGCACTGTTTAAGCCAATGCTCTATTGATTTGCTCACATACATAGATGCTTAATTCCCCACTTAGCTCCACAGAGGTATCACTGCACGTAGTTGTCAAAAATGGCAACCGGTATCTGAAGTCTGTTTAAAATCACGCTTATTTATAGGCCTGCCCTGTTCACGTGACGTGGCATTTCACACGTCGCGTGACTATAAACACACCGTTATATCACCGTTAAATGCCACGTCTACATAAACAACGTCATCAGCTTCTCTTTGTCTTATCTATATGCTGGTGTCCAAAACAATGACAAAAATTGGATTTACCAATTTTGAGGACATCATTCTGCACTTCGGGTTCTTATCAGATTTTCTGTCCAATCAAATGCTCTCTAGAATCTGAAGTGTCAAAATCACCTTGCTGAAGTTGCTGCTGTTGAGCAAAAGAAATCATATCAGCAAGCATGGGTCGTAAATGTGTCTTTGGCTGTTTGAATGTGTGCGTTTTATTCAGTTTTCTAACTGTAAGTTGGTTAAAGAGGAAATGCTTGAATTCATTAACTTTGAAAAAGGATGTATGAGCTAAGATAAACACTGTTGGCTATTTGAAAAGGGAAGGAGCC
This sequence comes from Ictalurus punctatus, assembly GCF_001660625.3. Lineage (NCBI taxonomy): Eukaryota > Metazoa > Chordata > Actinopteri > Siluriformes > Ictaluridae > Ictalurus > Ictalurus punctatus. Next base: position 4,126,836 of record NC_030439.2, on the reverse strand, counting down.
ACTCAATATTTCCTATTTCAGTGGAAATTACGTCAAAAACATCGAAGAACATTGGATGTTTCAAGGAACTTCACAGGGAGTTTAAAAAGAAGTCTGGCTTTACACATGATGCTGCAATGTTAGCTAAATGATGCAAGTTAGCTAAAAGACAGCCTGTTGAACGCAAATCAGATCAGATAAGAAAATACACCGATCAGATAAACCTAGATAAAACTGTAGTGTAGATAAAAAGTCATTCTATCACTACTTTAGCGGTCAGGATGCGATGCAGACATAGAGCACTGTTAAATCAGAACTAAGCTGAGGCAGCCTAAAAGCAAATTAGCCAACTAGCTAGCTTCTTAAAGGCTGTTTCACATTGTAGTCACTAAATGTGAGTCACATTGATTTGAGCATTAATGTTTTTCTCTCTTAGAACACTTTTGTAATACTGAAGAGATGATGAGACAGGGTGCAGATAACAACAATCACAGTTGAGAATATTGTGCTGCATCGTAAACTGCTCACTACAGTACTAAACAGTATGCTGGTACACCAATAGTGTCATTACATTTAAGCATACTGCTTAGGGTTTGGTGTGCAGTTACCTAGAACAGTAAGACAGTAAGTGTGTACTGACTGGCAATTTACAATTATTACATTAATGTACACAGCGGAGAAGAGAAAAGTACAACATACATGATGAAAATGTTCTTCCCTGAGTAGCTTGCAAGAGCTTTTTTCTTCCAAGGTGTGCAAGATTATGATAAGTAAGAATTGCTTGATTGTTTATTGTGTCTCTGATTTTAACCAGTGGTATAACACCTAATGCCATATTTTTAAGAATACAATCACAACTGATTAGAGAGTATTTTGGATTTTGATGACCTACAACTCGGTAGCGGTGTTCTCCTGAAAATCACACTTTTTGATGGGAGATGGATGGTTTACTGTAATTCCTCATGGTTGGTGTAAAAGATATTTCTAGAGTGTATATGCGCTGTGCAAAGTTGCGTATCACTTTACAATGGTCTATGGATGATTCCATTCATGGCATCTTCTAGAAAATGGAACAGAATGAAATTATTCTGTATATAAACGTTATCAATGACTAACCCTTCTGCCTCTGCAGTTTATTACGATTAATGTTGCTCATATCATCAATTGTCAGCATTTGACCTTCATGAACCCCAGCATCTGATTTATCAAAAGAAACACTAATTGGGCAAGTGCTTTTGTACAGCTTAGAAAATGCTGATGTAATGGTACCAAAATCAGAACTGTCTTATTCTCCATTTTACTTAGGCCCTTGATAGATGATGGCACACAGAAACCATTATGTCATCATGGAGTACCATTCATATATATATTCCTGATTCCATGTACATTAAAATGCACAGAGGACTCCCATATTTATCCACATACAAATATAATTACTACAACAACTATTTGTTTTTTCCCATTTTCTCCCCAATTTGGTCTTGCCAGTTCCTACCTGTTAGCTAGCGCACCTCTATCACACAACATCTACCAACCAGGGGAGGATGAAGGCTAACATGTGCTTCCTCCTAGACACTTAAACTGCTGCATCATAGGGCAATGCAACACACTCAGAGGAAAGTGCAATCTACCCTCTTCTGCATACATGAGCTCACAGAAACCTGCAATTGACGTGTGTTACTGCAAGTGTCAGTATTGCTATCCTCCTGGCCAGAGAGCATGGTTAACTTTGCTCCCCTGAGATTCTGCCATGTATTATTATTATTATTATTATTATTATTATTATTATTATTATTTAGAATTCATTCATTCATTCATTCATTCATTCTAGAGCTGCAACAACTAATCAATAAAATTGACAATAATCGATTATGAAAATGGTTGTCAACGAATCTCATTATCGATTATTCTGTCTGTGTGCTGCACAGGGTGAGTTTACTCATTAAATTACTTCTGTTTCGAAAACACGCTTCAGAGAGTAAATGCTAAAGTTGTGTCCCAAATGATGTCCTATACAATTACACTATGCACTGCATACTCTACTGTCTAGTGTGTGGATTTTAGAAAGGTAACATCATCTCAAATGGAACATTAGCGGTTTTCACTATCCGGAAGTATAAGCCGCTTCCTAATCGACGGTGCATGACGTCATACACACGCTAGCATTAGCAGACACCCAGAGTGCTAATTAGAACTAATGACTAGTGATAATGACTTTCTTCAGTTTACTGTTTCTGTCAACATTACCTTTTATTCCCAACATTACCTCAGTCTCCATCAGACGGAGGAGAAATCATCACGTGACTGAAGAAGAAAGTGTGCGCCCTCCAAGTCCTCTAAGGCAGGGATACATTTTATATTAACCACTGCGGAGAAGATCAAACTTTACAAAGCAGAGATTGTGTAGCAGATAAGCAGGACAGTGATGCACGAGCACAAACTTATGTTTGTATCCAAAATGCTCCACTGTGCACAAGGGCTTGGGGAAACTGGTGTGAGTTGCTTAAAAGGTTTAGTTTAATTTAAGTTTATTGTTATTATATGCTGTATTTGTGCTCTTGCAGTGTAAATTCTGTTCTTTTTTTATAACAGAAGTAATGTGTCAGTAACAAGGCCACGTTGCTCCTCACAGTGATACACAGTGGGAGCGCGAGTAAGATCTGTAATGTCTAATTAAAACACTATGATCAAAAGTAAACAGAAGTAAAACAATATGTCTAAAGGCAGTGAGTAACAGAAACCACAAGGTGCAGTGAAAGTGAGTTTTTATTATTCATTTAGGACTATAGTTTAATTCAGTGCTTTTTGTGCCTCCATAAAAAGTAATGCATGAATACTTGTATATAATATATAAATTTATATTACAGTGCATACGGAAAGTATTCACAGCGCTTCACTTTTCCCACATTTTGTTATGTTACAGCCTTATTCCAAAATGGATTAAATTCATTATTTTCCTCAAAATTCTACAAACAATTCCCCATAATGACAATGTGAAAGAAATTTGTTTGAAATCTTTGCAAATGTATTAAAAATAAAAAACAAAAAAAAGCACATGTACATAAGTCTTTGCCATGACACTCAAAATTGAGGTGCATCCTGTTTCCACTGATCATCCTTGAGCTGTTTCTACAACTTGATTGGAGTGCAAAATTCAGTTAATTGGACATGATTTGGAAAGGCACACACCTGTCTATAGGTACCTGAAGGACTCTCAGACCAAAGTTTGAAGAAAGATTGAACTCTTTGGCCTGAATGGTAAGTGTCATATCTGGAGGAATCCAGGCACCAGTCATCACCTGGCCAATACCATCCCTACAGTGAAGCATGGTGGTGGTAGCATCATGCTGTGGGGATGTTTTTCAGCAGCAGGAACTGGGGGAGAAGTCAGGATCGAGGGAAAGATGAATGCAGCAATGTACAGAGACATCCTTGATGAAAACCTGCTCCAGAGCGCTCTGGACCTCAGACTGGGGCGAAGGTTCATCTTCCAACAGGACAACAACCCTAAGCACACAGCCAAGATAACAAAGGAGTGGCTACAGGACAACTCTGTGAATGTCCTTGAGTGGCCCAGCCAGAGCCCAGACTTGAACCCGATTGAACATCTCTGAAGAGATCTGAAAATGGCTGTGCACCGACGCTAACCATCCAACCTGATGGAGCTTGAGAGGTCCTGCAAAGAAGAATGAGAGAAACTGCCCGAAAATAGGTGTTCCAAGCTTGTAGCATCATTCTCAAAAAGACTTGAGGCTGTAATTGGTGCCAAAGGTGCTTCAATAAAGTATTGAGCAAAGGCTGTGAATACTTATGTACATGTGCATTTTTTATTTATTTATTTATTTTTTTTAAATTTCAAACACACTTCTTTCACGTTGTCATTATGGGGTATTGTCTGTCGAATTTTGAGGAAAATAATGAATTTAATCCATTTTGGAATAAAGCTGTAACATAACAAAATGTGGGAAAAGTTGTGAATACTTTCCAGATGCACTGTATATACAAGTATTTATCCATTATTTTTTTTTAAGGAAGCACAAAAAGCACTGAATTAAACTACAGTCCTAAATGAATAATATATATTCTGGTGTGTGTATTGGGTTCTTTTCAGTCTTATATAATTGGACAAACTGTTGTGTAAAGTTTTATTCTGAAGTTTATATTTGTAACAGTCAGTTTGTGGATTTAATATTAAATATACAAAAAAAATGGTAAACCCCCCCCCCCCCCCCCCCCCCAACACACACACACACACGAATCGATTAATCAAAAAATAATCGGCCGACTAATCGATTATGAAAACAATCGCTTGTTGCAGCCCTACTTCATTCATCCATTCAGCTTCTGTAATCGCATAATTCTAGTCAAGTTCAAAGTGGACTCGGAGCCTATCCTGGGACCACTGGGCGTAAGACAGGAGTACATCAGGGTATTATTATCTTTTTTTTTAATATAATTATCTACAAATATTGTGATTTTCTGGCAAAAACTATCTACAGGGACCATTTGCATTGGTCTCCCTGTATATCCTTCCACATTTCCTTTCAAAAGTGTTTCCACTCAGCTTTTTCTCTCTCCTTTTTGGTCCCTGATGAAAGCAAAGTTATGGAAAAAAAAAAGTGATGGCACTTACAATTATAGCTCACGATTCCCTTGGGAGTGAAACCAGCTCTGTGCACTGTTGAGAACAGTTGATTATACCTCTGAAAGCACTAATTACCTAAGTGCCCGTGTCTGTGTGTGTTTGTTTGAGGGAGAGGGAGAATATATATGTGTGTTTGTGAGTATGTGTGCATTGGTGAATGTGTCCCAGCAAGAATTTCAGTTTTTAGGGCTCGCATAGTTTCCTCAAATTGCACAGAAACATCCAGTAACTGCGCTTTATTGTAGTCAATAGAATAGTCAATGGATTCAGAGCCTATTCTGGGAACTCTGGGCATGAGACAGGAATGCACCTGGGATGGGATGCCAGTCAGACTAACACACATTCACACATTCACTCATTCACACAATATACCTAACACTTTTTCTTGGGAAGTGGGAGGAAAACTGAGAACACAGTGAAAAGATATAGAAACACATTCTCAGCGAGGATTGAATCAGCGACCATGGAGCTGGGAATACCCACTGCACCACTGTTCCACAATGCACAAACCTATATATGACTAACTGTCGTAAGAATTGTCATCACTATTCCTAACATATCATTACCATTAACCTAATCTATATTTAAACTGGTGGGCAATTTAAAACAGTACTGGCGCAAATATAAGGATGCTCACTTGACATATCTAAAATCTATATTTATTTTATGCGGGTGCACTGCGTCAAGGAAGCAGCGCTCAGTGTAAACACAGCCTTGGGAGAGGCTAGAGGTACAAAAGGGGATTTGAAAATCCAGTAACAAGCTTTACACTTTGTCAATACTTTCTCATCAAGGACATTGAAATAATGAGATTAGTAGGAAGCAATAAAATATCAACATCATGCATGCATAATTACTGCTGATTCTCTCTTGTTGGAAAGAAGCAGAAGGCTGAAGGTGACTTTCGAGTGGCTGTGCAATGGATTGGCTCGCCATCCCTTTAGTGGAGATAGCATAATTGTGGCTCTGTTTTTAGCAATGTGATTCACTGGTAAAGATCCCCTGCCTTGATGCTTATCATTAGCAGCGAGGATGGAGCTTTGATTGAAACAACCACCTTCCAGAGACAGATGCTTGAAATATTCTTTTAATCTACTGTTCTGCAAGGCATCTACAGTACTGTTTACATTTACAGTATATTTAATGAACTGCTTCATCATTCATTCATCTTCCTCAATTGCTTTATCCTTGTCAGCATCACAGTGTATCCAGAGTCTATCCACAGGAACACAGTTTGTGAGGTGGGATCCCACGGTTTATCCCAAGGCACCATGCACATATCATAGCCTACTTCAGATAGATCGATAAACCATCCGTGTGGGTGTGTTTTATTCAAGATAAAAAGTTAAAACTCATAAATACATCAAATTACCGGCTCCTTATTGCATTATTCTACTCATCAGTTCAGCAAGTAAGCTCACTGTCCAATATATCTAGTGTTGTTTACTGTTGCATATCCTTTGCCTGTTTTGTTTGTGTCTCTGTGTGTGTGTGTCAGTGGTCATCAATCCACCACAAACCATCTGATGGAAGAAAACTCATGTTTGACCTCATTGCTGCACTCCTTGTTAAACTATGAGTCAGTAGAATGACCCTCAGACCAGTTCACCCGTGACCAGTGAGCTTCATCAATGCTGTCTAGTGAATCCAGAGCAAGAGTGTTGTAGTTTCTTATTCACCCGTATACCACAGCACTGTTCAATTCTCTTAATTTTCCAGATCAACACGGCTATAACAGTAATGCCAGCTGTAATTTAAATCACAGGTTTATATCAATGTGCTCCTTCTAATATGTTATTGTTTCTATAGTAGCAGCTTATTTACAGGGGCTTGTATGGTGGATGCGCTACGTAATCTAAGAGGAATAATAAATATTAAAAATTATATATAGTTATTGATTTTGTGAAGCTTTCTGTAAGGAGAGAGTTAACATTTATGGAAGGTGTCTCCGGTGTCAGTGCTTTGTAGAAGTAAGTTTTCCGACATAAGAAAGTCTTCGGGACAGAGGGCTTTGCTCTTATCAAGTTCCTCTCTAACATGATGAGCTGTATTTGTCTTACAGTATTAACTTCAAGGAAGAGAGAAAAACAGAGGTGTAGAGGGAAATACTGTGTATAGCTGCTATGGCATAAGAGGTAATAGAAACTGACTTCTCTTACAGAAGTTTCACAACATTAAACAGTCAAAAAGACTGGTGTTTGATTCAATCATTTAAATTTTTTTTTCATAAAAAATTATGGACATTTGTAAATTGTATGAAAAGAATTAAACACTTTGGAGCATGCTGTAATTGGAAACTAATAATCTTTGGGGTATTAACGGCACTACACCACCCCGGTGTTGATTATTTCCCTTTTGTTCCATATTTATTTACTGTTGTCTGATACTGTAGTTTATCACCCTCATTACCGGAATGACTTTAATTGAGTGATCCATTCACGCAGTTGTTTATCTGATACATATGATGTCATTATGGATGTTCATTTTGTTTTGACAATGGAGAAACAAGATTTCACTTACACTGGGAAGAGGTTTGATAATATTTTTTATAGTAGTAAAACTTGCTCATTTTAATATTTGTAAATGTCTTCAGTAGGGGCTTTAATATCGAAAGTATTATACAATACCTCTACCAGTAGAAACATGTTTATAACAGAAGTGTGTGCTGGCACTTAATTCAATCACTACACTACACTTGGGAGCATTTTATTTAGATAGTTCACTGTAGACTCTCTACAAACCATTAGACTCTCATCAATCTGCCTGTCGGCTAATGGTAAACAATGTCAACAGTTTATGGCTTAGTAGATGTTTAGTAGAAAATCTATCCAAACTCTACAGACTATCAACGTTTTTTTTTTATTATTTATTTACTCTATTTGGATGGTCCACTTTATGACTGTTAATGTTTAGGACATAATCACTACACTATCCAACCAGTCTATAACTCTTGATGTTCTATCTCTTTATGGCTGTTGATGTTTGGTGGCTCACCTGTAGACTCTCAACTTCAAATTCAGTTCCTGTGGAGTCTTTTGTTGTTGAAATATTTATTTTGTTGTTGAGATTATTTGACATGTTGTTGATGATAAGTTGATAGGGTGGTTCATGACTGTCTGAGAGTGTCTAAAGTAGACCATTATGTGGACTGTTATCTGTTACAATACCGTAATATCTTAATGTTGTATAAAATAACACATAACCCAGTATATTTGCTTATTTGGCTGATGCAGAATACAACTGAGCTGAAGGTTAAGGGTCTTGCCCAAACGTGACATCTTGGCAGTGCTGGGATTTGAAGGCACAACCTTCTGACCTGTGCCGCAAAGCCTTATCCACAAGTCACCACAAGACCGCCATAACTAGCTTGCATTGACTAAACTGCTTCTGCCACTGAAGTAACTGCACTGAAAGAAATAATGGAAGATAGTTGAGCTACTTGTGGTGGTTCAGTGGTTAAGGATTTGTGTCACAGATAAGAAGGTCGTGTGTTCAAATTCCAGCACCAACAAGCTACCTTGATTGGGTCCCTTCAGCTCAGTTGTTTCCTGCAACAACCAGTGAGCAAATGTACTGGATTATTTGTACAGTTCTTTATGTAAATATGTTTTACAGTAATTTTTACAGTACTTTATTGGCAACCCAGGTTGCTGGTTTCAGTGCCTCATTTCTTTGTCATTGGAATAGCTTCAATGATATGCCATATGGAAAGAGTCCTCATATTCATGCACATGCAACACATATAAAAGCCATAACCTGATGGCACAAACCTGATTAGATACTGTATTTATTATCCGAGTCTTCACAAATTTTAATGACCATTCATTAGACATACTTCCATTTTCAAAGAGGCCCAGGGTGTTAGATGATGTTCTTGATGATAATGGAGCATAATGTGTTTAGAGATAATTCTTTGAAGTATGACATTTCATCTTAGTGATACAAATGAATCAAAGCTTTACCTCCTCTATGATAAAAAAAAAAAAAAACAGACCTTCAGATGTTTGGATAATTTATTAATGCTTTTCTTTGCAGGCCAGGAGGTGTCTGGGATATTAGCTGCTTTGTTTAATTACACTGATGTAGGATGGCTCATGCTCCTGTTGGTCAGGGCTAGGCTCATAATTAAGTTGGCTAATTAACAGATTTTGTGGTGGGATTGGGATTTTTTCGGAGCTTTGAGAATGATGAGGGGGTCAAGCTTTGATGGACTTGTCTGTTGTCATTCTCCACGGTTTAGGAGAGTTTCAAGGAGTCTGACTAAGTCCCTCCTAATCTGCTTTACCTCAAATACCCAGCTGTGTTTGTAGCACTTGGACCAAAAACGACACCATATTCTGTGCATATCTGAAGCACGAGGACCATGATGACTAAGGGATAATAGTGGAAAGGCGAGGATGACTAAAGGCACAATAAGGCAGATGGATACAGAAGTAAGACCCTTGGGCTCTAAACATCTAAACTAAACATGTTCCACCGAGCGTAAAGAACTCCCTGCTGCGTATACTTAACACAGTTGCCGATTAAGTGCACGGAAAGATGGCTGTGAATTAGTAAGAACTTGTTCAAAGATACCGCCTGCAGAGCTGCTTGATGTGTATCAAGGAGTGTGAGGAGCATTAAAACTGATCCTTCTTCCATCCTCAGGCCCTCACAGAGACTCAGAAGCACCCCACACTGTGCAAAACACTGAAGGGTCCCAGTTTTAATTGACTGTGTGATTGTACTTTTACATGGATTGCAGTGGTGATGAGATGTAGGCAGTTTCTGCTCGCCATTCTGTTTTATTATTATTATTCTTTTCTTTTCTTTGTGAAACCCATCCACTTTTGCAGTCTTAAGTCTGGCAAATTTGCTGAGCCAAGTCATTTCTCCATTTAGGAATTATTTTCCAATGATGACTCGGCAATAATGACCAGACAGAGAAACTGCTCCCTGGAATACAGTATTAGATTAGGTGCCCATTTTGCTTTCCTCCATGTATCTTTAGAGCTACATACATTTTGTCCCAAGACACTTATAGTACAATTATGTCATGTCAGAATTACGGTAATTACATTAATTGTAAAAAGATAGTAAAATTAATTACTAATTGGAATCGTAGAATTTGCTTAAAGCTTAAAATTCCGTAAGATTGTTACAACCACTAATGACCTATAAAACGACAGCAGCTTCTGCAGTTACAATAGTTAGGAATATAATGACAGAATTTAACTCTGGTGTTGAAAATAAGTGTGGGTTTTTTTTCTCTATTATTGTTGTTTCTAGTATGTATCCCAGAATATGTAGTAGTCTGACAGTGTTTGCAGTTCCAGGCAAACAACATTTTCTAATTACCTGTAATTTGTTACTTAGGTTGTATATTATAAATAATCCATATAGACATCAATCGTTTTGCCAGATATGTTTTTGAAAGAAAATACTAATATTTTGGGGGAGGGGCCCAGATGTTACTGATGTTGTAGGAAATATTGTCTCTCCATTTGATTATGTAGAAAATGTGAATTATTTGTGTATTGTATATTTCATACAATGTATATGCTTATGCTTATATTTTATGAAGCGTGGCAGTAATTCTTTGCTCCAGTAGGTCAGAGCTGGAGTTGTATGCTTGTGTGCCTTTGAGTTACCATCAAAATGCTTTGTTTTGACATGAACCGTTGCTGGACCGGATCCCCCAGGCAGACCAGTGATGAATTGAACAGCCAGGGAGCAGATGATTTGGCTTAGGCTAGCAGGCCCTGTTATATTTCTGCCCTCTTTGCTGTGGTGATCATGATGAGAAGGGACACACACATGCGATCACTATGTCTGTGCTTTTACATCATTACAAGAAACTGTATAGGCTTGTGTAAAATCTTTGCAAATGGTGCCACCTTGGCCATTAGACCCCACTGTATGCCATCATAGTGATTTTCAAGTCTGAGCTGAAAGGTACACCTGCTAGAAAAGATCAGTTGGAATGGGTTCATATCTATAGGGTTTTCGGAGCATGAAAATACGTTTGTATGTGCACATTTGTTGAAGTTGTCAGATCTGGCATTTCAAAAATCCTCCTCAGAGAGCGTGTAGAGCTAGTGTTGTTCACTTTACCGGATGCTGAACTGCTCTCCTGGGCATCTTTCTGAGAGTCGAGTCGATATTTCTCTCATCTCATTTCCCTTCTAAGAAAATCTGTATCTCTGAACATGCTAAAATAATGTATGTTTCACTAGCACAGAACTGATACTGTACAGATACTATTTTATTAGGTTTGTATTGGTCACCCTTAGGAGAACATTTTAAAGATGCACTAAAGTGTCTTTAGGTTAAGTTTTCTTGATTTTAAAGCATGAATCCTATATAGTGATAACTTTATAGTGTAACTGTAGGCCAGTTGTGGTTATACTGCATATAACACATATTCTATATTTTGGTATTGTCATTTATTATGTATGTCATGCAGTGATGGCTGATCATAATATTGAAAGGCTAGGCTAAAACAAATTCTGCTACAGTAAATCACCAAAGCTATTATGAAACTATTCGTACTTTCGAATGTATATTTTCTACTCTTCCGATTAGTAAGCATGTTAAACAGAAAAGATGTCCTTGCCATTATCCAGTGCTCTCTTTCCTAGAAAAGAACACAAAACTTACACTTCTGCTATTTCTCCCTTTGTGTGATTTGTACTTTGATTTGACAGTGTGTGCTTGGTTTATTTACTTCTAGTATCTCCTCCAAAGGCATTAAAAAAACATAAATAGCACGCTGATGATGTTATTGATGTGACAGCAAAGAAGGCTTCGATAAACTGAGCGCTAAACTATAGACTACGGTATGTGAATCTATAGACTGGGCTACAAAGAAATCAGCCCCATCCATTACTTCAGACAGTGTGTGGGTTTTTTTTCTTACTGCTGCTTTGGTGCTGTTGCTTTTCACTAAAGTTAAAAAGAAATAAAAAAGATTGAAAAAAACATCCAGCTGCGGAATTATTAACAGCAAATGAGATGGATGTGACTCCAAGCCTTATCCACTGAGTCACCACAATACCACCACATCTAGCTTGCACTGATTCATCTACTTCTATCACTGTATTACCTCCTCTAAAAGATTGCAATGCAAGTTAGTTGAGCTTGTTGTGGTGCCTCAGTGGTTAAGTGGTGTTATTTATTTATTTATTTATTTATTTATTTTTTTTTTTTACAGCACTTTGTCAACCCAGGTTGCCAGTAAATTTAAAAGTATATTTATAGCCTACTTATGCCTGCCAGCACTGGTTCCATGTATAAAAGCGGGAAACTGTAGCACTTTCATGCATGTGAATCTTTTAAATTGATAATTCACAACTCATCCTCAGGTATGAATAATTTAAAACATGCATTACTTGAAACATGATTTGAACTTTTCTAGAGTCATACCTTTTCTCAAACGTTTCTAAAAATGTTACCAAACATACAATTAGAGTCTTGTTGATTTTGTAAAAATGTGTTTTTTATAGAATACTTTACATAAAATACCTAATATATTTTGAGGGGCACATTGACTTAGTGATTTGCACGTTTTCCTTGTACCTCTGGGGTCAGGGTTTGAATCCCGCCTCTACCTTGTGTCACAGAGTTTGCATGTTCTCCCTGTGCTTCGGGGGTTTTCTCCGGGTACTCTGGTTTCCTCTCCCAGTCCAAAGATATGAGTTGTAGACCGATTATTGGCATTTCCAAATTGCCCGTAGTGTGTAAATGTGTGTGTGATTAGTGCCCTGCAGCAAGTTAGCACCCCGTCCAGGGTGTCTCATGCTTGTGACCCGAGTTCCCTGGGATAGGCTCCAGGTTCCCCCATGACCCTGTGTAGGTTAAGTGCTATGGAAAATGGATGGATGGATGGATGGATGGATCTAATATATTTGATATATGTTTTTTTTTTCTTTTTTTTTACTCTTTGTCATGTGATAAGCGATATGTTGGTTTCCTGAAGGCAATCATTCAAACATGTCACTTTCCCCAAAAGCAGTCTATCAAAGCAAGCTATAAACTGTAAATAAATGTCAAAACATTTAACATATATCCTACATAATGTGGCTAGTTCACCAGTAATGTGTTTTGCTTCCTAAGGATTATCTTGATGATGCACTGCAGGCAGCTCTCACTGTGATATTGGAATATATTACATTTAGTTTATGAAAAATGTGTCATAATAATCAAAATAATGATTTTTTAAAATTATTATTATTATTTCAAGAAACTTCAACAAACAAGATTTGTGACTCTTCGTCTTTGTTTTGGAAGAAGTGTCAGCTTGTGGGTCATTGAACCAGCAAGACAGGGAAGCACTGAACCAAAACAAAACAAAGATTCATTGCATCCAATTAGCCTCCATTTATCAAACCACAGGCATGAAAAGGACACAGCAGATCCACTTCCTCCTTATAAGTTTGTTTAGTTGGTTTAGAATCTTTGACCAGTAAGATCCAAGTTCTTCAATTTTAAGGACTTCATTTACTTTGTGCAGCTGTCATTTATTTGAAGCATGTAGTGTCACTGTAGGTATTTACTTTGTTTATTTCAGCTAGAAATACAACAAGAAGAAGGATTCCCACTATATTACACTGGGGAGAGCTTTAATTACGCATTTGCTTAGAATAAAAATTGTTACACAGGACAGTCCTAATTTGGTTACTATTGATATTTCCAAATATCTTTAGCAAGACTTTTATTTCTAACCAAACCAAAAGCATAAATACCTCTGCAGATCGACACAAGTTTACAACAAGAATAAGTAAAAAATTATATTGAACAGTGTTTAATGCATTATACATACAGTAGATAAATTTATTATATAGAATCAATCTAGGTTGTGGAATTGAGTTATCTTTTTTTTATGTTTCATGGATATTTTATTTTTAGTGTGTTCTGGCATTCAGTTTGAAACTATACTTTTAGTACTACTGACATCACAGTGCTGTTGACTTTCCAAATCTGAAAGCATGGTTCAAACGATTCAAATGATTGGCTTATATTAATGGACTTGATCAAATTTAAAAATAGTGTTATTTAACAAAGGACAATGTACACTCACTGAGTACTTTATTAGGAACACTATAGTAATACTGGGTAGTGCCTCCCTTTGCTCTCAAAACTGCCTCAATTCTACATGGCATGGCTTCCACAAGATGTTGGAAACATTTGTTTGAGGTTCTGGTCCATATCGCATGATCGCATCACGCAGTTCCTGCAGATTTTTCATGCTGTTTCATGCTGTGAATCTTCAATTCTACCACACCCCTAAGGGGTTCTATTTGATTCTGATCCGGTGACTGGGAAGGCCACTCAAGAACATTGAACTCATTGTCATGTTCATGAAACCAGTTTAAGATGACTTTTGCTTTGTGGCTGGAAGTAGCCATTAGAAGATAATGATAATGAGTCTTTATTGGTCACATATACATATGCACAGTGAAATTCATTTCTTCACATACCCCATAGGAAGTTGGGGTCAGAGCGCAGGGTCAGCCATGAGCAGAGAGGTTTAAGGGCCTCAAAGGCCCAACTGGGGCTTGAACCCCCAACCTTCTGATCAGTAACCCAGAGCCTTAACCACTAGCCACCCTCCAGATGGCTAAATTGTGGCTATGAAGGGATGCATATGGTCAGCAACAATACTCAAATAGGCTGTGGCATTCAAGCAATGATCGCTTGGTATTAACAGGCCCAAAGTGTGGACTGTTGACACAAAACAGGCTGGGTCCATGGATTGATGCTGTTGGCACCAAATTCTGACCCTACCATCTGTGTGCTTCAGAAGAAATCATGATTCATCAGATCATGCTACGTTTTTCCAGTCTTCAACTGTCCAGTTTTGACGAGTCTGTGCCCAGTGCAGCTTCAGGTTTATGTTCTTGGCTGACAGTAGTGGAACTTGAATCTTTTCTTCTCAACACAATTGTATAGAGTTATCTGAGTTACTGTAGCTTTTCTGTTAGCTCAAACCAGTCTGGCCATTCACCGTGGACCTCTATTATCAACAAGGTGTTTCTGTCCACAGAACTGCCTCTTACATATTTTTCTTTTTGTACCAACAATCATGTCATAGTCAAAATCACTGAGATCACATTTTGTCCCCATTCTGATTAGTTGAAGTGAACATTACCCAAAGCTTCTGGCCTGAATCTGCAGTATTTTTATACATTGTACTGCTGCTCATCAATTGGTTGATTAGATAATTGCTGAATGAATAGGTGTACAGGTGTTCCTAATAAAGTGTTCAGTGAGTGTATAATCATCAAGATAGTAAAGAATTCTGTAAAGTTGCCTTTATTTAACATGTCAGTGCTTTCATAAATACAGTAAGTTTTCTGTTATGGGAGTATCTTCAGGACAGAGGGCTTTGTGGTTTCTTGGTAATGTGACAAGCTATGTTTTTTTTTGTGTCTTATTATTTTCAAGAGAGAGAAAATATAGAGGCTGGTGACTGTTTACAGCTTCTATAATAAGATATACAGAATATAAGTGATAACAGGAACTTGGCTTACAGACATTCCATGACACGTCACGTATTTATGTTTTTTTCCTTACATATTGTACGTATCTCTTAGATGGTCTGACAATAGAATCTATACCACATTATACAAGTCCTTATTTAGCTTCATATGGATAGACCACATATGCTAAACCCCCTAGCCTTATGCCAAAAGCTTCACACATTTTAATGCCAGTCATTATATGTATATTATTTTCAGAGGCCGAGGGTGTTAGATAATAATGGTTTTGATGACAACAGAGCATAATGTGTTTAGAGTGAATTATTTTAAGTGTCATATTCCCTTTTTGTGATATAAAACCTCTAGAACATAAAATAAAAAAGCAAGTGAAAACAAACCCTTAAACCCTTGTAATGCTCTCTTATTAACACTGGCCCTTCTCCACCGGCCAAAGGCACCAATTCAATCCCTTTTGTTTTACTGCTTAAGGTGAATAATAATGTCTCTTTGAGACTTCTTTTCATTTAAATTTAAGAGGAGTTCAGAAGAATGGAAGTCTCAAAGGCAGGTTTATCTGTGCCATGAGCAGAAAAGTGAAATACAATGTTTCAAACTGTCTTTTTTTGTGTGTATTTTATTTCACGTTGAGTGTAAATTTTATTGTCTATCTAGTAACCTTTAGTAAAACATAGTCAAATTCGTTTTATTGGTATAAAATATTAATTTCAAGTTAAAGTCTCTTCTGATGAAGCTCTTCTGACTCTTGGTCGGCTGCAGTTGAACTGTTTTGACCAGAACTGAAATATGACCTTTGACTTCACTGACATTTTAGAACAGCTTTTTTTTGTTCTAAAAGCTTTATAACTGCCGCTGTCTTTCATGTATGTGTTGTAAAAATAGAGAGTAATTATTTACAGAACAACAATAAAAAAGTTTGATTTCTTTGCGAGTCTTTACAAGAAGATTTCTCTGGAGGGTTAAAAGGCCAGTAAAGTCCAAACTGTCTCCTCTCTGTTTCCTGTTGTCTCCTTCATCTGATTTAAGACTAATTTAAAATCTCAGCTTTTTTAGTAACTCTTAATTGGGTTGAGTGTCATCAATTTAGTGGTGAGGGCAGCATCTGCTCCTGCTTATCAGAATGACATCTGGAAAAATCAGTCCCAGAACTAACTGTAATACTTTAATCATCATGGTAATCTAGGGCCAAATGTTTGAGACCTTAATTTAGTGATGTCTTATTGGGGCTTGCAAAGGCATGACACTTTTGTAAAGACAAAAATGGTGAATTTCTCATGCAAAATGAAATGTTTTGCAAATATAATGTGATGTTCTTTATTTAAATTTTGAATTGAAATTTGGGTTACAAATTTTGGGTTCAATCTTAACCCTGTTTGTTGGACTGCACATAGATGTAGAAGTAAAAGATCTTTACAGAACCCTAATATCTGTCAGCCAGACATTACTGATTCGCTATTAGTTGTTTTGGGTGAAGACGCTTATCTTGTAGAGATTCTGGTGTGTCTTGCTGTATACAAACGTGTACATTTACACAATCTAATATGCTATACTTGCTCCCTCACGACACATTGATGTCTATAAAGATAACTTTACGTTCACCAGACAGTTTCTGCTGTTGTTCATTGGTTTCCCATTTAGCTATTTGGTGATTGAAATAGACCATAGTGCTTCATGGTATCATGTTATGTTTAATTACTGTATGCTATTCCTTCTACTGGAAAAAATAACTGCTGTCAGAGAACTGTAAGGATGGACAGAGTAAATTGGTACAGGACATGTATAGTTTTTTTTTTGTTGTTTTTTTCCACCTTAGTCTGATTAATTATAATCATGCCTAGCAGTCATTCTGTTTAAAAAATTGGCTTTAAAATGAAATGGTTAAAAGTGAGGTGTTGTAGAGACATCATGCCTCTGTAGTTTCTGAGTAGTTTGTCTCATTTGTCTCACCTGTAATGGCCCACTTTACTCGGATGTGTAGTATCTAGCCATGCTGAGGCTGGGGTGGTGGACAGGAAGACTGGTGGGTCCCTGGAGATTAGCTGTGCCATTTCCTCCAGTGCTGGGTGACAGGTGTGTGACAGGTCTGTGTGTGCCTGTAGCATCTCAATCAGTCCTGCATTTTTTTAAAAAAAAAGTTCACTGTCTCAGCCAAGACATTTGGTAGAACAGTTCACAATTGTGAAACTGGAGCAAGTTTCCTTTTTGTATTTTCATTGCTAATTTATTACCGTAATCACTCACTGAAAAAAATATACCTTAACATGAAAATACATTAGTCAAATTTATCGAAAATTTCCTATTATAAAATTGCAATAAACCACATATAAGGTTTTTAACTTGCTATTTTTTTTTTTTTTATAATTTATTTCTAAAGCAAAATAGATTGCCAGTAGATTAAGAAATGTTACAGCTTGATTAAGCATGTTGGTGGCAGCATCATGCTCTAGGTTGCTTTTCAACTGGAAATCTTATAGCCATCACAGTCAAAATGGATGGAGTTATATATAAGTAAATTATTGAGGAGAACCTGTTCCAGTCAGCCAGACATCTGCATTTATGGTGAAAATTTACTGTGTGTTCCAACAGGAAAATGAGCCAAAGCACAGGGCAAAAGCTACAAAGGAATGGCTTGGACAAAAAAGGTTTGCATTAATCAATTGAATCGAATCGAAAATCTGTGGCATGACCTGAAAATTGCTGTCCATTAACACTCTCCATCTAATTTGACAGAATGTGAGAAAATTTGCATTGAGGAATAGGAAGAACTTGCCAAAAATCAAATTATGCAAAGCTCATAAAGAGACATCTGAGACAAATCTGTAATTGCTGCAAAAGGACTATTTACACTGAGTAGGTGAATACTTATCACTTATGCTTTAGTTTTTTGATTGTTTTCTTTTTTTTTCTAAATAATTCTGTAGACATAACCACTTCAAAAAGAGCAGGGAAAAAATCGCATTCTTGTATGTATAAATTTGATGGTGCAATACAGCAAAAAAAGGAGGGTGAATACTTTCTGCAGGCATGTATCTATTTAGAGCACCTTATCTGTTCAATCCATATAATTTATTTATATTCAGTAACATGCCTTATGTGTACAGATTACTTGAACTACTTTGACATGTTTGTCAGGTTCAGATCATTGTTGCTCATGGAAACTTGGTAGTTAAAATAAGAAAGCGTTCATTCCCACTTTACTCATGTTTGAGTAACTTGCTATGTTCCATTCATATTTGAATCTATGGCTCAGATGTTCTACACTGTAGCACCCTCAATCCAAAATCCAGCACAATAAGTGTTGTGTGTTTCTCATAGCGTCTCATGTGTGGGCACCAGGACACAGGAAGGCATTCATTATTTTTGGAAAAGGAGCAGCCATACAAAGACCAATTTGACCTGAGATTTGACATGCTTTAGCTGATGCCAAGGTGCCTTAAACAGCATGATATGAGTGATTTGTTAGCTGTTGCTGAGGTTGTGTTGGCTGTGTGCTGCTATACTCCAAAATAATGAGGAATTGTGACTTTTATTTTTCATCCCTGCATGTTTTTTTGGGCTGTTATTCAGGTTCAAATGAATGCTGAGCTGGCGGCTTTCAAATGCTGCTGCTCTTTGGTCAGGCCCAGCAGCAAAGGATGCATGGAAATGCGAAATTGATTTACAAATGACTGACACAAATGGTTCCCAAAGGAATCCATCATCGCACCACTGTTAGTGGCTCTAAACCTTCGATGCAAATTTTACTTTACAATCAGTAGAAATCATGCTCAAGCAAGTTCCTGCTCATTACCTAAAAGCAACGATTTCATGGATTTTAGAATCTGTTGTCCTTTTTGAATCACATATAATTTGTTTTATATCTTTGCGCTTTGGTCACAGAAGTAGTTGTTTCGACCTTTTATATTACTATTTATTACTATATTATAGAAGTGACACAGTCTAAATATTTTCATTGATGTGAATCATAACATGCATAAGTAAAGAATAAAACAATAAAACAATAATACAATAATATATATTATTTTAAATAAACAGCATATGTTTGTCCACAGGGGGCATAGTGGCTTATTTGTTAGCATGTTTGCCTCGCACCTTCGGGGTTGTGGGTTTGAATGTTCT
The DNA here is from genome assembly GCF_001660625.3 of Ictalurus punctatus. Taxonomy (NCBI): domain Eukaryota; kingdom Metazoa; phylum Chordata; class Actinopteri; order Siluriformes; family Ictaluridae; genus Ictalurus; species Ictalurus punctatus. Next base: position 4,107,615 of record NC_030439.2, on the reverse strand, counting down.
CCCCGTGCTTTGGGGTTTCCTCTGGGTACTCCAGTTTCCTCTCCAGTCCAAAGACATGCGTTGTAGGCTGATTGGCATTTCCAAATTGTCCGTAGTGTGTGAATGGGAGTGTGAGTGTGTGTGCGATTGTACCCTGCAATAGGTTGGAACCCTGTCCAGGGTGTCCCCCGCCTTGTACCCAGAGTTCCCTGGGATATGCTCCAGGATCCCCCACAGTGTAGGATAAGTGGTACAGAAAATGGATGGATGGATGTATTTATGTTTGTCCATGTTAGAGTTAAGTTTATTGTAGTGTTAGAAGCAAATTCGCTCCTGCCATCATTGTTGTGTTATAACAGCTATAAACAGTCATTTCTTCACCAATGTTTTTTCTCTCTCTCTTAAAGTCAATAAGACAAAAAAAATGCTGCTTGTTAAACAACAAAGCCCTCAGTTCAGTTCTTTCCCATGTTGGAAAACTTGTCTGTTACAAAGCGCTGACCCTGGAGACACCTTCCACAAAATGTTAATAAGCGTCGTACAGAAAACGTCAACATATCAAAAATTACACATTTTAATTACTCTCCACCATATTAACGACTACACACAGCCAAACAAGTCCTTGTGGAAGTTACTATAGAAATGATAAAGTATTAGGCAGAGTACATTAATATAAACCTACTATAAACCAAAACTACCATCAGAGCCGTACCGAGACAGAAAATTAATCAACACTGTCTGACTAATCAGGATTGAAAATTCAACAGCACCATGGTATAAGGTCTAAATAAGTTTTTATGTAGCTGCCAATCATGTGTTCAGTGACATTAGCTTTTGTGTGTTTGGTGTGTGTATTAATTATTGATTATATTGCACCTGGTATACACACACACACACACACACACACACACACACACACACACACACACACACACACACATACAGATGGTTGTAAGATTGAAAGCTGAATAAATAGCCATCCATTAAATTGGACTGGCTGTGAGTCCTAGAATTTATCTTATATCTAGAGCTTTATGTGGTATGTTCTAAGGTAGAAGGTGTTTTTAGCGGGAGTGACGGGTTGGAGTGCCTTTGTGAGATGTGACTATGAGTATACGTGCATGTCTGTCTGAATGCCTTTGTGTGCATGGCTACAGTCTGCTTACTGGGTGTAGAGTATGTGCAGTGACATGATTCTTGCCCAGCACTTGGAATGTGTCCTTCTGTCAATGTTTTTCACATATTTCTCTCTATTGACTTGAACTGAGCACTTGATATTCTGTATGACCTCACGTCAAAAGTGATTCTCTAAAGCAGAGTATCACTTTCCACATATCTGTATGAGCTGTATGTGCATACGCTTGGCTTTGAGCCATGTCCATATGCACATATCGCCGAACGTCCATTTATATAAATTATATACGTATAATTTATCATGTTTGCGCAAGACTAGTCCATGTGTCTTTATCTGTACATACTCTAATCTATTCCAATTTCCCCCCCCCCCCCCCCAAAAAAAAAGAAAATCAAATAAATCTCAATCTGGTAAATTTAAACGACAACTCTCAAATTTAATTGGAGCAAAATAGACAAGAGCAGAGCTCTAAGTCTGATGGGAAATGCAGCTGGGACCTTGTTTTAATTCACCACACCCTTGTAATGATTCAACCCATTTAAATTTTGAGGCATGAGTGAACCATAAGTTCTGACGCTCATGAAAAAGACTAATTTATTAAAATATGGTTTAAAAAAGATCAAATAAATAAAGAATTAAAGCGTAGCCTTGACATATAAATTCACCAGTAGTATGTGCTGGATTGATGAGTAACTGCATTGTTTTATGAAATAAGAAATAGCCGAATAGCTAAATTTCTGGGCTGGTGATTACCTAGTAAAGCAACGTAACTGTTGCTAAGATTTTATATATATATGTATATATATATATATATATATATATATATATATATATATATATATATATATATATATATATATATATATATATATATATATATATAATCATGTGTATATATATATATATATATATATATGATGAAGATAATAATTGGTCATATTTTTTACTCCAATCTGACATAAACTGGCTTAAATCTAACCAAATTCAAAGGTTCAGCTGCCATTTTCTGCTGTATATATTGTGCAGTAAACAAAGGCCAATTCCTAACAGAAGTCTTTTCATGTTTGGTCGACAGCTGAGGACACATGTGGTGGTACTCTGAGGGGTTCAAGTGGCATCATTTCGAGTCCCAATTTCCCGAGTGAATATTACAATAGTGCGGACTGTACGTGGACCATACTTGCTGATCCCGGAGACACCATCTCCATCATTTTTACAGACTTCCAGACGGAGGAAAAATACGACTACTTGGAAGTGGAGGGGTCCGAGCCGCCGACAGTATGGTGAGTCAGATGCCGTGTCCACTATCTGTGTGTGTGTGTGTGTGTGTGTGTGTGTGTGTGTGTGTGTGTGTGTGTGTGTGTGTATGCTTTCCCATACTCCACTACAGCTAAGTGCAGATCGGGTGTTTAATGTTATAAGACATGCAGACCTTTATTTGAGGTGTGCAAATAGAATTAGAGTGTTTTTTTGTTTTTGTTTTTCCTTCATTTTAGAAGTAGAGCAGTTGCAGAAATTAGCTTGCATCAAAGTGTTATCATCATAGTGCATTGTTTCCTGTAAGAGGTGGGGAATTAGAAGTCTATGTGTGTGGATGTTCGTGTGTGTTTTGCCCTCTGTGTGTTTGTCACTTTGATGTTGTATATCAGTGAGGTATTTTGAACCGTAGATAATGGATGTAATAACTATTTCCATTTGAAGCACATAATATTTTCTAATGTCCTCATCATAACAGTATTTCATCTCTGCAGCCTATTGATTGGGCTCAGATTAGTCTATTGATTTGGCCCCTCCACGCCAATTTGCCTGTGACGATATTCAAAGCATGTATAATTACTGCATTAAGAAAAGATCTAGATGTCTCAGTCTGCTTCTTACTGACATCCAATTTTACATTATGCACAAAGTAGAAAATCTATAGCATGGTTTCTGTGTCTTAGGTTCATCTGCTAATGATTGGGTCTCTCCTCATCTGCCTCCACCTTCTCATGTGTTGATTATTGCCCCTGCCTTTCCATGTATGCTTTGCAAAGTCTTGCTTGTATTAGTCAACATTACACAGGCATGTTCCTTTTTCTGTGTTACCCTGTGTTTCTAGATGTGATGTAATGTATGTCTTTATGGATTTGCCTGTGTTAACTCTGCTTGTGTTTTGAGCCATTTAATCCATCCTAATGAGATTCTTTGGAAAAAATGTTGCAACTAAACAGTGACACCTCTTCCATGGGGCAGGTGGGGTAGAGTCCAATCATATAATGTATATGAGGCAGTCAAAAAATGTTTTGTAAAGTAACTCATTCATAACTACATATGTTTTAGGTGGCTTCCACACTGTCAGTTTAGTCCAAAACAGAGCACAGTTTGCATGATAAATTGTTTATGTGGAATTTGTCATGCAGCCCGAGCAGTGCACCTGAGTCTGCGACTACCTGTAGGAGGTGGTCTGAGTTCAGTTGCACTGGAAGAAACGTAACACTGGGAACAATCTCACTGGGCTTTGGGCCGCAGCACATGTGCCCAGTGTGAAAACCACCTTAAATTCTGTTTAAATAATAATGATCTCTCTTGAATGATCAATAGTTATTTGAAAAATAAAGTTGTGTGACTGATTTAAGCCAATGTTCCATTGTTTAGGTTGCCTTTCTAGATGTTGCACAATTGTGGTTGCACAATTTAGCTCAGTAGATTTTTTGTTGCACCTAGAAGTCAAAAATGGAGACCTATTGGGGCAGAAAGCTTTGTTTATGAGTGGGGAATGGGCCGCAGACAGGACAGATAATTATCTTATATTACTGCACTGTGACCGTAGTGATGGGAAGAACACCTGACATAATAAAACACAGCTGCATTTCTTAAAAAGAAAAATAATTTGAAAGCAATTTTTCAAAGTGGACACTGCCATCTTTTTGGTCCATAGTTTTTGGTCTTTTCCCTGATTAGAAAGGATGTGATTCTACACTTTTATTCAGGTATCCGCGTAACTAGCGAGATTGTTTAATTTGTCTTTGGGGTGCAATTATCAGCACTCAGAAACCATCGTAACTGCAGTGATTGCTTATAAAAAAATCTTTTTTCTAAATAGATAGAAAATTATTTAAAGGATCAACAAGTTAAATTATTTTACAACTGAGCCAAATTAAACAGTGAACTGGCAGTGTTGTGTCTTAAATGTTCAGTTTGATCAACTAAGGGAATTCTGTTGTTGGACTTTTTTTCTATTGCTGGCTTTTAGACCAGGCTACAATTTTATATTGTAAAAATTGGTGTACATAGTTAGTTTTATCAAGTTCGGTCAAGTCTTCTAGCTCTCAGGATTATTCTGCCACAAGACAAAGCGATAGTTGTTGCATTCAGTACACTTCTTAACTGATATACAGTTTATAAACCTACATTTTATAAACCCACATTTTATCTGGAAGCTATGGAAGCTATAGATTCAGCAACTTAAGTCCAAAAGTGATGTCAATATTTATGTGGGGAAAGTTATGTGTATTCAACATCGGGTTAAACAGCTGCTTAAGTTGATTTTCTGGGCGCCCCATTCAGATTGTGCACATTGTGCAGATTGTGCATGTAGTTTACACCTTTGGCAGATTTTTCTTGAGTAGATATGCCTACAGGTTTGTAATTGTTTCAGTCGTGTCTACACCATGGTCTTTAACACAAGCACTTGTCTTTAAGCCAGAAAAAAAAACAAGAGATAGAAAATGTGGACTGAAGCAAATACCTTTTTTTTTCCATTTGCTGTCAAATGTATAACAATATAAAAGCAAGGGACCATTTAAAAATGAAAAATAAAAAAGACTAACACTATGATATATGACTGAGAAGATGGCAAGCACTGAAATAAACATTTAATAGGAGTCTATTAAATTGGTGGTATAGTGCTGCATAAATAGGCCTAGTTATATTTATCAAATTCATCACTGCAAATTGGGTTTAATTTAACAATATGTCTTCGACCCTCATTATTCAGCAGCTTATAAAATAGATAAGCAATGTTTCCATTTCAGATGCTTTCTCTTCTAATGGTGCATAGTTATATCTGAGGTCTGAATACTGATATGTGTAATTTTGGTGTTAAATCATGACTATGCATGCTTAATTCAGCCCTGAATAAGGCCCAAAGAGAATGTGGTATGCACAAAATTCTAGTCCATGCACCAGGTTCTCTATCCCATATGAAATCTAAATCAAGTTAAATCTCCGAAACAGTTATTTGAAAACATATTAGGAAAAGTATGTATTGGTTTTGGGGGTTTTATTTATGGCGTCTTAACATATTGTTTACACTAATCTGTTCAGGGTAATTTGTATCAGAAAGCAGCAGGGTGTCAAGGAGGATTGTTTAAAATTGTCTGTGAGTTGATTTGAATATGCATGATTATGCAAATGAGACAGACCTCTCCAGTGCTGATTGCTGCATAAACGGAGAACGGCGGACATCTGAGGCTGTGGCTGTTAAAGCCCCATATGCCTAGCCCAAAAGGCAACAAGTGCCTCTGCCACTGTTTTTATGTTGCTTACTCATCCGAGACTAGATCCTCAGATGAACCTCCCTGTCATCACTTAATCATGTGTATCATTAGTTGTCTTGTATTAATCTGTGTATAATTAATTCTTACAGTAAAATTAGGCCTGCCTATTTTTTTTTCCCTTATAGCAGTATGAGTAAAGTAATGCCTCTGTTTATTATTAGTTGCAGCTTATTGTCGAGTATTTCTGGAGGGCAAACCTGTTCCATCTTGAGAAAATTAAGATTTTAATCTTCTTTTTGTCTTTTTGAGCAACATTGCTCCTCTTGTTTCTTTTCTTTTCATCTCTCTCTCTGGACTGATGCCATCCCTGAGTGAATGCATCCAATTATATTATCCAGTTACAAGACAGCAAGTAGCCTTAAAAAATAAGACACTCAAGAGCTCTTGTTCAGTGGACAGATTAAAGGTATAAAAGCGAATGGTCTGTTTGTCCTTAATGCCTTTTGACTAGTTGGGTTATTTACTTGAATGGCCCAAAGCTTTCTATATTTCTTAGTCTCTCCTCCAAACCAGAATTCTATCTCATTAGTGCCTCTGCATGTGGCCGAGACACCCTGCTAGCACCCTGCTCTTCTGTTTAATGGAGAAGTGGGAGCATGTTGTGTTTACATCAGACTCCAGGCCTGATTTGAGGTGCATTAGAAATGTGAAAAAGTCCAAAAATGTGCTTTAGTTGTCTCTCGGGCTGTTATATGGAATATGCTCTCGTATGACAAAACAAAAAGTAATCATTAGATGCCACAGAAAATGGTAATAGTAGTAGATTAAGGCGCATTCACATGAAAAACAATGTAGTGAGTTGTTTTCGTGCTAAAAAATTCAGAATGTTTGCTTGTACTATGCATATATTTGTATTTTGTCTTGACTAGATGAACCATGGTGTATACTTTTAATGCTGCACTATGCAGGTTCTTATCCAATTTTATTATTTTATTAGATGCTAATTGTGTATTATTGCAATTGTAAACAGGGCATGATTAGTGTAGCCTGAGGTAATTCATATTTTTGAACACACTGTTTATGCCCTGATCCTCTCATCAAACTGTCACTCATGAAAGACTAGGCAGTAAGAGTGGTTTTGGCACACAAAGGGAATTCATCATTTTGCAAATTCCACTAACTTTGTCTTCATATTAGTGTTCAGACTGCACTGACTGATCTGTTATCTAATAACATAAGCCCAAATTTACTAAAGATTTTCTTCTGCCAATACATGTACAAATGTTATAACAGCCACAAAAAAACTATAACTGTAGGGCATGCATTAAATTTGCCAAAGCCAATTACCACCAGGTGAAGTCTAAATAATAGGAAAGTTTATCTAAGGAAAGAATTAATTTCACATATACACTATATGGCCAACAGTTTGTGGGCACCTGATCTTCACACTCATATGTGGGCCTTCCCTGAACTATTCCCACAAATTTGGAACCACGCAGATGTATAGGATGTCTTCGCATGAACTAGCCATAACAATTAGACATTAGACTCTAGACATTACAATTTCCCTTCACTGGAAGTAAGGAGTACAAACATGTTCCAGCAGGACAAAGGCCCTATGCACAAAGCAAGTTCCATGAAGACATGGTTTGCCAAGGTTTGAGTATCCTGTACAGAGCCCTGACTTCAACCCAACTGAACACCTGCACACCAGGCCTCCTTGCCCAACATCAGTGCTTGATCTCTCTAATGCTCTTGTGGTTGAATAAGCACAAATCCCCACAGTCATGTTCCATAATCTAGTGGAAAGCCTTCCTAGAAGAATGGAACTTATTATGACCGCAAAGTGGGGACTGAATCTGGAATCAGATGTTCAACAAGTACATGAAGTTGTGGTGGTCACAAACTTTTGGCTTAGTGGTTAGAACGTTCGCCTCACACCTCCAGGGTCGGGGGTTCGATTCCCACCGTGGCCCTGTGTGTGCGGAGTTTGCATGTTCTCCCAGTGCTGCCTGGGTTTCCTCCGGGTACTCCGGTTTCCTCCCCCAGTCCAAAGACATGCATGGTAGGCTGATTGGCATGTCTAAAGTGTCCGTAGTGTGTATGTGATCATGCCCTGTGATGGATTGGCACCATGTCCAGGGTATACCCCGCCTTGTGCCCGATGCTCCCTGGGAGGCTCCAGGTTCCCCGTGACCCTGAAAAGGAGTAAGCGGTATAGAAGATGGATGGATGGATGGATTATATTTTGAACAGGTTTTCAATGGCCTTTACTGCCTTTAATTTACCTTATGCTTCACATGCATATGTGATTCTATCACATTTATTTTTCAAAATGTTCAATGCCATAGAGTAAGTAATATGACGGTTGTAGGGTTGACGGTTCGATTCCAAGCCCGCATGACTCCACATGCTGAAGTGTCGTTGAGCAAGACACTGAACCCCAAGTTGCTCCCGATGGCAAGTTAGCGCCTTGCATGGCAGCTCTGCTACCATTGGTGTGTGAGTGTGTGTGTGTGTGTGTGTGTGTGTGTGAACGGGTGAATGAGACACAGTGTAAAGTGCTTTGGATAAAAGCGCTATATAAGTGCGCCACTTACCATTAAATAAATAAATAAAATTTAAATTAAATTTTCTAACCTAACAAATTCAGTCAGTTCCATTTGTGTGCATATGTGTAGTCACTATGGCGTGTAATGGCATGCAAATGCATTTGCTACATATCTACATATCACATGTTAAGTTTTAGTTAGATCTGGGGTAAAAAAAAATATATATTTAATTTATTATAATTTTAACCGAATTGCACAAAGTGGGTTAAAATATTATTCCTTGCCTTCTTTGCTTGTGATGTCATGTATGCGGTTACTTTTTATATCTCACCCATAACGCGTCCACTAACTGTGCCTGCTACTTCTCCAATTGCATATGCAAATTAGTGTGCTTAGTTGGTGATTCTTGGGAAATCAGAGTCCTATTATATTATTCTGGATTGAGTAAACAATGCTCTCTTGCATATTATGAAAGAAATGGACCAGATCTTGTAAATATTTTTTTCTATTGTCTTCATGTTTTCATACACAGTATGGAGCATTAATTACTGGTTGGAATGGTGACATGGATATTATATGTGATATTAGTACAATAACACCCGATATATGCACAATCCATTTTAAATATCTTCCTTAACCATTCAAAATATTATTTCAAAATGTCACTAAGTTAGCAGCCAAGGGTAGAAAGAACAAATAGGCTTACAAGTCAGTAACTAGTGTGTCATGCATTGCTAACAGAAATACACAATATACATGGTGCTCTTCTTCAGCAACAAGACTCTTATTTAACCCCTACTGCTCAAGAACGAGCTTGTGAGAAGTTTCAGTAACGTGTTTGCTCTCCATCCGTCTCCCCCGTTACCGTGTGTGCTGCGCTGAGATCAGTGGTACTAAGCTACTGCTGACGCCTCTAGTGGGATGCCACCCCCTGTCCCAATCTGTCATCCAGCTCTTGAGACGTTCCATGCTGCTAGCAGACGTTTACTATGAACGGTCCCCAATCCATCAGCCTGTCTAACCTGTCTGCGTTTCACAGACATCTCAGATCTACTCAGCCCTACTGCAGTGTGAAAGGAAATGCTACATGCTAGTCACACCCACTAAAGAAAGCAGTTTCTATAGTAGCTTGAGTGGTGTGTAAATCCCCAGTAGTTCACCATCAACAAGCAGTATGTCTTTTCCCTCTCGTCATTTTTGGCTGAAGAGTCCAAAACCAATGTGTCTCAATCAGATCAAACATAAATCTTGTAGACTGTTGACTATGCAGGAATGTAAAAAGAGATCTGTCATTTTTCATCAGACAGGTGCCTCGAACCAGATAATGACTGCCGAACCCAACAACTACTCATTACATTCATTCACAATTTATCTGCTGCTGTTTTTTTTCTCTGATGGGGTTGGACCACGTTTGCCCTCTTCATCACTCACACGAAATAGCAGCATTGACTCTTAATAGAGTACTCAAGGCAAGCTGACTCTAATAATCTATTACTAAAACATTGCTGTGTCACTGCCATCTCCTCCTGACCTTTTTCTTTTTCTGCTGCTCTCCTAGCCTAATGCCTAACTACGTTTCTACTTCAGATTTCCTGTCATAGGTTAAATATTTATTTTTTATTTTCAGCAGTTCAGCAGTTTTTATTTTTTATTTTATTTTAACGCATTATTTAGACAAAGTACTTAAGAAAATTTTATATCACTTTATTATAGTTGTTATAGAATACAGTGATGATGCGTATGGGTATTTTGTGGCCATTAAAGAAGGTGCCATTCAACTGAGGAAACATTAATAAACTGAGATCTTCACAGCAGAATTATTTCGGTGATGATCTTTCTCAAACAAACTACTTTCACCATATACACACGCATGCAGTGCTGGAAGTCAGAGAGGAAGATAATTAGTTGTGGCCTTTGAATCTCCTAACATGAGGTAGGCAGGTCTTTTATTAAGCAGTCTTTTACCATCCGCCCTCACTATCTGCCAATGGGGTTAGAGCATTACAGCAAGTTATTAACTGTTATCTCTAATTATATTTAATTGATTTAATTATATGACTGTTACTGACATACTACTTAGTACCCTACTATGCAATTTGGACTTTCCTCGCAGCTCTGTATTAAACTCGCTAGTAAAAAAATAAAAATAAAAACTGACTCAAAAAGTCAAATGAAAAGATTCTAGATAGACATAATATTACTGCTGCAAAGTTACAAATCCATCAATTTTCCATACCGTTTATACTACAGAGGGTCAGGGGAAGCCTGGAGCCTATCCCAGGGAACTCACGGCACAAGGCGGGGGACACCCTGGACGGATTGTCAACCCATCACAGGGCACAATTATTATTAGAAATACACAGGCATGAGTTTCAGAGTAACATCAGTTAGGACAATTATAAGATCTAAGACCTTAAACAGGATGAATGGAGCATGTGCTAATATTTTTGTGTCCACTGATCATTGGCATGCAAGCCCTTAAATACTGCATTCTTGGATTTTGGGCTCACTGCCCATGCAGCGAAGTATCCATTAACCAAGCCTCCTAATAAAAACTTCAACAACTGAAAACCTTTCATGCGAAATCAAAGAAGCACCTTAATTGTTGTTTCCTTGCCAATATATCACAGTTTATCGCCAAGACATGCACAAATACTGTTGGGAATTAAAAGTTAATTTGAAGTATCAGCATACAGTAATTCACAGCAGAGCTGCCTCTTGGATCTCTTCATGAATGTGTATTATAGGCGATTAGCACGGCATGGTCCATGCTCCTTTAATCTTCGTATCAGGCTGATAAAAAGATGACGATTAGCATTTTTATCCATCATAAATATCCGATAGAAGAGACCCCTTTTGATTGAAAAGCAATGGCGAGTTGCATAATGTGCAAATGTTCTATATTTTTTCTTTGCAGAGGCTTAGACAACAGAAGTGTGAAATGAATCGAACATCTAGTTAGACTGGTGTTATGCGTTCCACGTACCAATCAATTTTGCTTGCCCACTCATCAGTGTGCACTGCTGGGAAATCTGCTGCACCAGGATGGAAGCAGCATCCTGAACAGTTCGCAAGGTCTGCTGTGACCTTGGACTTGAAGAGTTACACCACACATACAGACAGAGACACAGATAAAGTACACAGACAGATCCATGTATAGCACACACTCCTGATGTACAAATTTAAAGTCAGCCCCAGAATTATTCCTGAAAATAAACAAAAATGTATATGGTTTCAAAATGAGTTAAATGAGTAATAATTTTGCTTTAATGTGTAGGGATGGTTTTTTTGTTTGTTTGTTTTAAACATGAGCCTTATTGTGTAGTGCATTTAGAGGTGGCATTTAATATTGCGTTAAACACTTGACAATCCCAAGAAGCAATTATACAGAGCAGTTCTGAAACTGTGAACTTTGTGATATTTTTTGCTTTCCTTCCCATTTTCCTCAATGTTTTTGCCACTTGAAACTAAAGTGCTTGACTAGTGCAGGTCAACAACCATCTGATGCTTGTATGTTGAAAACTCTTTGGTTTTCTTCATGTTGATAGATGACTAGGGGATGCTACATGTGTGTAACCTTATGTTGATAACCCAGGAAACAGGACATGGTCGATAGCAACAATAGGTATCCCAGGCACTGAGAGCAATCTAAAAATAATTGGGTAGTGCTACTGCCCACAGCTCCACGGTCCCCAGTTTGATCCTGTGCTCGGGTTATTGTCTGTATGGGCTAATTTCTCATGTTGCTAGAGTGGAATAACTCCATCCATTTTCCATTCCACTTATGCTGCACAGTGTTGTGGGGGAACCTGGAGCCTCTCCCATGGTACATGGGGCATAAGGTGGGGAACCCCCTGGATAAGCACCCACCAACCCATCACAGGGCACAATCACACACACACATTCACACACTACAGGCATTTTGGAAATGCCAATCAGCCTATAACACATGTCTTTGGACTTGGGAGGAAACCACACTACCCAGATGAAACCATGTGGAGAATTTGAACCCCAACTCTGGAGGTGTGAGGCAAACATGCTAACCACTAAGCCACCGTGCCCCCATATAGATTTTTATATAGTTTATATAACAATGTATAATAAACTCACTTTACATATTCTCATCCACCAATTCCAATGTGTACCATTATCAGAAACAGGCTAAATATTCTTCATATGTATGTTGGCTCTTACATTTACAGAGAGTACAGTGAGGTGTGTGTGTGTGGTTTTAGAGAAAAGAGCTGAGGTTATAATCCATTACACTTAGGCCTCTCCTAAAGTGCTCTTGGCATGGAAGATGGTGAAAAGTCCTAAAAGTTGTGACAGTCATTGGGCCAGGATGGCCAGTGCTGGGGGATTTATCTGCAACTGTGCAGGTTTCAGGCTGCTCTGGAGGCAGCATGCCTAAAGTAGAGGTGGCAGGCGATCAGGGCTGTCAGCTTGCCAGGAGAGAGATAAGGAGCCTGGATGGTAACGGCTGACAGGAGCCAGCGTCCTTCAGCACAGGGCCTACGTAGAAATCATGGCCAACCTCCCGTCACCCCTTAGTCACTGCAGTCAGGTGGGTTCAGCTCTAATCCGGCTTACCATTCAACTTCTTCTGTACTTTACCTCTCATACACTTTGAAACCTATGCCTGTTTGTAGCATGCCATACATTTTTAAAAATAAAAACAAAGGATTTAACAAACAGCATCTTTTGCAGTCAGTTCTGTTAGATTTTTTTTAATACAGGGTGTCGCAAATGTCTCCATACATAGGGGACTATTTTTGCCAGCACCACGTCGGTTGTGCCTTCATCAGTGGTTGTGGACGTCTACATCTTGGTTGGTCCTTAGCACTTCCAGTCTTTCTGAATTTGTTAATAAGTTTGGTAACAGTATTGTGTGTGATTTGCTCGCCATGTTTCCCATTAAAGTCCATCACAAGCTTGCAACAGCTTCCCAATCAAGCCATGAGAATGATTTCAATGCAGTCTTCTTTTGGCAAAAGCATTCTTAAAGGCTATATATACATACGTATATATATATATATATATATATATATATATATATATATATATATATATATATATATATATATATATATACAAACCAAGTTTTGGAAGATATTTTGCTAAAAATAATTAATTTCCCCTATATATGGAGACTTTTGGAACAACCTGTAGTGTGATATAACTTGACATGTAAATCATGAACAGTATTTGGAATGAACAGATCATGTCTTATAAATCAATACAGATAAATATGCAAATAGGAAGTGCACTATTCTTATTTTTCTTTCTTTAAAGAAAGCTTGCCAGAACGGCTCACTGGGTGTCAGGTTCAGGCTAGAGGTGTGCGTCAGGGCAAGCGACAGAGTTTGCATGAGCAGGAGGTTTTTACTTTCATTCAGGTGCAAGTGAGTACTTTTATGAAGTTTGTGTGACAAAGAAAGCTGGCGTTCATTAAAAGGAGCTTGTATGGTTACTAATTTATTTATATTTTGGGATCTAGAACCAGTTCAGTTCATTCAAAAATATTGAAAGCAGGTACAAACATAAATAATAACTACACACACACACACACACACACACACACACACACACACACACACACACACACACACACACACACAAAGAGCAGTCCCACCCAGAGCTCGGGTTGTAACCAATTATGAACTTGAGTGATGTATCTGAGGTTGAGGAACTGTCAGAGCCAGAATTCACACACCATGTTGACTGTTGTGGTATTTCTACCTCCATTTTTACCCAGTGTGTCCAGGAGCCATATTGCTAGGGTTCGTAGTTGGGGAAAATGTATCCTTTTTAAGTCACACATACTTATGATTTGTAGATATTTGGAGCTCTGAACAGTTACAGATAATGTTATTGTGTTACACAGCTAATATACATGCATGGGCACATCATTATATAAATACAGTATGTCCGTGTATTAAAAACTTGCATTTGTTAATACAAATGCTGTGTGAACGTTGTCTGATGTGATTTATAGAACTCACACACCTCCTGCTTTACTCTACCATGTTCCCAAGAGAGAACAGGCTTTGATGGTGACACAGCAGGTAGTGCCTAGTTAGATTTCATCATTATTCCTCACACTGTCTGTTCTCAGTAAGGAAACAAAGATAACATGTTAATTCATGCTGATTTATTAATAACATATAATCCCTGTATGAGCATGTTTGTTGTGACATCAGTAAAAAAAACTTTCATGAGAGGTGAACTTAAGATGCACAGTGGTAAATCTTTGTATGCAGTGAATTAATATAATACTGAACAGCATAAAGTGAATACCGAAGATGAATATCTGAATGGAACTTCAAGTTGTGTTTATATGTACAGCAGAGGCTGTATGTGCAGTTTGTGAATACAAAGCAAAAAAAAAAAAGGCAAAAGGATGTGGCTAGAGGTTACAAAAAGCTCTACTTGAGGTTACAAAAAGGCCAACTCTGAAAAAAAATCTTGCAAAGTGTTTTTGGCTTTCAATGTGCTATTGTCATATTGGTATGCAGATTGCTTCAGCCACATTAATTACAATTACACATTACTCTTCATAAGCAGGGTTGGGAGGGTTACTTAAAAAATGTATTCCGTTACAGTTACAAATTACTTCATAAAAAATGTTATCCGTAACGTAATACAAGTATCACAATATGAAAGTAATGTAATATGATTACTTTTGCATTACTTCAAGGTCACATATGTAAATAAAGTCAAGAGAAAAGCAATATGATGAAGTAAAATACTTTTACTTGGGGCTTATTTTAGAGCTTAAAAACATGTTCAATATTTGGATTTGTTTTAAGGAAAGAAAAATGAGGGTAACATTACATCTGAAAATCTTTCAAACAACAATGTGTGTTCATTTCTACCAAATTAACTTTATTTGCACATGTACCAGGAGGTTGCTCATGTGAGTCAAGAGAGAACCAGAACTATAATCAAGCAGCTATAGTCTATATTGTGTTATGTCAAAAGATTAATGTCTTTGGCTTTAAATGTAAAATAATAATAATAATAATAATAATAATAATCCTGACAGTGTTCACATTTTATTAAATGTACGTGTAATCTGATTACTTTGTTTTTTTGACGTAACTGTAATGGATTACAGCTACCAGTTTTTTGTACCCTGATTACATAATGCCGTTACATGTATTCCATTACTCCTCAAATCTGTTCATAACACATTTTGAAAAACTGTGGCTTTTAATGACTTTTTTTTGGACAAGTCAGTTTCATCCATATCGTCACAAATTAGTGGAAAAGACTCTCCGGTCAGACACACTAGGCAAAATTGTTAAATTACTATTGTGAGATTATCCAAAAGTACAAACCACGGTTTAATTGGTGTATTAAATGTACCCTGTGTGGGCGTTTTGTTCCATCACTTGACACTTTAATGCCTAGTGAAAACTGTGACTATTCAAAGGGGAGGTTTATATGTCACGATCACAATGTATATATGCTAATATATCAGTCCTTCTAGGAGTTCACAATTTTGCGATCACGAAAATGAACACAAAATGAAGCTCTGCAACATTTGTAGATTTTCCGTAGAATTGGGCCAAGACGTGTCATGTGATGTCATCTCAAAGCCTCTCTTCGATCCATGTGCATCAAACATTTACAGCTAAAAGGTCTCATTTATCAACAAACATCACTGCAGAAGACCATCCAAAAACAATTTTGTACAATTTCACCAATTCAAGGAGTTTTCCACAAAAAAAGCACAAAACAACTCTGCAAATTGCATCACAATTAAAAAAAAAAAAAAAAAAAAAGTTTCAGCAAAATCGAGCATTTTTGGCTGCAAAAATCAAATCAAATCAAATAAAACCTCCATGAAATCCTGTACAGACTGATATATGCAGTGCACTTTAAATGTGGATGTAAACACATGGATAAGAATAATTTTCTGGTAAACAGCAGACATTCATTCTAGTAACCTCATGATTAAAACACTGAGAGAAGTACTTGGAGATATTAAATTCACATAATTAATAGACAGTTATTTATAGGCTGGGCTACTGTATCATTGCTCCATCCTCTATCCTGTTAGAGGTAGGTGTATTTGATTAGTTCAGAAAGCTAAGCTGTGGGAGGTATAACTTTCCCGGAGCACAATCAAACGCAATTTTAGATGGTTCTTAATAAGTCCAACCACCCTGAGAAGACGAGAAGATGAACCTGCAGTCATAAATAAAATCAAATAAATGTGGGTTAATTTACTGTAATATAATTGAATCCCATGAAGACTTTCCTTATTTTCACCTGTGTATGATGTATGGGAAACTCATACTAAATACTGTTGATTTAAATCCGAACACTGGCTCCTTCTGTCTGTGACCATGACACACACTTTCTGTGAGTTCCTTGTTTCCTGGGCTGAAAGTCTAATATCAACATGTTGGCTCCTCATTCTGATTACTTCTGTGCCCACCAGCGGCAGCACATACTACACGGTTCTTACGCTTGGGCAAGAATTTTATTTGGGATTCTTTATTTCAAGCCAAAATGCCCACAAGGCATGACAGAAAGTCACTGAGATGAAGCCTATATATGCAGAAGCAGACATCAGACTTTATCAAGTCTGTGCCGTGTTTCATTTCTTAACACGGTCCTCTAACAATGTGATTCAACTCAAGGCCTATAGTACATGAGGCTCTTTCTTCATAGTTTACAGAAAATAGTTGGCATATAATGATCCCTGGGTTCATCTCTCTACATCTTTAGATAAAAGTAGCTTTGTTATTAAAATGTTATGATCAGTTAAATGTACCAGTATCATTGCTTTTTCCTTTTGCGTGCAGTTTACAGAGTTACCTTGTGTCAATGAAGCGTGGGAGATGGGGATAGTTGTAGTTGGTCTAGCTGTAATTACAACACAGCTCAATAAAAATACAACATGAGACAATGGGGCAGTGGATAATCGCCGTATTTATATTTTTTCTGATCATCCATGAATATCACTATTCTTTTCTATTAAACTACCAGTTGCACAATCATGACCTCTTTATAGATTAGGATTTTAAACAAAATTTCACACATGGGATTGTGTGATTTCACTGAATTGTTTTTTGCAGAATTTACATTTTACTTAAATGTAAGTGAAAAGAAAATAGAAAAAAAATGCATAAAACAAGGTCAGCATGATACAAGGGTATTTCTTTTGCAAGCCCCTGAGGCAACTGCTATGGATTGACATGCTTGTTAAAATGGAACCATGCTTGCCGCGTATCACGTGACTTTCATAAACGTTCAGAGAGGCATCCTGTGTGAATTTCCCAAATTCAAATTCAAGCAAGCTTATTCAAGATCTCTGAACAAACACCTTGCTGGCTTTGGACTTGGAGGGAAATTAAATATTCTAACTAAGCCCCGCTGTCTTTCAAAGATAAAGGAGAAAAGATCAGTATAAGGTTTCTTTTTTGTTGTCCACATTAGATTATTTGCAGTAAACAAATATCCTAAAGCGGATTATTTTGTGACTTTGGTGGAACCAAGTACAACAGCACCACCAACGGCCATAAGAAGAATATACATATTGGTATGAAGCTATAACAGGAAGCTAAGTCTGACAAGCCCGCCTCAGTAGATACATGCAGTCTATTGGTAACAATCCTGTCAGGTGATTACAAAGAATGAACCACCCCCTAGATTTGAGCTCCATTTTGGCTGATATTTTTAATCCCATTTTGCAGATGTGTCCGTAACACATCATCAGGAGTCGTGTAATGGACTGTGTCATGGACTAAACGTAATGAATGTGAAAAAGGTGTAAATGTGAAAATGCATTTGGAGGATAAACCAATAAAAGTAGCAAAATACGAAGGACAAACATACAAAATACAAATTATTAAAAAGTATATAGGCAATTGAGCCTATATTGAGCAGGACTAGGAACAAGAAAAAAAAGAGTAATGTTCATTCATGTTCATTTAGAATAATTTATAATAGGCATATAAACATAAATTTTCAGTCTGAAATCAACTATAATAATAATTTATTACAATCTGACTAAATAATAGGGGCATGGTGGCTTAGGGTTGCTTTGTATCAGTATCCATTGTTAGCACGTTTGCCTCGCATCTCTGGGGTTGGGGGGTTTGAATCCCACCTCCACGTTGTGTGTGCAGAGTTTGCATGTTCTCCACCTGCTTTGGAGGTTTCCTCCAGCTACTCCAGTTTCCTCCCCCAGTCCAAAGACATGCATTGTAAGCTGATTGACATCTCTAAATTGTCTGTGGTGTGTGAATGGGTGTGTGATTGTGCCCTGCGATGGGTTGGAACCCCGTCTAGGCTGTCCCCCGCCTTGTGCCCGAGCCAATGTATATATGGATAGATAAACAGTTTAAACTCAAGTCTCCAACATTGAACAATTGGTAACTTTCTCTACAAAAAAAACTTCAATTAAACCTCTAATGATGATCATAGTCAAGTTCCTTTCAGCATTGCTTGACTTTATCTTATACAGTTATAGAAGAGAAAGTTTATAATAGGAGGTTTATAATCTCACTATCCGGTGTCTTCCAGAAAAGGATGGGAAACCTTTCGAGTCTGCTTCGTCTCTAAGTTTCTTGTCACCTCAGGGAGTTTTTCCTTGTCACTATCACCTCTTCTTTGCTCATTAGGGGTAAATTTAAATTTAGATATATATATATATGGCTTTTTTGTTACGCTTCTTTGTGCATTAGTGTACATATTAGTCCATTGTTAAAAAACGATGTATTAATCAAATTTGAATGGTAGAAAATGAAATTACTTTCATCTTTTACATACTGACATATATATATGTATATAACTCAAAGGCTTTGCATTTGCTGGCACAGGGCATAGGTTGTTTTGATGTGCTTCTTGAGAATGTTACATTGTTGTTTGGACATCATATTCAGACTGCGTAAAATGTTAAAAATGAATTCAGTGATGTCTCCATCTGAAAATTGCACATTTGGAAATAGATGTGGTTTTTGTTTGTGATTGTGTGCTTGCCTGAGATTATAGGAATTCATGATCATCATGCTAACACTACCCCCCCCCCCCCCCCCCCCCCCCCCCCCCCTTACATGTGAGTGTGAACTGGCAGCCTGTGGCGGTGTTTTCTGTGATGGACAGACGGTCTAGGATGGTAGAAAGTGAGATGCAGATTGCACACAGTTTGCCTGCAGTGTAATAGCTCTCGTCCTGACAGGGTTCATAGTAGCTGTGTTTTGTGCATCTGTAATAATACCCAGTGTTTGCATTTGTTGACACTCTGTATAGGCTCTGTTGGAGAGCAGATCTTCTTGGGAATGATGAATAGAGATGTCATTCCACATTAATTTCCTCACAGCCTGCTGAAATATACATTGAGGCTGTTTCGTTTTCATCCATGTTTTCTGTTTTATTCCTCTCACTTAATTTCTAATAAAAAGTTACTGTATGTTGCAGGTTTGAAGCAAGGCTTTCAGTGACTGATAGACAGGTCACAAATGTGGTGGTGGAGGCCTTTATTTTGCCACCATGGTTTGGGTCTACTTGTTCCCTTAGACAGAATGCTCACTGGAAATCAATGCAAAGTTCTTCTGACTGATCACTTTATCCTGTAATGAAGCACTCGTGATGTGGCTGGCCTCCAAAATCCAAAATGATGTTGTCCATATCCACAAGGCATGAGGGCTCACCAAATGATTTGCTGAGTATGAAAATGATGTAAACCATGTGCTATGATCTTCACATTCGCCAGATCCAAATCAAATTGAAAACCTATTGGAGATTTTGGTGTTAGACAGAGCTCTCCAACACCATCATGAAAGAACCAGTTGAGGGAATATTGGTTTCAGTTACTTGTTGAATCTATGTTTAGGGACACTGAAACAGTTCTGGTGGTTTATAGTGGTCCATTGACTTACTGGTACACTTTTGCTGTTATGTTGTCCATGCTAATTATCATATTAGGATGCACCAATCCCAATTCTTCTGTGCTTGATGCAATAAATGCCAGTCCAGCCTTTTAGGCCAGTATCAGCACTGATTCCTATGGAATTGGTTCATCCAGTGATTAAATTTGGATTTGGAAATTCTCAGTACTGATATAATGTAAATTTTCAATATCTGATCTAGTCCTATTGGCCATGACACATTTTGTTTTAATAACCAAACACAGCATTTACCTCTGTACAAGGGCGAATTCACACACTCATTCACACACTCATTCACACACTATGGACAACTTCGAAATGCCAATCAGCCTACAACGCATGTCTTTGGACCGGTCGATGAAGCCCCTAAAGCATGGGGAGAACATGCAAACTCCCCATGCACACAGGGCAGAGGTGGGATTCGAGCCCACACATAAAACAAAGGCGCTGGAACTCCCCAGTTCTCTTGCCCAATTGAACCCATGGGTACATCCTTAAAATGAATGCTTGGTTTATTTGTGTAACATTATTTATTATTTGTTATTATTATTATTATTATTATTATTATTGTTATTGTTATTATTATTATTATTATTATTATTATTATTATTATTTAATTCTCTTTAGTATGTTCATACTATATAATGATAATAGTGAACACAGAGAAACAGCACTTTATTAACCATTATGCTGGTAATAGGTGATGAAGCTTTTTTTTAAAAGCTTATTATTAGAATATGTAATACATATACATAAAGTGTAATTCAATTAGAATTGATTTGATTCCTACTGCAGGACAAAATGTCAAATATTTGATTAACTCAGATTGAGACCTTGAATTTATAACATTATCTAGCTTACCTTTTTTTTGGCAAAAATTAGTTCATTAAACTACTATGCCATTATTTACATGCTGTTGAATATACTGTATATGAGACGTTTCATACTAAATATTATTTGAAAAGAAACATTTGAAGTTGAAACGTTGTCTCTAATTTGACCTTACTGAGGTCATTTTATGGCTCACTTCCTTATCACTGTTAGACAGAATCTTATAATACCAAAGTGTTGAGATTCTATACAGGTACCATACAAAACCCGGACCTACTAATTCATCTCTAGAATTCACAGTAAAATTCAAAATAAATAGTCAGGAAAGTCATATGTGCTGTTAGACCACAGTGTGTGGAAATGTTACAAATGGGCCTGCAGTGCGATCAGAGCTCAGGTCTCTTACAACTCTTTCCCAAACCTTACAGCACATCATAGCAAACTGAACAACAAAGCAGATACAGCTCCTGATCATCAGTTGTACAGCAGGCCTTGTTTAGAATTAAGATATGTTCGGTAATGTTCTATGGTTATCGATTGCTGAAGAAGGTTGCTGTTATTCGATGATTCAGAAGGCGACAATAAGGGACAATGCCTTTCAATCACATGCTCGCTGCTGTGGAATGTTAATTCAGACAGCGCCACCTGGGGCTTTGCCACCAACTGGCTATAATTTATAGTGAGTATAGAGATGAGAAAGCTGCTCAGGTATCAGAACATCAAAATCACCTTGTAAAATTGAACTAATGCAGAGAGGGTTGTTAATCACCATTACTGTAATAATTTTTAGTGATAAAATGTTTTTGCTTAATAAAGGGTATTGTGTACCATATATAGTATAGTATAGTGTATAATATATAGTGCTGTGATAACTATTTGTCCGATTTCTTCTGTTTTTGTGTATATCTCACACTAAATGGCTTTAGATGTTCAAACGAAATAGAAATTAAAACAAAGGCAACCTGAGTAAACACATAATACAGTTTTTATTTTATATATATATATATATATATATATATATATATATATATATATATATATATATATATATATATAATTTATTTATTTATTTTTATTAACAAAAAATGTTATCCAACACTTATCACTAATGTGAAAAACTAATTGTCCCCTTAAATTAAAATCTGGTTGTACCACCTTTTGCAGCAATAACTGCAGCCAACTGCTTCAGATAACTGGAGACCAGTCTTTCATTTACTTCTAGGACTAGGACTTACTCCTATGCTTTGGATCATTGTCTTGTTGCATAATCCAGTTGCTCTTGAGTTTCAACTTATGGACTGAAGACTGGACATTCTCCTTTAGGATTTTCTGGTAGAGAGCAGAATTCATGTTTTCCTCAATTATTGTAAGTTGTCCAGGCCCTGAAACAGCAAAGCATCCCCACACCATCACACTTCCAACACCATGCTTGACCGTAAGTATGATGTCATTTTTGTGGAATCCTGTGTTTGGTTTATGCCAGATGTAACGGGACCCCTGTCATCCAAACAGTTCCACTTTCAACTCATCAATCCACAGAACATTCTCCCAAAAGGTTTGTGGATCATCAAGGTGTGTTTTAGCAAAATTCAGGTGAGCCTTAATGTTCTTCTGGGTTAGCAGTGGTTTTCACCTCACCACTCTTCCATGGATGCCATTTTTGCCCAGTGTCTTTCTGATAGTGGAGTCATGAACAGTGACCTTTACTGATGCAAGAGAGGCCTTTAGGTCCTTTGATCTTGTCCTTGGCTGTTTTGTGACTTCCTGAATGAGTAATTGTTTTGCTCTTGGAGGAATTTTGGAAGATCAGCCACTTCTGGGAAGGTTCACTACTGTGCCAAGTTTTTTTCCATTTGGAGATAACAGTTCTCACTGTGGTCCTTTGGAGTCCCAGAGCCTTTGAAATAGCTTTGTAACCCTTCCCAGACTGATTTATTTTAATCAGCTTCTTCCTCATCATTTCTGGAAGTTCTTTCACCTTTGGCATAGTGTGTTACTGGGTAAGACCTTTTAACCAACTTCATGCTGTTGATAAAAAGTTCTATTTAAGTGTTGATTTGATTGAACAGGGTTTGCAGTAATCAGGCCTGGTTATGTCTAGTCCAGCTGAACCCCATTATGAATGCAGTTTCATAGATTTGGGGAATTAGTAACTATGGGGGCAAATACATTTTCACACAGGCCCAGTTGGTATTGGATACCTTTTTTGCTTCAATAAATAACATTATCATTTAAAAACTGTATTTTGTGTTCACTCAGGTCGCCTTTGTTTTATCTTAGATGTTTTAATTTCTTAAACAATTTAGTATGAGATGTACACAAAAACAGAAAAAATTAGGACGAGGCAAATACTTTTTCACAGCACTGTATGTGTATTAGGGGTGTAATGCCAATGCCACTGGCTGTATCTGTTTAGTGCTACCAATATGGAATGGTTCCTCAACCAATTCCTCAACCTTAGCTCCATCATTCGAGTTCATAATTGGTAATCATGATCATAAAAATCATAATTTTACTCTTGTAAAACAAGAGTATATTCCTGCAACATCAAGGAGAAATCTCCATTACTTCAATGAGTTCACAAAGGTTTTCTCACAAAAGTATTTACTTGCTATCCTACAAAACCTTTCTGGGTGATAGGTCGGAATAGTGTGATCAGCAGAATGTAGAAAATTGATCTGTACATACGAGTTTCTCCCTGTAAACCTGTTTACAATTCCCTCTCCGCATCACACTCAACCTTTTTACTGAAGCCTACTCAGCAGGAAAAAAAAAAACAGTTGCTACAGAGAAATGGAAAGTCCAACTGATTACACTTGCATGTGTTCTGATGGCAGTGTTTTTATTTTTTCATCTTGGACAGCTTTGAATGAGCAGTGCAGAACAAGGATACAGTGAAGCTAGCCACAGAAAGAATATCATACTTCCTGCATAGTCCAGCATTCTCACTGTAAGCGTAACCCCACGGTGGTGTCAAAACCTTTCTGTGGGTTTACTGATTTTTAAACTTACATTAAATAATAAATCCAGGCTTACACATTCCAGTCTTATTCTCTCTGTTGCATGAACATAATGTAGGATATGATATTGGTACTAAATATTAACATAGTATTTACAATCACTGTAATAGGATACTGTTTGACATTACATTTAGTTTTTGTACCAACTATTTCCGTGTCCCTCCTTTACCTCATCAATACTTAGTTTTCTACTATTTGTTGATTTTCAGACAATGACACTAGCTTCCTAAAAGCAGATTTAGTGTTTCATGTAAAAGAAAGCCATCTTCACCAATGCAGATATCATTATCTGTAGCTTGCTTAAATCCTGAGTTAATTCTGGACTGATTACACTTTCCTGATTGAATCATAATTTAATTTCTACCAAAGAATGGTTAAAGAAGAATACAGTTAATGTTTTGGGATGGCCAAGTCAAAGTCCTGACCTTAATCCATATAAATCAAGCAGTTCACGTGAAAAAAAAAAAAAAAAAAAAAAAAAAAAAAAAAAAAATATATATATATATATATATATATATATATATATATATATATATATATATATATATATATATATATATATATATATATGTGTGTGTGTGCGTGTGTGTGTGTGTGTGTGTGTGTTTATATATATATATATATATATATATATATATATATATATATATATATATATATATATATAATATTGCTGTCGCTGAAAACATGTCTGGGTCTTTTCTTTTTTATTAATTTTTATTTTTTTATTTTTTTCTATTTATTTGTTATGTTGTTGTTATTACAATAATGCAATGTAAATATTAATAATAATTTGCCTATGTGAGTTTTGTTTTACAAGGGTTGCAGAAATAGTGACACCTACAAGTTAAACTAGTGAGCTACATTTAATTTAAGTTACTGTGGTCATGTGATTAGCCTAACTAATGGCAGTGCAAAAATGTGCATGCAGTTTTTGGTGCTACGCTGTACACGGAGTTAGGTGCTAAAGAAGAGAATAATTAAACAGTAAAGCGTTACAGCTACTCCTAGATTTCTGGTTGGAAGGCGCACACAGTATGTTGGTTTGTAATGTTGGGCGTTTCATGTTTGTATTGTAATGTAATAGTGCAAGTGTTTCCTAAGACCATTAATGCTAGTTTAATATGTGAGCAAGATGAATGAATACTCATGGACTCTGAAGAACATGCTTATGTACAATATGCTCGTGAGCATGTGTTATGTACTTTATTTCAGTTTTTCACGGTGTTTGACGGTGTTTGATGGTGTTTGACGGTGTTTGACGGTGTTTGACGGTGTTTGATGGTGTTTGACAGTGATTGAATGCACTTAAGTTGTGAAGGAATGCAATAAAAGAAACGATAAACATCAGTTGAAACGTACGTTTTAATCTGACCAGAAGAATAAGTTTGGGAGCAGCTACATATAATGTATATATATTAGTTTAGTGTTATTTACTATTTCACCATCTAATATGTGTGATCTTCAGATAAAAATCACTGACATCCTAGCAACATTTAGCAGACAGGTTATCAACTAAATAGACAACTTGAGTAATGTGGTGAATTTCCTGTTAATTTGCTATGAATGGAGATGTGCTGTAACTAGTTGAGGACAGTGAGGTGAGGAATTTTAATACGCTGCCTAGCCTATGTGGAAAGATTTGCATCCTCAAAAGTTATCTGATCAGCAGCGACAATGCCAACAGCTGGTTCTCACCTGGCATCAGAGCCCCATGTTGGTTTATCCCATAGATGTACCTAAACAGCTAAAAATGTTGGAGAATTAAAGAGCTAATAATGACATTTCATACAAAGCAATGTAAAGCCACTTGAACACCACACTTGCCTTCCTTCTTTGTGCTGAAAAATTAAAGACTGTGAATGAACTACAGTGCAAGTAAAGTATTCAGATCCCTTCATTTTTTTTCACATCAGTCTACACTCTACAAAGGTGTGCCACAGTTTCCTGAAACTTTACCTAATCTAAGTGTTGCTACCATACTTTTCATATGTAAGTACAGTATCTCACAAAAGTGAGTACATGCCTCACATTTTTTTAAACATTTGATTATATCTTTTCATGTGACAACACTGACGAAATGACACTTTGCTACAATGTAAAGTAGTGAGAGTACAGCTTGTGTAACAGTGTAAATTTGCTGTCCACTCAAAATAACTCAACACACAGCCATTAATGTCTAAACCACTGGCAACAAAAGTGAGTACACCCCTAAGTTAAAATGTCCAAATTGGGCCCAAAGTGTCAACATTTTGTGTGGCCACCATTATTTTCCAGCACTGCCTTAATCCTCTTGGGCATACAGTTCAGCAGAGCTTCACAGGTTTCCATTGGAGTCCTCTTCCAGTCCTCCATGACGACATCATGGAGCCGGTGGATGTTAGAGACCTTGTACTCCTCCACCTTCTGTTTGAGGATGCCCCACAGATGCTCAATAGGGTTTAGTCTATCACCTTCACCCTCAGCTTCTTTAGCAAGGCAGTGGTCGTCTTGGAGGTGTGTTTGGGGTCGTTATCATGCTGAAATACTGCCCTGCGGCCCAGTCTCCGAAGGGAGAGGATCATGCTCTGCTGCAGTATTTCACAGTACATGTTGGCATTCATGGTTCCCTCAATGAACTGTAGCTCCCCAGTGCTGGCAGCACTCATGCAGCCCCAGACCATGACACTCCCACCACCATGCTTGACTGTAGGCAAGACAAACTTGTCTTTATACTCTTCACCTTGTTGCCACCACACACGCTTGACACCATCTGAACTAAATAACTTTATCTTTGTCTCATCAGACCACAGGACATGGTTCCAGTAATCCATGTCCTTAGTCTGCTTGTCTGTTTGCGGGCTTTCTTGTGCATCATCTTTAGAAGAGGCCTCCTTCTGGGATGACAGCCACACAGACCAATTTGATGCAGTGTGCAGTATATGGTCTGAGCACTGACAGGCGGACCCCCCCATCCCTTCAACCTCTGCAGCAATACTGGCAGCACTCATACATCTATTTCCAAAAGACAACCTCTGGACATGATGCTGAGCACCTGCACGCAACTTCTTTGGTCGACCATGGCGATGCCTGTTCTGAGTGGAACCTGCCCTGTTAAACCGCTGTATGGTCTTGGCCACCGTGCTGTAGCTCAGTGCCAGGGTCTTGGCAATCTTCTTATAGCCTAGGCCATCTTTAAGTAGAGCAACAATTCCTTTTTTTCAGATCCTCAGAGAGTTCTTTGCCATGAGGTGCCATGTTGAACTTCCAGTGACCAGTATGAGGGAGTGTGAGAATTTAACAAATTTAACACATCTGCTCCCCATTCACACCTGAGACCTTGTAACACTAACAAGCCATATGACACCGGGGAGGGAAAATGGCTAATTGGGCCCAATTTGGACATTTTCACTTAGGGGTGTACTCACTTTTGTTGTCAGTGGTTTAGACATTAATGGCTGTGTGTTGAGTTATTTTGAGGGGACAGCAAATTTACAAGCTGTACACTCACTACTTTACATTGTAGCAAAGTGTCATTTCTTCAGTGTTCTCACATCAAAAGGTATAATCAAATATTTACAAAAATGTGAGGTGTGTACTCACTTTTGTGAGATACTGTATATGTGTAAAACATTGATTTCCTTGCTTTTTGTTATATGAATTGTCTAGCAGTTTGTCTGATTTATTTATTTGTTTATTTATTTATTTAGTTAGTTATTACTTTTTTCCTGCTTCATGAACAATTAAAATTCTGCTTCCGAGATCATCTGAAATGCATTTTTGTATTATTATGGTTTGTAATATAATCAAGACATCAACAGGTAAATTATCTCTATTATGCCAGTTCTCACAAACTTGTTTTTATAGCTTTTTACACATAATAGTTGTATGAACACTGCTCCAATCTGTCCGGATGATTTAGACAGAATTAAATTGTGGGGTAAGCAATTTCTCTCAGCAAATGATCAAAGGAAGTAAGTTTCTTAGCAGTTTTGAAGTAGAAAAAGCGAGGAAAGGAATAAAGGGAGACAAATGTAGGTGCTGGGTTGGATGCTTAAGCATTTTCTCAATTTTGATGTCAGTAATTAGATTATTTTTTTCAGCAGCCACTATGTCACAGCTCTATTTACTGCTGCTCTGGCTGCTGTAAGTCTTTTGGAAAGTCAACAAAGAACTGCTCTATTTCTCAGTTTCTTAGTTCTACATTCTTTTGATGATTCATTTTAATCAGTGTAAGGGAGACTTTTCCTCATGTTCTGGCTCGTGGATACTCATTGTTTTGCAGTGTTACGTTTTTCGTTTGTGATAGCTCGTTTATATTTCTGACCAACAGATTTTAGAGTGTTTCTAAAAGCAGACAAAAGTGAAGAGATTGGAAATACACACATATTTTTAAGTTTGGACCTCACTGATTTTTTAACCTGTTTATTCCAGAGGCTTTTGTCCCATTAAAAAAATTAAAAAATAAAAACAATTAAAACTATAAATTACATGTATGACTATTGCAAAGCCTTTAGTCACTTGGTGTTAAGAGAACTTTCTTTATTTCAAAAGGATACAGGTCATTCATACAGTAGTTCTGTGCTTTGTATGTACCTCCTTCATCAAGATAGGTTCTTTCAAGTTCTGCCAACACATGAATTAACACTGGCCCTTTTGCCAGACAGTTGTATGGGCTGGTCAGAAAGAGGCATTTACCTTACTGACTGAATCAGTGACTTCTGATTGGTGAAATGAGCATGTACGTCACTCAGGATATGTGGAGACTAGGTATCAGGGTAACCTAACGTCAACCTCTGAAGAGTCCACTATGCAAGCCTGATAAATAAAAGCCAAATAAAAATATTGTTTATATTTAGTGTTTGTGAAATATTTTCATTATCAATGTCCACAACAGTGTGTTAATATGGGACAAATAAGCCATTAATTAAAGTTGGTTTGGTATTTACATAGAACATGCATTTAATGATGCACACTTTTAAAATGGCTCCTTAATAGTTTATAGCCAGAGCTGTTTGATGCTCGATTAAAGCTGAGATGTGTCCTCTCATAAGCAGCATGGTTGTGTAAGTTTCCCTCACTCCACCTATTGCAGTATGTGCTTTTCAATGCTGAGCCTGCTATGTTAGCCAGATTGTTAACACAACATAACTGGGGCCTGTGCTCCATTTAATCCTTATTCTCTCCACAGGGTCTGTTTCATGGTGGGCTGCCTTGTATTAACAGTGACTGGCCCACTGGATGGTGGACACCATCACCATGTCCGATAGATTGGCTGGACATCTGGTCCTTGGCATCACATGCCACTCTGTGAGAAGTGTCTCTTCCTCATGGGCATTATATAGCTTCATTACTTAGCTGTTTTTCCAGTTTGTCCTCAGGTGTTGGTGCCTCATGCATTATTCGTGGGTGACGCACACTGCAGGTTACGTGTGTAACGATAACCACCAGAGGTCCTTGTCATTTGGAGCCAGATTTGGCCCAGCGAGAGCTCACCGAGAACGTTCCAGGGAATCACAGCAGTATAACAGCTGTATTTATTGCACATACTGTGCTATATAACAATTGCCTTTGCTAGAATGTCTCAGCATGCATTTGCATAAACAGAAAAAGGTATTGGTGTCTACAGAGCCACACTTACATATGTATCTTGCATTTAGGCCTGTACACCAGTAGTGTGCATAAGGCTTCTCACAGGGAAAATGTGTGATGGAAGCAGTTTAGTACATTTGGCTTTCCATCATAATTTTGAGAAACATTGTGATTACTTTAAGGTATTAAGTCATAACTTCATGAAACCTTGTTATTATAATTTAGTTTTTCTTTTTTTTTAATTGACAGAAAAAGGCTTCCATAGACTGATCATTGAATTACATTGTGGAAAATAAAGTTGAATATGAATGCTTTAAAAAAAAAAAAAAAAAAAAAAAAATACCCTCCTTATTTGTCAGAATTGGTGTAATACTTCATCTAATGGCGAACTAACAGTTCAACAGTGAACTAAATGTAATTGCTGTGTTTTTATTGTAAAGTCATTCATATAAACTTAGCCAGTATTTTATTAATTACGCACATAACAGGCCACAGCCCACTTGAGTTCAGGCAATAAGCCCATGACATCATTCACTGTTTCCCGGTACATAAAACCTGGTTATTTCAAAGGTCATGTTAATCAGGCATGCACAATGTGTGCTTACTTAATGTGTCCTTTTAGAAAGCCTCACCTCATTTATATGTTCAGATCTTAGGTATGAGGTACATACTGTGCTTGTAGTTACTAAGATATATTGTCAGCGTGCAAGCAATTGTTTTTAATTGTACAATGACGTCAGTCACTATGTTGTCCTGATCATTTTCCAAATTTGGAATATTAACTCATAACTCTTTAATCATCCCTGTAATAAGCACATAATGAGACAAATGGTTTCCTTTTAACTGGTCAAGAAACTGCTATAATGTGTGTGTGTGTGTGTGTCTCACCACCATCTTTCTAACTTCATAGATACCGGTGTAGAAAACAGGTGGTTATTTTATTTTCAAGAATTAAGGCAGGATTATTCATTCTTATTTTAAGCTAGTGTTTATCAGGGTGCTTGGCACCAGCATAAGGCCTGACAAATTTGCATAAATTTATAAAAGCTTACTGTGAAAGACACCGAGTATCATTGTATTGTTATGACATTGTCATATGTATTCATAAAAAGCTTACAAGCATGAAATAGTAAACTCACTTAGTCTAGAGAGAATATGCTTAACTAGTATACATAATATGCAAAATATATATAACTATATAAAATGTTAGTTTGACACAGCAGGTAACTGTGTAACAGTGTAATACAGCATGTTTTACTATATGTCAGTGTTATTACCACCAAGTGTTCCAGAGACAATTATTATTATTATTATTATTATTATTATTATTATTATTATTATCTACTAAGCCTAATATAACAAATATTTTACATCACTTTTATGTGACTCTAAGATGCCAGATGTACATTGAGCTAACAAAATCAGTCGTTATGATGGATTTATGTAAGCCTGGACAACACAACATTGTCAACCTGTGATCAGAATTGGTGAAATTTCTTCATGCAAGATTATATAAACAAATCTATATCACTTCACACAGCCTTTGTCCATTGAGGCCCATTTGATGTAGGAGTGTCAGCAATGATTAACCCTTGTGCATCCTTCTGGACATTTTTCTCCTCTAAGGACCTATGTGAAACTTATTTTAATTGAGGTTAAAGGGTTAAAATCACCAGTGATCACCAGTGCTGTTTAGAGTAAATCCCCATTGGTCACCAGTATGGCAGACACTTCCCATAATCGAGGGCTAAAAATAAAAGGATTTTTAACAAAAGTGATGTTAGTAGGTTTTTCTAGAACAGCATACCCTGTTTTGTGTTATTCCTCATTTAAACGTAACATATTACTTTTTATTATTATTATTGATAAAGCATTACATTTACCATTATGCTTAGGTACTTAGTCTTCTGCAGCTGCTTGCAATACTTGTAATGCAACGTCAGAATTCTTTTTAGCCTGTCAAATTAACTTTTTCTAATTACTTATTCAAC
This sequence comes from Ictalurus punctatus, assembly GCF_001660625.3. Classification (NCBI taxonomy): domain Eukaryota; kingdom Metazoa; phylum Chordata; class Actinopteri; order Siluriformes; family Ictaluridae; genus Ictalurus; species Ictalurus punctatus. Next base: position 4,076,155 of record NC_030439.2, on the reverse strand, counting down.
AACACCCACTGGAGATTAATCTGTCAGAAGCAACTGCCTCTATATCTTTTACAACTACAGCAGGAAACACATTACACAGCGGTGAAATATTACAATATACCATTACCTTACCATGCATAATGGGAATTTTTAAAAAACATTTCACAGAGACAGAGGTCCTACTAGAAACTTTAGCAGGGGCTTTTCAGTAATTACAAATAGTGATTTACTCTAAACGCCACTGATGAGTGACCATCAGCTAGTTGCTTTAAACATTTCTGGTGACCAGTGATGATTTAACCTAAACAGCAGCGCTAACCACTGGTTATTTCCTATAACCAGCATTGGTGAGCAGTGTTGATTTGCTTTCAACAGTACTGCTGACCAGTGATTACTCTATCTTACAATTCTTCATGTGTATTTTTTACAGGACTATAGTACCTTATTACCACTACTATAACATAATTATCCACTGCTACATGGTCTCAAATCCTCACTGGATTGGTGCCTTTGGGGAATATGTTGGAACTCAATTAAGCTAAGAGTGAGAGCAAGGTCTATATTTCTTTCAATGTGACTAGCCTTCAAATTCAACACAAATGAATCATGCTTAAAACTGAAATTGCTACCATAAACCACTGGGTGAAAATTGGTACCTTGCCTTACAGATAGACAGTACATGTACTGACTGTAGCATTGACCAATTATGACTGGTCAGTCAGGTGTGTAATTAATATGCATACAGCATATAGCAGTTGCGGGGGGAGGTTTCCAAGATTCTCTTCTTTTAAATATATTTTATCACACCAAGGCATTGAGCATCCAGATTCCAATTTCAATAAAAGAGTATTTTACTAGGAGCCATAATGGTAGCGAGTTTTCATTTGCCTACGTGTGTAGTTTCTTATATAGAATCTCTCAAGCTTATCATGTGCAGCTAGTTTCTGTTGCACTCTGTGAACAAAGGAGTGCAGTGTCAGTCTGAAATGCCACTAAATCAGCAGATTTAAGAGAGTACCTTACAGGGTGAGTCAAGTGACATTTGCAGTAGTCCATCGCTCACTGTAAATAAATGCTTCATTGAAATGGCTTTTGCGGGTGTTGGGCACAAACCTGCAGGTGAAATATGTGTCTGAGTAAAAGCATTGTGAGGTCATTAGCTGGTGCAAGGGGCCCATTCATTCTGCTGTGTACCATATTGCCATCCTCCCCACTGACTTGTTCAGCCCTCTGATCCTCAAAATGGAGATTCTGGGGCCCAGCCAAACTCAGCACTTTTACAGAATTGAGGTGCCTGAAGTTTCTACTCTGTCTGACCATATTATAAGATCTTCATGCTTAGGCAAGTGAATTGCAGGTAAAAGATTTAAAAAAAAAAAAAAACATAAAATCAAACATAAGTTGGATCTTATAAGTGTAGATACAGATTAATACTCTGTGTGGCTCATTCAGTTATTGAAATTGCTAACATGCGGTACACATCTACAATTTTTATTTTCTGAAATATGGAAAAGTTTTTATTAGTTCATGCCTTTAAATGTAGACTTGTAAAACAAAACACTTTTTTTCTAAATGGTCTAAGTGGTAAGGTTCTGAACATATAAATGCCATTATATTTCTGACTAGCGTGACTAAGTAGCTATCCAGTGTTAATTACTGAGCACTTGAAATAAAAATGCGACATCAAATACACTTTATGGCCAAAAGAGACAATTAAAAAGGCAGTTTAGGCTTTTACGATTATATACAAATTTAAAGAGGGTAAGCATTAAAATAAATAACTAATAGTAGCAGAACAAATAAGTTCATTGTCGTGAATAGCCTTAATCGTGCTTTTAACAATACAGCGATAATTTCCTACACATGAGATAAAATCCACGCAAATCTTCTTTGAAAATGATATGCACAATTTAATATGGCCATGAGATTCTAAACTGAGTTCAGCAAATTTTAATAAGCATGCATTATGTATTTTTTTCTTTTCTCACAATTTGCTATATTTTTCTCTTAAATTAACAAATTGTGCCCATGTTTAAGTGAAATTATTCTCTCTTCTAAAAAAAAAAGGCGTTCATAATTTTATTATAATAAATAAAGCATAAACACAAAATAAAATATTTCCCTGGCCTCTTCAGTACTTTACAATTAGTAATTTCATAATGACATATTTGTATGCCCTTAAATGGTATTCCATGGTGTTTTGGTGTGTAATTACATTTCCCAAAACCTGATCATTCATGGACAGAACTGAGACACTTCACATCATCCTGAACAACTATTATGTATAGTTTTAGCAGAGGTCACACTATCAATACAGTTTGAGGACATATTTATCAAAAGGCTTCTTATTCCCGCACCACTTATTCATTTGTGTCCAGTAAGACTATTAATTATAGCCTATATGGCATGTGCCTGGAACTTACCCACAACCATAAAATAATTTTTCATTACATAATAAGTTTCTAGAAGTCAGTTCCTATACATGATTGTATATGATGCTGCTTTGTGTCCATCATTTCCTTCCATTTCATCATTATTCCCCTTCTTCCATCATGACCAGGTACAGTGTTTAGACAGTGCTGTGTCTCTCCCTTTGTGCTGAGCAGGATGAAATATGGCTAGAAGAATGCAGTGGGGTGAAGAGGCCTTGACTCCATGGAACAAAGTGTGAAGAGCACGGAATATGGAAAGAGGGAAGAAAAATGAAAGGGAATAGTGTAGGAGGGGTGCATTGCCACAGAAGGAGTGCCCGTAGAGAACACTGATTACTTACTTTCAAAACATCAGTTTGATGGAGAGACGCACACTCCTTCCCAGCGGCCTCCCATCCGTCTGGGCCACAGTCGCCTATGATTGATGAGGCGAACGGCAGTGTGATGCCACTCTGCAGGGCTTGCCTGCCTTTTGCTATGCTCTCCCTTTCTCTCTGTTTGCCTCTTCTCCCCCCCGCAGGTGCTCAGGTATACAGGAGGTTGATGAAGTTTCTGCATGAGCGTCTATGTGTGTGTGTTCCTTACACATGCTCACTTCCTCGCCTAAATGCCTGTGCATGTGAGCATAGCTATCTTTATTAATTAGCGGCCTAATAATCACAAAATTTGCTGATTAAAAAACATGCTAAAGGCTAGCCTTTGTTAATAATGAATCAATCCGTTTGTACAAAGATCCACTGGAGCAATTGAAAGATTTTATTCTCAGGTTGTGATTTGCATCATGAATGTCTATTAGAAGCACAACCATCAGCCTTTTCTATTTCTTCCATTTAATCTGTTGAATTAATTTTAGGCGGCTCAGTGTGTTTGATACCAACTTATAAATTCTGGCAAATAAAGATCATCATTGGTCACTGCCACAGTGTAGTTTAGGCTTGGAAAAACTAGCCTGTCTGGTCTGATCTCACAGAAGAGCTACTGTAGCATAAACTGCTGATGAACTTAATGCTGGCTATGATAGGAAGGTGCCAGAACACACAATGTATTGCAGCTTGCTGCATATGGGGCTGTGTAACCGCAGATCATAGTGAGCATCAGAACTGGACTATGGAGCAATTGAAGAAGGTGGAATGGTCTGATGAATCACATTTTTTTTTGTTACATCATGTGGACAGCCATGTGTGTGTGTCGCTTAGCTGGGGAAGAGATGGTACCCGGATGCACTATGGCAGTGGTATCCAATCTTATCCGCAAAGGGCCGGTGTGGGTGCAGGTTTTCGTTCCAACTAAGCAGGAGCCACACCTGATTCCACCTGTTTAATCAGTTGATTTTGGCTTTCAATTAACTCAGGTGTGGCTTCTGCTTGGTTGGAATGAAAAACTGCACCACACCGGCCCTTTCTGGATATGATTTGACACCCCTGCACTATGGGAAGGGGGCAAGTTGGCTGAGGCAGTGTGATGCTCTGAGCAATGTTCTGCAGGGAAACCTTGGGTCCTGGAATTCATGTGGATGTTACTTTGACACGTACCACCTACTTAATTGTTTCCAATCAAGTACACGCCTTCATGGCAACGGTATTCCCTAATGGCAGTGGGCATTGAGCAATAGTTGGTTGTCCTGAACAAACAAGTCAGATCCATAGAGGCCCCACCATGCAACTTACAGGAGTTACATCTGGGTGCCAAGATGTCTGAAGCACACCTTCAGAGGTCTTGTGGAGTCCATGCCTTGACAAGTCAGAGCGGTTTTGGCGGCACATGGGGACCTACAGATATGGCCATTAAACATGTGCATCAAAGTAAAAGGGATCCTACAATTTCCTGCGGTATCATATGCGTGCTGCGGGTACAGGAAATACAAGACCAGTCATGTTTCATTTAAATAAACACGGCTTGCTAGTAGATACAGTATTTCTGCCTGGACATATAGTATATACACGTATATTCTTTTACCAAACAAATGGTGCTGTTTCTTGTACTGAAGCCCATGATCTGCTTATGTTTGGCCCATGGATCTGTGAACCTCTCTCAGAGCCGTTTTGCAACAAGCAGCAGAGCACATTAAAGGTTGTCAAGCCTAAAAAAAATGGAGTGTATGGTTGGTTAGATTTAAGAAAAAATATTATGTATGGTTTACATAAAAATATTACATTTCTCATCAACACTTAAGATAAACCTAATTTAAACAAGTTTCTAATTACAAGAGTGAGTGTGGTCAAGTCACATAGTATAGGTAACTATAGTATTTAAATTAATGTAGCTGTATTATGTGTGCTCGATAGCGCAGTGGTAACATGCAGGATTTAGTACACCAGTGACTTGGGTTAGAGCCTTAGCTCAGTTTAGTGTCTTTTAAATGAGCATTTTTTTAAAAATTTTTTTTAACTGTAGAAAGTTCCTCAAGGTAACATTGAATGATTTCCATCTTCTCATTCTTGCCAATGGAAACTTTTGTTCTTTTCTTAGATTAAAAGTTTTACTATTTAAAACTGGTTTAAAGTGAACACAGAAGTCCACACACTGAAAAAAACTTCATTGAATTTACTTAATTCAAATTCATACATCGGTTCCACATGATTGAATTGAGTTACATTAACAGAATTTGTTTTTGTACATCAAACATGATTTGATCATATATTTTCACTACCCTGAATAAAATGAAACTTCACCTGAGCTGAGGATTGAATCCCGGTTGCTGGTGTTCTGCAACAGCCACATTTACACTGCGCTATTCTACCACACACAGTTTACCCATGTTTATTTAAATACTGTAGTTCTGGTACCTGTACTGTGTAAATCTATTAAAATTAAAACAAATATTCAAACATTTTATGTATTAATTTAAACATGTGACAACATCTGTCAAATGTGTTGTTACAGAAAGAGCATATTCACCTCTGAGTATGATATGAGGATTTACACATCCTCATATCATACTCAGAGGTGTGTAGTAACACACTACATTTACTTCATTACATTTACTTCAGTAACTTTTTGAGAAAAAAATTACTTTTAATAGTTAACTGGCCATACTTATATTCTTACTTGATATAATTTTTAATCACAGAAATATACTTTTACTTCGCTACATTTGGTGTCGTTCCTCCATTACTGTTAAATATTAATGAATATATGTAGTTTTAATAATTCATTTAAATGATGTATAATGAGGTCAGAAGTTTCACAATATTCTGCAGTGGTCTGGCAAAACAACCACTCACATTTTTAGCATCCTGGAGAGGGGGAAGAAGCAAGCGTGTCAGGACACACACACACATACAACTCTACACTAGTGTCTGGAGTGTCTTCTCATCGTATACTTTAACGCTCTTACTCAAGTAATTATTAGTATTATTACTTTTACTTTCCACAACTACATCTTTATCCCCACTGAACAGTTGTTCTAAGACTGTTCAGATGTACCTGACCAGCCGGCCTACATGATGGAGGTGTGAAAAGGAAGGTGTGAAATTGTCTTGGCCAAAACAATAACAGGAATTATCTACACCCAACCCCAAGCACATGTGCAAATGGCCCATAACCTTAGGCCCACACAAACCCAATGTGTAGAGGCTATTCCACTGAACCACCCAAAAGATATTTCAAAGAAAAAAGCACAAAATTTTTACAAAAACAAGAGAAAATCCAGAGACTCTATTTGCAGACCTAATAATAAATAGTTTTAAATCTTCAAACGAAATACAACATAAAACATAGGCAACTAGAGTAAACACACAAAACAGTTTTCATTGTTTATTTAAGCTAAAAATTATTTATCCAACACCTATCACGAATTCAAAAAAACTAACTGTCCCCTTAAACTTAAAATCTGGTTGTGCCACCTTTAGCAGCAATAACTGCCACCAAATACTTCTGATAACTGGAGATCAGTCTTTTACTTACTTCTTGGACTAGGTTGCTTGACTCCAATGCTTTGGATTATTGTCTTGCTGCATAATCCAGTTGTACTTGAATTTCAATTTACGGACTGATGACCGGACATTCTCCTTTAGGATTTTCTGGTAGAGAGCAGAATTCATGTTTCCTTCAATTACTACAAGTTGCCCAGACCCTGAAGAGGCAAAGGATCCCCACACCATCACAATTCCACCAGCATGCTTGACCGTAGGTATGATGATCTTTTTGTGGAATTTGGTGTTTGGTTTTTGCCAGATGTAATGGGACCCTTGTCTTCCAAACAGTTCCACTTTCAACACATCAGTCCACAGAACATTCTCCCAAAAGGTTTGAGGATTATCCAGGTGTGTTTTGGCAAAATTCAGACGAGCCTTAATGTTCTAATGAGTTAGCAGTGGTTTTCACCTCACCACTCTTCCATGGATGGCATTTTTCCCAGTGTTTTTCTGATAGTGGAGCCATAAACAGTGACCTTTATTGATGCAAGAGAGGCCTCTAGGTTCTTTGTTGTTCTCCTTGGGTCTTTTATGACTTCCTGGATGAGTAGTTGCTGTGCTCTTGGAGGAATTTTGGAAGGTCAGCCACTTCTGGAAAGGTTCACTACTGTGCCTATATTTTTCCACTTGAAAATAGCTCTCACTGTGGTTCTTTGGAGTCCCAGAGCCTGAAATAGCTTTGTAACCCTTCCCAGACTGATGTATTTTAATCACCTTCTTCTCTATTACAATTTCTTTCAATTTTGGCAGGGTGTGTTATTGGGTAACAACACCATGCTTCACTGAACAGGGTTTGCAGTAATCAGGTCTGGTTGTGTCTAGTCCAGCTGAACCCCATTATGAATGCAGCTTCATAGATTTGGGGAATTAGTAACTATGGGGGAAAATACATTTTCACACAGGCCCAGTTGGTATTGGATAACTTTTTTGCTTCAATAAATAACAATAAACTTGTGTTTACTCAGGTTGCCTTTGTACAGAAAATGAGCAGTTAGATTAAGTTATTCCATTCTCCACCATAATATGTAAAGAAAGTTAGCTGTTTAGATTAAGTTACCTGTATTCTCCACCAAATATGTAGGAGAGAATAGCAGATTAGCACAGAAGATCAAATTTGGCTAATTTATAATTTCTGATTAACTATTTGTCCAGCGATAAGTTGAAATTAGTATATTTATTAATTATTCATTAGATATTACTTCAGTGGCGCCAGCAATAATATCCTAAATATAGTGAAATATAATTTTAAGAGAATTGTAGCAAGATTGTTGCCTATTCAAGCAAGGTTGTTGCCTATTCAAGGCAGTAGACTTAATAAACAATAAGACACGTTTCTTTAAGAACAGACAAGACTAAACTATTAAACTATCTCTAAACAGAGATTAAACTATTCTACTACACAGAAACTAATCTAACACATAAACACATGCAGGCACCTGCACAAACACACACACACACACACGCACAAACACACATACACACATATACACAAACAAATATACACAAACAAATATACACAAACAAATATACACAAACACACACATACATAAATAGGGGTGAAAATGTCTTTCAACATAGTGAATGAACTTCCGAGTTTCTAGCGTATGCTTTTTTACAGACCATGACCTGAACAAACCATTAACTTATTAAATTTCACTTCGCTTCTTTTAGAAGGGCTTTAAACATATTACATGCACCAGTTAGCTGGAGTCTGGAGGTACTGCTTGCCTGTGGAGGAGATTTCCTCGTTACGTTGTGGTGCTTGAGGGGATTCCCATGATGGTGATTTGTCAGTGGTCTGGTTGGCGTATGAGCGGCGTCTCGGAAGACCAATCGGAATGATGAATGAAATGGAGGCTGGTAGGAGGGATTTTTGAAGAGCTGGCAGAGGCTCTTTGCTGGGTCTCTGAGCAGACGTGCTCTCCCTGCAGTTGGCAACTGGGGAGAACTTTCTGGCTCTGGAGGCTCTCCTCTGACTCTGTCCCTCTGTTCAGGACAGGGTCAACAACTCTGTTGTTGCTCTTTGGTGAATCTGAGATCTGAGCGAGCTTTCTTTGGTGTCCTAGGATTTTAACTCTTTCTGGCTAGTCCAGCCCCAGAATGTTTCCTTCAATCAAACATTGTTTTAGGGCAGGGTGCAAGCCATATTCTCATGTTAATCAGTCCATTGTAGATTGCAGATGGCTGGTTCCACACTTTCCATGATGTGTGGATCAAACTTAGTTTAGAAATGTTATCATATAGATATAATGACATTCAACCTGAATTTCCTTAGCCTACTCTTATCCTTCAGGAAATCACTCAACAAACACACACACACACACACACACACACACACACACACACACACACACACATCACACAAGACATATATTAACTGCTATTAAGTAAACCCATTTTTTTAAGTAAACCCATTAAAACACAATAATGATACTAGTACTACTATAGTAACACATGCTAAATAAATAGAATAATTATTGGAAACTTAATGGTTATAAGCATCAAGATAATATGTGAGTGCAAAGATGTATAAATTTCCAGTGTCATTGCCTCTGTAGGCTGTATGGACTCCTCTGATTGTGGAATGTGAACACAGGAGCTTTGGGTTGACCCTTTCCTGATGGAGCAAAGGGTCTCATTTTAAGGGGAAGTTTCCCCTCCTTTGTTCCTGAAGTTAACAACTTTACTGCTGAGGATCCTTGGGCTTATCTGTCCAAGGATAAGTAAGCCATCTGGTCTGGTCCGATGGCCGAAATCACTGGATTTGACAGCAGTTTCTGTAGTTGTGGTTCTGCCCTGGGTCACGGATGTCTCTAACACACATTGTTACAGGACAGCTGAGATAAAGCAAATGCAAACAGGATATACAGCAATATGCAAAATGTACCTGTACTCTGATTACTTCCGTTTAACACACACACATATATATATATATATATATATATATATATATATATATATATATATATATATATATATATACACAGGCTTACATGTAACTGTAAAACCAAAGTAATCAGATTACAAGTACATTTTGTAAAAATGGGAATACTACATTCTCATATATATATATATATATATATATATATATATATATATATATATATATATATATATATATATGACATAACACAATATAGACAGCTGCTTGATTATACAGTACTCTCTACAAATATTGTGGTAAATGTGAGCAAAGAAGGCTGTGAAAAATTGTCTTTAATTGTTTAAAATTTTTATCTTTTGTTCAAAACATTCACAAAAATACTCTGCTCTAATGGATATGAAATAATTGCAAATCAAGAGATCTCTCTCTCACTCTTTCTCTCTCTCTCTCTCTCTCTCTCTCTCCCTCCCTCCCTCTCTTGATTTGCAATTATTTGATATCCAGAGAGAGAGGATTACATCATGCCTCAGACTCTCAATTAATAGTTATTTTGCATTTAATATGCAACTTCATTCATAAAGTGGAACATTTAGTCTCTGGTACTTCTTTCCCTCAGGCAAGAGGCATGTTAAATATTATGAGTACAGTGATTTGTTGAAGACAATGTAGTGACATTGCTGTCATGTAGCAGCTCGCTGGCTGTTCATTCTTAACTGTCGCTGTCACTATCTATTCCCTGACACTTATTGTAGAGACCTTGAAGGCGTTTTACAATGCTGGAAGACAGAAAAATCATTGTAAATGCCGCAGTAAATGCAGCCCCTCCCTCCCTGCTTGTATCTGTCCCACCCATCCATGCCTCTGTATCTTTCCTTTCCTTAATAATTGTCTATTACACTCATTGCTTCCCACCTTATTGTCTTCTCACATTCACCTACTATACACCAGTCTCTCTTATCTGTCTCTCCTCACAAGTCTGTGCAGTCATCCAGTACCATATTTTCTCTCATTTGTGTCCCTTTTTATTCTGTGACAGTTTGCACTATTTAGCAGAAGCAGTAGGAGCTTTAGAAGAAAGGCCAGGTGAGTGTGGATGTGCACTCACTTTCCTTCTAATGTCTCATAGGATCAAGCAGCAGGCTCTGTTTAAAGCATTTCATATTTATTAATTTCAATTAACCCATATGTTCAATGGTGGTTTTCAACTGTTTGCATATACATTGGGTCATTAACAAACCAGTAACCCAGCACATGTCAAATGCAACAGTCTCTAGAGTAAACACAGCATGGTGTAAAAACAAAAACCATCCAGTGAGCAGCAGCTCTCTGGATGTAAACGCATTGCTGCTGAGAGACATGAGAGGAGAATGGCCAGATTGGTTTGAGAATCACTCTTTACAAACGAGGTGAGCAGAAAAGCATCTCAGAAAGCAGGGCACATCAAACCTTGAGTCAGATGGGTCACAAAACCAGAAACCCACATTAGGCTCCTGCCAGCCAAAAACAAGAATCTGGGGCTACAGCAGGCACAGGTTCACTGAATACTGTGAAATAGCAAAACCTCAACTACTGACTTTGTTTTCTGCTGCTGTACCAACTCGTACTAACTCGTTTTTTTTTACTACCATGAAGATATTTGATTGAGACTACAAAGCACTTCTGAAGTTGCTCTGAATAAGGGGATCTGCTAAATGTAAATGTAAAATCAGATACGGATATGGCAGTAAGTACTTATAGGCAGATGTTTTGCCAGGCACTGGACTATATCGGTCGGATACTGATCTGCACATTACACTATACTGTTTGCAACAAAAACTAGAACATACACAAACAAGCCCACACAGCACATAGCAACTGCATTTGGAATCTACCACAATACAGAAGTATTTCTATAAATATGAGCAAAAATCATCAATGCATGTAGATGCATTATGTCATGTTGTGTAGTTACTGTGAAGGTCTCGCAAAAAGCATTGAAACTGAGCTATGAAAGAACAAGCACAGATTTAAGATTGCAACTATATATATATATATATATATATATATATATATATATATATATATATATATATATATATATATATATATATATACAGTTGCAGTTGGAAGTTTATATACAATCATCATGAACATGTCATGGCAATATTGGCCTTTCAATAATGTCTTTGAACTGTTCTTTTTCTGGGACAGAATGATTGTACAACATAAATGTGTAATAAAAAACAAAAACAAGAATTTGGTTCATAAGTTTTAATTTATTCACGGTTTACTGTAGTCTACACAAGGTCAAAATTACACATAGAGAGTCTTTTTATCCCTTGATGTTCATGCCATTTTGGTAGGATAGATGTTTCTGAGAAGGTTCAAAACTTTGATGAAACTTTGTCACACGCATCTCTACTGTATTTGATATATTGTACATGGCCCTTCCTTTTGGGCAAGTCAAGACACCTTTATTTACAGTATATAGCACATTTCAAGAGAACCACTGTCAGACAAAGTACTATACTGTAACATAAGTCAAATATAAACCGCAGTGAAAAAAAGTCTAACTAAAATTAAATAAAACAATAAAAGGGGGGCATGGTGGCTTAGTGGTTTTGCCTCAATTGGTTCGAGTTTGCATGCTCTATCCATGCTTTGGGTGCTTCCTCTGGGTACTCTGGTTTTCACCCCCAGTCCAAAGACATGGGCTGTAGGCTGATTGGTATTTCCAAATTGTCTGTACCGCGTGAGTGTATGCATGATTGTTCCTTGCGATGGGTTGGCACCCTGTCAAGGGTGTCCCCCGCATTGTGCCCTGAGTCCCCTTGGATAGACTCCAGGCCCACCGTGATGGAAACAATAAAAATATAAAACAATGAAAGGCATTAAAATACAAAACCAGAGATGAAAAGCAAGGACAAAACATACAACTCAGTGCTGCAGATTTTAAAAAGACTAAAAAGCCTGGGAGAATAAATATATTTTTAAATTGGATTTAAAAATGGGCTGGGAGGGATAAGATGTTCTATTGTCTTTGAGCTACAACAGAACAAAATTATGCCATGCAAAGATTTTAAAGCACAATAAAAACCTTCAGCTCAATTTTTATTTGACTAGGAACTATTGAAGGGAGGCCAGGAGAGGAGAGGTACTTTCCTCTACCTTGTTGTGTTCAGGATTCTAGCAGCTGCATTTTAGATCATTTAAACATGGGATATAGCTGTCTGATAGATAGTAGTCATGTAGAGGGAAAACAAAATAATCAATAGAGAATAAATAAAAGCATGAATTACAGTCTCCAGATCTTTGAATGACAAGACATGCCAGTGTCTTCTGCACAGATCTGAGGAATTTTTTTTAAAGTGAAGTAAAATACTGTAAAAACAGCAGATTTTATGGGTTATGCAGTTTGTCTGTTTCAGGATTTTAATGGACCAATAAACCAGTGGTTAGATTTCAGGATGATAATAAAAGATTAATGTCCTTGGCGGCTTAGGCAACAGTTCCATTATTCCAGTAGGGAGATGATCATGTATTATAACTTGAGTATATTGGATATAGTCCAGTACATCCTTGTTAGGGATAATGGGAATCCATGGTAATACTAGGGTTACCAGATGCCAGTGTGATTAGCCAGCACTGCACAGAATGAGGGCATTTTCACACTCAAATTCTTGTCTGTACTCAGGACTGATTCTGGGCTCACTTAGGGGTGGGACTCCTAATTGCAAGTTTGCGTTCATATAGAAGAATGTCTTCTGCACCATGGTGGATTTGTGCAATTCCATACATAACTTTTGTTCGCTTAGGTTTCTAAGCAATGGATTTGTCCGTTTGTTGTCTTTTATTAATGTGTGGGGTTTTTTTTGTACCAACACTCAAGCCACGAAGAGTGGCATTTTTGGATGCAAAGCATGTCATTGTGCAGGAATGCCTGCAAAAAAGGAGCTGATCTCATATAAGGAAATTTTTAGCTATACAGGTGAACACAAGACATTTTTCATGATGCTCTGAGTGCATGCACTCGCACCACAAAGGTGAGCTAATTGCAGCATCACAAAAGCAAAAACAATAGGTAACATAACAAATTGAACCACATTCAATTTGTAATTACATTACTTATTCATGAACCACATGAATCACATTACTCGGTTTGTAGCACTGAACACAAACCTATACACCTACACACCTGATGTGTACTGTCCCCCAGACCACCAGATGAGACTCGTCATTCCAAGTTCTAATAGTAGTGAGACTTCAAAATTGCAATGCATAATCCACAGAAGAACTTATTTCTTATTGGAGTTTTATTAGGGTTCTCTTGCATACACCCCCACTCCCCGACTCGCAGGATTTCCAAACACTGAATTCAGCATAGCAGTAAATCCTTAATATCACTGTGCTGCGGCTTCCCCTGTTCCCACACTGCAATTGCACATTCTGTTGCTGGCGTGTGTACTTCTACCCCTGGAGTGATAACAATAATGATATGGCACTGCTCCAGGCTGTGAAGACTATTAAAGAATGATTCATGTAGCCATGTGCTTTTAATGACATCTTCTGTCAGACATCAATAACACTGGACAAATGTAGTGAAAGTGGGCTAAGAGAAAGAGAGGAGTGATGAGGGGAAGGAATCAGTATGACCTCTGTCCTTTGTCACAGGCCTGTGATCAATCACATGCAAACTTGTCACACTGAGGAATACTTAGGTCATATGTACAGATGGGTGACAAATGAAAGGAAACCAACATCAAGTGTCTTAGAAAAGTGTTGGGTCACCATGAGCTGCCAGAACAGCTTCAGTGCACCTTGACATAGATTCTCTGGAACTGTACTGTAGGGATGAGTACCATTTTTTATTTTTATTTTTTCAAAATATACACTATACAGCCAAAGGTTTGTGAATACCTGATCATCATACCCACAAGTGCTTTTTGAACATCTTGTCCCAGTTATTATAACCACCACTTTTTAGAACATGACTGTGGGGATTTGTGCTCATTTAAAGGCCTCTGTGCAGGCCACTCGAGTTCTTCCACACCAAGCCATGAAAACCATGTCTTCATGGAGCTTGCTTTGTGCACAGGGGCATTGCCATGTTGGAACAGGTTTGGGTCTCTTACTTCCAGTTAATGGACAATTTAATGCTACGGCATATAACGACATTCTACACAATTGTGTGCTTCAAACTTTGTGCCAACATATAGGTGTGATGGTCAGGTGTTCAAAACTTTTTGCCATGTAGTGTACTGTCTGAATTGGTGTCTTAACTATGGTGGGGTAGAGCGCTGTCCAACACATTGATCCACAATTTCCCACATGTGTTTGGTAGGGCCATTTGAAAACTGATGAATGTGAAGGCCATAAAGTAGCATATGATTTACATCATTTTCACCGTCATGAAATCATTTAGTGAGTCCTCAAAGTCTGTGGATGAGAGGGTCATCTTGGGCAGATCCTGGAGTGAAAGAGACCACTCATGTGAGGGTAGAAATGTTTCATCAAAGGATAAACAGAAAAAAAACCTGTACTGATTTGCAGTGACCCTTTCCTCTAAGGGGACAAGTGGGACTAAATTATGCCAAATGTCCCGCATAGTTCTATAGCATAACAGCTAATATGTAATATGTATGTGTGTGTCTGTATGTATTACAGTTTAGTGAGGTGGGCGTTTAGAATTCAGTGAAAGGTCAGTTAGCTTGCTCTTTTCAGCATAGTTGATGTATATCACAGTAAGTGGTTTCAAAGGGTTAAGAGGTTAGCACCATTTTGTTTTGTTTTTTGTTGGGTTTTTTTTCCTGATGTTGCTTACTGTAACAAGCTTAAAGATTTCTTTCCTTTGTTTCCTGTAGGTTATCTGGAATGAATATGCCATCTCCTATTGTCAGCAACAAGAACTGGCTGAGGCTACACTTTGTAACTGACAGCAACCATCGATACAGAGGCTTTAGTGCCCATTATCAAGGTAAGCTGACATTTTAATCACTTGAAATAGCCCTGTCTAGTGCTGCCGTAACCCTTTGGAACTGTCCAATCAGATCACTTTAGTTAGTTCGTTGATGTTTCAGGAAGAGGCAGTATATACACCCTTTACACATGACCTCAGATGTTTTCTTAATGTTTGTGTTGTTAGATATGAATTATTTCTTGTCTTATTATCCTTTATTCATTTATTTTGCCAATTCAGCCCACTTAAGTCCACTTACTCAAAACAGTAAGAGACAGATATTTCAATTTTTGCTTAATCTATTAAAAATAGTTACCTGATTTTTAGAAGAGAATCAGACAGTAGAGTGTCTTTGCAAATGCAACACAATTTTTGTAAATAATTAAACACGAAATTACTCTTTGGGAATAGCTGTCTCTTGTTTCTTCTTTGCTCATCAAAAGCTGCTTAATTATTAAGTTGCAGCAGGTCATCCAAAGCCATAATCGTCTCATATGTCTGGCTGTGTATTGTTTGTGACCAACATCGAGCACATATTTACCATAAATTCAACTGAAATGAATAATTGATTTGACCAGATGTATTTTGAGTGGAATATGAAAGTGTTTGCCAACCCTTACATAATGAAATATGTTGAAGATCAAGTTTTGATATACTATAAACCTAATAATGCAGCCACGTCTGTGGTGTTTGTTAAGGCTCTTTTCTGTGACTTATGGTGAAATTGTGAGTTGCTCAACATACTACATTTACAGCATTTGGCAGACACCCTTATCTAAAGTGACTTACATTTATCTCATTTATACATCTGAGCACTTGAGAGTTAAGGGCCTTGCCCAGTAGTTGCAGCTTGGCAGTGCTTGGGTTTGAACTCATGGCCTTCTGATCAGTAGCCTACTGTCTTTACCGCTGAGCTACCACTTGTCTCATGAAACATACTAGACTTTGAGATTGACAGTAATGTGCTAAGGCTGATGAAGAAAAAGTGAATTGGTGTAATTTGCCATATTTATACACAGATACAAATACTGAGAATGTAGGAATTTCATTCAGCTTGTAGAAAGGTGTACTGTTGTATCAGAGGGTATCTAGTAAAATCTACAGATTTTATTAAGAGAAGAGGTGTGTTTTCAGACTTAAAATGGCAGGTTCAAAGCACCCAAGGACTCACAAACAGTGGTGTTTAAAAAGCAGCAGCTACAGAGTGCCTAATCCTAATCTAAATTAGTGTGTTGATATGTCTGGGGGAAAAAAAAAAAAACAAAGTCCTGTTTCAGGTGGCGCTGATCTTTTTGACATTAACCACCTGTTGTTGCCAACTCGGACAGTCTATTCGTAGAAAAATCAATTTGGGATTTCAGCAAAGTCTGAGCTCAGCCTTCCTGAGACAGAAGCAGTCAGCATGGATCTGTCTGTATATATAGTACTTTATATTTTATTTTATTTTTATTCTTCATTTTAGTGGCCCCTTTTTCAATCAGAAGTTTTATTCTATAGCCTGAAGAATCTGCCACTGCTAATAAAGTCTTTATTTTGTAGTCACTCCTACCACCAACTCATTGGTCCTTTGGGGAGAGTGTATAAGCTTGTTCAGATAAAATTCATTTCTGGCCTGAGGGAGTAATTAATTTGACTGGACTCCACTATGTCTCTGTCAAAAAATGGCAAGTGTCAAAAGCATATACTTAAACTATAACTCCATTAGTACAATGCATGCGCTGCATAAAATTAGACATACAATTTCTTCCAAATGTTTGAGTCTGTGTTCTATTCATTGTTCACGGATATAACTTTGGCAGATTTTTTTTTCTGTTGCACTGGATGAGTTTACAGACACTCACGCTCTCTCTCTCTCTCACACACACACACACACACACACAGAGGAGATGTTTTATGCTGCTCAGGTGGAAACTCAACCTTAGATTTGTTGCATATTTGTTTGTTTTTGCGTTGTCTATAAGGACCTAAATAAAGTTATTGTTATTGAAATGATATTGAAAAAGCGGGGTTTTCCCATAGGTTTTCATATGGTTTAGGTGCTGTCTGGATCCCCAGGGTGGTGGTGGGGGGTGGTTTTGGGTCTGAAATTTTAAGTTATTTTAAGTTGGGTTTTTTTTCATGTTGTTTTTGACCATTGTCCTCACCATATTTGTGAAAAAGACCTGGCAACACTTATTGTACTTACAGTCAAAAGTCTGTTCATTTCACCAAATAACATGTTTGAGATTTAATGAAATTATGTGTATTAGCTTGGCGATGAGGATCTGTCACACACCAATCACACAAACATTCGTCCAAACACTGATCATTGATTGGCCAGTCATTCCTGTTGCCAGCTGACCTTTCCATTTGAGATCAAGCCACCTCTCTGTTTTGATTTGGGTTTTTATCGGTCAGCGCGTAGACCGCTCACCATTGTTTTTACATTCATTCTGGCATGTTACCTAAATGCCTTTTTACGTTCATTTGGCTTAAGGTGCTTCACGAAAACACTTGGACACAGCACATAACGATTTCTAGGGTAGGGAAAACCCTGCAAGAAAGTGATAGTGTAGCTCAGTGGTTCTCAACATGGGGGCATGGAGAGATCGGAAGGGGGGCATAAATTGTTTTCAAGAAAAAAAAACACAGATAGGGCATCATTTGGGTACTCAGTATATTTTATTACTTTTCAAATATAATGTGCATAAATGAAAAACTCTGTGTTTCCTCTCCCTCTGCATTTTCTTTTTGCTGGGTAGAGGCGGAGGTTAGCCTAACTTTTATGTAACTTTTATGTAGTGCAGAAAAGTGTTGCCAACTTAGCGACAACTTAGCGGGGGATTGTGCCACATGATAGGGGATGCTTGGGAGGGCTTTAGTTAAAAAAAGTTTGAGAACCTCTGGTGTATCTCATACTTTTTGTTTATTAATTACATTCCACTGTAATACATTAGAATTTATTTTTTTTATATATATATAGTTTATTACATAGCTTGGTATATAAAATATTTAATGCATTTATAAACCTATTTAAATTGTCCTCTTGAAATATGTTTGCCATGAGAATGCTGAAGGTTAATAACTAGATTGATATACAGTGCCCTTCACGAATATTGGCACCCTTGGTAAATATGAGCAAAGAAGGCTGTGAAAACTTGTCTTTACTGTTCAACCTTTTGATCTTTAATTTAAAAATTTTACAAAAATGCTCTGCTCTCATGGATTTCAAACAACTGCAAACAAAACAATTTTATCCTACATATATATATATATATATATATATATATATATATATATATATATATATATATATATAGGTGTATAAAATATATAAATATAGGTGTGCAACTATTATTGCCACCCCTATGAATTAATAAGAAAAATATATTCCTAGGACTAGGAACAGGAAATCGTTTATGACTTATATCTGTTACACAGGGGTATAAATATAAGGTAACACATAGGCCAAATTACCTTAGTCATTCATAACAATGGGTGAGACCAAGGAATATAGCTTTGATGTGCGGCAAAAGGTTGTTGAGCTTCACACAATGGGAAGTGTCTATAAGAAAATAGCACAAGCATTGAAAATGCCAATTTCCACCACCAGGGCAATAATTAAGAAGCTCCAGTCAACTGGAAATGTTATGAATCAACCTGGAATTAAATGTGTGTCTATATCGTCTCAACGCACTGTGAAGAGGATGGTTCGAGTGGCCAAAAAATCTCCAAGGATCACAGCTGGAGAATTGCTGAAGTTAGTTGTGTCTTGGGGTCAGAAATTCCCCAAAACTACAATCTGAAGTCACCTACATCACCACAAGTTGTTTGGAAGGGTTTCAAGAAGAAAGCCTCTTCTCTCATCCAAAAACAAACTCAAGCGTCATCAGTTTGCCAGACACTACTGGAACTTCAAATGGGATCGGGTTCTATGGTCAGATGAAACCAAAATAGAGCTTTTTGCAATAAACATCAGAGGTGGTTTTGGAGAGGTAGAGAGAGGAAGCCATATGAAAAAGTACCTCATGTCCACGGTTAAATATGGTGGTGGCTCTTTAATGTTTTTGGTGCTGTATTTCTGCCAGAGGACCTGGACATTTTGTTAGGATACATGGCATCATGGACTCTATCAAATATCAACAGATATTAAATGAAAACCTGACTGCCTCTGTCAGAAAGCTTAAAATGGGTCATGGTTGGATCTTCCAGCAGGATAATGATCCAAAACAAACATCAAAATCAACAAAGTCAAGGTCTTGCCATGGCCACCCCAGTCCCCTGACTTGAAACCCATAGAAAACCTGTGGGGTGAACTGAAGAGGAGAGCATGGACTTCGAAATGTGAAGGATCTGGAGAGATTCTGTATGGAGGAATGGTCTCTGATCCCTTGACATTTATTCTCCAACCTCATCAGGCAGAAGGAGAAGACTCAGAGCTGTTATCTTGGCAAAGTGAGGAAGCACCAAATATTGACTAAAAGGGTGCCAATCATTTTTGCACACCTATATTTAACAAAGATTTTTTTTTATATAAACCTGTGTTGTGTTTGCAATTGTTTGATATCCATGAGAGCAGAGTATTTTTGTTAATTTTTTGATCAAAGTTCAAAAGGTTAAATAGTAAAGAGAATTTTCACAGCCTTCTTTGCTCATATTTACCAAGGGTGCCAATATTAGTGGAGGGCATTGTATGCACAAATTAAACCATAACTACAGTTCCCATAACCGAAAACAGTTGTTAAACCAGAATACTGTAGTTGTTTCCATTTGCTTCACCATGGTGGAGCACATGTCAGGGAAATAGGGGAGTTCTAGATGTCATGGGAATGTCAAGTGATAACATTAGCTAGCCAGTTTTACAGCTTGCACATTTGGAAAGATACCATCAATGCTGAAAGGTACATACAGGTTTTAGAGCAACATACGCTTCCATCCAGATTCCATCCCATCTTTACTTCTGAGAGACTCTGCCTCTCTAAGATACTTTTTTTTTTATAACCAGTCATGATACTGACCTGTTGCCAGTTAACCTAATTAGTTGCACTTATTTTCCAGCCTTTTGTTGCCCCGTCCCAACTTTTTTGAGGCGTGTTATGGCCATCAAATAAAAAATTACCTTATTTTTTTCTTAAAATGGTACATTTCCACAGTTTGCTATGTTTTCTATGTTCTATTGTGAATAACATATGGGTTTATGAGATTTGTAAATCATTGCATTCTGTTTTTATTTACATTTTACACAGCGTCCCAACTTTTTTGAAATTGGGGTTGTACAAACCAACCCATACATGAAGTGACAACAGTTGCGATAATGCTCATTCACCATGGAGCAGACATTTTGGCAATATGTATGGTTTGACATTTGTGCGTACATGACAAATGAAGCATGCAGCCGAGCGTGACAGCAAATGTGATGAGAGCTACACTTCCAATCAGAAGTTTTAAACATCTGGAGTTTCCTTTTTATGCTAAATCAAAACAGAATATGCAGAATTGCATTTAAAATGAGGAAGAACATTTTCGAAGTGCTCCATTACTAACCAGCAATATCTTGGATCCTAATCTGACTTTAAATTAGTGCTATATTAAAGTAGGTGCACTTGGATGGTGAGCTGGCTGAGCCTAAAAGGCTCACACTCAGTGGTAGTATCAAATATATGACAAATAAATATGGTGCCTGATTACAGTGATCAAGATGTTAACATTTAACCATTTAAAATTTCTTTATTTTCTCATACTTATTTCTCCTTTTATTATTATTATTAATTGTAGAGTATTTAAACTGAGTCAATAGGGTGTTCAACACAACTTACAACACTAGCAGTGAAGGAAAATGTAATGTAATGTAAATACACTATATGCCTTATAAAACAATAATAGTTGGCATAAATAACATTACATATTGCTTTAGTTTTGGGGGTTTGGGGTTTTATCTAATCTAATGCCTGTAATATTTGAGTGTTGAATTCCACTTCCGATAATCTCCCAAAATCAACCATTTAGTGTCCAATCCCCTCAGCTGTAGCTTCAGACTGTTTTCTTTCTTTTTTCTTTTCTCTTTTTTTTAATTACAGAATTGCAGAGAGTTTAATTAGTGTAAAGAAACTCTCTAATCAGGATGGCCCAAGAGAATAGATGATTGACTGATTCAGATTAATTACAAAGTTGTTTCATACCTAACAGATGTAGTGTAATTTAGTACTGATAGCGTGATTGCACTCTCTTGCATTATGGAGTCATTAGGGTGGTACTTAATGCATAATATATTCATAGCAGAAATTTATATCAGCATTTGAATAATAATGATACACTGTCTGGTGAAGAGACCTGGGTTAATTAATCCAAGATAATTATCATTATCTGTTTTATTAAAAATATAGCTTAGTCCAGTGAAACAAAATACACTGTTAGCCAGATCCACTGCCATTTTTACCCCTTAAAGTCCTAGCTTATTATTCAGTTAGTTACAGTAAGACCATTATTCAGTGAATATTATGAATGATTATGTAACTACACTGAAATCATCCCTACAGGATTTTGTTCCCTGATTTTGTTACATATTTTACCCAGATGTTCCCTTTCAAAGAGAACTCAACGTTTCATGGGCTTCATGCTATGGGAATGAGAAAACCCACCCTGTCATACTGAGGGTATGGCCTGTTCAAAAAGGATCCGAGCCCGAGGATCACTGCATTGTATGCAATGACCCACAAGCGAGACCCGCTGCCACATAGGCTTTGCCAAGCAACATGGAGGTGGCCTTACATGGCTTGGATGGCAAAGCTGGCTCCCCTAAATTCCCTGCCGTTGATGGAGAGAGGTACTGTACGTTCCCCACGATGGCCGAATAACCTGACTTTGCAGGGTTATAAACACTGCTGGTGTATGGTTTTCTTCAGAAGAGCAATATTTCATCATGCACTTCTTTAAAAAAGGGGAGTTTTCTAGGGAGTGAGAGAGATCTATTTTCACTGGTGCTCGTCCAGCCTGCTACGAACCACTTCCTCTTCCTTGGGCCAGTCTAAATTCAGTTTCTCTACAGCCCGAGTAATCACTTCAAGCAGCTCCTTTATATGCTTGAGAACTGCTCTCTGTTTTTAGTGCTGTGGCTCCCCGCTCTGGCTCCTCGGAGTCAGAGAGGGTTGGTTGACTCTCCATACCAGAAGGAGGACTTGTGAAGTAAGCTCCAAAACCCGTAAGTGGAGAGTCGGACTTAAAGACAGAGCAAGTATTCATGTACGCCTCCTCTTCCAGATCCTTTTGGGATCCCTAGGACATGAGCCACGGCAACGGCCGGCCCTGATCCATGAGGCTACGAAACCCAACTCCCTTCAGCCGAGAAGAGAGCGAGCCGCGAGTGGAGCTGCTGGATTGTAAAGCGTTCACAATGTACACAGTCAGGCCCCTCAAGGTCCGCTGTGGCATGCTCCAGCCCCTGACACTTCTTACTTATTTTTTTTTAAATGGAGAGGAAGTGAAGAGTTTTTTGTAAGTGTTTACACAAATAGTCGACATGCGGTCTTGGCTGAAGTTAATAAGGATGACGTGGTTTACAGACGCCGTTTTATAATCACACAACGCGCAAAAATCCGTGTCACCTGACCACGGCAGGCCTATAAATAGGAGTAATTTCACACAGACATTAGATACCGGTCACGCATGTGGGTACTTCCCACAGCGTGAAGCTCACGGAGCATTGAGTTCCCTTTGAAAGGGAACAGTTTTGTGTAATTGCAATTTCGCCAATTCAAGTAGTTTTCTGCAAAAAAGCACAAAAAAAATTCTGCAAATTGCATCATAAACTTCGAAAAAACCTGAGGCAAAACCAAGTATTTTTGGCTACAATAATCACAAAAAGCTCTGCGAAATCCTGTATGGACCGTGAAACTTATAGGAAAGGTATATATAGGTAAGGAAAGGTATATCACCATTATTGATATATTGTTAATATATTCACATTCTGTATTATATTATATATTGTTGTTGACTGTACATATTATAAGTTTCCCAAAGTGCAGAAGTGCAAAAAAAATATTACAGTAACAGGTTTTAATTTGACATGGTTATAGAACAACTTTCCAGATATAGAACAGATATTGCTTTAATACCTGTCTCCACTGTACTCAGGTCATATTGGTCCACTCCATGAATCTCTGGAGTCGTAGTGGCTTCTGATACAGACCTTCATTTTTCCCCCACTGTAAGCAATATTATAAAGCTTAATACATTAAGCTATTATCAAAACACAAAAAGCAACAATATCACAGATATTCCTGAAGTTCTGTCTGCTCAATTTTTCCCACCCTCTGTGATAACTTCTTTATTTGACAGCATATTTTAAAGCTACAGGATTTAAGAGCTTGAGATTTCATCCTTGCAGATAGAAAAATGCTTTTACAAACCACTTGGAGAAAACATTTTGTAAAATTGGTTGTACTGATTAATTTCAAGGCTGTGAGTGGACACACTCGGATAGAATTCAAGGCTGTGTCCCAAACCACACAATGCATACTAAGTAGTATGGTCTACTTAGTAATGACACCAATGCATCACAGATACCATGGTATAACTATGCCATTCTGCAAGGTAACATCGTAAACAGCACATATCTGACAGAACAATCTAGCCTATGTTCTGTAATCATACAGCATTCTGTATGTATTGGACCATAGACTTAATTTAGGCTACAAATAATGAAGCTCTGCACTTTTAAGCCAGTTAACTCAAGCTAACATACTAAAATATAGTATAGAAAACAAAACTACATTTCCTGGTCATGTCTAATGTTTGTGTTTGAGCTTAGGGCTCAAATCATTCACTCTAGCATCATATGATGGAGCTTTAAATATAAAAATGCAGAGAGACACACCAACACTATCCGTTTGTCAATCAGTCTCCTATTATGAGTTCTGTAGTTCAACTGAGCTAAGATACAAATAATATAACATGATTAAATCATCAACCCTATATGGCCAAAAGTTTGTTGACACCTGAGCATTTCACCCATATGAAGGTTTTCCCCAGACTGTTGCCACATAGCTGGAAGCGCCCAGTTGTATAGGATGTCTTTTGTATGCTGTAGCATTACAGTTTCCCTTCGCTAGAACTAAGAGGCCCAAACCTGTTCCAGCATTACCATGCCCCTGTGCACAAAGCGAGCTCCATGAAGACATGGATCCCAAGGTTGAAGTGGAACAATTCAAGTGACCTGCACAGAACCCTGACCTCAACCCCACTGTACACACCCAGGCCTCCTCACCTAATATCAGTGCCTGATCTCACTCATTATATCTGATGCTGTCACGCTGTCACTCCCATCTGTTTACTCTCTCTCTCTTTCTTGCTCTCTCACACACACCCCTCTCTCTCTCCCTCCCCCCTCTCTCTCCCTCTCTCTCTTCCCCTCTCTCTCTCTCTTTCTCTCTCTCTTCCTCTCTCACTCTCTCTCCCTCTCTCCAGCTCTCTCTCTCCCCCCTCTCTCTCACCCTCTCTCGATTGACTAGAGCTTTTGAATTTTTATTTTATTAATATACAAAAGAACATTTCATTTTAGAGACCACTGATATTGCCCTTTAATCTGAAAACATGTCCTACATGTAATAAATATTAGTGTTCAGGACTTCCTCATATGTGTTCAGCATTACAACAGTAGGAATATTTCACCTACAAAAATGTTCAAGACAAGTATATAGTCTATAGCTATATAGAAAACCAGTATATAGAAACCAGTAATTATCTGAATCTATTACTCTCTGTTTTATGCACTGTAGTTCATGACTTGTAATATGGAGTTTAATTTTAAAAAATTGCCAGTTGCTCAGGAAGTCACATACAATTTTTGTATGTGTCAGATGCTCAGGAAGTCACATACAAAAAATCCTGTTTTAATGTGTAGAAATTAGTAATCATACGCATCTGATTCCTTCTGTTTTTTTTTCCCATTAGAAATGGGAATTATTATAGCTAGCAGCTGTTAGAGAGAGTGGATGTCTTTTCACACAGAGGGCATTGTCTCTACAGTCAGTGTGATGCAAGCCAACTGTGGCAGTCTCAGATGTATATAATGGTTATGATTCATTTAGTACTTAACATTAATTTAGCAAATGGCTTGCCATCAAGTGTGCCATCAAGGCTCCTCAGGTAAAATAATAAAAAAAAAGTTACTCAATAATTAAATAAATAATTAATTCATTGCTGGAATTTTTGAATAGTTATACACTTTTATTTACTGTATTTACAAAGTGTACACAAATTGTTTAGTTCTATGCCTACGGGCAAACTAAGAACCAAGAGGCTAGTTTTGGGTGTCAATATTTAAATTAGTCAAATTTGCTTGTTTTTTTTTTTTATTTTATTTATTTTTTAAATACCAAACAAGAAAAAGACCAATAATTTTTACATTAGAGAGTTCATTAAAAATAGTTAAAATACATTTATCAAAATAGTAATCTTTATTTGCTGCTCTAATACGTACATAAATAATCATTGTTTATCAGCTGAACAAATGTAAAAAAAAAATGTGTTAGTGTTACTTGACACTTGGATAACACGAGTAGGCCTAATGAGCATACAAGGTCAGTTTTCTTCAGTGCGAGGTCAGAAAAGCCACCCACTGAATACCACTGTTTTCATTCTCGCAGAGACTAAAGTGAATGTTAGACACCCCCTCACAGTATAAACAGCTTATATAAGGAAGCACAGTTCACTCGTCATCTATAATTTAAAACTATAGTAAGCCTTCATCTCTCTGTACTACATGTTAAGCATAAACACCCCCTGGGGTGAGACATATCCGAAACCTAATAGCTGCCATTAGCTCCAGAGTGCCTCAGATGATTTGAACTGAAGAGATTTAGCCAAGATTTCACTTAGAACTGACTTTACAGGAGCTTTTAAATGAAGTAATGCTCCACACAAGCCTGAGAGCGGTAATGTTCTTATTGATCTCTGTCAATTTATCACCTCTTCTTACTGTTTCGTTTAAAGTGTCCTGTTTAATGATTAGCTGATTTGGCTGGATTTTAAATAATGGTCTCAAAGTGCAACCTGGCCATATAGGTCTTTTTTTGTTTTCATATAACATGTTATAATTACTTTGATATTGCTAAACTCATCACACAAAGTGACTAGAAGACCATCAGATTCAGATGCTCTGATTGATCGGCCGCCAATGGGTATCGGCTGATAATCACATTCCATGACTCACATTCTATCGGTAGTCTTTAAATCTGGCTGATCTCATGAACCGATCACAATTTGATGACGTAAAACATGTGAGGATGTAAAACACATGATGACGTTAAACTTTAGCGCTGCAGTCATGTCCTCAGCAGTGCGGAATTAGTACGAGGTCTCAAGAAACAATGAAAAATTCGCCATTTGCTGTGTATTTTTAAAGGCCTATTGAAATGTTCATGTTTAAATGAATATTCGTTGTGCTTATTTATTTGATTCTCAATTAAAATAACAATCTACAACGTTACTGTAAACAATATAACCAAGGCAACATCTGTGGTATTACTTTATCTGAAAAAAAAAAAAGGTTAAGAGTGACAGTAAACAGAAAGCTTACACATCACTTATATAACGCTTTAACAATCGGGATCGGCCGATCATGATGACAAGAAATTGGTATCGGCTGCAAACGTCCTGATAGGCACATCCCTACGTCAGATGCACATCTGCCTCTGGAAGCTCATGCCCATTTTCAGGCACAATTAGGCCACATTCTACTTGACAAGACTTGTGTGTGCATGTCTTAACATATAAAGTGCGCTTATGCATTTGAGGGCAGATCACAGAAAATTGGAAGTTAGCACAAAAAAGGGTGGAAAAATGGGATTTGAACCTTCACACATAATCTGTTCAATATAAATGTTCTGTTCACCTGCCTCCAAAAACCAGGTGCAAGGTAGCACCAGTGTTAAACAGTGTTTGCTAGAGTGTATTTTGTGTGTGTGTGTGTGTTTTCCTAGTAACATCACGTTTACCATTGCAGTCGTAAACCCCAACTACTCATCTATGTCTAGACCAAACCACATCACATCACCAATCACATGATTTTGAATCAAGCACACTTAAGTAACTCACTGCAAATTTGCTGTCTCGCTCATGCCTTTTGACAGTGATGTTATTAAAACTTTTGTATTTCTATTTCTACTGGTTTGATTTTTGAGTTGAAAAATCACTCTGGCCTTCCATTCTTGCAAAATAAATCTGCGCTTGAATCTTATCTGCACATGATCTGACACAGATTGCTTATTGATGAAAAATGTGTAATAATATGAAACAGGTTTAGGATCATGGTGAAATAACTATTTAGGCAAACTGTACATTTTAATTCTGCTTATCCATTGGGCTGCTTCTGTCATACACATCTGGGAGTCCTGGTCATACCACATATGTCACAAACACATTAATCTCACATCTCACAAAGAAATGCAACAGTTCAAACAGGAATTTTGACATTGTCTTTGTTATTACAGCTGCAGTTGATGACAAGATTAAAAAAAAGTACACTTTAATTACTTACTTTTATACAAAGTAGCATATCTGTACATTGTTTTTTTTGATTATTTAATAAACTTCGAGATTATTTCATGCTAAATCAGCCATATTAATTCCCTCCATATCATTTAATTTTTATTTATTTATTTATTTTAAATGAGAGTCTTCATTATTAAAACATGTATCTCTTCATTATTGGACTTGTATTTTTTTCTTGATGGCTATTTGTGGTTGACCGCTTCCATTTTACTGGGGCATTTAAACTGCAGTTTGCACCTCATGCAGAACATATTTAGTAGGGGGTCCAATCTGCATTTTGCATAATGAGTTACAGTATTAGTAAACTGAACATTAATGTCAGTTGCACTAGAGTAACGTTTTGCATTAAACGTATGTACAGTACGTCTGAACCTTAGTATGATCTATTGTTCACAATATGGATATGGACCAACCAAAAAACAATAAGATGATGCAAAGACTCCCACATTAAGATCGCCTAAGAAAGGGTGCAAAGTGTAAAAAGAAATAAAACAAAAATAAAAAAAGACAGCATTTGCTTGACGATGCTTTGGTGAGGTAGCAGTGACTAAGTCACATTATGTTTTTATGACAGTGAAGGTCATTCAAAGCAATATATCTTCTGTCAAAAGTGCTGGCTTGAAACTTTAGTGTGTGTTATGTTTGTTATTGATGGTAGAAATGGGGATATAGCATAGTATAAAGTATATAGAGAGCTTTTTTTAAAAAAAAACTTTACATAAAAAACTGTATGTATTTTAGATCAATGTAGCATAACTATATTGTGTTGCCAGAAAAGTGTGCTGTGAATCAGTTTAATCCTTATGTTTATGGACACTTGTTAATTGACATAATAGGCATGCATTATTGTGCTAAAGTTCCCATTATCAAAACAGCCCAAAAATATAGCTGGAGTATTGTAAAACTTGTCAAATAAAAGCATGACACTAAACCAAGATACTTAGTAAAGAATAGACTAAACCAAATAAACAAAACTGGGACCAAATTCATATTCACCTAAGAGAAAAAGCAATAGTCTAGACAATTAACTTTGGCACAGATGTGTGCTAAAACCATTATTTGTCTTGGGCAGGTTTGCCAAGCCATTGCTTCACATAAATGCTAAAACATGTGCAGCCGCAGGCCCACATATCTAATGACAACTTTCTTAAGCCACAACTTTTAAATAGAGTGTGCGAGCATCAAATTAAAGTGTACTTTTTGTTTTAAATGAATTCATTAGTATCATTTTCTGCTAACCTGAAACATTTGCTTTCTCATTTGGTTTTATTTGTTTATGGAAATGGACTACCCCACAGGGCATCTAGTATTATTATTATTTTATTATTAGATTTTCAAGTTGTTGTTTTTTTTTCATCTTTATACTGCATGGAGACATTGATATCTTTGGATCTAGAAACTGCAAGAATTTCTACTTATTGTTTTCACTATTTTTGGCAGTTGACCATGATGTATGATTGTTAATTCAACTACAGTGCTATTGGTCCAGTATTGATTATCCTTCGTAATTCAAATCAGTTTCCCAGAATCTCAATTCATTTGATTAATTGGATTTATACATTTCTTTAATGCAATTTATGCATTGCTCTGCTTCCACATGATTGGCTGTTTGGGTGTATAAGTGTGGCTGGTGAGCTATGATAAATGTGTTTCATAGAAGTTATTCCATGATACAGCAGTGGTGGATATCATGACTAACAGGTATAGGTTGAATTGATTGACTGCTATAACTGATAGCTTTGCCTTATGGATACGTAAGCACTTATCATTACCTGACTGCTTAAAACATAGTTTCTCAATTATTTGAAATTATGGGATATAGGTTCCTCTCAAAGCCTAAGTGGTTAAAATGGAAATTGATAGCTCTGGCCATTGTAATGCAATGTACTGTTCTGAGCATGACCTTGTCATATTTTATATGACATTTTCTAATAAGAATTTATAAACATTTTCCAGTTGAAGGTTTTCAGAAGCTGTTTCATCTGTAGCTTTCATCTGTGTACTCCTAACTATCATAGGAACGTACTGCATCTGGCCTTGCTCTCAAAGCATTGTGAGTACTGTAAACATGATAATGTCCTATGAGCTGAATTATAATGAACCTATGCTGAGGTGTATCATAGATATCAGTCTTACCAACATGTGGCGCAGAATTAGCTAGTACTTCTTGGAATCTTTTTAATATGGCTAGTAACATGGTTCATTACCTCATTTCAGGGTTTTCTTCAATGATTCTTCAGTGATTCTGTTCATAATGCCTGCCTAGCACCAGTCCATAGCAAGAAAGATAGGATTGCATCCTCATTAAATTGAGAACTCTATTTGGTACCTGTCAGTTTAAACTTAGATATTTCTAGTTTGAAGTGTTTTAAACACATCCAGATATATCTCAGAACATCTCACTGTTTGGTTTCATTGGAAATAATTTTTTTGATAACAGCTTTACTGTGTGCATAACCAGCAGAAACCAGCATGTTGACTGACTCTGAGGAAGGAATTTTGGTAATTTTGTAGAAATATCAAAACTGGAAATCCAGTATTCCTTCACAATATTTTGAAAAAAATTAATAAAATGCCATCACCCTCAACCCGAACATTCACGGAGGAAGTCTGCAATATATAGGACATGATATATTGCAGCTTCTGAAATAAAACAGATTAGTATTTCTAAAGCTACACTTTTAAACATTTGGTTAGTGGACTGGACAGTTGATTACTGTATATGACTATATACAGTCATGTGAAAAAAAAAGTACACCCCATGCAAATTGTTGGCTTTTTTGACATATTTCGACAAGCAAACATTTGATCCTCTTTGAAACAGTACATATTAATGAAGATTATATACTTGAACAAACACAAGGAAAATGAACTTTTCAATCATTTATTCAACAGACATATCAATAAATGTTATAATCTTCTGTGGAAATAGTAAGTACATCCTTGGCCTCAGAAGCTAGTATTGCCCCCGTTAGCAGAAATAACTTCTTGAAGGCGTTTTGCATTATTGCCCACCAGGCTTGCTGGAATTTTTGACCACTCTTCTATGCAATATTCTTTCTGTTAAAAGATGTTTGAGGGTTTTCTTGCATGTTTCAAATCCTCCCACAACATTTCAATGGGATTCAAATCCAGGCTTTGACTAGGCCATTCCATAACCCTCCATTTCTTCTTTTTGAGCCATTCCTTGGGGGATTTGCTAGTGTGCTTAGGATCATTATCCTTTTGAAAGGTCCACTTTAGGTCCACTGAAATGCTTCACAGTTGGTATGAGGTGTTTCTCCTGAAAAGCTGTCTTTGGTCTGCGCCAAACATGTCCGCTGTTACTGTGACCAAACAACTCCATCTTTGATTCATCTGTCCAGAGCACATTATTCCAAAAAGCCTGTTCTTTGCCTATAACTGTTTTCTTGCAAAGGCTTTTTTCTGGCATGCTTCACGTGCAGGTCAAATTTATGATCGTAGAACTCTTTCTGATTGTAGAACCACACACTTTGACACCAACAGTTGCAAGACTTACTAGTAGATCCTGTGATGCAGTTTTGGGGTTCTTGCAACTTCTTTTTGCATCAGACGTTCTGCTCTTGGGCTGAATTTGCTGGGACGACCAGTCCTGGACAAATTGTCAGTTGTTTGAAATTTGCACCATTAGTAGATGACTTTCCTTCCAGTGGAATGATGTATTTCAAATAATTTGGAGATCTTTTTAAATCACTTGCCATACACCTAGACATCCACAACCTTTTTTTCTGAATGATTTTCTAAAAAATCATGACAGAATGAGCAATCCTGATTTACACACCAGCACTTGTTTGAGTCAAGGAAACAGGCAGGAGTCGAACTTCAGGCAAAAAAAAAATGCAGGGCAATCAAAATCAAAACGAAGGGCAGAAGTAAAAAAAAAAAAGAAGTAAGAAACAGGAATAATGAACGGAGAAGACACTTAGGAATACGCACTGGAATAGCCAAACCTCACAAAGATCCATGAATGAACTGGTAAGTGAGGGTTAACAGGAAAAACTTGAGTTTGATAGGCAGGTGAATGAAAGCGAGCTAATGTCAGGATTCAATCAAACTGTGGATTGGTGGTGGATTCAGATGTGAGCCTGATGTTTGTGTGTGTGTGTGTGTGTGTGTGTGTGTGCGTGCGTGCGTGTGTGTGTGTGTGTGTGTGTGTGTGTGTGTGTGTGTGTGTGTGTGTGTCCTTGTTTCAAGATTTATTTGTGTTGCATATACACTATAATCTGAGACATTTAAATTTACAGTGAAACCACTGATTTTATCCATTCAGGGTATGACAAACTAATTTGTTAGCTTCATATAGTCAATGCTTTTAAAGTGACAAATGTCATTATGTAAGGGTGGGCAAACATCCTCTTTCCTATTCCTATCTCTATTTTGAAGAAAAAAAAATGTAGTGCACTTGGTTTGAGAAGCACATCTTCAACAGAAGATGGAGTGTGAATACTAACACTTTAGAACAGGAGTGTGCTTCAGAAGTGTTGTGACTGTGCCTTTTGTACCCTTTTGTGCTTTATAGGTGCCTTCTTCTTTCTTCTTCATTCTCAGTCCCCTCTCACTCTCGCGCACACACACACACACACACACACACACACACACACACACTCACTCTGTCTTATTGTATTACAATGCCTTCTACTAATATTGGCACCCTTGGTAAATATGAGCAAAGAAGGCTGTGTTAAATTGTCTTTATTGTTTAACCTCGTCCTGCTGGAAGATCCAACCATGACCCATTTTAATGTTTCTGGCAGCGGCAGTCAGGTTTTCATTTAATATCTGTTGATATTTGATAGAGTCCATGACGCCATGTATCCTAACAAAATGTCCAGGTCCTCTGGCAGAAATACAGCACCAAAACATTAAAGAGCCACCACCATATTTAACTGTGGGCATGAGGAACTTTTCTCATATGGCTCCCTCTCTGTGTGCACCAAAACCACCTCTGTGTTTATTACCAAAAAGCTCTATGTTGGTTTCATCTGACCATAGAACCCGATCCCATTTGAAGTTCTAGTAGTGTCTGGCAAACTGAAGACGCTCGAGTTTGTTTTTGGATGAGAGTAGAGGCTTTTTTCTTGAAAACCTTCCAAACAACTTTGGTGATGTAGGTGACTTCAGATTGTAGTTTTGGAGACTTTCTGACCCCAAGACACAACTCACTTCTACAATTCTCCAGCTCTGATCCTTGGAGATTTTTTGGCCATTTGAAACATCCTCTTCACAGTGTGTTGAGACGATATAGACACACGTCCAATTCCAGGTTGATTCATAACATTTCCAGTTGACAGGAACTTCTTAATTATTGCCCCAATGGTGGAAATGGGAATTTTCAATGCTTGTGCTATTTTCTTATAGACACTTCCCATTTTGTGAAGCTCAACAAACTTTTGCCGCACATCACAGCAATATTCCTTGGTCTGTGTGTTACCTCATATCTATACCCCTGTGAAACAGAATGTCATGGTTGAGCAATTTAAAACATAATTTATATATATTTTTTAAATATCAATACTTCAAATATATATATATATATTTTCATATGAATTCATAGGGGTGCCCATAATTGTTGCACACCTATATTTAACAAAGATTTTATTTTGATAAACCTGTGTTTTCAATTGTTTGATATTCATGATAGCAGAATATTTTTTGGTGAATGTTTTCATCAAAATATCAAAAGGTTAAACAATAAAGGCATTTTTTCACATCATTCTTTGCTCATATTTACCAAGAGTGCTAATATTAGTGGAGGGCACTGTATGTAGTCATTCAGTTTAAGGGACCCACATTGAAGTTTAGTACAAGAAACATGTTCCAGGGTTGTGTTTACTGTGCAATAACAGTTTCAGACTGTACAGAAGATAATTTTTTTAATAGTATGATGACTGTTAACCCAGCAGATATGAACCATGTGGTCATACACAATGCATGTTAAAGGCTTTAACTTGAATGTTTATCCCTTTGACGTCCTTTGAGTTCCTCATATATTTGTCATTTACAGGTTACATTAAAAATGTGATGACATTCGTTGTGTTGCAACAAATGTCAGTTTAAATTATTTGTTAAATGCACAAATTATATGTATAGTATGATTTCATTACATGCATCATTTCTGAAAGAGAAAGCATTTCTGAAAATGTGAATGTTTTCATATTATTATTATTATTATTATTATTATTATTATTATGCTTGACATTTCTAACAGGACTTCTGTGTAACCTATGAGATGATGGGGATTATCCACTGGCTCACTTAGAACAGAAAGTCTTGCTATACAACTGTATGTGTTTGTGCTATTGTGTTTAAGAGTGAGATAGGAAGCGATACAGACAGACAGAGTGAGACAGAATTGTCCCTTTTTTGTTTTTTAAATTAGTAGAACAACTTTGACAGATCACTTATGGCCCTAAAAACCGATTAGACAGCGGAGGCAATGCCTGATCCATAAGATGATGTGGGCATACAATTAGAAAATTCTCCATCAATTTCAAGGTTAACAGATGAACAGAAGTCCTGTCCTGCTGCTTCTTTATTAATCTTCTCTCTCCCTTCCCTTTCATTTCAGCACACTTTTGCTTTGATTTCCATTTCCAAAGCTCATCGGGAGGTTTACTACTGTTTTAGTTATTATTATTTATTTATTTATTTGCATTTCATAAGCTTGATGATTCTTTCTTTCCTTAATACTGACAAATTAATTTGTGACCTGTTTCACCTGATTTTTATGTTTTTTGTTTGTTTTGTTTTGTTTTGTTTTTCCTCTTGAACTAGTGAAAAGGTCCGTAGATTTTAAATCTAGAGGAGTAAAATTATTTCCTGGCAAAGACAACAACAACAAGTTTTCTATCTGTGAGTCCACCCTTTGTTACTCTTTTATGGTAAATTTGTGGTATGCTCTTTTTGTTGTTTTTGGCTTGTTTGTTTGTTTGTTTGTTTGTTTGTTTTGCATTTTTGTGTTGTGTTGTTGGTGTGATTCATGCTTTCGTTTTGAATTCATTTTTTTCATTGCTTTGTTTGGGCATCGTAACTTGCTAATGTTGTTTGCATGAATAGTATCTCTTGCCATCTTCAAACCAGCAGCTTGTGTTTGTGTTAATAGTAGAATGCAGTAGCATTAGCATTGGCACTGTATAGCCCTGAATCAAGTCACTAAAAAATAACTTTTCAGACACCAGGGATTTCTTATAATTCAAGCAGGTAAGTGCAAAACTGGGTGATTTGGGGAGATAAAGATAGTCACAAGAAATTTTAACTAACATACATGGGAAGACCAGACAGGTTGTAGGTATCTTAAAATACCTGGTTTAGTATAAAAAGGTGGTAAGTAAAATATATTCACTCTACATTTAAATGTAATACCAAACATTCATGCAGGAAGGTACACTGGGGAAAAAATATTTGGTATTTGAGAAAATATGCAAGTTCAAAAACTTATGTCAATATAAGAGTGCAAAGCAATGAATGTTTTTTTCTGTATGTATCCAGTAAATTGCTGTGTTTAACATAGTTTGTGTAGATGACTATGATTAGGAAAGAGTAACGAATGTTTATTTTGTTTGCAGTATTAATTGTAGATGTGGAAATAAAAAACAATAAGAGAAGTGAGTTAATTCTTTGTTTAGTTAAATGGCTCTAATGTTTTGAGGGGATAGATGAGGTCTTTTTCCTTCCTCACGTCATTATTCCCATAGCAACAGCCAGCAATACAAACACTTAATTAGAACTACATCTACACTTATTATTGAAGTGCACTGCAGTTGCTTCTTTGATTCTTCTTCAGATTTATACTTTTCAACTGCTAACTTTCTACAAGCAAGCAATTAAATTCTCACTGGACTACATCTTCATTCACATTCGCTTCATTTATTTGGACGAAAACCAGACTCACTGACCACATCACCTTTATTCTGAGATGTTTGAAAGATAACATCTTTGCAAAGTAGTTCCAGTTCAACTTCAAAGTCAGCAAAGTCAACAGCCTGTAACATCTTAGTGCAATCATCTCTCTTTAAGTGATTTTCAGAATGTGCAGAGGATTGATCACAATCTAATTTTTTAATTCTGTGTTATGATTTAATACACAAAATAAATTCAGTGTTTTAACACACACACACACACACACACACACACACACACACACACACACACACACACACACACACACACTTAATTGAGACATTTTTAAATTCATGGGAAATACTAAAAACAAATGCTACCTGCACGTAAGGGGACTTATAAAGACAGCAAAGGCAAAATAACTGTTTGTTCAAACTCTAAAAAAGTAATCACCCTACACAACGATCTGGAACTAACTTCTACAGAGATCTCGGTATTATCCAAAGGCCTATCCGAGAGCCACTCCTAAATTTTCTGCTGTTATTGAAAGTAAAAAAAAAATTCTGTTGCTTAAGACCCATTGTAATTAGGTCATCCAAACTTCACGAGTTTCTGAAGTCAATGGAAACTATTGACTCATTGGTTCCTAATTTTTGTACACTCTGTACTGTAGACGGATCAACAATAACATCACTCCCCAGCTACAGTCTTCCATCCATTCAACTGTTTCTAGTGCCATTTCTGCAGGATATCTAAAAAAAAATTAAAAAAAAAGCCTATATGCAGTAATCTCTAATGAAGTCATACTGAGAGCTCAAACTCTTTTTTCGATGCATGACTGGAGAATAATCCATACTATGACATAGTCTTTTTTATCAGATTATCAGACTTGTCTTAATACTAAACTGCTTCATCCTTAATTCTAGATTTTACTCTCAAGTCAGAGGAGTCAGTATGGGCAATAAAATGGCACCTTCCTATATGAACTATGTAACAATTCACTGTACATGTACCCATACTGTTCCTGAAGTAAACTGATGGAATGTGTCATTGCTACCAACTTACACAAGTGCTCCAGCTTTTCATTAGTTCCTTCTCCACATTTCACTCAATGCAAGCATGATCTTTTTGGACATGTCTCCTCTCATACCACTATCGATGATCATCCTACACTCTCATATTAACTTACAGTACAACTCTTTCCATCCCAAGCACTGTAAATTTTCCAATCCTTATTCCCAGCTACAGAGACTTGGACTTGCAGTGAGATCAAAGATTTCTTCCTGAGAAAAAAAAGAGGAACGTGTGATTATTTTTTATAACTTTTGGCTCCCTAAGAAATCATAGATGATGCCATGACCTGTGTAAGAACTATTAAGAGAACAGATGCACTGACCTTTAAACAATCCACTGCTAAGACAGAGACAAGTCCTTTGGTGCTCACTTTATCATCCCACTAATAAAACAGCAATGGACACAACATTATTGACATCTCAGTTTCCAGTGCCAATTGTTCCTGTGGGGGAAAAAAAGAGCTTTTCTACACTCTCAGAACTTGGGAACCCTGTGGAATAAATACCGTGATTTGACAACAACTATTACTTAATCAACTATCATGAACATCAAATGGTTTCACCGCCTATAGCCTCAGAAACTTTGCTTGCACAGCTGATGAATTTTATTCTATTTTTCTGTAAAGTTTGTGTACTATGCTGGATGATTCCTACATACAGTACACGTGAGTATATTATCAGTCTAATCAATCTAATTTCAAAGGTTTGTAGTTATCAAGAGTAGATTGTGTATTGGTGATTCTTTGAGATAATATTGACATAATGTCTTCTGAATCAATTTTCCCCTTTTGCCTGAATAACCAGACACAGAATTTCCCAGTTTACTTTCCTGCTTCTATGTCATTATTTTAAATAAATATCCAGTTATGCTGTAATTCCCTCCAAATATCTAGAACCTGTCAGGCATTTTAGTAGCATTTAGTTAACTTGCCTTGCTAGCCACCACAGTTATTTCTCTTACATTTTTTCTCCTTAATAGCTAAAACCTGTCTGGCATTTTAGTGTACTTTAGTTCAGTGGTTCTCAAAGTCCTCATGGCCTTTCAGACAATTAAAATTATTCCTCAATCTCAGCTCATACACCACAGGGACGTGTGCTGCATCTTAGGGACTCTGAGGACTGGTTTGCAAACCACCGCTTTAGTATTAAATCTGTTTTTTTTTTTGTTTTTTTTTACACAAAATTATTACCCAGTACTGTTACACACACTTACATGAGCAATACCTAGAGCATAGAGGAGCATGCAAAATTTTACCAAAAATCTATAGTGAAAGTATTTTGGGCACCATTTAATTTTTTTAAATTTATTTATTTATTTTTTTTACTGTTTGTATAACTGCTTTGAAAGGCAATCTAGACAGTTGAGGTAAAGAGAAAAACTCTGACGTTGTCTGATGACACATACAGATAATAATGTAATGACTTAAATTGACATTTAATATAATATTTCAAGTTATATACAAGAGTCTAAATTCTCCACAAACTCTAAAATAACATGGAATCACTCTACTGCCCTTCACTTTCTCAGTGAAATAACATGTTTTGTGCAGTACAAGCTGAGACAAGCTTACTAATATGTGCAGGGTCAGACTGGGTCACTACACATTGAACTGTGGATAGTTGTCTATTAGACTGACCTAAAATTGAACCCTCTTTCTCAGCCATGCTGCTAACAAGTCAAGTAGAGACAAGGACATTGAAACAGAAAAACTCACATAATATTATCTTCAATTCTTTGCACATTTGCACTTGGGATAGCAGTTGTACTTTATTGTATGGGTTGTGTGTTATTGCACTCTAAATCCACAGACAGTAATGGAAGGCATCGTCTTCAGTCAGAGATAAAAATTCTTTATTGTGCTCAGTTAGTGTGATATCATACAGGTAACTAAAGTTACGTGATTACTTTTATACTGACCAATAATCCATTACAGACTTTTTATGGCCACAAGCACAGTTCAGCAGAGCTTTACTGAAAAGTTTTATTTACTCTGACTCTCAGGGCAGCTGGCTATCAAATTTGTAAGGGATTTTATAAGCGTCTGATCGGTCAGAGTTTCTTATACCTCTGGAGGAGAAGTACCATTCATGGTAAATATGTGAAGAAGTACCATTCATGGTATATCTGTTTAATGCTTCCATTACATGTAATAATTAATTTGTTACCACTTTCTTTGACGACCATATACACAGTCATGCATTCCTAAGGCATTACAAGTTATTATTATTATTAGTAATGAAAATGCATTACACTTTATAAATATGTTTATAATTTATTATGACGTTAGCATCATGCATAATAAGTACTGTTTGTAGCACAACTCTAAGAGCAAAGAAACTCAATATCAGTTATATTAGTCTGTTATTCTCTGTTTATTGCTCTTAATGTCTTAACTTCAACATATTTGACTGTTTACTAGTCAATGGTTTATTGTTATTAATAATGCGCTTGATGCAACTGGAATTAAGACAACTATGACAAATGTAATTTTGTAAATTCTGAAGGTTTAATAATTAAGGAATAACACACAATGAGCCATGCTGTTATAGGAATTTAATCCACGCTGGGACAGTGTTTGTGTTGGGCCATTACAACTCCAAAATGAATTATTTTTATATATGTTCCAATGTCTGTTATTCTGCTTATACCACAGTGATTTGCCAATGATTACTATTTATAATGTAGTAATTAACAACCCTTTGCTCTTTTTACATTTAATATTTAATGACATCCGCAATGCAAGTTAGTTTGTTATTCTGACCATTACAGAGCGCTGTCATTCAAGACTCCTTCCAGAAATGTCACATAAACCTCTCCTAACAACACATTTTTATATTTAAAAAAATCAGTTTATTATTAACCTCACATTATGTGGAGCATCTTCTTTACACGTCCCTGTGTATGAGCTATGTATTAGAGCGAGTGCATTGATATTAAACTGTGATTTACGTTACAACCGGAACTATTGCGAGAGCTGCTGTTGTAGAAAATTAATCAACACCTTCTGATTCAAGAATTCATGAAAAACACATGCTATGCTATAATCACTTTTAAAATCTGGCTCACTTTACTCAAGATCACAAATACAACTTGTCTCTGAAAAATATATGTGTGTTTATAATTAATATCTTTTCATTCATTTACAACAATTGACAAGTAAATCAATTCTATTACTTTTTGCATAATAGACATTGCTATAACATGCAATGCATTTTTCAGTATTTATTATGCCTTATAAATGTATTACAGAGCATGTTATCAATGTATTTATAGATCATTATAGATATGACCTTCATGGAACATATTACCATTAATGACTATATTCAAAGTAGTGTTATAAAAATGCTATAATATCATAGCTATCAATGAACAAGGTAGGAATATGCATCGCTTTTTGTGGCTGTGCTTGTTTTCTGTTAATTTGTGTTGTAACAAGTCAGTCCATCACCAAATCAGGTACTCTGTACTTATTATTAAATAGACTATATAAGAACAACACTCATCAGCTAATCAAGACAAGGACAAACAGATGCT
Source organism: Ictalurus punctatus (assembly GCF_001660625.3). NCBI lineage: Eukaryota > Metazoa > Chordata > Actinopteri > Siluriformes > Ictaluridae > Ictalurus > Ictalurus punctatus. The sequence goes on along the minus strand of NC_030439.2, from coordinate 4,036,012 downwards.
AGCTGTACTCGTTACCTGAAGTTAGTCTCATTTCAGGTACTGTCAAGTGGATGTCTAAATTGCGAGTAAATAAAAGTCAGAATTGTGAGATGTAAACTCACGATAATGTCAGATTTTTGCAATATGAACAGAATATGAACTGTAAGAAAAAATGTAAGAATTGCGAGGTGTTGACTCAAAATTGCGAGAAATAAAGTCAGAATTACAAGATTTAAACTCTCAGTTTTGGGTCACAATGACCTTTTTAAATGTATTTTTTCTCCGTGGCAGAACGGACTTCCATATAAAACAGGTGCTGTTTAAGATAAACAACAAAAGGCAAAGGTTAGAAGAGGAAGAGATACAGTGTGTATGCTGACTGAAAATGCTCAGTCTTCTCTGTGATGCACTGTACGCATAGCCTCAGTAGGGATGCATAGCTGTGCATGTAACTGTCCTTAGTGTGAGGAAATTTAGCATATGCAAGGTATGTGTGCATTACAATGTTCGAACAGAAAGCTAAAAGTGTTTAAAAAAAAAAACAAAAAACAGAATGTGTCATTTTTTCCTGTTTCCTGTTGTCCTGTTGGGACTGTAAGGCAGTGAACTCCTGACTCCTTGCCAGTGTAGCATGGTTTGCACAGACCCCTCTGCACACTCTAGATATGAGTGCATGCAAGCATGTGTTTGTCACTTTGTTTGCTTGCCTGAGCACCGTTTGTTTGGATGAACCTCTGACCACCCCATGGTTGCATAGCTAAATGCATGATGGGATGTTCAGTTAACCAGGATACAAAGGAGAGCATGGAGAGAATCAGACATATATGTCTTTAGAAATATCATTACTTAGTGTTTGTGATTTATGTAAGTGTATAAGGATTTCATGTAAGCATATTGTTTTTTTTTTGTTTTGTTTTTTGTTCCAGGCAAAATGTGATTTGGTTCAGTGAATTGATATAATATGTGCCACTGTGACATAATGGCTATGTGAAGTGTTCTGCTGATTTCAAATGTTCAGCAGGTTTTGAAAGCTCATAGAGAGTTGTATGAATGTTTGGATAAGAGATATGATTGTTGCTGTTATATCATAAGACAGAAAAAAAAACAATCTGTGAATACCTGTCTGTGAGTGAGTATGTGTGTGTGTGTGTGTGTGTGTGTGTGTGTGTGTGTGTGTGTGTGTGTGTGTTTTATGTGCTTCAAAGAGTACCTACATTACAAATATACACTGTATGGCCAAACGTTTCACACCTGACAATCACGTAATATTTTAACATCACATTACAGATTTAGTGCTCATTCAGCCACAAGAGCGTTAGTGAGATCAGGCACTAATCAGATCAGGTGACAAGGCCTAGTGTGCAGTGGGTGTTCCTGTTCATTCTAAAGGTGTTCACTGGGGTTAAAGTCATGGCTCTGTGTAGGCCACTCGAACCTTGACAACCCATGTCTTTATAGACCTCGCATTGTATACAGGAGCATTGTAGTGATGGAACATGTTTGGGTCTCTTAGTTCCAGTGAAGGGAAATTGTAATGCTACAGTATACAAAGACATCTTGTACAACTGACTGCTTCAAACTTTGTAGCAGCAGTTTGGGGAAGAACCGCATATAGGTCGGATGGTCAGGTGTCCACATACTTTTGGCCATACAGTGTTTGTGAGAGTACATAAGATAAAAGGCACTAGCAAACGGAGCGCTGTGACTAGATGGGCTAGGTTATAATATCACCCCACTGCTCTTCAATGTCTGGGAAAATGATTAAAAATCATAAACCTGTAAACAAAATGCTCCGAAGGAGAAGGGAAAACTTATATTGAGGAGACCAAATTATTTTAAAAAATCACATCGAGTAGTTACCTGACCACTGTCATTCTGAAGTGCAACAATTTAACTGAAGCCAAATGTGAGTTAACATTAATATTTACATTACATCCTTTAAAAGATGCTCGCAGTCTAAGCAACTTACTTAACTGTTAAAGGCTCAAAGATACAAAGCATGTAGTGAATCTGCAAGAAATGATGACCTGAATTGTTAGTTTTTACAGGTAGAGTGGTCCAGGAGGTAATAAAATGTTCAGAAATAATACAAGATTCAATAATACAATACTGTGCATTAGCAATCATCTATGAAAAGGATGATTTTAAACCTAAGTGCATAAATAATTATACAATAAACTAAAAAAAACAAGAAGTTGCAATTGATGGTAAGGTGTTATAGACGTTACACTACATGAAGAGGATGGTCTTTAGTCCTTTGTGTTATTAGAGAAACAAGACTGTGGAATAAATTGAGGAACATTATTCTGAAATTGCTCCACAAATTGTGGATGCAGTTTTTCACAGATTGGTGAACCTCTGTCTATCTTTACTTCTGAAAGACTCTGCCTCTCTAAGATACTCTTTTTTATACCCAATCATGTTACTGACCTGTTCCCAATTAACCTCCAGCTATTTCTTTTTAGTAACACTTACTTTTCCAGTCTTTTGTTGCCCCGTCCCAACTTTTTTGAGATGTGTTGTGGCCATCAAATTCAAAATTACCTTATTTTTTTTCTTAAAATGGTACATTTCCTCAGTTTAACATTTGATGTGTTTTATATGTTCTATTGTGAATAACATATGGGTTTATGAGATTTGTAAATCATTGCATTCTGTTTTTATTTACATTTTCCACAACGTCCCAACTTTTTTGGAATTGGGGTTGTAAATTAAATGACTACTTTCTGCTATATTGAGTGTGCGGTGATGCAGTACAGATTTGTAGCTCTTCGACTGGAAAGCATGAAAAAGTTTCATGATGTTATAATAGTAAATAATCTCGATGTGCAGAGCATTTGCATGCTAATTAGTTAGCTAAATACCTGGAAGCTGTAATTCATTCACTGTTTCCCTCCATGCCGCGTCCCTTTTTGTTGATACATTCTCGCTGCTGCCTCAATTCAACAAACAGCTCTTAAACAAGCAGCTTTTAAATCCCATGTTTAGTTTATAGTTCGACATTGCCACTACCATAGTTCTAGACTTCTTGTCATCTTATTCCATCCTCCTATTGGAGGATTTTAGATGCATATTTAAGTGGTAGATCTAGCTGTTTTCCCCCAATGTTCCCAAGCATTTCTCAGGTCACATCGCTATTTCTCCATAGTCTTGCTTCTTTAACTTAAACCCATTTCTTGAAATGTAACCAAAAATGTTAATACAGAGGTTTTAAAAATTTTTGAATGGCAAAAAGAAAGAAAGGTGTGTATAAGTATAAATAATTTGAATTGTAATATTGTGGCCTTTTTAAGTACTGTAGAGGTTTAATTAGTGTTGACCGTGCATGAGAGATACCAAACATGGAGTTGCCAACTGTAACCTTTCTTTAATATAATCAAAGACTTTCATTAATTCAGTATGGTGTTGTGAACAGCATTGCTAAAGTTTAAGTTTGGCAACTTTCATTAAAAGGCATGGTGGTTCAGATGTCAGTGTGTCTGTGACTTCCATTTATTTGCACAGAATAAAGTAACTGATGCCTATTGGATGAGACAAGAAGGCAGATGGTGTTTGTTTCTGCATGTTTTATTAATCTGTTCCTAACTGTAGCTCAAATAGTCATGTACAGGCTAGCACAAGGTCAATTCAGGCAGCAGTGTTCAATTTCTAAACTAATGCCAATAATGCCAGTTGGACTATAATACAAAATGGTTCACTTTGAAAATGGTACGACACATGGTGCCAGACTTTTATTTTCCAATAAATGGAGTTTAAAATGGATTTCATTCTTCCTGATAATTAAATGCAACTGATTTCCATTCTATGAAGAACAGACTTTAGTTAACAATGTCTTTGTTTACAGTTTATGCATGTTTACATTGTAAATAGGCAGTGTTTAGCCATGTTGACTCTCGCTAACTGTCACAAGTATTCTTTGTACAGAGTGATTTGTGTGGATAAAATTTTTGATCCATTGAAATGCCCAAAATGCTGAATTTTTGGTCTGCACTTTAAATTTTCATTAAAACATCTCAAAATATTAAGAGAAATCAATACCACCAAAGGATGCAGTAAGATTCTCATACTTTTTACAGTAGCTTGGACTTGTTAAAATGAACACAGAAATCACTGGACACTTCTCTTTGCAACATTTTTGTTATCTTGATGAAAACTGTGGACTGTAACTGATCTTCTGCAAACTGTGCTGAACCAGCCTACAGTGTCATATCATAATGTCAAATGTTTTAAAAAGTCTGAGTAGGGTCCACATGAACTGAATTAGAAATTGTGATAGGATGTGACAACATGATAGACTATAAAGGATCTACTAAACAAGAACAACAACCACCATCAAAATGAAGTGAAAGAAAAATAGGAACAGTTGATGGGCGATAGTCTCTGTATATTATCCACTGCACATCAACAACTATAAACAGTTCAGTTTGTTTAGAATTAGTTGATAAGTTGATTGGTGACAGTCCTTACAGGTTGGCCATCAGCATGTAGTTGGTCTAGTGGATGGGAAACTTTACAAAGCACCATGGCAGGTACAAAGCTCTGACACTTTATATAAACATCCCCTAACAAACACCTTAATAATTAACAGTTTTCTTTGTTAAACAGCATGTATTTTAATTGGTTTATTATTAAGTTTTTGTGGAGTATCTGCTGTACAAGTCCCTGTGAATGACTGTGTTACTATAGAAACAATAACCTATTAGAATGAGCGCATTAATATAAACCTGTCATTCATGTAACAGCTGAAAATACTGTCTGAGCTGTGTGGAATCCACAACTAATTAGACCAATTAGATTCAAGAATTCAACTTCTCGGTGGCATAAATTTAATTTCAATTTACAGGAAATTTTGTAAGTTATTAGTCCCAGCCTTAGACACACCACCACACAGCATTTTGTGTCTTTTGTACACTTTTATGGCCACAGGCTTCAGAATCTTGACTGTTACAATCTGGTTGGCTCTCCATACTTTTGTGTGTACACACTTCATTATGGCAGTTTTCAGGAGAAAAACAAACTTTTGAACACTATCAGACAGTCACTGGAATGAAAAAATGTTCACTGAATCCTGTTTGTAAAATTAAAAGATATGTAAAGAGTTAGTGGTGATTAAAGATCGTCATGTTTTCTGATATGCTACAGGAAGATGTCTGTAGTTGGTCCTGCCATGTCAGTCTGATTGCCCTTTTGCTGTGAACGTAGGCAGAACACTTGACAGTGTTTATTACTGAAATATACCAGACTCTCTAGCAATGGCTAGAAAGCTAGTTTTCAATACTATCAAGTATTGGGCAGTGAGACAATTTTTGTACCCCATCACACTAGATTTGAAATGAAACAATGACTCAGTATAATTATATATATATATATATATATATATATATATATATATATATATATATATATATATATATATATATATATATATATGTCAACCTGAATTTGAGGGTATGGACATTATAATAGGAGTAGTGGCTGTTTGTTATATTCTGCTCAATTACACACAACTATCAAGTGTTTGCAATATCAGAGGATGGATTCAGTATTCAACTTTTGAACGTCTTACACCCAGAGATGCAGGGTTCTTTCATGTGCAGTTGGCATGAGTTACCTGGGAATAACCATAACAAGCAAATGATGTTATGGGGCACCGCAGCCACCGGTCTCCTCTGCCATTCAGGCCAGTGCTCAAACACTGGACAATAAACTGGAAGCTCTCAGAAGAAGAGTAAAATTAGCAACTGTTGTGTTTCCAGTTTCATGGCCCACTGAACATTAGAAACCAGCTGTCAGTCTTTTCTACTCACTGCCACAGAAAAGAGGATATGGAGTATGATTCTACATAAACAATAGGGAGAAGAGGGACACAACTACAGTGACTGGAAATGCACAGTTGTCATTGTGCAAGTTTGACTAATAACGTCCTTTGACCTAGAATACAACTACACTCCAACCAGAGAATATTCTTTCCTTCGTTGTCCCCACCTGTTCTTTTAAACATACTCTTTCTTTTAAAGCTCACTCTGAAAGGAATTTTGAAAATCCACTCCTGCAGACGTGCTTGACTAATCCCGCATTCTCCCACAATTATTTTATATTTTCTCTTCCCTGCACACACTTGGTATTTCTTAAAATTTTAATGATTTAGTCATTGAAATCACCCCAGGAGGATTCTGAGTAGGATAAAGGAGGAACTCAGTAAACATGTTGTGCAGCACTGCCGGAGCAACCTGTGCACTCTCATGTTAAAGAAATTGACCTTCCTTTGTCTAGAAAGTAAAATCTGCATGTTTTGTCTTGATGCACACCTCTACCTTAGATCACACAACGTTATCTTACAAGTAGAGCGGAATATGGAATATGTCAAGTGAATGATTTTGAGTTGTCCGGTACAAGTCCTGGAAGATGGACAAGAAGACACAAGGCGTTATTGTGTGCTTTATTCCCTGTTCACCTGTGACAGCACTGCCAAATAAACATCCTAAGACAGATACAGATCACCATCAATTTGGGGGTGATCCCTAATAATGATGAGCCACCACTCTTCTGACAGAGGGGTGTGTGGACAGTAACTTGTCTCTCAGCAGGTTTCTCTTAGCAGTGCCTTCATCTACATGCATAAACATAGATATTCTTATCCAGTGATTCATCGGATTGTTTATCCTATCTCGCTTTCACTGCCCAGCAGGAACTTTGATTCATTTATGGGTATTTTATGAGCTGATGTCAGCTAAGGGACATTTTCTCAACAATGGAAAGGAACATAAATTTAATACTTGTTTATTTGTGTCAACCACTGAGGTGGGTTTATCCTCTTAACATAAGATGCATGCACAGTTGTACACCTTAGTGCTTTCTAGAGGATTTCTCTAGTCTCTACCCTTATTATAAGTCATTTTAATTACCAAAGGCTTTGTGTTATGTAAATAAAAGCTTATTATATGCTAGGGTGGAACATAATGTCATTATCTGTATCTTTATCTGCTTTGTCCTCCAAATATCCCTACCCATGTCTGTATTTTTCTATATAATCAAAGTGGGTGAGGCCTAAACTGGATTTTTAAAAATCATCCCACTATGGTCACCCCACCCATGGAATAAGGGAAAAAAAACTGAATTTGCTTCTGACAGTTACTCAATCTCAGCCACATCACCTGAGCTCATAATTGGTCTCAACTAGAGATCTGTGCAGGACTGTTTTTCAGTCCTGCTTGTGTAGATTTTTATATTTGTTTGTATCTGCCTGTGAGATTGTGTAACAAATTTAGAATATATTTCCAAAAATAATGTAAACAAACTTGTAGCCTAATTTAAACCAGCACAACCCTCACCAGGCAGTTACTAAGGGTGAATGAATAAATGCTATTGAACATGGGCTTTGTTTGTACCATGAGCTTCATATATGGCTGATTGCCTGCACACAGATGAAAGTAAACAAAAATAAAATACTAAAATTACACAGTCTTGATGCACATCTCTAGTCTCAACCAGATGCCCTGTTTAGAACATAATGTCTCACATTATCTCACATTATAATGTATTTGTATTCAGTTACATCCCTAGTAAATGTATATATGTAGTTGTTAAGTGTTGGTCATTATTTTTTACACATTCCTATACACTGAGCAAAGTTGTGGGTACTGAATTTCTTACAAATACCAGAAATGTACAATTAAATCCTTCATCTCTTTAAGCAGTTCAGTGCTCTCATGCTGGAACACCCATCCATTCCTAGCATTCATATATAACTGTGACTACATTAATCCAAGGAGATGTGCAGTTCTCCTTCTATGCCAGGTAGACTGGATGAATTAATGGATGCCAGCAACCACAAAATACATTCTGTGGAAAATAGAATCTTGTTTTTCATTTGCTTTAGTCCACTCCAGTTCCAATACCTATTAAGTGTGTCCCTATATTTCGAAAGATTACAGCAATTTAGCAGGGCAAAGGCCGTGCAAGTTTTTTTGCAGGGTGTGTGGGTTCTGCTGCTATTTCTACCAACCACTCAGTGCAAGTGGGAATGCAGCCAGTTCCTGTGGACTTCCGACCATGGGCGATAAATGGCACAGCTGGGTCTCCTTGTTAGGCAGTATTTTAACTAGAGGTCTTATTTGTTATGTGCTATATATGCTGCCAAAACAAGTTTGCATTCATTGTATGTAATTGTTTCCTGTTCACGTATAGTTCTGTCAGATCTAAGGTTTTCTTACTTTTTTCCATTACATACTTAATATCCCAGCTGTAAACAAGTCACAATGTGAGGAGAAAATATACATACCTTGTGTCCGCTCCAGAAATATAGTGGGAGTAGAATGGAGGTCAGTGTTAAAAATGAGTAAATACTTTATTGCCATATGCAATTTCAAAATAATAACTACCAAAACATTATACTTGAAAGTAATTTCCAACTGATAACAGGAAAAATCCCAAATTTCTAATCACGTAGCCATTTTGAGATAGAATTTGTTTCAGGTGCTTTTTCCAGATCAGTTTCAGCAGTGAACAATATACATGATTAATGGGCTTAAGGTCAGACAATTTTATGGCCTTAAATTTCCTGTACTGAGATATTGTGCAGGTTTATATGGGGCCTGTTTTCAGCACCGCTAAATTAAATGCAAATGCATCATGCTGAAATATGGATGAGGGAAAAGGCTGAAAAACTGGATCACTATCCAATGTAATTTAGCAGACCAGGACTTGTTTAGTTGACATAGAATTCTTGAGACAGGCCTTAGAACCATGACTTTCCCTGAGATATGTTGGGCACATTGTGCATTTTTTCTGGCCATCTCACCAAATAAATTAGACTGTTATCGCCACCTGCAGGTACACCCAATAGTAAAGAGTCAACTTTTTAATTAGCTAAATGTATGTTAAATTTCACACATTTAAAATTTATCCAGCCCATTAGTGGTTTCATTACTGTGACTGTCTTTAGTCAAAAGAACTTTAAAAGTTGTGTTGAAATATTTGTATATCTGCATCACTTTTATACTTGACAGCGCTCTATCAAAGCTCACTCATTCTGCTGATAGTACAATTGGAAATGGGAATGAAGTACATATCGGGGAAAAAAGCACAAGCTAGATTCTTGTTCTCAAGAATGGAATTGACTCTCCCAGACTTCTGAAAGAACTGACTAAAATGTGTTAATGGAAAAACTGCCACTTCAGAATGACATATGAACATATGAGGATGCTTGCCATCTATGTCACCAAATATGTTGATAATGTAGTAGTCACCATATCTCCATATAGCAGCTATAAACAGTCATTCCATCACCAGCCTCTATTTTTCCCTAATTTAAAAGTTAATACAAAAAATAATGATAAATAAATGAATAAAAACACAACTTATGTTCCTGAGAAACCGCTGAATTTACTCAGTTCCCCCCAGAGGGACATCATTGGTTGCTAGGTAACAGGCATGACAATTTATTGTTGACTCATGTGGGACTTCCTTTGAGATAAAATGCTGTAAACACGATGTACTTACTAAATTAAGATAGGAGTTACATCTGCAGTTTGAATTTGCAGACACACACACAAAGAGGGAGGTGATATAGGCATATAGTGTAATACCAATGTGAATTTAAACACTCCTGTTGCCAGTAAATTACTGTAAAATTTAGAGAATTTTTTTTTACAGTGTGTATGTACATCTATATACTGTATATTTGTAAATAGTGTCAGTTGTCACATATAATTCACATGAATTATTTTATGAGAAATGTTGAATGACTAGTAGTGTGTGTGTGATTGGTGCACCTGGTGTTGAATGGCCAGAGGCAGTGTGTATGTGTGTGTCTGGTAATAACCTGCATTTGGAGTGAAGTTCACTCAGTAGGAAAATGGGAACTGACTCACCATTCTCAGATTCAGATGGAAAGTCATCAAGCTGAATCACCCTCTATTCTTTCAGCATGGCACAAGCCTACCATTCTTTTCATTTTTCCACATTTTTTTTTTATTGGATTAGATCATACACGTTTATACAAAGTAATGCTCAAGTTTTAGCATTTCAGCTTCACCAGGTTAGTTTCTTGACAACAAGTTTTCAAAATGGTTTTCCTTTCCCTTGTCCTTGAACTTTTTTCTTTCCTTTTTTAAGCATTTATATTTCATAGTTTCATTTTGTTTTTTTTTTGTTTGTTTTTTTGACTTTTGTTAATTTTGCACGCATATTTATCTCCTGTAATTAAAGACGAGCAAGAAATGCATAACAGTTTGGATCAGGTCCAGTGAAATATTTAAGATGCCTTGCCATGATGAAGTCTTGAGCTTTATTGCCTACTTTTCTGTCAGCACACATCAGCATGGAATGAAGCCAAAACATTTTATGTGTGTCTATATGTGAGTGTGCTTGAAGTCTTGCTACTCTCATTGTTATTTAGTAGTGCTATTACTGTTTCTTCACCCCTGTTTGTCAGTTGGTGTAATAGTTTGCTTTGTTCTGACTTTGCAGTGAATGAGGGTGGAATCAAACAGGCCTCTAACTCCTGTCCAGACCCAGGGGAGCCTGAAAACGGCAAGCGCATCGGCAATGACTTTAGGTAATCATCTCTGGATACTTGGTATCCTTTCTCCAGCCACTAATGAGTCTTCACTGAGTCAGACCTACTGAGCACTACACCGGGTGCCTCAGTCACACATATATTCTATAGTGTGTAAAGGACAAACACATAGTCGATAGTCAACAAAGGCATAACCATTTAGAGCAAAAATGCTGTTTGAATAGTGAATCTAAAAGGTTAATCTTTTAGAATTACGTTTTTAAAAAGCAATTCAGGTTTTGTTTTGTGTTACTTACAGTAACATTTATTTCTAGCAACAATTACCACAAATGGGAATGTTCCACCAGCAACATTCAGAGAACCCTGGGGGGGGGGGGGGGGGGGGGGGGGGGGGCATTATTAGAGCAAGGTTATATAAGAAATTACAAGCATTATGTTTGGAATGTTACAGTCTAACTACAACCTGATGAATACTTACGGAACATTCAAATAACATTCTCTGTTATAATGTGCAGTAGTGGCTCAGTGGTTAAGGCTCTGGGGGGTCCTTCTCAGGAGGTTGCAGTTTCAAGCCCAGGCTCTTGGAGCAGAAAGGGTTAAGGCTTGAATTCACATCCTTCTGATCAGTAGCCCAGAGCCTTTACCTTCTTAGAACCTGTTTAATACTCACTGAACTTTTTAATAACGTTCTCTGTTAGAATGTTCGGTTAGTGGAAGGGAGCGATCAGGGTTGATATCAGAAGGCTGTGAGTTCTAGCTGCATAACCTCCAAGCTACAAATGCCCTTATACCCGCTCTTCTCCAGTGGCACCATTTCATGGTACTGTATGCTTTGAACTCTGGGAACTGGGATATGCAACAGAAAAAAACAAACAAAAAAGAATTTCACTGTACTGTGCTTGTATACGTGACAATGGCTAATGTCTCTGCTGGTTTAATCCCAAAATAATATCCTTTGATAAAAAATATTGTCTGCCGTTCAGAATTTCATTACACTTTCTACAAAATGTTAACATTGTCAAGAGTGCAGCGATCATATAATTAAATTAGAGCTTGGTATTGGTGTTTTGCTTTTATTTGAGTCAGGGTTTAGCATCTGGCAGTCAGACATCTGTACACAAATAATGTGCTATACTTTATTGACAGATATAACAAACAGTATTGCTGATTTCATAATGTTGCACCACTTTATTTCTTTGTACAGCAGCTTACTTAGCCAAGCAGTTTGTTTACTCAGTTTCTGCTTGTCTATAGTTCCCTGCTACTTTATCATGCTGACTAGCATGAAGTGCAAGTGTTGAAGGGCACTGCCTGAGTGAAGAGAACAAAAGCACAGTTGCTTTATTGATGTTGCGCTTCCCGACAGACACCTGTCATTAATATTGCTGTCATCTGATTACTTCAACAACTCGTGTCCAACCACTTAGTGAATATAAATCACACTCTTCCGCTAATAACATGCATTCCAATGCCATACTAATAAAGCTGTGACAAAGAGTTTGACAATATGCATATGGAAATCAGAGCTGTAATGAATTAAGGCTGTCTAATTACATTTAGCACACCGATGCAGCCTGAGCGATGTTTTAGAAAACAGTCACCTGTGGAAACATGACTTCCTATTTTCACTATAATCATCAGTAGACTGCATCTGAGTTATAACATATGCACATGTTGATGCAGTCCTTTTTATCACAGTCTGGCTTTGGAAAGATTCCATAGACTTCACAAATGAGGCTTTAAGAATCCAATCAATGAGGGGGAAATCAGTAGATGCAAGCTGCACATGCAAAATGAAAATCTTTAAAAATGCTTTTTGTATACTATATTCACAGAAAGACATTTTGAGTACAGTGAATATTTTTCTTTATTGTTTTTCCCCTTATCGGTTGTAACCTTAATCATGAATGTTGTGTTGACAGTGCAAAACAGCCTATGAAAGTGTAATGGCTGAACAGCTATTTCTGGTATACATACATCATACTTTTTGGATACAATCCCTAATTGTTGTTCCCTTTCATTGGATAATTTAAGATATAAGAGGCTTGAAACATTGTTGAATGTATGTAATGGCCAAAAAAAACATTTTTCACAAGCAAAAGTTAAGAGAGTAATGCACAATCAATTCCAGTGACTCATTTACGGATATGGACATAGCAACACTGTTAATCATAGGAATGAAATGGTTATGAATGTCATATAAGCACTTCATAAGTCTTCAGAGCTGACAAAGAACTTTGTGTTTTCCATTTGTTCCAAAGCCTTAATTTTCTTACTAAAAACACTATATGACCACACGTTTGTGGACACCTGAGCATCATACCCATATGTGCTTTTTGAACATCCCATTCCAAATTTAGTCCCCCTTTGCTGTTATAACACGCGACACTCTTCTTGGACGGCTTTCCAGTAGATTTTTGAGTGTGGCTGCGTGGATTTATTTCAGCCACAAGAGCATTAGTGAGATCAGGCACTGATATTGGGTGAGGAGGCTTGGTGCACAGACAGCACTCCAATTCATCCCAAAGGTGTTCAGTGGTCTTGAGGTCAGGCCTCTGGTCAAGCTACTCAAGTTCTTACTCCCCAACCTTGGCAAACCATGTCTTCATGGTCTTCATGGAAGACATCCTATACAGTTGTGTGCTTCTAAATTAGTGGCAAGAACCACATATGGTTGTTATGTTCAGGTGTCCACAAACATTTGGCCATATAGTGTATATCTCTGTGGTACGTATTTGTTGTGTTACATAATAACACAATTTGTTCTGTTACGTAGTATGTAAGTGCTTGCCTTAGCCACATATCAGTGTAGGTTTGACTCTTCTTTTTTCTTTACTTTTACTTCTTCAGAATTTTATTTGAGTAACATTTTCTGGTTTGTGTATATATGTGTGTGCTGTAATTTAATAATGTGTGATTGAATCTGTGTGTATTTGTGTGTTCTCCTAAGCATTGGTGCCACAGCCCAGTTTACCTGTGATGAAGACTACGTGTTACAGGGCTCTAAGAGCATCACATGTCAGAGAGTAGCCGAAGTGTTTGCCGCCTGGAGCGACCACAGACCTGTATGCAGAGGTGAGCCTGTTTCTCTTCTCCTCACCAAACCTCAAACACCAAATACTTCCTGATTCCAGTGAATCAGTCAAAGACATTTATCAGCCAGCATTGTGATATGATACATTAAGATTTATCCCTGTTTCTATGGAATATAACGTGGTGAGATATGATGCAAGGTGTATGAAATGCAATGAGAACTTGTAGGCATAAGTTCTCATTGCATAACATTGTAACCAAGTTATAGGGGAGAGAATAATGGAGAGGGAAAAAGAGTCTGCATTACAATAGGCTCTTTCACATTTTGATGATCATGATAACATCCTATTTGGAATCTCATTTGTTCTAATGTATGTTTCTCAGCAGATAGTAAAAATCAGTCAACTTTAAATGATTCTATCAAAAAGGCCATTAGTTCTTCATCACTCGACTTTTGACATTCTGCATTCAACAAATGGTGAAGGAAGTGTTTTGCTTCAAGGCGCAGAAGGACCGGCTTCCTTTATACCATATTGAATTTTCCAGGAATCAATTTGGCCTCAGTTTCCTCCTGTTTGCCTTGCTCATGCTGTTTGAACCTGTGTGGCTGTTTCCTAAATGTTCAGCTTGGAGCACCAGTATAATAATGTGAATCTTTACTCCCCTACTGTGCACTCCATTCAGGTGTCACTAATCTTTCCCATCGTAGTGTGTGTATGAATAAAAACAGCTGCAGTTGTTTATAAATGCTCCCTGTGAAATATATGAATGTGCTTTTTCAAGAAAGTGTGTAAATGGAGAGAGCATGGGCAAATCAGAATATGTGGAAATAACACTATTGCTGCCTATAAATCACTTATATAGTCTTCTTGTACGCACAGGTAAAATCATGATAATGATTAAAATGCTTGTTGTAAAATTCAAACTAACATGTCTGGGAATACAAAATGAAAAGATAGATGGATTGATGAATGGATGGATAAAAAGCTATCCACAAAGTTTACCCACAATGCTTAATCGTTTAAAGAAATCAAACGGAAAAGCTATCCTATACTAATTTACTTTATCTGTTGGTTTAATTCTTGCTAATTTCCTGACCAATGATTTGTTGTAAGACCATTCAAAACTTAATATTTTGCCATTTTGTGTTGGCCCATTTTTCCCCCCAGGAGTGTAGTACTGGCAAAACATGCAGCACACAGGATAGGGTTAACTGACCTGGCATCTATGGTGTTTCCCGATAGTGTCCATTTGTTCCAAATTACACTAGTAATCCTGTTAAAGGCAGCCACTGAAAATGCTGATTCCAGTGCAAGCGTGGTGAGCGCATATGATTGTCTCTTTTGTTTCTTTTTACTGAATCTATATATCTATAATGTACACTATATGGGCAAAAGTTTGTGGACATCTGACCCTCACACCCACATGTGCTTGTTGATCATCCCATTCCAGATTTAGTCCACCGCCCCTTTACTGTTTAATACCTTTAATCTTCTGGAAAGGCTTTCCACTAGATTTTGGAACATGGCTGTGAGGATTTAACCATTTAGCCAGAAGAGCATTAGTGAGTTCAGGTAAAGATATTTGGGGAGGAGGCCTAGGTGCTGTTTGCATTCCAGTTCATCCCAAAGGTGTTCAGTGGGATTGATGTCAGGGCTCTGTGTAGGCCAGTCGAGTTCTTCCACTCCACCCTTTGCAAACCATGTGTTCATGGACATCAGTTTGTGCATATGGGCATGGTCATGCTGGAACAGGTTTGGGCCTCATAGTTCCAGGGAAGGGTAATTGTAATGCTGCAGTAAACAAAGACAAAGATGCAATAAACTTTGCACAGAATTTTTAATAATTTAGCTTTCAATAGTTTTACTTATCTCTGTTAATCAAGGAAATATCTTCATTGGTACTTTCTATTTAGTAATATATCAGCATTCCAGCAAGGGGAAAAACGTGAGTTTTAATTGATGTTCTGCCAACATAAAAGAACATAAACACTATGCTTCTCTTTCTTGCAACAAGAACATTCATCAAACGAGAGCGGTTCCCTTTTCCTTATCTGAAAGAGCACAGTTGCTGTGGCAACCATTAAAAATTTAGAGCCAAAATGTCTTTACCATCGGTGATTTCATCAATGCTGCTACTTAATGCCTGACTGACGGCATTATAGTGACAGTATGTTGTTAAGGAAAAACAAATATACATTGCACGGTTGCTGTATTCCAGGCAGAAACTCTAATTATGCTTAATTATGACTTAACATGCAGTAGAGTGACAGGGACAACTTCAAGGCATAATTATTGTCCTTGACGAGCATGCTAGGATATCGCAAAACATTTTTTTAAACCTCATTGGTAAAGCATAAACCAATAAGTCAAAGGTCTTACCTTGAAAGGATTACATTGTGAAATAACTTCATGGAGTCTCTTGTCCAGTCTGTGGCTCATGCTGGTCTGGTGCAGATATTCATAACTCTTGATGTTCTTGTCTATAACTTGATATCTGTTTTTCAGACAATGTCTTTAACCATGCTTAAAAAATAGGACATTGCCAGTATGACATATGTTTGTTTATTTGTTTTGTTTTTTTCATGACCAGTTCATATTTAATTATACTGAGCAAACTGTATGATGATGGCTTGGTGAGTGCAATCGCTAGTGTTGCCACCTCACAGCTGTAGGGTCTCTGGTATGGATCCTTAGCTCGTGTTACATGCTAATGTAATTGTGGATTGGTGGATTGGCTTTGATAAATTAAACTAGTTACACTATACTGTATGGCCAAAAGTATGAAGACACCTGGCCTTCACATCCATATGTGGGCCTTTGCCAAACCATTCCCACAAATGTGGAAGCACACAATTGAATAGAATGTCTTTGCATGCTGTAGCACTACAATTCCCCCTCATTGGAGGGGGCCCAAAACATGCATGATAATGATATGCATGATATATCCATGATATCCAGCATGATAATGCCCCTTTGCATGAAGCAAAGTACCACAAAGACATGGTATGGAAATATTTGTATGGAAGAACCTGGGTGGTCTGCACAGAGCCCTGACCTCAATCCCACTGGACACTTTTAGAATGAACTGGAACACTAGTTGCGCCTCAGGCCTTGTTGCCCAACATCAATTCCTAACCTCTCTAATGCTCTTGTAGCTGAATGAGCATAACTCCCCATAGCCACAATTCAAATCCTAGTGGAAAGCCTTCCCAGAAGAGTTATTATAGCAGCAAATGGGGAACTAAATCTGGAATGCAATGTTTAACAAGCACATATGAGTGTGATTGCTCAGGTATCCACAAACATTTTGAATCAATAAGTGTGCAAATGACCTGGACTAGCATCCCAGCCAGGGTGTGTTCTCTAGGCTCTGGATCCACCACAACCCAACCAAAATAAAGCAGTTTCTGAGGATGAATAAATCAAATTCAGCTATTAAGTGCATTACATACACAGGTTTTTTGTCAACGGTTTTGCAGTGTAGAAAGGTCATTTAAAATTACATGAGCATTACTATCAGTGCTATGAAATGAATTAATGTCAAAGCTTTAGGCCGACCTCATAGTGAAACTGATACCTAGAGGCTACAGCCTGGAGATTGCTTAGGATGCTACTGCTTTAAGTACCATGAAATGGTTTTGGATACATGGACATTCTCACTGTGGTTGCTGGAACTATGGTTGCTACTATGTTCTTGGGACTGCACTTACCACGTGCAGTTTTGCACTCAGGTCTCCTTTAGTGAACAGTGGACTAGTTCAACAAACAGACTTCATATAAAAACCATCATGAACTTTCTTTAACTTTCACACTATCCGTTGTTACCCAGATGAGGACGGGTTACCTTCCCTTCCCTTCCGCACCACCGTCGCCACCGGCTTGCTCAATAGGGATAAAGTCACACACTTAAAATCTCTATCCTGTGTTTTTATGTTTCTGTAAAGCTGCTTTGAGACAATGTCCATTGTTAAAAGTGCTATACAAATCAAATGGAATTGAATTGAATTGAAAATATCTATCCACTGAAGGTAATAGTTAATTTACTGTAGTGGGCTGATGTCCTTGTGTTCATATCGATAGCATTTAGACACACCAGGCAATTTGGCATATGGCCACATTTTAAAAAATGCCAACCTAAGACAGATGGTGCAACAATTTTTTTTTTTGCATTTTCATCAGCCTAATGTAATGACAAATATTTGCTTTTTCTGAAAGTCTTTGAGGTAACTGATGTGGTTTTGGGTTCATCACTCATGTTGTGTTTATGCATATGGTGATTTCTTGGAATCTTCAGAGAAGCTGATTGAATGCTTTCCTCCTAGCACAGTGATCAAAGTGATGGAGGACCATAAACAGCAGCAGAGAGAAAACAAATTAACGTGCAAACACACTTCTGTTTTGATTGGGTCCAGCTGGTTTGGTTTTTGGCCAGTGGGAAATATGAAATATGTAATATGTTTTCTAGAAGATTGGAGTGTTATCACTCATATAAGGCAAGTAAAATACATATTTTAATATACGTAAACAAATATAAGTCTCACATTTTTAATAGTGATCACTGAGGATTTATAGTGTGCTGTAGCTTACACTTACAGTACATTACATATTTAGTTACACTGAACAAGAATGCTTCTGCTGTATAGAATAAGTGAGTTTAGCTGTTTTTAGCAAAGTAGTGTAGTTATGGGGGAAAGTAGCAAAGTAGTGTAGTTATAGTATGGCATTATTTCTTCTGTTTTTGTTTTCTTTCTTTTTTTTTCTTTTTTTTTCTGTTTGTTTAGTTGGCTCATTGTCCTCCCTGAGGTCAGTTTCAATGTTAGGAAACCTAAAACAATGAGTATAATTTCCAAAATAGTATACATGATATCATATTCATTAAATATTTATATAGATATCCAATTTTAAGCATTCCTCTTTAGTCCACTGGTGAATATGGTAATGTTTTTAAAATGATAAATATCATTCAATTTGTGTTAGTTAATTGCTGATATTCTTACAAGTCTTTTTGTTTGTTAGACCATTAAAAAGATTACATTTATTTCTGCATCCAAGGCTGCATTTCATTAAGTATGTATACATTTTCATGCTTAATAAAACCAAAAATCTAGTCTTTTGATGATGTTAAAATTAAAATATTTATTTCACTATGAAGACTCCCAAGAGGAATTTATTTATTTATTTATTTTTTTACATAAAATTAGTTTGAATATCACTGCTTTATTGTATTGTTTAATCAATACTGTTATAAAATATTTTGCATGATTATCTGAATAAAGTCTAATGTAAATCAAACAATAATCAACATCCCTCTGTAACAGCTTTCAACTTACAGATAGGAATAAACACACATTTTTATGAATGTAGGTCTAAATATAGAAGTTAAAAAATGTTGAGTTATAGATGCAGTTTATCCGAAAATCTGAAAAAAATGTCTTGCCTTAACACTTGCCTGTCCAAAAGATTGGAAAATATTAAAATAGAGACAAGAATATGGGGGCACTCAAGTGATTGTGATATGTTCATATCTTTTTTGTTTTGTTTTGGGTTTTGTTTTTTTCACTTTTACATTTCTATTATTTTTATAATTGTACCTGTTCTTGCTGAGCCAAGGTCCTTGTTTTCGGATGGTAGGATAGAAAGTGACAGCAGGTTGTTGTGTAAGTAATCAACTGTTTGCTCCCCCTCCTGTCTTTTTAGAGATAATTTCTGTTTGGCTGCTTGTCTATGAGCAAGCTGTGCCCAGCTAAAGCCATTCATTTAGCAGGCTCTAATTGATCTGTCAGAGATGTCACTAGCATGCGCAGATATACTGTATATCACAGAAAATACAGAAGCAGCGTCCTGAAGCAGCTACAAACTCCTGCTCATCCATAAGTTCTTGTCACTGCTTTAACTAAAGCAGGCTGAGAAATGGTGACATGTACAGTAGAAAGCGCGAGCAGCCTCTGTTGAAGTGTTTATAGACTGCCGATGAGCATTTCTTTAGTGTTACAGGTTTAAGTTAATAGATCAAGACCGGACAAACAACAAGAAAAAGTATCAACAGATGTGTGGCCAAGAATTAATCTTGAAGGACAGTTTATTATGTGAATTGATTTCAGAACCTCAATAAATGACAAACAGGGCAAGACAAGACAAACTAACAAGACAAACAGGTTTGGAATAAAGTGGTATTTTGGAATGGAAAACCTTGCAATGGAGAAAATGCAGGATGCAGTAAGTGGAAGTCCACATAGTACTACTAGGACACACATAGTAACACCTAGTAATACTAGGTCTACTTTTGCCAAAGATTCCTGTATGAGGCTTATTCTAGTTTTTGGAAGGACATTGCAGCAGAGTAGCAAATGCTGCTATAGAAGCATAGAATCCATCCATCCATTTCTATACCGCTTATCCTACACAGGGTCACTACACAATCACACACACACTATTGACAATTTGGAAATGCCAATCAGCTTACAATGCATTTCTTTGGACTGAGGGAGGAAACCGGAGTACCCAGAGGAAACCCCTGAAGAATGGGAGAACTTGTGAACTCCATGCACACAGGGCAGAAGCAAGAATCAAACTCCAACCCTGGAGGTGTGAGGCAAACGTGCTAACCACTAAGTTACTGTACCCCCAAGTACAGTATCAAGATTTTAAAAATTATTTTTAATTGCTATGCAATGGTGTTAGTGGTAATTGGGTTAGGTACAGCTCAAAAATCAACAATAAACAATATACTTAACAAAGTTTAAGCAAAGAAAAGACAATGAGACAACTCATGCATGGATAATTTAAGAAAAAAAAGTAAATGTGCAAAAAGTCACACTAGAACAGATAGACTAAACAGTAGCAGAAATTGTGATTAGAGTTATAAACTATGAGCAGTTATTAGTTGATTTATCTAATACCAGAAGGAAGTACAATGGCAGCAAACCATAGTCTAATGTCTGTGGCAATTATTTTTTATCCTTGTCCACTTGAAATATCGGAATACACTGAAATGTTGGGAGTTGTGTGTTGTCTTGTTCTCATTTTAGCATATTCAGCACAATAGTTACTCATTGTAAAAACTAAAATCAAATAAAGAACTGGTCTATGTATGTACAGTTGTCTGTTCACAAGCAGAGTTGCTTTAATAGCCCATGGTTTAATATACAGTACTCACACATTTTCTGCTGATAATGTCTTTCTTATAAGATCTAGTGTAAATCTGATTGATTGTGTCACACCAAGACCCAAAAACAACACTACTGCAAATTTTCATAGAGCAACATACCACTGTGTACATTCCTAGCAAGCTAACTATCTTGATTATAAGCCCGTTAAAACTCCGTTCTGATTTGTCAGTGAGATTTGAATACCACCAAATTCCATTTTGGATACCACCAGTATTTTGCCTCATGCCACTTCTCCATCCTTTAAAATGAATTGACAGCTTGCACATGCTGCATCCCATGTTTCTTAAAGTGGGCCTTTATCTGCCTGATCACTTTTGCAACCTGCAGGCTGTAAGGACAGCTGTCTTCTCTATTAGGGGTCCTTATGCACCAAGAATATGGCCACCTGCTAATGAGAAGGAAAATCCCATTCTCTCACTACCACTGTGCACTACAACATGGTCTATCTTACTGTGTATGAGTGACAAGTGTGTATGTGTATGGTTCCAGACCCCATACAGCTCTCTTTTTATTATCTATACATGCACAAAAATTATTCAGCACAGTAATTTGGTGGTCCCCTGACCTTTAAATCACTCCCTTTATGTCACTCGGGTGTGTCTGTTCCTGCAGCTATTGCACAGACTGCACAAACTAATTAGGAAGATTGAAATGATGCAGAAAATTGCCTAGATCTATATTTTCAGGAGTGCCCAAGGGCATTACGAGTTCATCATCAGTTCATTCTCCCTTGGTTTTTTTCTTTTTTTTCTTTTTTTTTTCTTAATGTATTAAGCTATTGGGAGCCCATTTTCATTTGCCATGCCATATATATATATATATATATATATATATATATATATATATATATATATATATATATATAAATTTTTATAAGGAATAACACATTATGGGCCATGCTGTTATAGAAGTTGAGAAGTTGGCCATGCTGTTAAGAAGCTGTTATAGAAGTTCTGTTCCCAGAAGTGATTTATTTTCCTATAACAGTGGTGTTTTATTCTGCCTATACCACAGAGATTTGTCAGCAATTCCATTTTCCATACCACTTATCCTGGATACTATCCCAGGGAACTCAGGGCGGGGACACCAGTCCATCGCAGAGCACAATTGCACACCCATTCACACACCATGTACAATTTGGAAATTCCAATCAGTTAATAATAAATGTCTTTAGACTGGGGAGGAAACCAGAGTACCCAGAGGAACCACCAAAGCACAGGGAGAACATGCATGCAGAACCTTGAACCTTCAAACCCCCAACCCTGGAGGTGCAAGGCAAATATCTTAACTATAAACACGTAACCACAGTTATGGATCAAAATAGTTCCTGTTATCACATACATTATAGTATCTATAAACAGTTTTTCCCTCTCCTGCTTCACTTTTTCTCTCTCTTGAAGTTAAATACAGAAAAACTCAGCTTCTTATGCTGCCGGAAAGTACAAGCTCAAACTTCACCACATCAATCATTATGCACAGTAAAATCTCCAGTGTTGAATTAACACCCAGAGTGTTTATTTGAGTCCAATGGATTTATATAACATTGTAGGGTGTAAATTCAACACTCTGGGTGTTAAATCAACACTGGTGATTTTGCTGTGTACTTGTTTTCTTATTGTTGTTAAAAACAACAAGTTTTTAAATTTGTTTAGTAGGCTTAGATTATGTGGAGTTTTCTATATACAGGTCATTGTGAATGTGATGTTACTATAGAAACAAGAACATATTAGAATAAGTCCATTAATAAAAACCTAACATTTATTTTACACCAGGAACTACTTTCAGAGCCATGGTGTTATAAAACATTAAGCCATGCTTTCTGATCCAAGAATTCGACATCACTGTTGTGTTAAATCAGTATTTATATATAATAACTTGGTAAGCTTTATATTTGCATACTCTGTTTTAAAACAAGAAACTGTAGAGTAGGCACCAACTGCAATATTTTACTTAATATTCACATCTTTACACTCTATCCTCTCAATTCTCCACTCGGGATTCATCGCAAAACGAGTTGATATTGAGACATTGATTCGAGACTTCACATCATTGTTACACTGGAGAAGGGCTTGTCTGAGGATACTGTTCTGATGAGGAGCCTTGACAAGCGAATGACTTTCAGATCAAAAAAAGAGTGTTTTTGGATTGAAGGGGCCCTCCAGTTCCCCTATACTTGGCTGAGATAATGAGTTATTTATTTTAAAAAGCAATCAAGATGTCAGAAGCTGATAGCAAAACCTGCTGCCATGGGAGATAATGCCTTCTTGTCTTTCATCAAATCCCTGTCACTTTGGCATTGGCAATGATAAATGTGCCAAAAAGCACAAAGGGCCAAATAACGGGATGAATAAACGGATCCTTTTCAGAGCATTTTTTGATGTCACTGGTTCTGGGAGAAAGAGACTGGAGTGAGCCTGTTTAACAAATTATAATTGGCATTTGTCTATTAAGATGATGAATTGTACCCAAGTGTGCTTGAATAAAAACTGATTTAAAGTAACTCATGCTGCTGCCATGAAGTTAATCTTTGGATTTGGATTGTGAATCTCACAAATATAGGAAATCATAAAAGACTGGGTGATATTGCAATATTTGCGGTTTAAATCTTGCTAAATATCATAAATAGTTAACAAAACCCTGTATAATCACAATAATGCCTTGTGATTTGTAAAGTTAATATTCAACACATTTCAATGGTAGTTATCAAAAAAGTCAAGATTAAAAAATGATCATTGTCCTTGTAACAAATTCTTATTAACCATCTCCTCTGCTTTTTTTTTTATTTACAGTAAAGACCTGTGGATCAAATCTTCAAGGTCCTTCAGGAACGTTTACTTCTCCAAATTTTCCTATTCAATATGAGAGCAACTCCCAGTGTGTATGGATCATTACAGCCAGTAACCCAAACAAGGTAATGCCTTACGTCTTTTCTGAAAGCACATCCATGGTCGGTTCCTGACTATTTGTATTTACTTGAAGTTATCCCCTAACCTATGTTTTAATACTAGGTGATACAGCCATCACCGTGGGTTCAAATATTCATATGCATTTAGTAAATAGTTTCCCAGTTCACAAGTAGTTGATCATGTAGAAAAGTTGGGAGTTTCTCTGCTTTTGTCTTCTCCATTGATGGTGTAAGTAAATTTTGAAAGAACTGTAGAGAAGATATATTTGGAGGAAGAATAAATATAGGTTTGGGTGATATATATCATGATTCTTGAATACATTTTGGCGATGCTATAAATTATGATTATGATATAAAGGTTACAAACAAAGCAACAAGCTGCCATCCAAGCAATAGTGTTGCATTACAAATTTGAATTATTGCGATTTTTCTGTATCTTCTACAGAAATAAGTTGACACTGACAAAAGGGAAATCATTCAGACTTTTTTAAATTTTAATGACTGAGTTAAAATTTGCAGTTTATCTATTTACAGCTTATTTGTTGCTTTGAATCCGAGGTTTTCGTTATTATAACATACTGACAATACTCATGATATGTCAGGAACATATATTGTGACAATATTTCACATCTTAATATGGATATTATATTGCCATATTTCCCAGCTCTAAATGAACTCAAACTAAGTTACTTGTTACAGTTTTGTCTTTTGTTATTGTTATTGTTGTTGTTGTTGTTGTTGTTGTTGTCACCCAACAGTTTAAACTTTTTGGAATACTTTGTAGTAGTAGTAGTTTTTAATGAATTTAGATGTGAGTTGTGAAAATCAAAAAGGCTTTTACCATAAACCACTGAGAAAAAAGCAAATATGTCATTTCATAATCCTATTTCATAATCAAGAGACTGAAACAAGGATGATAAATCTTATTATTGAGTTGATTTCTCATTTGCTTTACATTTCCACCAATCTACATACAAGTACCATACAAACTACATGGGCAAGAACACGCTAACTAATATTCTGTAGCAAATGTGATTCAAGCTAATAAATGGTAACTTACAACTTGGAGATGTTCTTTGCTAAAAGTCTGTTTTTGTCTAAAGGTTTGATAAAAGTCATATCTTTTGTAAATTACAGTAAATTAACAAGAATAAAAAACTAACTATGTTCCCTTTTTTTTCTTGCTGAGCAAACCGTATTTCTATTTACCGTATTTCAGAAATAATGACATATGAGCCACATAGATTATGGCTGCTCCTGCTGACTAGCACTGCTATGCTAACAAAAATGCTTGTTAAAGGTGTTGAACAATTAACATGGCTTGCATTGTTTGGGGTTGGTACTGAATTTGGAGGGCAATAGTACTGTCTGTATTGATATGTGTCCCTGTACGGGCTTTCCAAAAAAAAAAAAAAAGAAAACTCAGTGCTGAGAGTCAAGCTTGGAGTGCACTGTAATCACCTGTAAGTTACTCCAATTGACTATATATATATATATATATATATATATATATATATATATATATATATATATATATAAATGTTTGTGTCTGTGTTCTGCATGGATTTTATTTTTTTTTTCTGCATGGGAGCATCGTTAGACATGTAACCACACATGCATGCAGCTTAGAGGGAAAAGTGGTTAGAACTAAAAATTCCCATAAGATATGCAGCTATCTGATTTCTGGAATATGGACTGGTGAATACATGGATTATATGACCACAAAGATATCTAGTTACAATTTCAGGATAGAGCATATCTGCTGATGAACACTCAGTCCAGAACCTTTTACTATCCTGCTTGGGGGTTGAAATGACTATTCAATTCAAATTCCAGCAGAATAATGTACATTTAAGAGCAGGACAGATATAACTTATACATGTGTATGCATACACATGTACTGTATATTGATGAACTCATTTTGGTGCAAAATTAACTATATTGATGATAAGTAACTCTATACTGGATGCAAGAAGAAGGCTGGGTGGTGCTTTAAAGATAATAAAAATCAAGGACTGTTTCTGTACAGTGGCTGAAGGCACTTAAATAGCAAACTGAATATTTCCAATATCTTAGAAAATATTCAACTTCAACAGTCAAAAAATGTAGATAGTGGGCTGTAACACTCTCAGCAGCACACTGCTCAGAGAATACAACAGACCCAGGGTAAGAGTGTATGTGAGATATTTTATTTTATTTTTTTTTAATTGTGCTCATGTCTTTGGCTAGAACATTTTAAAAAATTTATTTTACTTCTATGTAACTTGGGATTGTAAACCTTTGAACTATGATGTACATAATAATGAGTAATATTAATCAATTAAATCAATTATACACAGCACACTAAGACACACACCAAACAGAGACATCTGTTGATATACTAGTGTACAGTACATGCTTATAAAATGTATAATTTAAAATGGATAATACAGAACAGCCTAGCGTGAAAAACTCAATTGTGAACATTTGACGACTCTAGAAGGCCACAGAGGGATGCACTCTACACCAGGGGAGCCTCATGCTGAAAAAGTCTGAAAACCACTTAGAAATACTTATTATACACACATGCTAAGTATACACATATGCTCACTACTCAGGGATAGAGGGAGAAAGAAAGAAAGAAAGAAAGAAAGAAAGAAAGAAAGAAAGAAAGAAAGAAAGAAAGAAAGAAAGAGAGATCACATAAATATACGTGGGACAACAGGGCTCTGGTGTGCTGTATTAGTCATAAACCCTCTAGTCTGTCCCCACACACCTTCCTCCCAGTGCAGACGCACACTAAAACAACCCCCACCTGCTACATAGGCAACTTTTGTAAGCATTTTGCTTGTCAGTTAAATCAGAATATTCTTCCTTGAATATTACCATCTGTCATAAGCCTAGAGATTTTCATTCCTATTCACAAACCTCTCTTTGCGTTCCAAGCAAAAACTCCATTCCTTACACACAGTTGCTGCAGTAAGAACAGACTGTGCAAACGAAGACTTCAATATATTATATATATATATATATATATATATATATATATATATATATATATATATATATATATACGTATATATATATATATATATATATATATATATATATATATATATATATATATATATATGTATGTATCATTGCAGAGAAGATATATAAAAAGAAAATATAAAAAGTAGAAAGTTGAGCACCTTTGTACCATCAGAATTAAAGCCTTTTTATTATTATTATTATTATTATTATTATTATTATTGCTGAGACATTTGAACTCCTCAACTCAAATGTTACCATTGTCTTTCTCAGACATAACATTAGTATACAATGTTAGTATACACACTCACTGGGCACTATTAGAAACACCATACTAATATTGGTTAGGGCCTCCCTTTGCTGTCAGAACAGTCTCAATACTTTGTGCCATGGATACCACAAGATGTTGGAAACATTCATTTGTGATTCCAGTCCATGTTGATATGATTGCATCACATAACTGCTGCAGATTTATGCTGCGAATCTCCCGTTGTACCACATCCCAAAGATGTCCTATTGGATTCAGATCTGATGACTGGAACCTGTTTGAGATGACTTGTGAAATGGTGCATTATTATGCTCGAAGTAACCATTATAAGATGGGGAAATTGTCACCAAAAAGGAATGCGCCTAGTCATCAGCACTACTCAGATATACTACGACATTCAAACAATGCTCAATTAAGGGGCCAAATGTGTGCCAAAAAAACATTTCCCACACCATTACACCACCAGCAGCCGGAACTGTTGACACAAGACAGGTTGGATGCTTGGATTTATGCTGTTAACACCAAAATCTGACCCTGCCGTCTGTATTTTGCAGTAGAAATTGCTGTACATTTATTTGTTTCTTTTTACTGGTGTAATACTTGTTAATTGTTTATAATACTGGTGCTGGTGGATCAGATTTTCTGACCATCCAGATTCTACTAGCCTTTTGATTAATGGCTCTCGTCTCCTTCTCTGTCCTTTTGGCCTTGCCTCCCTGTATGGCCTTGAAAGCCCTCTCATCCCCACAATTCCCACTCATCCTTACATGCTTATGAACAGGTGTATTATGGAATTTGTTAGTTACTGTGCAAATATGGGTGGGTAATTTCTGCTTAATTTGAGCCATTGTGACTTTTATAGTTGCACTTCAGTTTAATTTTTCTACAAATCTCCCTTTATGTCTATGCCAAGTCTGAGGAGCAAAGCTGTTAGGTTTGTGTGTGAGTGAGAAATGGTTTATTACTAGATAATTATATGTAAATGCATGTTTAAGAAGTATCCCCTGCCTGCTGTCACTCTGTTATCAGAAATCACAGTCTGTTATCAATGAAAGTGACTATGAGAGTGAGTGAGTCAGCGAGATGCTCCTTGTGTAGGACTGACAGCGGTAGCATTCAGAAAAAGATGCATACTGATAAATAGACTGTGAAATGGCTTAGGACCTGTGGATTGATATCCTTCCTGCCCACATTTGTAATAACACCTGTGACAGCAGTACAGCCATCTCTGTCTCCCCAGTGTGGCACCTTGTAATTGATTTGAGTTGACATGAGTCATTAATGTTGCCATCCATCTCCAAATAACCAACCTCCCATGTACAGTGTAACAAACAAGTGCTCTTAGGTAAGCTTCAAGCTAAAGTCTTTGAATCTGACTTACTCTCAAATGGTTGAAGCAATACTCGTAGGTAGTAAATTTGAGAAAACAAACATTCTCTCCTCTTTAGTAAATGGCTTCCATTGACCTTCTTTGCACCTGTCTGCACCAATGTCCATAAATAACTTTTATACCCTGCTGCAGGAAATGCTTTCTGGAGGACAAGTTAGGCTCCGACTGTATGCTGCTACATGCCATCTCAAATCCCCAATTAAACTTCACACCCCCTTATTCTGCCCATTCACCCTTCAATTATCTAGACTGTAGTCAGGGCCAGAAACTTTGGTGCAAGTTTGGAGTAGCCAGTCATTTCTTTACAGTGCGGCATGTTCAGAACTAGCGCAATATTCAGAGGCATGCTGTAAAATTGTTTAGACACTTTGCAATTGTATGATGGATGGAAGGAAGCATAAAAGTCTTGTGGATCAAAGAGATGTTCTCCACCTTCTCCTACCACTTCATTCATCTATTCAGCTATTTGGGTACTTTGAAAAGTCTGGTACACTGCCAGGATGTAGAGAAATGTGTTATTGTTTTTCTGCAGCCCTACATTTAGAAAATTTTGCTAGGGACCATGAAACCTCAACATGTTCATTTTTTGCTATATATTTACCGAAATAATTGAGAGAGCACCTGGCAATTACATGGTGCTTTGATGAAATTGAATGCAATCTGAAAATGAATAAATGACTCTAAATGGAAAACATAATTTCATTTGCAAAACTATAAGTTTGTTAAATCGAAAGTGTAAATATCTAATTAAATTCATTTACTGCTACAGTGGGTTGTCCCATCGATTCTCATAGAGATTTACACTTCCCAAAAACAATTTATGGCCAAGTCTCAGCCTTTCTTCAGTGGATAATCTCACCTGGATACTGCAGATTGAAGATAATCGGAGTATGGCTCCTTTCAAGATTTCTTTCTCATTGCCATCTCAGAGAGTATCATCTAGCTTGCTGATTAGAGATGTAAAACTAAATCTACACACAAATTTCTTCTTTGAGACCATGTCTGTTGTTAACAGTGCTATATAAATAGATAATAAATAAATATTGAATTGAATTTGACTCGCCATTTAATAAGTTAATTGAGTACTCCATTTGATTATAATACAAAATCAGTGGTTATTTGCTCCCTCACTTTGCGTAGCTAGTGTGAATACATTTTTATTCCATTAGTTCTATCAGTGGCCGAACTTTATTTCATAAAAATATGTCACAAGCTCGAAGACACTTGCGGAAGACACACGTGATTCTGTTAAATCATGCATTCTACAATAGGGGTGCCCAATCTAATACGCCAATTCCACTAAGCAGGAGTACACCTGATACAACTCATCGGCCATTTCTACACTGAAACCAATTGATTAAATAAGTGGAATCAGGTGCAGCTCCTACTATGTTGGAATGAAAACCTGCAGCAACGCTGGCCCTTTGCAGATAAGACTGGGCACATCCCGGCTCTACTGTGTTGCCATAGACCTCCTTCAAGTGATGGCTAATGGCTGCTTATAACACATTATTGCTTCATTTATTTTTGGCAGACATAATCCTAATGAACCTATTTATTTATATTCACTCCATGTTTTAACCTTGGTGAAAGGATGTCATGGCGTAATTCAATGTAATTAATTTATGACTTCACATTGTACACTTTATGGCCAAAAGAAAGTGTACACCTCACTATCACACTCATATGTGGGTCTTCTCCAAATTGTTGTCACAAATCTGGTAGCACACAGTTACCTAGAATGTCTTTGTATGCTGTAGATTTAAGATTTAATTTCACTGGTACTGAGGGGCTCAATCCTGTGCACAAAGTGATGTACATGAAGACATGCTTTAATAAGTTTGGAGTGGAAGAGCTCAACTGGCCTGCACAGAGCCCTGACTTCAACCCCACTGAACACCTTTGGGATGAATTGGAACACCGACTGCACCCCAGACCTCCTAAAGCAACTAAAGCCTGACCTCACTAATGCTCTTGTAGCTGAATTAGCAGAAATCCCCACAGCCATGCTCCAAAATCTAGTGGAAAGCCTTCTCAGAAAAGTGGAGATGGTAATATCAGCAAAGGGGATTCCAACTCCATATTAATGCACATGGTTTTGGAAAGTGATGTTCATCAATCACATATGGGTGTGATGTTCAGGTGGCCACATACTTATGGCCAGGCTTGGGGAGTAACGTAACAGCATTACGTAATCAGGATACAAAAAACTGGTAACTGTAATCTGTTACAGTTACGTCAAAAAACAAAGTAATCAGATTACACATACATTTTGTAAAAAACGGGAATACTATAAGGATGACATTTTTTTTATTTAAAAACAAAGAAATTAAACTTTTGACATAACACAATATAGACAGCTGCTTGATTATAGTTCCGGTTCTCTGTTGCCAGTCGTGGCTCACATGAACAACCTCCTGGTGCATGCGCTAATAAATTTTGTGCAAAGTTAATTTGGTAGAAATTAACACACATTGTTCTCTGAAATGAATTCAAGAAATGTCCAGGTTTCGGCTTTAGTTTCATTATGATATGTTTATGGTTGAGTACTGCAATGTGTGTGCATATTTGTATTCCTTTAACCCCTCTCTGTAATTCCCACCCTTTCGCACAACAATTGTTCGATTATAAAAGGCTTTCTATTGGCCAAATTCCTCCCTCTCGACCATTAGCTTACTCTCAGCAAACACGCAAAGGTGAAGTGCTGTTGTGTACGGCATCAAACAGTTGCTTAACAATAACAGCAAATCACAGCTGTCCTGAGTCAAAACAATGTGCATGACCATATACGGTCATTTTTAATTTCGTGTTATCACATTGCTTCCTATTACATGACCATTCAAATGTGTAAATGCTGGCAGAAGGGGCAGAAGGGATACTCGTAGCATCTAATATTTTATTTTATTCCATGGGCATTCAAAACAGTGTAGGAATTTATATATCTTTATGTAATGCTAATAATGCTAATAATAGTGTGTCTTTTTCAGTGTATTAAAATCTGCATTCAACATAACATTGTTTTGAACGCTATTAAGGCACAGAAAAAAAATAGGTGTCCTCTTTTTAAAAAAAAATCAGAATATGGTCACCCTAACTTATGCGATGTAATGTTACCCTCATAAGGGACAGTGATCTTTTATTTATTCATTTATTTACTTTTTTTCTTAAAACAAATCCAAACATTGAACATGTATTTAAGCTTTAAAATACACCCTAAATTGAGATCACATAGCTTTTCTCTTGACTTTATTTACATATGTGACCTTGAAGTAATTCAAAAGCAATCAGAGTACATTACTTTCATATTGTGATACTTTATTGTGATACTTACTTCACAATACTGATTACATTTTTGTATGTAGTAATTTATAACTATAATGGAAGAAATTTTTTAAGTGACCCTCCCAACCCTGCTTATGGCCATATAGTGTGCTTACAGGACTTGATTCTGCATCATTCAGCTTGTGCTCCCTAAACATCACATAATCAACCATGAATAGGCACTTTTATAAATAGGCAATGTCATCAGCCTGCAAATTTAGTGGCTTCTTTCCCATTTAAGGTCACCTTCTTTTTCTATAATGTTTTTCTTTTCCTTGTGGCAAATTTATCCAGACTATGCCTTGTCTTATACAATTTACTGGGTAATTTAATCTAAGACTACAGTACTCTTAAGTTCACTAAAGTACACTAAACCTAATTATACTACAGCACACTTCAGTTTACTTGCAGTCAAACAAATGATAGTTATACTTAAAGTGTGCTAAAATTGAACAACTATTTTTCTACTTAGTGTACTTTGTATAAAGCAGCATTAAAGTCCAACTTTAATTGTTTTAAGTGTACTTATCTATGCTAAAATGAAACTAATTCAAGTATACTTGTGTATGCTTTAAATATATTCAGCTTATTTTATATAAATGATTTTGTTAATATATTTCTAAAACACTCTTTGAAAAATTTCAGTATATTGAAAATACAATTAAATACATTTATATTTTTATTAAGATAGACTGATTCTTTACTCAGAATATTAGCTATGGATGCAAACTACCCTGAATGGACATAACAAAGCACTACAAAAAACATCCTATAATCTGACACTGCAAAAAATGCAATATTAACAAATTAAAAATAATTATTTGGAAAATTTTCCACATTTGTCTAATATTTCATATTGTAAGATTGAATAAATGAAATGTAAGAATATTAAACTTATCTAGGCATTTGTTTTTATGAATGTCAAGCTCAAAATAGTCTTGCTCTATTAACAGTTTGCTAATTAGCTAATTATAAGTACATTTAAAGCTTGAAATGGGTAGAAATGTCTAGAAATAAGTTTAAAATCCTATATTTGGTTTAGTATCAAGTTATAATAGGAAATACTAGATAATTTAGAATATACTGTATTAAAGCTAGTTTTACATGTTAAGATTTTTGCATTGTAAATCTAAATACATGGATTCATTGGGTTTGTTTACTATCTTTTACACGACAGACCTAACTACACTCTTGCTACACTATTGATTACTAAAGAGTGCTACACCCTTCACGTCATTCCGTATATGTATATTGGGCTTTTAACAACACCTGTTGTCAGAAAGCAGTTTTACAGATTTAACTGTGCTGAATTGCAATAGGAAGGATAAGAGCCATCAGTAATTACCCCAAGTTTTATATCCCTGAGAGGGATTTCTATAGAGGCTCATTTTTCACACCTGTAATGTTGATTTTTAGCACAATAAGGTGTGAGGCATTCCTTTCTTTTCGTGTTAGTGCCATTAGGCCTATGAGAGTTTTATCAGCTGTACTATTTTGACAGAAGGGTTGGAAGTGCAGTTGGACATACAGTGAAAGCTGCATAGTGCTCCTGTGCTGACTGTTATAGGCCGCGACGTGTACTGGCTCATAATTGTCACAGATTTGTAATTGCATTTACAGAAGGAAAGGTCAGCCTTCATGTGTGTCAGGTTGCATTGCAGTTCCAAGAT
This sequence comes from Ictalurus punctatus, assembly GCF_001660625.3. Classification (NCBI taxonomy): domain Eukaryota; kingdom Metazoa; phylum Chordata; class Actinopteri; order Siluriformes; family Ictaluridae; genus Ictalurus; species Ictalurus punctatus. The sequence continues at coordinate 4,002,744 of NC_030439.2, read as the reverse complement.
AAAGGTGCTGTGTAATTAATAGGAGTTTGAAATATACATCGTTCTGTAAAAATAGTCTTTATTTTGGATGGTATAAGATAGAAAAACAGTAGGTTTGTATATGTTTGGTATGGAGCCCCTAAAGTGACCTGTGCAGAAAAAAAAATTCGTGTTACAGTTTCTGGTGTGTGTGTGTGTGTGTGTGTGTGTGTGTGTGTGTAGTTCTTTTTCGATTGTGTCATTACCACAGAGGATGAGATAGGGATGAGAACGTACATCACTGATCTATAATATATCTGTAACATCAATTTTTGTTTGGAAATTTATCGGGCTCTCTGTTTTTGTATTGAAGGCTAAGTTTCAAATGTATCTCTATAAATTCATGTGCAGCCATGCTCTCAGTTTCTTTAAATGAACGATGGCAATGACGCAAATGGAAGAGAGCTATACACACCGGAAACTGTAACGTGTGTGCACGAGAAATTGTTCTGGTGCTCTCGTGAAAAGTTTCTCTGCAAAAGTCTCTGTGATTTTATTTATTTATTCATTTTTGCACAGATCACTTCAGGGACTCTGTAGTTTAGCATCAAAAATGTGTTTAGTAAATTGTTTTGTATTTCACCTACTTTATGTAACAAGGAACATCTAACTGTTTAGCGGTTACATGGACCATGCTATTCTGTTTTACAATAAGTATACCACTGTTAATTAGATTTAAGTAGTCCCTGTTTGGTTTGGTACTGATTACTGAAAAGTGCATGTTGAAGCTATGATTAATCTTAGTGTATAAAAATTACTTAATGGATTATTCAGCACAGAAGACAAATAAAACACAAATGGCACCTGCTGTGAGACCTTGCTTATAAAAGTGCGGATGCCTATCCTTATATCCAGTAGCGTACATTATTACAAAATGATTTTGTGTTCTACAGAAAATTTAAATAGCTAACAATAATTTTGTAGAAACAAAACAGAACATTCCACTGCTTAGTTTAGTAAAGATAATCCAGAAATCATGGTCAGACTTCATAGCTGAAGACAGGCAACAGGCAGACTGGATAAAACATAAATAATATGTAAGCAATAGGAAATGAAAAGAAGAACCACACCCACACACAGACATGAGTCGAAAAATACAGAATATCCTAAAACACAAGAGCCAGGCTTGCATCATAAGACTTTGCAGTGAAGCAAAAAAAGAACACAGGCAATATACTGTATGCACAACTTAGAAAATAAGAAGAGACAGTGGTGCGCACAGTTGGGGAAAACAGCACTCATTATGGGGAGCGTGATGCAACTCAAGGGGCATGCTTGGGTCTCAGTTTGAACTTGTGAACTTTTGACAAGTTCCACCAAAACTCACTTTTAATGCTCTAAACTTATATCAAGTTACCTCTTCTGCATCTTAAACTGTACGTTTTTTCAACTCAATTTTGCTGTCTGAGACAAGATTGGCATGGCACATTGTAAAACAATTCATAAGCTGAGATCAGCAGTCATAGAATGCACAATGTGACGTGCTCATAAGCGGCCAATTTAGTGCCATTGCAACAAAGACAGCCGACAACTAAATTCAGTGATATGACATTGTCATGACACTCTAGCTATAACACTCATCTAAAAGCCACTAATAGTATGATGATATAGGATGACAAAATTCATGGGACCGTTACAGATACTGTAGTGGAAATGGCAGAGGATCTTCATCATATAATCTGGCACATTATCATACAGTCTATAATAGAAGTTGGAATTTATTGGGATCATCTCATACAGTGTGTCAAGGAATCATCTTAAAAGACTGAAATCGTGTAGGGCAAAACCGGCTTACAGCAACACTTTAGTGCACAATAGCTAGCTAATTCCATAGCCCCTCTTCTTGGATGTTCTTATAGCCGAAAGTTCTTTCCAGCAGAAGTAGATCTAGCGCTCCATCACTTTTCTAATCCTTCATTGCTCTCAGCTCTCTGATGAAAAGCCACACCAATGTTTATTCTGGTCTACCCTCTTGATAAGTCCAACTTGTTTTAAGAATTTCTTTTTCTGGTCCATCTTCATTCACTTATTCAGTGGCAAGATTGGATTTTCTTTGTTGCTCTCTGCCACATCTCATCTGTCTTCTCTTCTTGGTATGTTTACACTTCCTGTCCACTGAGCGCTGTGCACACACAAAATGATGGATAGGCATGAGAGAATCTCTTCATGTGCTACTGGCAACATTGCAACATATTCAACCTGAAAGTGTTTTCAGAGGCTGTCGTTTTTTCCCCCGCAGAATCTATTTATTGATATCTGATGGAATATAAACATAAAATAATTGAGCAATTAAAACACTCAGATTGTATTCACTGTGGAATATCTTCACATGCGGGTTGTTAGTTTTCCTAAAATAAGCGGATAAGCCATATGGAAAATAGATGGATGGAACTAAAGAGCAAATAATGACACTCTTTCTGATTGCACCAACTGAGATATCTGTTTGCTTAATCTGTGACTGTTGTCAGAAAGCATTTATGTACAGACTATGAAGAAACAGATCTACTTTACTCAATAGCCATCTTTTTAAAATCAGTTTTACCCTAATAATTCATGACGAACAAACAGGGGCCTTTTTTTTTCTCCTTGGTGAACCCCTATTAAAGGCATAGCCCCCCATCCATAAAGCTCTAGTGATGCCCCTGGCCGTAAATAAGAGAGAAATTGAAAGATCTTGACCTTGTATCAATAACTAGTGGACGGTGTTGGGCCCCAGATCGTAGCTTTTAATTAAAGCTAATTAAAGTAACATGGCTTCATGCATTGCAGCTCTGGTAGAGTAAATATTTTGTCCCTGAAAACATATAGGTATTGCATTACCTCCTGTTGTGTAATTTGATTTGCAAATAAAATTGTACACACTGGGGGGTAAAATGAATTCACTGATTGTTTATCTTACCTTACTGCCTTAATGACTTCCTGGCGGGCTGACTAACACACGGACACGTTCCTTTGATACAGAAACACCGATTATTGATTTTAAAAGTTCACCCTATGCATCAGATTAACTATATATATATATATATATATATATATATATATATATATATATATATATATATATATATATATGTTACAATTTTGGTCTAATGCTCTTTATTTAAATATCTCTGCCATCCTTTTTATTAATGAGTAAGGCTCTTTAGTCCTTTTAGCGCAGTAGACTGAGTGTCCCTAAATGCAGCTTAAGAGATGCCTGTACTTCAGACATTACAATGCAGCACTTTATTGTGTTGTTAAGGAGTTATTTTGTATACTCCTACGGTGTTTTGTAAAAGAAAAGGCATGATTTGACTCTTAAACATCAGTGTCATTTGAGTTTTTTCTTGCATAGAGGTGACAGGCTGCTACTGTTTTCTAGCTGTGTAGAAAAGCAAGCCTATAATGGAAATCTATAGCATAGACTGTTTGCTATAGTTCATACCATACTTTGTTGTGAAAAAATGTAATGAAATTGGTATATGTAAGGGATAAAACATGATGGGTGGTATGATAACTTCCCACATTCCAGGTGATTCATTTCCTATAACAGCATATCTCAAAGTATTCTATTCCTTTACCACAGCAATTTATTTATTATTAATGACCGGCGTGTACTTTTTATCCATTTATAGACACATAAAGTTAATTCCTTTAATCATTTAAATCATAGCAGCTATAAACAGTCATTCCCTCATCAGCCTCTCTTTTTTCTTCTCTTTTCACGTTAAACCAGAAAGCACAAAGTCCTCTGCCTTGAAGTCTCTCCTTTGGCAGAACACCTTACTGTTACAAAGTACTGACACTCAAGACTCCACTCAAGATTTTCTTTATTATATCACACCACATTTTTAAAATCCATTTATTATTCGCCATGAATTATGTGGAGGTCTACCATAGAAGTCCCTGTGAATGATTTGTTATTATAAAAATAGTAACATTTGATGAGCACTTTCATGAAAACCTATGATTTGCGCTACAGCTAGTTCTAGGCACTACTGTCAGAGCTGTTCTGCTGAGGAAAATGAATCAGAAACTTCTGACCAATTACATTTGAGAATCCAACAGCACTAGCTTATAAATCACAATAAACTGTGCTCAGAAATGATTAATAAAGGATTCTGGATTCTATGCCAAACTTATCCAAACTTAAGGTATCACACATTCCTTGGAATGTATTCATTGAACAATGTAAATTGCTTTAAAACGAAGAGAACAAGTGTACAATGAATCCTTCTCATAAGCACTCAAGTGGTGCTGTGCTGCAAAATGGCTGTAGTGCAAAAATAGCACGTTATTATTATTATTCTCCATTTGAAAGGTCCTTATAAATCACTCCAAGCCAATTATTTTCTAACTACCTTTTTGTCTTTATTTTGATTGTCGTGTGAATTGCAGTGACCCACAGCTGCACAGTTTTACTGCATGGTAGGTGAACGCGATACCCTACTTATGCTTGATGGATCTGTACTGGCACATGTAGTCAAAATGGCATGCTCATGGCTGTTGTGGCTTGACTGCTGGTCACTGCACTGTGTGCACAAACACTTTTCTAATAACTTTTTCCTAACTCATCACTCAATGCCAATAGCATAAACCAGCTTCAAAGTAGTGTTTGTGCCTGCTGTTTGTGGGCACACAACCTCATGTGCAGCAGTTTTTCTACAATTAAAGTTTTATGATTCATACAGCAGTTCAATTGATATAGGAGCAGCATTTTACTGGTTAATTTAAAACAGTGTCTTACTTATGGTAATTACAGTGTCACCAGTATTGCATAGTCCAAAACAATTGTACTTCAAGGGTGCTTTGAAAGCTGGAACCCACTGTAAGGCTCTACATTTCGGCTAAGAAACTGATCTCTTGGGGTTCTGAATAGAACATTATTTTTGTCCTAAGAGTGTTCAGCAAGAGCATGAGATAAATCAGCTAAATCAGTATAAATTTCTTCATTTTCTCTTTGTGGTTCCTTCTACTGTGGTCCAAAACATACAATACAATATAGTCCTGAGTCCTGAGCCTGCTATTGCTGTCTGTTCGGATTGTGTGCAGCAGGTGGTCCAGAGAATGGAGTGTTATTATTGATCCCATTTGGCAAGCCTAAACTGAAGAAAATGAGAATTTGGATGCCTTGGGGCAGTATATGCATGTTTAATGTTTCTGCACGGACAAGGCAGCTTGTTGGGTCAATGATGACAACAAGAAGCCTAATTTTACTCGAAGTATCTTGCTGAATGTTAAAGCTGTATGAAGCTGAACTGGAAAATTTTTTTACATATGTTAATTAGAGATAAGTGCACTTCATAGTTAAGAGGATAAAAGAAAAAAAGCTGGTGGTGGATTTGCGTACATTAAACTGTCCTTCAGCTGAATCGTTTACTTGATGAAATAGGTCATGTCCTTAGTAATGCTGCCATTCTAACAGTGATTCAACAAATTGAAAATGTAAACATGTTTTAGTTTGTCTTTTAGACTTCTTAACTTAAACAAAGTACTTTATATCCATTCTTTTATAAGTAATGACATTTAGACATTTTTATTGCATAATGTACAGTGGGGGAAATAAGTATTGAATGCGTCAAATTATTTAAGTAAATATATTTCCAATGAGGTTATTCACATGAAATTTTCACCAGACATCAGTATTAACTCAAGAAATCCGGAAATATAAAGAATTCCAAACATTAAAGTCCATAAATGAAGTTATGTGTAATGAAGAGCAATGACACAGGAAAAAAGTATTGAACACGCTAACTGAAATTTATTTAATACTTAGTGGAGAAGCCTTTGTTTGTAAAGACATCTTCAAGACGCTTCCTGTATGAAGAACTTAATGGGCCGCAGTATTCAGGTGTGATTTTGTCCCATTCTTCTAAACATATTGTCTTTAAATCTTGTTCAATTGGATTGAAGTCAGGTGATTGACTGGGCCATTCTAACACCTTGATTTATTTTCTCTGAAACCAGTTGAGAGTTTCTTTTGCTGTATGTTTTGGATCGTTGTCCTGCTGGCAGTCCACCCACGTCTCATCTTCATCATTCTAGTGAATGGCAGCAGATTCTTCTCAAGAATCTCTCGGTAAAGGGCTCCATTCATCGTTCCTTCAATTATATGAAGTCTGCCAGTATCATGTGATGAAAAACAGCCCCACACCATGATGCTTCACCTCCAAACTTCACTGTTGGTATAGTGTTTTTAGGGTGATGTGCAGTGCCATTTCTTCTCCAAACATGATGTGTAGTATGACAGAACAAAAAGTAAAATTTTGCTCTCTTCTGACTAGACTACACTCTCCCAGTATTTCATAGGCTTGTCCAAATAAGTTGTAACAAACTTTAAACGAGCTTCGACATACCTTTTCTTTAGTAATGCAGTCTGCGGGGTGAGCGTGAGCAGTGGAGTGCATTGCCTATTTTTTTCTCTGTGACGATGGTATCTGCTGCCTCTAAATGTTTCTGGAGCTCTTTCCGAGTGGTGCTTGGCTCTTGGGCTACTCTTCTGACTATTCTTCCGACTACCTGGTCAGAAATCTTGTGAGGAGTTCCTGTGCGTGTCCAGTTGATGACGGAGTAATGTTGCTTCCACTTGCAGATAATGGCCCCAATGGTGCTTACTGGAGGATTCAGACGTTTTGAAATACATCTGTATCCGATTCCATCAATATGTTTTGCAACAATAAGGTTCCGAAGCTCTTGGGAGAGCTCTTTGCTTTTACCCATCATGACATGTTTTCAATTTCAATTTCAATTCAACATCAATTTACTAACCCAGCTGATATTAATTTGCACAGAAAGGGGGAATAATTACTTATGAATTTTAGCTGGTTCCTTGCCTTACCTTGCCTTGGAGAACTGCTTTTTCTTAGCGTGTTCAATACTTTTTTCCTCTGTCATTCCACTTTATTACACTTATAACTTTATTTATGAACTTTAATGTTATGAGTTCTTTATATTTCTGGATTTATTGAGTCAATACTGATTTCTGGTGAAAATTTCATGTGAATAGCCTCACTGGAAATATATTTACTGAAAAAAATGTTGACGCCTTCATTACTTATTTCCCCCACTGTATAATAGCACTGATCGGAGGCAAAAGGAGCAGGAAGTGGAATATTCTTACACTGTGCTGGGACAGAGCATTGCAGATAAACAGCAAAATATCTCTGCAGAGGCATTAAGTACAAATAGAGAACTTTTTTTAATGGGCTACAGAAATAAATTGGTGCAGCCCATATTATAGCGACTTGATTACTTTTTCACATGATATGCAGGTTTATTATAGTCATTTTATTACTTCTCTTACTTTATAGCAATATTGAGTTGTAAATGAAATGCCACTATATATGAATTTAGTGGGAAAAGAACATCTGAATGCTATATCTGTGCATCTTTTGATGATATGCATTCAGCAAGAACAATTGTATTACCTTACTGAATTGGTAGTGAAGGCCCTTTGCAGGGCCCCTTACACTATAGCAACAGTACTGTATGTCACCTTCTGAGGGAAGGAATAACTCGGAATAGTCTATCTGACAAATTTAGGAAAAGTTAGGCAGTACAGTTTAAACATTGTGTGTAGTTCCAAGGTAAGGAAAAAACAAAAACAGATACATATCTTGGAAAAACATTGGTTGCAATAGTTTTACATGTTAGAAAAAAACAGATGTAGTTAATGTGATTTATGTTGTTAACAGCAATATGCCTTAATCAAGTCAGTGACTGGGCTGTTGAAATAATACTGCATGTGTAGATTGTCTTTTAGTGGAACGTTATGTTAGCTACATAACCGACCATATACCCAGAAACTAATTGAAAATTAAATATCTTACCCAGCTGAACCTCCTTCAGTGGTAACAAATTGGGTTTACAATGTTTACTTGGGCTTAAATGTTTTCCTTTTAATGAAATCGTATGTCATCTTTCAGGAACAAAAATATTTATACTAGAAACAACACTTTACGTGCATAGTCTACATATAAACCTTCTATAGACTGTCATGAACCGGCCTATCAACTAACTATCTATCTGTAGTCTATAGTAGACCAGTAATGCAATGCCACTGTCTGTATCCGGTTATGCTTAGTACTCAATACAATATCTGTATTGCTTTGTCCTATATTTGTATTCTTGGTCTTGCAAGCATCATAGCTTCTGAGCTCACATGAAAGTAAAAACCTTCTAATAACAGGACTATTTTGTTGCATTCCTCACAACAAGATGCCCTATGAGCCTTTCTGGCAAAAATAAATAAACAAACAAACAAACAAACAAACAAATATAATATTGCACCTCATATTTGTATCTGTATTTGTATATGTATGGAACACCTTATCTGTTAATTCCCAATAACATATTCATATTCTGTTACATCTCTAATCTATAGATTATCTATCAAACATTAACTATCATTTGGACCATCTAAATAAAGTAAAAGAAAAAAGTCACACGTTGATAATCTGTAGAATGTCTGTAGAATATCTACTAAATATTAATTACCATAAACCGTAGCTATTAGTTGACAGGCTGGTTGAGGATAGTCACCTGACTGATTATTGGTTAGTTAATTATTTTTTAGAATCTCGGAAGTACACTATACAAATAAAACAATTGTGGCTTTCACCTGTATTACACAATTTATTTTTATTCATAAACTACGTCAAGCCATTTTTCTAAGGTCAATCCATTCTTGTCAGGTCATGTTGCTAAGCTTTATTTATCTTTTCTTCTGGACAGGTGATTCAGATTAACTTTGAGGAGTTTGACCTAGAGCTCGGTTATGACACACTAACTATTGGAGATGGTGGAGAAGTAGGAGACCCCCGGACAATCCTGCAAGTGTGAGTGTCCCCGTCTTGCTACCTAACTGCAATTTGGAGTACTGAATGTTTTTTATATTATAACTATGTTGTAATTATTGTCCAATTATTACTAATTTGACTCACTACTTGTTTTAGTGCAATTCATTTGAAGCATTGTTTTAAAAGGTTGTTACATTATCTAGTTAAATTGTGTGTCTGTGAGGGTGTTACTTAGCATTAATAGTATTGCTCTCACTCACTTTGTAGCACACAGCAGTATAAGGTTATTTCTTCAAAGAATTGAACAGCTTGTTTTGTTGTCATGTTGATGAAATTACCCTGCCTGACATCACAAGTTCAAGTTTGGTGCCAAATTGGAACCACTTTTGATGTTTTCTTTTGCAGTGGAAAAGCACATATAAATTACTATTAAATAAAAGTGAAATTTAGACATATGATTAACGGTGAAGTGCATGTAATTGTACTATAATGCTCCTATATATCTGACTCATATGCATGTGTTTTGTCAGGCTGACGGGCAGCTTTGTTCCGGACCTCATTGTCAGCATGACCTATCAGATGTGGCTTCATCTTCAATCTGATGAAAGCGTTGGCTCCATTGGTTTCAAGATTAACTACAAAGGTGAAGGGGATATATGATATTATTATGAAACAATATTGCTTCAGTACCAGCAGGAAGATTAAATGAAATCGGGGACCTAATTTACAGTACTGTAGTACTGTAAAGTACTGTAATATATATTTAGAGGTAATTACTGTACTTTTTACAGTACAGTATCTCTGTATGGTTCTACTACATTTTCTCATTCAGCAGACATGTTTATCCAAAGCAACTTACAATTGTGGTAGGATACAATTGAGCAGTTGAAGGTTAAGGGTCTTGCTTAAGGGAACTTGGTGGTGCTGAGATTTCAATTCACATCCTTCTGATCTGTAGCTTAAAGGCTTAATACTGAGCCATCACTTCCCTCAACTAGCTTACTTTTGAAAAAGCTTGCACTAAAGACAAATTTCAGTGCTTTACTACACAGAAGTTTGTACTAGTGTATAAACTTAAACTAAAAGATGGTTTGTGTTCACCAAATATAGTCCATAAATGAAAAGCTCAAAAAACGATGCATTCATTTTCAGAGAATCTTTACAGTTCTCACTACGACCTAAAATATCTCCAACTATGGTGCATTTTCTGTTATTTTACTGTAAACCAATGCAGTGCTGTCATGGTTACGTCGAAATGGCACATGACTGGCATGAGCCACTGTATGTCACATGACTCTTTGCACCTGTGTCATGTTGTTGGTTGGTTAATGAGCATGAGTGTTTAAGTCATGTCTTGCACCTCACTCATTTGCTGTATCCCAAGTCGTCTACTAACTGTCCTAAATAGTATCTGAGATTAGAATTGTGTGTCCCAAATGGTGACTTGTTGAAATGAGTATCCCAAAGTTACCTGAATGGTCTACTATTTTGGGGTAGATTTTCGAAGTATGGATCTGTGGACACTTTTTCAGCTAATATTACCCACAACTCCGTGAGGGAGGAGGAGTTTTGTGACAATTTGCTTCACTGAATTCAATGATGCATTGTAGAAAGGTGTAAATGAAATGTGGAAAAATAAATCAGAGGAATGATAAATTAAATTATATAGTATAAACTATATAAGGAATAATGAATGAAGAAAAGCTGATATGCAACAAAGAGACAACAGCGTTCTCTTCTGTTACATGATGTGTCATTATGTCCCGGTACTTGCATATTCTTTTGCTGCTCACTCAAAAGTTTTTCTTTTTCTTCACAAAAAGAGTACATACTTTTAGTGCATAATATAGGTAGGCAAATTGAGATGCAGCAATTGTCTAGTCTTTTGTTGTTGTTAAAGTGTCGTGCTATGTCCTCTAGTCCTTGGATGTCTTTCTGCCTCAAAATCTTTGCCAATATTATTTTTTTTTTCTCTAATATGAATCTGCACTTGCGTCCACCTCCTCTACAAAAACCTGATCACTGCTCTAATAATTTACACTACAATCCTGTAAAATAATAAAACTGTTTGCTTCTGTAAATTTAATGCACTATATTTACCGCACGTTTTTACAGTATCGAATGGAGACAACATTTATTTTTGACTTAATACATTTTTTAAATGTTTCAAATGTCAGATTTCTAGGGAAATCTATACATGTTTGCCCTTTGTATTATTCCTGGGTTAGACTAGCAAACTAATATGAAGGAAGATACAGAGACCTTGCGAAAACAGAGGAAGAAAGAAATGAAAAGGCGTTGCAAGCAATAGCAGACCACATTTAATTGAACGGTCCTGTCAAGAAAGTGAGTCATTCTTTCTATTCCTTTCAATTGATTCAGCTGAAAGGAGTGGAAATATTTTCGTGTCCTCTGACAGGAGTTACTGAGTTACTGTCAAAGGTCATTCTCTTTGTGTTTCCACAGCAGTGTTTGATAGATGTTCAACATGGAGGGTAGAGCGAAATCAAGCAGTCCACTTGTCATGGTAGTGGTTTGTGTCAAAGCTATGGCTACAGGAATGAGACTTCCCTTAGTTTAACATGTGCAATATGCACTCAAAAGAAGCAGGAGTCTTTGCATAGCCCATATCTTTGATTATCTCTACTGCCTCAAGGTTTAGTAATAAATTAATGTCAGCGTGATAAACAGCATGCCATCTAGGGTAATGAGAGAGAGAAACACACATGAATTGGGGGTTGGGGTTAGGCGAATCCTTTGGAACTTAAACTCAGAAAGCAATGATAAAGGAACAAATGAGTGAATTACAATTTGTTTCCCAGATATTTGTTCCCATATTTTCTTCTAAATTCCATGTAGAACTTTTAGAAATCCCCAGAAACTTTTTTTAACGCGAGGCTAGGGAATTGCAATCTTAAGGAAAGTAATACGTTTTCAGGGAAGCCATTTTTCTCTGAATGCACATGAATTTGTTTAGTTAGTTATTGATATTTTTTTCTGAATATATCCAAGCTGCTTGCTGTCTGTCTTCCATCACATCTAATATTTGTTGTTTATTCTAAAATGGCAGCATATGAGTCAATAATCCTGAGGGAGGTTACAGTCTTGCTGAGTTGTTAGTGTATGTTTTTTTCGGCATATGTTTGCCTCATTTCAGTTAAAAGTGTGTAGGTTTTTCTATGTAAATAAATGGAGACTCAAAACTGGAAGCTTTATGAGTGATGGGAAGATATAGCCAAAATGCAAGTGTTATTAATCCAATGAATCCTTTACCTAGCTAATCAAGGCAAAGTTTAAAAAGTAGTTGGTGAAATATTTGCTCAAATAAATATGGTATTTCATGAAAGCTTATATTTTGTCAGATGTTCTTTATAAATATTCTAATATCTGAATATTAAAATATTTTTTCAAGGTAGCTTAAAAATGTTGCATCACTTTCTTTTTCTTCAGTTTCACCAACTTAATTACTTTAGTCTGGTTCTCAGCCATAGTTACTCATATTCTGAAACACTTACAAGTGATGAATCTTATTAGAAAGAAAGAACGAAATCCTTAACAAAGTTGAAAGGTTTATCTGAGTGCACAGCTTAAAATGTATTTCATTATCCAGACTGAAAAATTAACTTGAACACCTGTGCAGATTATGAGAACTGGCATTGGCAGTGTTTGGTAATCCTGCCTTCACATTCATTTCATGAGATGTATTATTAAATATTTATACTGAGTCACAAGTTGTATTAATATAGCATGCGGTATTTATAATCCTGTCTGAACTGACATCTAAGAAAGTTTTGTTCTATGCTGATATTTTTTATGTGGTATTTAAAGATAATTTATTTTATTTTATATATTTATTTATTTTGCACATAAGGTCTGTAAAGCAAAAAATGGGTCTGATCCAGTATTTGTATCGGGCCAATACTAGCTTAAAAGAAATGGATCAAATATCGAACAAAACATGTCAAATATTAGATCCCATAACAAATGGCAAAGATTTTAATTGGAATTGAAAAAAATATATTGTTGGAATTGGAAATGTTTACATGTAAAGAGGTTGACTGGATTTTCTTGTGTTAGGATGGATATCTGATTGGTACTCGGTATTGGCTGATACTCAAAATTTCAGTATCGGAAAAGAAAAAATGGCATTGTGGCATCTCTAGTAAAGATGGTTTCTGTTTGTAAAGCAGAGCTACCTTTGTGTTATAGAGCATCAGAGAGCATGGTAAATTCCCACATTGTGTGTGTTAGTGCCTATGGTGCCTATGTGGTGCTACAATACTAAAATGAAAAACAAACCCTTGACCAAAAAACAAAACATTTATTTCTCAGTTCCATTACAGACACTGCAACAGTGCACATATTTCATGGCACTACCAGTAACAATGCTATATAGTGTTATACTTTTTTAAGATATTGTTTAAAGGTTTGCGGTGTAGTTTTCCAGCTCGGTGGTTCTGACTCACATTCCTGCACAGATCTTTTACCGGTGATTTTATTTGTTATGTTATTTTAAATTATAACATAATTTTAGATACATATAGAGAGTCTTTAGTTTTACTACTTTAATAAAAAAAAAAAATAAAAAAAAAAAAAATAAAAAAAAAAAAAACATGTTCTAGACAAGTAATAACAAACTAAAAGGTTCATAGCCTGAGCTTCTGGACAAGATGGGTTGGGGAGGGGAACATACTGTATGCAGTACTGTGCAAAATCTTAGGCACATGCAAATAAAAGAGCAAGGGTAATTCAACAATAATGCAATTAAATGTTCCTACATTAAAAAATACTATTAAGAGCAGTAAATAGTAATACATGGAACAAAGTCAATATTTGATGTGAAGATCTGTTGCTTTAAAAAAAAAAAAAAAGTAGTCTCAGAGGAAATTAGCTGGTAAGTTTTACTGAGAACCAGTCACTACTTCTGGAGACTTTGACTGTCCCACTTGGTTCTTATGTTTGCAGCAAAACCCAGCAGCCTTCATTGTGTTTTTTGTCTGAAAAGTGGTCTCTTAAATAATATGCTGCGTTCTGTACTGATAACCAAACATTTTTTCTGTAACATTTCATTTTGTGCTGGAAAACTAATGTTTGGAAAAGTTTTTGTACTGACTCGATAATGTAGAAGCCATCAAATCAAAACCTATAACGTCTGGGTTATGCATGTAACCCTGTTCCCTGAGAAGGGAACGAGACGTTGCATTTAGCATAACATTATGGGGAGCACCTCTCGCACGTGACCGGCATCTGAAGCTTGTGTAAAATCATGCCTATTTATAGGCCTGTCATGATCAGGTGACGTGGCAATTAAGCGCGTCGAGTGGTTTAAATATGGTACCTGTGAACTGCGCCATCAGCCTCTATTATCTGAAGCGAAGACGCAATTCACAGGCCTGCCCTGGTATGACAAAGCTACGCAACGTCTCATTCCCTTCTCAGGGAACAGGGTTATATGCGTAACCCAGACGTTCCCTTTCAAAGGGAACTTCGACGTTGCGTTTAGCATAACACTATGGGAATGAGAATACCCACGGCCTGTTCAAAAAGACCCAAGCCCAAGGGTCACTGCAAGACCCTCGAGCCTGTAGTGGAAGGAATATCCAGGCTGTAATAACGAATGAATGTGTGTGGCATAGACCACCCTGCAGCAGCACACACATCCTGTAATGATACCCCTTTGGACAAAGTCTTCGCGGAGGCGACCACCCTAGTGGAATGAACCCTTATGTCCAGAGACATAGAGAGACCGCGCGCCTCATAAGCAATAGAGATTGCTTCCACGATCCAATTAAAGATGTGCTGCTTTGACACAGCATCACCTCTACTGTTGCCACCAAAGAAGACCAGCAGCTGCTCCAACTTATGCCACTGAGAAAGCTTGTAGATCTCCTACTGACTTGATAGATGTCAGGGCCAGCAGAAGAGCTACCTTTAGAGTCAGAAGCTTCTCAGACGCTGACTCTAAGGGCTCAAGTGGGGTCCCTGACAGACCTTCCAGGACCACAGAAAGGTCTCAGGAAGGTATGCGCAGCCTGCAGATGGGCCTCAGCCGTCTGACACCATGCATGAACCTCGAAGTTAGAGGATGTTGCCCCACAGAGGCCTCATCAACACGGGCATGGCTCGCCGAAATGGTGGCCACGTAAACCCTGATTGTAGAAGGAGCCCAACCCGCTGAGAACTGTTCTTGTAAGAACTCCAGGACTGTAGCTATTGCGCAGTTCACTAGGTCTAGCTGACGTTCCTCACACCACAAGACAAAAAGCTGCCACTTGAGTGCATATAATTTCCTTGTGGATGGTGCTCTAGCATTTAACATTGTCACTAAAATTTCAGTTGTGAGACCAGAATCTATGAGCTGGTGCCCCTCAGGGGCCAGACCCACAGTCTCCATAGTTGTGGCCAAGGGTGATAAATCAGCCCTCTAGCTTGAGACAGTAGATCCAATCTAAGGGCTCAAATGGGGCACCTGACAGACCTTCCAGGACCACAGAAAGGTCCCAAGAAAGTATGTGTGGCCTGCAGATGGGCCTCAGCCACCTGACAACAAGCATGAACCTCGAAGTTAGAAGATGTTGCCCCCCAGAGGCTCCATCAACTGGGGCGTGGCTGGCCGAAATGGCGGCTACGTAAACCCTGATTGTAGATGGAGCCCACCCCACTGAGAAATGTTCTTACAGTCCAGGACTGTAGCTGTTGTGCAGTTCACTGGGTGTACAGTTGATCCCTGTGTATGGGAATCTCCCAAGGAGTGCCATCTAGCAGGGATATTATCTTTGAGAACCATATTCAAGCTGGCCAATAAGGTGCTACTAGCAGCAGACATAGCCAGTCTTGGCGAACTCTCGCGAACTTGTGGGAGCAGAGGGATGGTGGGAACAGCGTACAGATCTGACCTCAGCCACATGTGCACAATGGCGTCCAGCCCTAATTGTGCTGACTACTGTGTTGAGCACACCTCTGAACCGGGGGGATTGAGCTATAAACTGGACCCGGTAACCCTTTTCTATGGTAGACAGAACCCATGAAGACACATTTGGCAGTAGTTTCCACACTGCCAGATGGTCTTTTAGTGACGTTCACTATTCCACATTCTATTGGAGGGAAAGCATCAGATTTTCATTGCCCTGTGACAGCTCGCTGAACAGAGAACACTGCAAACTTTGGACCACCTTGGCTAGGGGAGGCCCTACAGTAGCACTGGGGGCTAACTGACCTAACAACCTCATGTCCCCTAATACGTCCCTCCCCGGCCCCTCAGGACCACTCTTCTTTGCCTGCTTGGCCTTTATGACCATTCTCAGATCCGGCCTAGTAGCAGGCCGTGACTGTGGCCGCCCAGTTCCCCTGGCTGTCTGTGGGGGTTGGCGGGCTGCCATACTCGCCTTCTGGGTCTTGCTCGCACTAGTGATGGCTCCACTTGTGGATGCCCGGGTGAGCTCAAGGCAACAGGGAAGGAACTGGGTGAATGCCGCCATATGTTGAGCTCAGTAAGCAGGTCTGCATGGTTTGCATGGTTTTCCCACAGAAGCCTGATATTTTGTCATGCACTTCTGGAAGAAAGGGGAGTTTCTGCAGTGTGAGGGATTTACTTTCAGTGGGGAGAAAAAGGCTCTTCCAGCCTTAGTAATCACTTTGAGCAGCTCTTTATATGCTGCTCTCAATTTTTAGCACATCCTTCTGGCTCCTCGGAGTCAGAGAAGAATTACATACCCCGGCTTTACATAGCGGAAGGAGGAGTTGCGACACGAGCTCCAATATCCAGCGGAGAGCCGAACCCCGAAGACAGAGCAAGAGATAGAGCAGCGCTCGTCTCCGGCTCCTCTTCCGGATCCATAAGAGATCCCCGAACCTGAGACGGCTAGTTACCTCGGCAGCGGCCAGCCCAGATCCGTGAGGCTCTGAAACCCAACTCGCTTCGGCTTCCGAGAAGAGCGCGAGTCGTGAGCGGATCTGCTTAATGTAGGCATTACCATGCACAGCCTCTCGAGCCTGCCATCGCATGCTACATCCCTAGACACTTCACCCAGAAAGTATGCACTATTCCCCATGATGAAACAGGAGCAAGCTGTAACACACTCCCTGACTTCTCATATTCTCACTCATATTTTTCTCTCTCTCTCTCATTTTTTTTTTCTTCTCTTTTTTTTTAAAGGGATAGAAAAATTATGAGATTTTGAGAAAAGATAGCAAGGAAATGAAGCGTCTTTTTGTTTCTTTACACAAACTAATGACATGCAGTCTTTCGCTGAAGATAATAAAGGCTGATGTTGCGGTTCACAGGTGCCATATTTATATCACGCGACGTGCTTAATTGTTATGTCACCTGATCATGGCAGGCCTATAAATAGGCATGATTTTACACAAGCTTCAGATGCCAGTCACGCACGAGAGGCGCTCCCCATAGTGTTATGCTAAACGCAGCGTCAAAGTTCCCTTTGAAAGGGAAAAAATAAATAAATAAATAAAAGTAGGGTGCCTATAGACAGATGTGCACAGTGTGTGTGTGTGTGTGTGTGTGTGTGTGTGTGTGTGTGTGAATGACAGTTTTGACGTATGGGGACAATTATTTGGTCCCCATGAGTAAACATGTTTTTTTTGTTTTTGTTTTTTTTTAAAACAAACTATAACTATGAGGTTAAGGTTATGGTTAGATTTAGGTATAGCATTAATTAGCTACTGTACATTAATAACTATTTCAATGGAAGGTCCCACAAGGGGGACCTTGAATGTTCTGGGCTAATTAACAATGATTAGAATGCAGGCAGGCCCTATACCAATCATTGGTATGTATAGTTTGATTTCAGTTCATTAATCCACACAGAGTGGTCTTATACTTCCTTACCAGCTGTGTTTTGTAGGAAGCAGTAATCAAAAGTCTAATTAAAGAATGCTATTAAAGGATATGCACTTTAACATTATTTTCTTTATACTTTATCTCTGTTATTATTCCAAACTGCTATTCCGGAAACTTTTGCATAAATTGACCTGGTTTATAAGCTCATTTAAAATGAAGTGGTTGAACAGATGAAGGGTTATTGCCCAGCACATTTGGTTGTGTAAACATTATTTCTACAGGCTCACCTTTGATTGGCTTGCGAAAAGATGTTTGGGCACAAATCAGCAACAGTAATTGACTTTGGAATAAGAGATGCATGAAGGAAAAAATAATTGAAATGAGCCATCGTCCATGACGCTGAAGATCTAGGTGTATCTCCTGTTTATATTTTAAAGAATGTTATGAAATTAAACCTTGTTTCCTGATGTTTATGTGAAGGGAGATTTACTGAGCCCAACAACAGTCCAGGTATATTTCACGGATGGTATAATTATATGTTAATTACAGCAATAAAAACTGACACCCCACAACATAACCTTTACAGGCTGTGTGTATATATTCCTATATATAATCCCTGTTGGATCATAATGCATGTACACACTTATCCAGCTAGGCCTACTGAAATCCTGAAGCAGCCACGCATAGAAAGTCCGTCATGTTGAGTAGCTCTGTAGCTTATGGATTCCCAACCGACTCATCCCATGTCCACCATTCACTTAAAAATAGCATTATCTGACACTATGGTTTCCTGCAGACAATTTGTTCTACATGTTGCTGCTGTTGTAGAGCACAAAGCAGTAAATATGACTTAACCTTCCTCAGCCCTGTCTTCAGACTGAAGCAGTGAGCACGGCATTGTGGCACTCATAAAGAGTGTCACACAGGAAATTAATGCCATTCATCACACACTGGCCAAAGACTTCTATAGAGAAATCTCCTTCCGATGAGCCCCAGCCTTAATTTTACCCCAAATATAATTTACTGGAATTATGCTTTCGTCCTCCTCACCTCGTCATTTATGCATGAAGAACACAATGGGGTTCACAGCTGGGGGTCTGCAGGAAGACATATTGCCCTATCCATTAGCCCAGCATGCAGTGAGTGGGCTCTGTGCAAGGTGGGGACCCATCAGATTAGGTTGATGATGAGGTCAGGCTCCTGCCGACGGTCCGTCAAATGTGGGCTTTGTCTAAATGATTCCTTAGTGGCCAAGTTCTCTCCATCCTTCATAGTTTATTGAGTCAGCTGTAACTAGGTAGTGAGTACAGTTTTATGCAAAATTTTAGGCATCCCTACCTAAATTACAGTGGTGCTTGAGACGTTGATAGAATTTTCTATATTTCTGCATAAATATCACCTAAAACATCATCAGAGTTTCACACAAGTCCTAAAAGTGATAAAAAAGAACCGAATTAAACAAATTAGACAAAAATATTATACTTGGTCATTTTATTATTGAGGAAAATGATCCAGTATTACATATGATGTTTTACTTCATATTTAAGCAGCTATATAGAAAATTCTAAAGGGTTCACAATCTTTCAAGCACCACTGGTTGTGGCTGCCCCACACACCCAAAGCATAATAGATCTACCCCCATGCTTAACAGTTGTCAAGGTATTCTTTTCATCAAATACTGCTCCTTTTTTCTCCACACATACCTTTGGTGATTGTGGCCACAGTTTTCTATTTTCATTGCACAGCACTTGTCTCCTCTGGCTTATCTGAATGTTGTTCTGCATACTGCTTTGCATCAGACTTTTGAGATGAGGTTGCTGGTAAGGTTTTCTTCTGATGACTCACCCATGCAGATCATGTTTGTGCAAGCAACACTGTACAGTAGAACCACCAGTCCTGTGTTGTGTAATATTTGAGTTTTGCTTTGTTTTCCTGGCCGGCATACGGGAAGTTTTGTTGTGGTTTTCCAGATATTGCCTTGACTTCCACCATTCCCAGTAACTGCCATTTCATAATGACATTTTGAACAGTGGAAATTGTGAGCACTTTGATATCTTTTTGTAGCCTTCCTATGTATGCTTTTCCATTTGGGATATAAACCCTTAAAAATAAACAATAAAACATATATATATATATATATATATATATATATATATATATATATATATATATATATATATATATATATATATATGCATATACAGTCTTTTCATATCATGCATATATATATATATATATATATATATATATATATATATATATGCATATACAGTCTTTTCATATCATGCATTGACAATGTACATCTTAAGTAATCTACAATGCTGTGTATCTGATTTCTTTGTTTGTCTTTCCTTCTGTCCGATTGCATTTAATTGGCTGCCTTGTGACAATATCTTTAAAAGTGATGTAATACAGTTAGAAATGCTATACAAATACAATTGAATTGAACTGAAGTGGATGATTTATTCATCCTTTATAGAAATTGACAAGGAGAGTTGTGGCGACCCTGGCACACCTCTCTACGGGATGAGGGAAGGAGATGGTTTCTCTAATGGAGATGTACTGCGCTTTGAGTGTCAGTTCGGCTTTGAGCTGATTGGAGAGAAGACCATTTCCTGCCAGAACAACAACCAGTGGTCTGCCAATGTCCCAATCTGCATCTGTGAGTAACAGTTGTAGAGAATAAGACGAGCTATATCACCCCATTACAGTGCTATAGTACCTGGCAAAAATTTTTTAGACTTCACAAGGGATACCTGATGTAAAATAGAGCTGATTGGCTTATTTAATACATAAATGTCTAATTTTAGCAACAGCTGTATACACTGAGAGCTCTTTGCTTTGGTAGATTTTAGTTGTTCTAAAGTCCAATGGTTAAATTTCTTTCCATATCTAATTGGAATAGTGAACAGATCTGGCCTATTTATAGCCCACAGCCCATCCATGGCATATGCGACATTAATATTTCACATAGAGTCTGGAACCAAACTGCCTGCAGCTTATGCTTGGATTTTTTTTTAAGAAATTATTTGGTATTTTCCAAGTAAGTAAATTCATTTTTGAATGCATGCTGTTTGTCCTCACTTACTTTTACTTTGTTGGTTAGATCTATGTAGGCATAAGGCTGCAATGTTTGTCACACACACACAACCCCCCCACCCCCCCCACCACACACACACACACACACATAAAAATAAAAAAATGAAAAAGCCACCTTTCCTTGAAGATTTTTCTTTAGAACATTCTGCTAATGTCCTTGCGCATATTTCAGTGGGTGGGGACTATGTGATCAGACTGTGTGTGTAGACTTTAACTGTTCTATTCTGTTATGTTCTGTTCTATTCTGTTCTATTCTGCTCTGTTCTGCTCTGCTCTGTTCTGTTCTGTTCTATTCTGTTCTGTTGTATTCTATTCTGTTCTCTTATATTCTGTTCTATTCTATTCTGTTCTATTCTGCTCTGTTCTGTTCTAGTCTATTCTGTTCTGTTCTATTCTATACTATTCTAATCTATTCTATTCTGTTATGTTCTGTTCTTCCAGTTCCCTGTCTCTCCAACTTTACTGCTCCTATGGGCACAGTCCTTTCTCCTGATTACCCAGAAGGCTATGGGAACAACCTTAACTGTGTGTGGCTGATTCTATCAGAGCCAGGTAGCCGCATCCATTTGGCCTTCAACGACTTTGATCTGGAGGCTCCTTATGACATCCTGACAGTGAAGGACGGTGAGCTGCTGGACTCTGCTGTCTTGGGCCGCTTCACTGGGGCCGAGGTTCCCTCCCACCTCACCAGCAACAGCAACATCCTCCGTCTGGAGTTCCAGGCCGACCACTCCATGTCCGGCCGAGGCTTTAACATCACCTACAGCAGTGTGTATCTCATTCATTGTGTTTTACAACAGACTGTGGGTTTCAATCTTGCACGTTTAAAAAAAAAAAAAACTTTTGTAGTTAATCAGGAGTGCATGATATTGTGATATCTAAGTGTAATTGGTGGTATTTTCTAGTCTTATAGGGGTTCTTGAAGTAATCTAGAAGCAATATTTCAGGAATGCACATATATAAAAAATTCAGTGCATTTTTCCATTCAATAAAAGTGACAAATGCTTAATGCTTAGTTGATAATGCTTGGTTGAAAACTACATCAAAGTGAAAATAAACTTTAAATCTTTTTTTTTTTTTTAATTGACAAGTCCGTCTTTTCCATAGGACTCCACTAAAAATAGCTGACTGAATAAAATGAATTTTAAAAAATAGAAAACTATTTTTAAAAATAATAATAATTTTTAAAAAGTTTGTATTTTGGCCGTTATGTTCTTTGGGCAAAAAAAGGATCACTTTTCCTGTAACTTTTTCACTGTTTTTTTTTCTTTCAGACAAAAACTGAAAGTGTTATACTCAGTCATTTTCTGATGAAGTTTTGCTGCATCTCTAACACATATTCTGTGAAATCTAGACATGTCTACAGAGCATCTCCCTATTTAAATTAAATTGAGTGAAAACTAAACATTTCTTCATAACCTTCTTCCATAAATCAGGACAAAGTTTTAAAAAAAAATTCACAAAGCATATAAGGCTGCTCTCATTAGGATATGGTGTAGGACATGGCCTCCATAATGGACTGACACTTTGCTCTGTGTTGTCAGTAAAGAGCTGTCAGAAATGTGATGGAGCACTGTTAAATCTGTATTCGTTCTGACAAACATGGTGTCCTTCTTTCAGGCTTTTCCTGTCACTAGACATCCATCAGTCAGTCAGACACACTGTTTAAGTGCTCGACTTCCAAGCCATCTGCCTCAGGGTCCAGTTTCTGTATCATAAAGTTCTAAAATGGAAATGATAAAAAAGAATCACATGTGGTCAATAGCTCTGAGTAGATTAATAAGAAATGCTCTTAGTGGAAAAAAAAAATATTTAATGTTCGGTGCAGCTTCAGTCTTGTTGCTTTGTGCTGAAGACGTCACTAAAAAAAGATCCACTTTTGTGGAGACATTCATAATTATCTTTTTACCTTCTTATTTCCTAATGACTCCACATGCAGAAGAGACATACTGAGTATTCAAGCAGTGAGAACTAGGTTACCATAGTACTGGGCAAAATCAATAACACTTTGGGATAAGCTTGAATTCAGGCTTCACTAACACACTGCTTAAAAAAAAAGAAAAAAAAACACTACAGATTTATGTAGAATTATTTATAGCCTACCATGAAAAGAAAAAAGAATCTTTTATTATGAAATATAAAATAAACATGTGCTAATTAGATCGCATTACGGGGAAAATGGCATCACATCAAACATTATGGAGTAATTACCACTGTCCATAACATCTCATGCCTGTGCATTATATCTGCCATGACATTTTTATGATGTGGTTCAGCCAGTCTTATTATGGTGTTAAAGTGTTGTGAAAAGTGTATATTGGACCTTATTGGCCATTGTTATTTTCCTCTCCAAACAGCATTTGGCCATAACGAGTGTCCGGATCCTGGAATTCCTTTAAATGCCCGGAGATTTGGTGACAGTTTTCAGCTAGGCAGCTCGATTTCCATCATCTGTGAAGATGGCTTCATTAAGACACAGGGAGCAGAGACTGTGACCTGTGAGCTGAGCACCGGCAAGGTGATGTGGAGCGGACCTATCCCAAAGTGTGAAGGTAATTTTACTGGCTGCAGTCGAGAGGCAGCCGCTGTGAAGGGCAATTACTACAGTATCCCCTTTTACCTATGCAGAGGATATGAGTGTGAATGGACTAAAGAGTGAGAGGTTGTGGCATGTAAGAAACCAGACCAAAATGTAAGAATCAGATCAGGCCACACTTCAATTTTTGCGTTTCAATTCCCAAGGTGGATAAGACTGCAATAAGTTTTGGTACTACTGCTTATACAATGGCTTAATCTTCATCTACAATTTCTCTTGATCACAAAGCAATATCAGTCACAAGGAGAAAAATAGGCATATGAATAAACCTTTGATACATTTTCTGTATATCCCTAATGCTGGAAAAGTTACATTGAGTTAACTTGACTCAAATGTGTACAGCATTTCCATGAATTGATAAATTCATTAACTAGCCCACCAGGTAAGCATAAGTGCTCAATTGCATGCTTAAGTTGCCCAGAAATCTAATTGACTAGGCTTAAAATTTCTTTTTATAAAATATATAAAATATTATATAACCTTTGTTTCTAA
The DNA here is from genome assembly GCF_001660625.3 of Ictalurus punctatus. NCBI lineage: Eukaryota > Metazoa > Chordata > Actinopteri > Siluriformes > Ictaluridae > Ictalurus > Ictalurus punctatus. Next base: position 3,978,965 of record NC_030439.2, on the reverse strand, counting down.
TTGTAAGATATTTATTATTGTTACCTTGTTGGAACACAATTTTTTGATGGTAAAATTGTATGTATTGTGAAGTCCCAAATATCACGTTACACATGGTGTCACATCTTTTCATTTATCAAGTGCTCCACAAAAATAATAATAAAAAAAAGAAAGCTCAAATTCCATATGCAGATAGTTAACTTGTTAGTTTGAAATATGACATGCAACTTTTGTTGGTATCATTGGTACGTTCTTTATACGAAAGCAAATTTTGCACAATAGTCAGACTATAGATGCTGGGGTCTACACCACTACGGGGCCTGAACAAACAAGCTACAGTTTGACCTAGGACAATGAACGAATATACGATGAATGTACATTGTGCTTATGTCTTTGACAGAAAGTCCTTGGTACAGTATGTTAGGCTGTGTGAGTTGTTCTGTCCTTACATTGCATGAAGATGATATTAAGTCTGGCTAGCTTTTTTATTTCCTCTCGATATGTTTAATATTGAAGTGACTGTGTGTTGTGTTAAGCAGAGAGTTAAATAGCAGCTTTGCACTGGAATTTAATTTCATCTGTTTCATTAGGGTTTCCACATACCTGCATTTTCCTGATTCTAAGAAGATCAGCCAAGCCAAAACAAACCAAAATTCATCAGTAAAAATTGTTCTACCATCACCCAAACTTGGTCGATGTGCACAGCATGTGCTGGGATTCAGAAAAAGTACTTTGTGCTGTAGTTATAGCATCACAGTGGGTTTTGTCAAAATCAATAAAGGAGTAGGTTGTTAAACTTGCTTGTGCAACTATGAATAAAAAGCAAATAGCCCAGACATGACAACTTGCTACTGACCATGACATGAATACAATAAATCACATCAACCCAATTATGTCTTTTCAGTTACTTACATTTTGGAAATGATGTACACTTTTGAATCAAGTAAACTCACTGAACAACAAATACATTTCTAAGAAATGTTTAACAGATGATTAATTGTTGAATCAAATTTCTTAGCCTCTAAAAAACAAGACATTTTTCATACTCCCATCTAAGCTTGCTGTTTATTATTGTACCTTTTCTCTTTCCACAGCTCCTTGTGGCGGTCACTTCTCTGCCCCGAGTGGGGTCATCTTGTCTCCTGGTTGGCCGGGCTATTACAAAGACTCTCTCAGCTGTGAATGGGTCATAGAGGCTGAACCAGGGCGCTCTATCAAGATCACATTCGAAAAGTACTCCATACACACTTGTCCAAGATTTTGAAACTTGTGTCCAACACAAAACTCAATGCTTTACAAATTTCATATGCTGATATTTTACTTCTCAGGTTTCAGACAGAGCTGAACTGTGATTTCTTGGAGATCCATGATGGGTCTAATCTTCTGTCTCCATTGATCAGTTCATTTAATGGCACACAGGTGCCTCAGTTTCTGTTCAGCAGCAGCAACCACCTCTACATGCTCTTTACCACCGACAACAGCCGCTCAAACAGCGGTTTCAAGATCCTCTATGAGAGTAAGAACACTGCCAGTTTAACATGGATTTTAAATGATTTGTTGCTAAAACTCTGCCCATTGCTTGAATGAGGTTTTCACGATCTCGTAAGTAATATAATAGAATTAGTATACCTGAATGAAGAGTATTGATTAATGTTAAGTCATTGGTTGGGAATACTCACAAGCATGTAATTTTATTAGACTTAACCTTGTACAGTTAAACACTTTTATGGTTCTTCAACTTGTAACTGTGAGGGAAAGTGTACAATTCAGACATCAAACTGTATTCGCACCTTATCCCAGAGTGCAGTGGAAGCAGAAATTATTCACAGAGTATTTGCTATAAAACACTGAACAGTTTCTAGTATGCTTCACTTAGTTTTATCCATACTATGTTGGAGTGCTTCCCGACTTTACAGTCCAAGTTGGTTTTATGTTTAAATATCCATAAATACACCGCTTGACATATAGCAATGATAGGAGTCTGATTATCTCTTGGTCTCTATGTGTAGGTGTGACAGTGGATGCCTACTCCTGTCTGGATCCTGGGATTCCTGTCAACGGTTTGCGCTATGGCCAGGACTTCTCCATCGGATCCACAGTTTCTTTTGGCTGTGACTCTGGCTACCGACTGAGCCATGAGGAGCCCCTGGTCTGTGAGAAGAATCACTGGTGGAGTCACCCTCTACCCACTTGTGATGGTAGGTATTCAGCTGTGGTCCATCAATTTAGTAGTAAAAGCAAAAAGAAGTGGATTCCCTAATCTTTTCAAATGAGGTCAGTGACAAAGCAGTTCTAGAAAAAAAGGGCGTTGACTACAACAGGCAACAGGCTGTGTTTGTCACATTGCAGTGTACCTGCACACATATTGACACCTCAGGTAAATTGTAGCCTGATGAAAGAGGTTACACATGTCAAAGCTCTTTTGGTAGCCTGTCCTTTCTTTTTCCAATTACGTTATGTTCGCTATTCTGAGGGGACCAAATTAAGACCATGCAATTCAATGGGAGGCCATTAGGCAGTCATTGAAGAGGCTATTTACCGTGATGGCTGCTGCTCCTGATAGGAGCTGATTTGCTCACCAGTTTAAGTCATTCAGGAGATTTCTTTAGAAATGTTCTTTTACCTGTTTAAGCCTACAGGGGAGGATGTGAAACTAAAAAACAAGCTTGTTTTGGAGATAGTACTGAATATTATCAGTGTAATGTGAAATAAAAATATTTTTAAAAATGTAGAGACACTGATTTTGATATAGATTTCATTTAGTCTCAGCTTATTGTTAGATATTCATCTTGATCTACAGTGAGGGAAAAAAGTATTTGATCCCCTGCTGATTTTGTACGTTTGCCCACTGACAAAGAAATGATCAGTCTATAATTTTAATGGTAGTTGTATTTGAACAGTGAGACACAGAATAACAACAAAAAAATCCAGAAAAACGCATGTCAAAAATTTTATAAATTAATTTGCATTTTAATGAGGGAAAAAAGTATTTGACCCCCTCTCAATCAGAAAGATTTCTTGCTCCCAGGTGTCTTTTATACAGGTAACGAGCTGAGATTAGGAGCACACTCTTAAAGGAAGTGCTCCTAATATCAGTTTGTTACCTGTATAAAAGACACCTGTCCACAGAAGCAATCAATCAATCAGATTCCAAACTCTCCACCATGGCCAAGACCAAAGAGCTCTCCAAGGATGTCAGGGACAAGATTGTAGACCTACACAAGTCTGGAATGGGCTACAAGACCATTGCCAAGCAGCTTGGTGAGAAGGGGACAACAGTTGGTGCGATTATTCGCAAATGGAAGAAGCACAAAAGAACTGTCAATCTCCCTCGGCCTGGGGCTCCATGCAAGATCTCACCTCGTGGAGTTGCAGTGATCATGAGAACAGTGAGGAATCAGCCCAGAACTACACGGGAGGATCTTGTCAATGATCTCAAGGCAGCTGGGACCATAGTCACCAAGAAAACAATTGGTAACACACTACGCCATGAAGGACTGAAATCCTGCAGCGCGCGCAAGGTCCGCTACTCAAGAAAGCACATATACATGCCCGTCTGAAGTTTGCCAATGAACATCTGAATGATTCAGAGGACAAATGGGTGAAAGTGTTGAGGTCAGATGAGACCAAAATGGAGCTCTTTGGCATCAACTCAACTCGCCGTGTTTGGAGGAGGAGGAATGCTGCCTATGACCCCAAGAACACCATCCTCACCGTCAGACATGGAGGTGGAAACATTATGCTTTGGGGGTTTTTTCTGCTAAGGGGACAGGACAACTTGACCGCATCAAAGGGACGATGGACGGGGCCATGTACCGTAAAATCTTGGGTGAAAACCTCCTTCCCTCAGACAGGGCATTGAAAATGGGTCGTGGATGGGTATTCCAGCATGACAATGACCCAAAACACACGGCCAAGGCAACAAAGGAGTGGCTCAAGAAGAAGCACATTAAGGTCCTGGAGTGACCTAGGCAGTCTCCAGACCTTAATCCCATAGAAAATCTGTGGAGGGAGCTGAAGGTTCGAGTTGCCAAACGTCAGCCTCGAAACCTTAATGATTTGGAGAAGATCTGTAAAGAGGAGTGGGACAAAATCCCTCCTGAGATGTGTGCAAACCTGGTGGCCAACCACAACAAACGTCTGACCTCTGTGATTGCCAACAAGGGTTTTTAAACCAAGTACTAAGTCATGTTTTGCAGAGGGGTCAAATACATATTTCCCTCATTAAAATGCAAATCAATTTATAACATTTTTGACATGCGTTTTTCTGGATTTTTTTGTTGTTATTCTGTCTCTCACTGTTCAAATAAATCTACCATTAAAATTATAGACTGATCATTTCTTTGTCAGTGGGCAAACGTACAAAATCAGCAGGGGATCAAATACTTTTTTCCCTCACTGTATATTATTCAGTAACTACAAAACTAATATTTGGGGAAAGTAATTCTGTACACACAAACAGATCCTTCAAGTTTAAGGTATTAAGGAAAGCCTGTTGGTGGTCTACTTTTTAGGGTTCTCCAAAAGCAGGATAAAACACTTAAGATGTGGAATGGAGAAATATGTTGTATTTACAAATAAAGGGGAAAGGAATAAATAGCCCAGATGAGAGAGAGAGGTCAAAGTGTTGCCCACATTTCTCTTCATAATACGACTCTGTTAGAGTTGTCATTAATTACTGATACTCTGATGATATTGCCTTGGATAGATAAGTGGAAGTGCTCAAGAGAGGGTTCAGTCTCTCCAGTGGAATTGAGAGTGCTACATAATAATGTCTTTGCTTGGCTAATTCATCATTTACTTTCTTTGCTTGTACCTCCATTATCCAAAGAGGATAGTTCGTCAGACAGGTCAATTAGGTCTTCAGTGTCTATTGCTACATATTGTAGTGCAGTGCCGGACTCAGAAGAACAAGTGGGAATTGCTGATTATGTGTCTGCTATGTCATGCAGCACTATGTGGAGGTGATGTGAGAGGACCAGGTGGTACCATTTTGTCTCCGGGTTACCCTGAGGTTTACCCAAGCTCTCTCAACTGCACCTGGACTGTAGAGGTCAGCCATGGCAAAGGTAAATCACACACACTACACACACATCCTTCAGTCCACTAATTACTATAGTATGTTGTGCTTTTGACAACACTTTTGTATCAGAATTGGGGATATATGAGAATATGGTTTTTTTTGGAACTCAGTGGAGTCATGGAGCATTTTATTTAGCTCTGTTTGCGTTGATTGCTGCTATGTGCTGCTAGTAATTAACGCTAAGATGTTTAAGATGTAACTGCGTTTAAACAGTATCTTTAATAGGGAGCCCGAGGATGGCCAACCTGAGCATGCAGAGCAGTATCAGCAATGGTCATTAAAGCATGGTCATTAAAAATGAGAGCAGTGTGCCATGAATTTCACCCTGACTCTCGAGAAAAGTGTAGATCCTGGTGAACAAGAGGAAAGGAAATGTGCTTTTCTGTGAATAGTTCTCAGTACTCGCAGAGCTGAAGTGATCTCACATGCGACAGTTTCTCTGCTCAACATTCAAGAATACTTTTGTGTGTGTGGGCAATTCACAGTATCTTGCACTCATTTTTAAGGAACACAGATGCTGTTTTTGGAGCCTTTTTATAAGTCAATAAGTCAATAAGCATGGTATCGGATCAGCACCTGATACCACTATCAGTACTGATGCATCTCTAATCAGAATCTATGAAATCAAAATAATTCAATTTCAGTAAATCCAAAGAAGATATAAAATTCATGAAGACTTGCATTGAATAACCTTTTTTCCATTTTAATAACTCAGTTATTTTCTTTTCCTCATAAAACCATTCACTGCTCATAACCATTTTAGCCTTTCAACTGTAAACTTAAAATGGCATTATTTACATACTGGATCTTTGACTCCCTGCAAATATAAAATTGCTAATGCATTCACAAACACCTCCCACAAGTCCATTGTATATAGACACTAAAGAACAAATGATTTTTCCCAAGCTCCCTGTAGCACATTTCAAGGTGTGTTTGCCTCCAGGTAGCCCACATTAACTCACTGTACTGGATTGTGAACATGCTTTTTGATTAGTCCAATGCTGTGGACATACATGTATGAGTTGGCAAACGAATGGAGAACAAGCTCCTGAGATCTATTAAGCGGTGCTGCTAAAGTCTTCCTGAGGACGAACTGCAGGGAATGCAGAATTAGGTTCTGCTCTATGCCCTGCTCTATAAAATATCATTGCACAAGCTTTGAGTTCTGAATAATGAAAGTTTATCTGAATTTTAATTTCCCAGAGCTGATAAAGTATTCAGTATGGAAGGTCATTATGTTTCACAGAAGAATCGTGCAGAATTGAAATGCTCCTCCTTCCGTCTTACACTCTTACAAAAAAGAATAACCTTGGGGCTGTTTAGAAGGGTCTCACCTTCAACATAAAGATAAAGATGTTCCTTTGGCACCCGAAGCCTTTTTGTGCAGGTTGAAAAGGTTTATCTGATAAATCTACTCGGATATTACTGGTTTCTTGGATAACTATTGGGTAGTTGATATCCTTGTTGGTTTGTTTTTTCCCAACAGGAGTTCAGTTTAACTTTAACACCTTCCATCTGGAGGACCACCACGACTATCTGCTCATCACAGAGAACGGGAGTTTTGTGCAACCTCTCGCTCGCCTCACAGGTTCTGAGCTTCCTTCGCCTATCAACGCAGGCCTTTACGGCAATTTCAAGGCCCAGCTGCGTTTCATCTCTGATTTCTCCATCTCCTACGAGGGCTTCAACATCACATTCTCAGGTCTGCCCTGTCTGACACAATCACTAAGGCTGAGTTGACTTGACTATTTAGCATTTTTCACACAACATTGCTCTGTCCTTGCAGACTTGAATAAAACTTTATGAAGTTGTTATTGGTGCGTAACTCCTAATATGCTTCTGGGTACAGGTCACTTCACTTGGGTCTATCATTATAATTAATGGACTGCTATATGCTTAATAGTCAAAGGGCATTATTTTTATGTTCAAAACCAGAGCTTTTGTGCCATGTTCATATTCACTGTAGCTTACAGATCCTCTATGGATTCACCTGCATTAACTGTTAATGGCAATTTATGCAAATGTACATTTCTAACTCTCCCAGTTGACAGGAGAAACATTGTACTGTAGGCATTAATCGTAAAAACTGTGTAGTACCTACAATGGATTACTGCTAGTACATAGTGCCATGGAATGCGTAATAAAAAACAACCTTTATATAGATTATAAATATATTATTTATGTTAATCACCTAATGCCTGTGTTACTCAGAGTACAATCTTGAGCCGTGTGAGGATCCAGGAGTGCCACAGTTTGGCCGCCGTAATGGTTACAGTTTTGATATTGGGGATACACTTACTTTCTCTTGCAACATGGGCTATCGTTTGGAGGGGGCGCCAGAGATCATTTGCCTTGGAGGGGGCCGGCGCATGTGGAGCGCACCTCTGCCAAGGTGTGTGGGTACGTTGTCAACTGCTTTCATTTATTTCCTTTCCTCAATATTTTCTGTGTATGAGCAGACTGAACCACATGGACTTATCATGTATTACAGAATCCTAGAAAGAATGACAATATGACCTAAATCATATCATACAGTATGTTGGGATAGACAAAATAATGAATTATATTAGATTCTTAATTATTTAAAAGATTTGGTAAGCATTTGAATATTAACATTTTTCCAGCTGAATAAAATGTTTGGTTAATCTTTATGTAACTCAGTTAAATCCACATATTTTTTTTACTCTTTTTCGACACGTGACAGTTGACAAAAATAGCACTGCAGCAGTAAATAGTTGCCCTTGACTTCATGTTTGGTTTAGTCCAGTGTGATCGCTAATTAGCAGCTGCTCCAATTCCTACTGACTTTTTCTTTCTTTTTTTGCCGTTTTGTTTTTTTCTATATGCTTTGCAAAGCTTCAGCACAGCACACTTAAGCACAGAAGTGAAAGTAGCCACTACTTCTAGCAAATACATGTTTTTTCTGCTGTGTCCTTTCCTTTTCAATGAATTGGCTTTTCCACTGAGTGAATTTCATTTTATTCACTTTTGGTCTGATTCCAATTTTAGCTGAAAAAGCAGAAATGAAGTTTTCAGTGAATGCTAGCACTAAACCGTAGACTTTTGCATCTGTGTTGAAAGTAGGCTGCTAAATACCAGAAGCTAAATCTCCATGAGCAGATTTAAGTCCATTTGAGCCCCTTTTCATTGCAGCTGGAAAGTCTGTTTGAGAGAAATAGTTTGTAGTAGTTAATGTTAATCAATGTAACCTTTCACATATATAACCAACCATACCAGATTATAGTGCATATTTCCTGAAATACAGATAGATTACATGCACACACACACACACACACACACACACACACACACACACACACACACACACACACACCAATTCAATTTAATTTTATTTGTATTGCGCTTTTTACAATAGACATTGTCTCAAAGCAGCTTTACAGAAACATAAAACACGGTATACAGATATTAAAAGTGTGAATTTATCCCAATTGAGCGAGCTGGTGGCGACGGTGGTGACGAAAAACTCCCTAAGATTTTAAGAGGAAGAAACCTTGAGAGGAACCAAACTCAGAAGGGAACCCGTCCTCATCTGGGTAACAACAGTTATTGTGAAAAAGTTCATTATGGTTTTATATGAAGTCTGTTTGGCCTTAGAAGCAGCCGTAGTCCCAGCAACCACTGTGAGTGTGTCCATCTGGAATTGGAGTAGATGAGAGCTCCATCCAGAGGAAGGGCATCCAAAACGGATCAGGCATGTCCGGAGAGCAGTAAGGATCAGGATCTGTAGTATCTCCATAAAATTGTGTGTGGTTCGACAGAAGGAGAGAGGGAGAGAAGAGATTGTTAGGACTGTGCTTAGTGTAACAGAAAGTCTAGTCATGGTAGGCTTGAGTAAACAAATACGTTTTAAGATTAGACTTAAACACTGAGACTGTGTCTGAGTCCCGAACACTAATTGGAAGGCTGTTCCATAACTGTGGGGTTCTATAAGAGAAAGCTCTTCCCCCTGCTGTAATCTTCGCTATTCGAGGTACCGTCAAATAGCCTCCATCTTTTGATCTAAGTAGGCGTGGCGGATCATAGAAATAGAAAAAGGTCGCTTAGATACTGTGGTGCGAGACCGTTTAATGCTTTATAGGGTAATAATAGTATTTCATAATCAATGCGAGATTTCACTGGGAGCCAATGCAGTGTCGATAAGATCGGGGTGATGTGGTCGTATCTTCTTGTTCTAGTTAGGACTCTAGCAGCTGCATTCTGGACTAACTGGAGTTTGTTTATGCTCCTACTGGAACATCCAGACATTATGGCATTACAATAATGTAGTCTAGAGGTGACGAAAGCATGAACTAATATTTCTGCATCATGTAGTGACAATATGTTTCTTATCTTAGAAATATTTCTGAGATGAAAGAAGGCTATCCTAGTAATATTATCTACATGAGCATCGAATGATAGACTGGAGTCAATAATTACACCAAGGTCTTTTACTGCTGCACATGATGAAACAGAATGTACATCCAGAGTTACAGTGAGATCAGAAAGATTACTTCTAGCTACACGTGGTCCTAGTATAAGTGCTTCTGTCCTATCAGAATTAAGTAAAAGGAAGTTAGTTAGCATCCAACGTCTAATGTCCTTTGCACAATCCTCAACAATATTAAGCTGCTGTCTGTTGTCTGGCTTTGCTGAAACATACAACTGTGTATCATCAGCATAACAGTGGAAGCTAATTCCATGTTTATGAATAATTTGACCTAGAGGTATCATATATAAAGTATAAAGCAGTGGGCCTAAAACAGAACCTTGTGGAACACCAAATTTAACCTCGGAATGTGTGGAGAAGTCTCCATTTACATCTACGAACTGATAACGATCGGTCAAATAAGACCTGAGCCAAGAGAGGACCGTTCCGTTAATGCCAACAACATTTTCTAATCTATCAAGGAGAATAGTATGATCTATAGTATCAAAAGCTGCACTAAGGTCAAGTAACACAAGCAGCGACACACAACCCTGATCAGAGGTCAGTAGTAGGTTGTTTACTACTTTAACTAACGCTGTCTCTGTGCTTTGATGAGGTCTAAATCCTGACTGATACATTTCATGAATGTTGTTCCTATGCAAGTACGAGCATAGCTCCTGTGCTACAAACTTTTCTAATATCTTTGAGATGAAGGGGAGATTTGATATTGGTCTATAGCTGGACAGTTGAGAGGGGTCAAGGTCAGGTTTTTTAATCAGGGGTTTAATAACTGCTAATTTAAGTGATTTAGGTACATAGCCAGTGCTAAAGGAAGAATTGATATATTTAAAAGCGGTTCAGGGGACACTCTGGATGGGGTGCCAACCTATTGCAGGGCACAATTGCACACACACTCACACACCCACACACCATTCACACACTACGGACAATTTGGAGATGCCCGTCAGACTGCAGTGCATGTTTTTTGGACTGGTGAGGACACCAGAGTACCAGGAGGAAACCCCCGAAGCATGGGGAGAACTTCCACACACAGAGCAGAGGCAGGAATCGAACCCCAACCCTGGAGCCACCATGCCGAACAGATAACTAATTTAAATTTATTGAAGTCTATTGTGATTTTTTTAATTTACTTGGAATATGCAAACATTATGAAAATGCAAATAGTAGCCTGTTTATACAGTGCATTATTTTTCAAACTGCCCTAATGGAAATACATGAAACCTAGTTTTTTTATTATGAAAAACACTGAAGGCATGATGCATTAAATGCAGCAACTGCTCATAACGAAAAAAGTCAAATATAGGCTATAGAAATATAGAGGAGGCATAAAGCAGGTATGACAGGTGTATTTATTTATTTATTTATTTATTTATTTATTTATTTATTATTATTATTATTATTGTTGTTGTTGTTGTTGTTGTTGTTGTTGTTTTTTAATTATTGCTGCTATTAGAATAGATGTATTTCTAAAATATATGAGAGTTTGCTATATTGCAGGAGGTATGATTAACCTCTACTACAGTGTTAGTTTTAAAAAAATTAAATAAATAAAAAATAAAAAACGAGAGAGAGAGAGGTCTGGGTTGATGATGCTTCACTGTGGATCTCCGGTAGACCTGTGGTGGTCAAATATGGTGGTGTGTGGGTTAATCCAATCTGACTGGGGCTGACGGCGAAATCCTATTATGAGAGGATGACTGAATCTCCGGATGCATCCTCATAGTGTAGGTGGGTGCCATGCCAAGGTGTTACGTTTTCCTATAAGCCATATTTTATCATGATGGCTATAATCTAAGCTTGAAACTAGAGCCAAAGTCTTCATGGTCACCTTCAAGTTTCTGCTTGCTTGACATCTGCTTTGGGCTAATGCAGTGATTTGCTCTTGGCACTACACAGTCACAGTGGGGATGAGAGTCAGTCATAAAGCATTCATCAAGCACAGACAGCATCTTTTGGATGTTATCCATGCATATCTGAAGACAGAGGCTAAACAAAGTGACAATTAGAATAATGGTGAACTTTCACAGGTTTGAAACCTGCTGGGCTTTTTTTTTCAGAGCAGGAATAGTCACTGATCATTTTTCACATTACTTGTACATTATTAGTATAATTACCTACATTTTTCATCAGCATTTCATTATTTTGCTCTTTTTCTCTTGCTAATACATGCTGTGCCATAGTGCAGGTCTGTGAATGGACATTTTGGCTGAGGCTCAGGTACAAAGTCTCCCAGTCAGGCAGTGTTCAGTTACTCAGACCACTTATGTCACATTTCATCAGTGGTTTCTTAAGGTTAAAATATGAATATGAACCATAAGGGTTAAATATGAACATTGTCTGGCATGCACCAATAGTTCAATGACATGACATTTGTACTAATTTACTGTAAAATTACAGCATTTGACAGACAATCTTATCCAACTCGCAGAAATGCTTTATAGTATATATCCAAAACATTTTTTTTTAAGTCTTGTCTGTGTGCTTTTCATACCTCCCCAAAAGATTTTTTGAGACTGAAAGTATTCTTAGTCCGTGATCTAGTGAGCCAGTATCAGAATGTATTTATACAGTAGATAGAGACTTCAAAGCACTTCTGTAAGTCGCTCTGGATAAGGGCGTCTGCCAAATTCCATATGTAATGTAAATATCCTCATGCTAGTACAAATAGGCCAGGATCTATGAATACTATCAAGTTAATAGCCTGTTAGAAATGAGTCAGTACGTGTTAGTACTCCAATGAGTCTCCTTTTTTTTTTCTATTCCACCGCCTGTGTGAAGTACAGAAAAGAGTCTTGATCATGTCATGTAACTTGAGAGATGGAGGGTCATGTTGAGCTAGTTGTTTGTGAAGAACTTTGTTCAGAGCAGGTTTGTAAGGAAGGTCTGTTTTTGCATTTTTTGACAAGCATCAGTGTTCTGAATTGGATGCAGGCAGCTACAGGTAGGCAGTTGATGTAGTGCAGCAATGGGGTGATCTTGCAGAGATTTAAAAACATGTGATGCAGCTGTTTTCTATATCCGTTCTGGAGTAGGAATCTGATCGTATGTTGGGTAAGACCTCCCAGGTGCGAGTTGCAGTAGTCCAAGCTCAAGATGACAAGGAACTGAACAAGCGCATAAGTGGCCTCTATGGAGAAAAGTGTCTAGACCCTCTTATGATTTAAAGGAGAAACCTTCAAGACTGAGTCTTGTTAGCAGTGTGAAGAAAGAATGATAGATGGTAGCTTGGCCAGAACAACCCCAAGATTTATCACCTAAATCTCTTTATATCAGATCATTATGGGGTACTGTGGACAGATAAATTGTCTCAGATTCCTAGTGCTTGTGATATGTTTTACCTTTATGAATCACTCTGTAAAACTTTACCACAGATAGTTTATCTTATAGACAAAGTTCTGAATAAGAAAGACCATTAAATATCTAAAGGAACCTTGAAGAAATATTTGTTCCATCAGCAGTCATAGTAAGCCCCTAAATACTGTAAGCCCCTTAAATGTGGGGTTTTGGAAATATGTTGTGTATTACGGTATTATATTGTTTCTCTGATTGTATTTTACGTTTGAGAAATACTATACCAATAATGCTACATGATAATAGTTGAATTAAACTGAATGGACAAAGAATCACTATAAACCATGCTCATTTCTATATAGTTGTCTTGGTTGAATGTAAAATGTGTTTGGTTTTTGCTGGTTACTGAAGGTGATGCTTGGTCCAAGGGGTTAGAAGCTTATTGCTGGGCTTCAGTTTGCATTTTGTCAGGAGAGTCTATAAAGAGAAGATCACTTGAACTTTAGTGGTCGGTAGCATTTGAGGGTTTCCTCGAACTTTGTCTTTATTTTTCCTGAGCAGCACTTTTATTTTGCCGCAACCGTCTTGCAGAGTTAACGCATTCAATTGATTCATACTAACTTTAAAATTCACTGTGGTCTTGCTTTGGGCTCTCCTACATTTGTTGAGAGCTTTCCCTAGAGCTGGCCTGACCATGGCTTGTGCTGCAGCTGAGATGATCCTCTTGTATGAAACATGCATCTTGTAAGCAACATATTTATAAGTGCTGGTGCTGTACTAACACATTAGATTAGCTAGTACATCTTAAATGCAAATGTAAAACACACTGTGGATTTAAAAGGCATGGAAATGATTTAGAGGCAGAGAGAAAGCGTGTGTAAATCACATTAGTATGACAGAGCATTCAACTATTCTGTCCATCGATTTTCACATTCCTAAAGGAAAAATATACCTTTTTTTGTCAAATGGGGACAGACTGTAGCTAATGCCGAAGGCGATAAGAATAAGATAAAAGATGTAACACCTCAAACTCTTTCTGTTCATAAGGTAAATCCAGTAGTTTTTATTCTGAGCAAAGTTACACTGACCAGATTTAGGAGTTGTTTCCAAAGATTATAGTGAATCTGATGGTGAGAAACAATAGATAGTTTTCCTCCTTGTTAACTTTAATTCATACCTCCTTATTAATCTTTGAGGCTGTGCAGTGAGCTGCAGTATAATCTATCTATTGTAAGGCCATTAATCAAATTTAGAGCCCATCAGGCTCCTGTAAGAGCAAAGTTAGATACAGTACTGGTAGTATGTCTCAAATTTGGGATACAACATTCAGTATTGTATATTAGACTTGAAATGAATTTTTTAGTATTTTGATTTTATTGTCAACTATATCACCTTGAGTAAATTAATACCAAGGCTCACTTAGAGATTTTGATTAACATTTGATTAATGTTTTACATTTTAATAGTGGACCAATAAATTATGAAAATTAATACTTTGATATGGCCAGACAAGAAATAAGTAGTAGAAGTTTCCTTTTTTTATTTTTACAGTGGTAACTGTGCAGTAAGAACAGGCTGTCATACTATAGCATGTGTATGTCCAACTATGTGTTATTTTACCAAATGATGTATCGCTACGTTTTACTTAATATAGCCTCAGGCAGAAGCAAAACCATCACAGCACACTCTATTCAGTCAAAGACAGATGAGATATAATTATAGTTGATCACAGTGACATGTCTATTGGGCAAAGTAGATTGGTGTGTGTGTGTGTGTGTGTGTGTGTGTGTGTGTGTGTGTGTGTGTGTGTGTGTGTGTGTGTGCACTTAATCACAGGAACATATTTTGGTAACTACAACTATTCCTGAAAAGTACCTATGTACCTACATAGATGAGCCAATCAACATGCGAATCTGGAATGATTGACAGATACGCAGGTGTTTTGAACTCCTCAATATTAACTAACAAACTTGGAAGCCCTGCCCCTTCCTCTCATCTCACATATCTCCTCTCATCTCCAGCTTGAAAGATATGCTTATGTACTGAAATGTGTTGAAAATGAGTTTTAAACCCCCAACCAATGCCCCCTAATTTGAGAAAGTTGTAGAAGGTAAACATAGTTTTTCAAAATAGTGTAATAGATGCAAATTTGAGTACCACTTTAATTTGAGGGCATTAAAACCATTCATTTGGCAGGCATGTAGGCTCCATAAACGGGAATTTGGAAAGGTACTTCTTAACCGTTTTGAGTACAACTGGACCCCTAGGACTTTTGCTTAGGGACCTTCAATTGCATGCTCTTACAACAGGTACACTGCTTCTACAGCTGGACAGCAGACTAGATTTCTCAATATGTACTGTTAGTAATGACAAAAGAATAACCCCATAGTGGACTGATATTGGTAATCCAATTCACTTCTTCCCTTTTTCATGTAAATACAAAGCAATATACTTCATAAAATCTTTCATGCCATCTCAGTAGTTTTGACACAAGCCTTACCATATTTTTATGTTGTTATTTAAGGGACATGCCTGTAGCTAAACCAGCACCATCACTACCTATGCCAAATATAGAGATTAGACTTATAGATAGAGAGATAGAGATTTATACTTATTTGTTGATCAAACCAAATGTATTAATCTTCTTGGTCTTGATACATAAATTATTTATTAGATGCATAGATTGTCTGTATGCACTAATGCCTTTCTTGAGTGTTTCATGAACAAGAGCTGTCCTGGAGAATTTATTTAGGGACTACCACTGGATCAGAGTGATCCAAAATACAGAGAAGATGCTCACAGGCACAGAAAACAAAAAGCTAAGGGATTTCAGATCGACGCCCAGAATAGAAGGTGCAGTCCTGTTTTGCACTCTGAGTATAGCTGAGCAAGACCTTGTATTCCCCCTCATCATCTCTCTCTGTTATGTTCTTGTTGTTGTTGTTGCTGCTTCAATTATATTTTGCACTTACTGCTCACTGTGGTAAAATGCACATCCAGCAGAAAGCTTTGCTCTCTTTATTCCATGGGGGAAAAGCCTTCTCCTTTGCCTCTATACTCCATTGAGATAAGAGCCCAGCACTCCTCTAATCAGTGTAATTGGGTTACACTGTAGTTATCGTGAACTTTGGGCCTATCATGCTCATGGAAAATGTCAGTATTGCCCGATTAATATTCAATCAGCTGGCAGCATGTCTGTGGAGTGATGGCTTTAGTGTGGTATCAGACTCCCCTGGTAGCAGTGGCCCATTTCTCCCTGGCATTGAGCAGTTTACTTTTAATTTCAGGGTAAAGGGATGACAAAAGGATTTCCATTGATTACCATCAGGCATAAATGTCTGTGCCAGCTTAATCCTGCTTTAATGCTCAATGAAGATCAACACGGTGGGGTAGGGAGGGGAATAAAAACAGCAATGGGAGACATGGAGCCAAGTGTTCAGTGTAGCTTTCAAATCAAGCGTACATTACGTGTTGGCCACATAGATGCTGGTCCTCTGTGCCATCTGTCAGAGTGAAAAGGGAGGTGAAATGCCTTGTTAAAGCTGATGTAACAACATGATAGAAAGACTTATGAGCACTGTGTGTGTGCGTGTGTGTGTGTGTGTGTGCATGTGTGTGTGTGTGTGTGTGTGTGTGTGTGTGTGTGTGTGTGTGTGTGTGTGTGTGTGTGCATTTATGCCTGTTATTGGCCATTGTGTGTATATGAGATTTTGTATGATTATAGAAGCCCAGTTTGCACCTGCTCCCTAGCACATGCACACACTTAAATGTACACAAGGATGGACACACACACACACACACACACACACACACACAAATGCACCGTTTTCCTCAGTGCAGTGAGAACAGGTGTGATGTGTGTGGAATTTAAATCAGGCTGTAGAACCCAGCTTGCCTGATTATCTGTCTGGGAAATTTTAACATTTGACCAAAAAGCACTGCATTGCAGATTCATCATTTTTTGTTCCCCTTCATTTTCCTCCTGTGAACCACAAGGTTATGTTCCATCATAATACACATTTTTTTTCAGTTGCACCTGTGTTCCTGTAACTTTCCAAATTTATTTGTTTCCCCCCCGAACACCATTTCAAATAAGCTTGTTTTGCACGTTTACACGGGCTTATGTAAATTTTGTTCTCCTAATGAAACACCTAGATTTGTACTGGTTTAAAACATCATACTAGTTTAGTAAAGAACCATGTTGCTGTAAAGGGTGTTTTATGAAGAAAAGGGCAAACATTATCCTGAGTTTCTGTGTCGACATGGTAACAACTGCTTTGATGCAGTGGTTACTGCTGTTATACTACTACTGCTGATACAACTACTACTACTACTTCTACTACTGATACTACTACTACTACTACTACTATTACTACTGATACTACTACTACTGATACTACTACTACTACTACTGCTGATACTACTACTACTACTACTACTACTGCTGATACTACTACTACTACTGCTGATACTACTACTACTACTACTACTGCTGATACTACTACTACTACTACTACTGATACTACCACTACTACTACTGCTGATACTACTGCTGATACTGCATCTATACTACTACTGCTGATACTGCAACTATACTACTACTGCTGATACTGCAACAATACTACTACTGCTGATACTACTACTACTACTGCTACTGCTGATACTATTACTACTACTGCTACTGCTGATACTACTACTACTGCTGATACTACTACTACTACTACTACTACTGCTGATACTACTACTACTACTACTACTGCTGCTGATACTGCAACAATACTACTACTGCTGATACTACTACTACTACTACTACTACTGCTGCTGATACTGCAACAATACTACTACTGCTGATACTACTACTACTACTACTACTACTACTGCTGATACTACTACTACTACTACTGCTGATACTACTACTATACTACTGCTGCTGATACTGCAACTATACTACTACTGCTGATACTGCAACTATACTACTACTGCTGATACTGCAACTATACTACTGCTGCTGATACTGCAACAATACTACTACTGCTGATACTACTACTACTACTGCTACTGCTGATACTACTACTACTGCTGATACTACTACTACTACTACTACTGCTGATACTACTACTACTACTACTGCTGCTGATACTGCAACAATACTACTACTGCTGATACTACTACTACTACTACTACTACTACTACTGCTGATACTACTACTACTACTACTGCTGATACTACTACTACTGCTGATATTACTACTACTACTACTACTACTACTACTGCTGATACTACTACTACTACTACTGCTGATATTACTACTACTACTATTACTGCTGAAACTACTACTTCTGTTGCTGCTGCTGCTGTTACTGCTGCTACTATACTACTTCTGCTGTTACTGGTGCTACTGCTACTATACTGCTACTACTGCTAATACTGATACTGCAACTATTCTACTACTACTACTGCTGCTATACTACTACTGCTGATACTATACTACTACTGCTGATAATGCTACTACTGCTGATACTGCCACTATACTACCGCTACTACTGATACTGTAACTATTCTGCTACTACTATTGCTGATACTATATTACTCATGATAATGCTACCACTGCTGATACTGCTACTGTACTACTACTACTACTACTGCTTCTACTGCTGATACTGCAACTATACTACTACTGCTGATACTGCTACTATACTACTACTACTGCTGCTATACTACTACTGCTGATACTATACTGCTACTACTGCTGATACTGCAACTATACTACTACTACTACTACTACTACTGATACTGCAACTATTCTACTACTACTACTGCTGCTATACTACTACTGCTGATAATGCTACTATACTACCACTACTGCTCATACTGCTACTATACTACTACTGCTGATACTGCTACTATACTACTACTACTACTATTACTACTACTACCACTGATACTGCAACTATTCTACTACTACTACTGCTGCTATACTGCTACTGCTGATACTATACTACTACTGCTGATAATGCTACTGCTGCTGATACTGCTACTATACTACTACTGCTGATACTGCTACTATACTATTACTACTACTACTACTGATACTGCAACTATTCTACTACTACTGCTGCTATACTACTACTGCTGATAATGCTACTACTACTGCTACTACTGCTGATACTGCAACTATACTACTACTACTACTACTACTACTACTGATACTGCAACTATTCTACTACTACTGCTGCTATACTACTACTGCTGATAATGCTACTACTACTGCTACTACTGCTGATACTGCAACTATACTACTACTACTACTACTACTACTACTACTGATACTGCAACTATTCTACTACTACTACTGCTTCTATACTACTACTGCTGATAATGTTACTATACTACCACTACTGCTGATACTGCTACTATACTACTACTGCTGATACTGCTACTATACTACTACTGCTGATACTGCTACTATACTACTACTGCTGATACTGCTACTATACTACTACTACCACTACTGATACTACAACTATTCTACTGCTACTACTGCTGCTATACTGCTACTGCTGATACTATACTACTACTGCTGATAATGCTACTGCTGCTGATACTGCTACTATACTACTACTATACTACTACTGGTTCTGCAACTATTCTACTACTACTACTACCGCTCATAATGCTACTGCTGCTGATACTGCTACTATACTATTACTACTACTGCTGATACTACTACTGCTGATACTATACTGCTACTGCTGATAATGCTACTACTGCTGATACTGCTACTATACTACTACTGCTGATACTGCTACTATACTACTACTGCTGATAATGCTACTACTGCTGATACTATACTACTATTGCTGATAATGCTACTACTGCTGATACTGCTACTACACTACTACTGCTGATACTGCTACTATACTACTACTGCTGATACTGCTACTATACTACTACTACTACTACTACTGATACTGCAACTATTCTACTACTACTACTGCTACTACTGCTGCTATACTGCTACTGCTGATACTATACTACTACTGCTGATAATGCTACTACTGCTGATACTGCTACTGTACTACTACTGATACTGCAACTATTCTGCTGCTACTACTACTGCTGATAATGCTACTACTGCTGATACTGCTACTACTACTGATACTGTAACTATTCTGCTACTACTACTGCTGATAAAACTACTGCTGACACTATACTACTACTGCTGGTACTGCTACTACTGCTGATACTGCTACTATACTACTACTGCTGATACTGCAACTGTACTACTACTAGTACCGTTGCTATATTACTATTGCTGATAATGCTCCTACTGCTGATACTGCTACTATACGATTACTACTACTGCTGATACTATGCTACTACTGCTGATAATGCTACTACTTCTGATACAGAAGTATCAGATTTTTAACACAGTTAAAAAAAATTAATCATACCATTGAAAGACTAAGGCCAATTTTAAGACATACAGCCTTAGGTTAGTCCCCATAGAGACATACTGTTGTGTTCCACTTTTATCTCCACTGCTGACAATCCCATCTATCTCCCCATCTTAGTAAAGTTGCTAAGTAGGCTAAGCAAAATGACCTGGGGCTATTCCTGCCTGTGAGTTGACCCTCAAAGTAAGGGAGGAAGTGCTACAAGGAAGGGTTTGAAAATTAATTGTGAACTGCACCTTATATCTTATGGAGTAGAATGGTTACCTGTTAATATGCAGCAAATTAAGGTGCCTCTGCTTTAGATGGACCTCTGTGAGGTATATGAAAGTAAAAATCACATCAGACATGTACACACCCACTGACAGTGTATGAGTGGTATAAAACATGTTGTAAAATAGTTGTTTTATTTTATTATTAGTTTTATTATTTTATTATTATTAGTTTTATAATCTTAAATATACACATAGAGTGAGAAGTATACATATATTGTAGCACATCTAGCAATCTAACAATGACATATAATAGTTGCTTAGTGAATCTGCAGTGAAGATACAGGCAAAGAAATGTAGCATTATTTTATCTTGTTTAGGTTTTTGCTCACCATCCTTTTTAGTTAGTTTGTGTTCCAAGTTTCCAAATGGAAACAAATGTCACTGTTTGAAAAACACAATCCACCAGAAATAGGCAAGCAGACATTACAATACAAGCACTCTTCGCCCACAGTAAAACCTGATCGTAGTGGATGTTTGTGTCCAATGACTGTGCTATTTTGAGTCATGCATTGATAAGGATAGAGTGAAATTGCTTCAGTCAGCACATTGGAGGATGATTTTGTGCCCAACAAATGATGTCCTCCTGTGAAGCAAAATAAAGCTGCCCTTGGCTAGCCACTGCTTCAGATTTGCCTTTTATGGTAACAAGTAACTGGTTTAGTAACAACACTTCACACTGTTATAGTTTACTTACTATATATATATATATATATATATATATATATATATATATATATATATATATATATATATATATATATATATATATATATGCAAGTAAACCATAACAGTGTGAAGTGTCGTTCCTTGAATAGATATGCACAAAGTGACAGGTAATTAGTTAGACCTGCATTGGGGACTTTGCCAGATCATTTATTCACACACATTAGGATGCAGACATGGCAAACTCTGGAGATTAAACCCTGCAATGATGGCGCCTCAGAGACTAATGATGGAGGCAGGGACTTCTCTCATCCAAGGTTTCTGTCGCCAGATCTTTTGTAGTTCTTGATGTATTTCTCTAACAGCCGAGAGGTTTGTGTAGGTACTACACTCCCTCCAGCTCCCACTAGCTCACTCGGTTCCCCCAGTCCTCCAGCTACATGCTGGCTTATCACTCAGTCACTTCCACTAATCATACACACACCTCCTGTGATGCAGCAGCAAATTGAAATGGGACTGGTAGTGTTCTTTTTTGTGCATCTTATTACAGAGAGAAGCTCTCATTCAAATAGAGCAGTCAGTTTCAGTTGAATAAATGTGAACTGTCACAGCTCAGGGACCAACAAAGGGTCCAACATTGGAAGAGGAAGAGAGGCAGTTACAGATCACTTTCTTCTCTGACAAAAGATGCAGACCATTTCTTTCTTATTTCTGTAGTTAACATAAGCTCAAGATATTTTCACGTTTTATTCTACGACATAAAATACATCAGTAATACCCCACCCATGATTTCTTTAAGCATTTACATGTCTTGAAAAAGATGGTTGCAAACAAGTGGCTAAACGGGACTACAGAGTTTGTCGGGGACATTACACGTGCTCATGCTGAACACGAAAACAGCCTAGTTGTGTTTATACTCATGCTCTTGCAAACTATTCCAACTAGAACTTTCCAAATTGTAGATTAATCAATTTGTAGTATTTTCCAATTGTATGTGTTTTTAAATAAAGATAGAAAGAGTGGTGGTGAAGTTGAAGTCATGCAACAGTGGTCTAGTTTGTTTATAGCCTAACTTTAGCTTTTTACTACTGGCGATTGTATTTAGGCTTCAAAATTCATAAAAGTTGCGAATTTGTGAAGATTATCTTGATGAACAAAACGTGTAAGAATCATAAACTTTTGTTGGTCACAGAGATTATTTTCTGCAATAACCCAAAAGCCAATGGGAAAATCCTGTTTTTTTTGACGAGGGAACAAGGGTGATGCTAACTTCTGGTGAGCATGTTGCATTATGCGTTCTAAAGGCGGGCATACATGGTGTGAGCCAGTCTTGAGGTCGTGAGCCCCCGGATATGTTACAAATCAGTTATTGGAAAATCGTACAGATGCAATGGTACAGGAGATGATTTTATGACCTGGTGAATTTTCGCACCATTAATCAATTGAGTACTGCATAAATAAAACTTGGTAATGGACAGAAAAATATCTTTATTAGTTTATCTGCATGATCACACTAAATGATGATGTAAGCAGAACATTCTCATTTTCATTAAACACAGGTCTAATCGTTATTTGTATAAAAGCAGATATTTGCCTCACACCTCTAGGATTGGGGGTTCGATTCCCACCTCCGTCCTGCGTGGGTGGAGTTTGCATGTTCTTCCTGTGCTTGAGGGCTTTCCTCCAGGTACTCCGGTTACCTCCAACAATCCAAAGACATGTGTTGTAGGCTGATTGGCTTCTCCAAATTGTCCATAGTGTATGAATGACTGCATGAGTATGTCTATGATTATGCCCTGCATCCAGGATGTCCCATGCCTCGTGCCCTGAGTCCTCTGGGATAGGCTCCAGGCTCCCCACAACCCTGTTTAGGATAAGTGGTACAGAAAATGGATGAATGGAATAATAAGAATAAGATTCCAAAACTGGCGTATGGGAGAAACACAAACACTACAGTGTTTACACTTATTAATTTGCTGACATCATTTATCCCATATAACTTTTTTTTTTCTTGAAAGATCCTAAATTGTTAAGATGCTGAAAACCAACACCATTAGTTTTAGTATTTGAACCTACCTTTTTTGAACTGTATGTTTATTATTACAGAACTATATGTCTTCTGCACTTTGTTTCAAGTGACAGCCTGAGTTATTCGTATTCCATTCAGCAGTTTGCTCAGAGTATTACGTACATGGCCTTCTATACACAACTCTAAACAAAATGTGTTTTCCCTGGCTAAATACATGTAAGCCGAAGTATAAAGAGAGAAGCAAAAGATTGTGTCTCTCACTAAAAATTCACATCATCACCATAGGCTGGATCTTGGAGTGGAGGATGTAAAGGTAATTTACTAAATGGAGGCTGTAACAGAGGTGATTTATTCAAAATTTGACACTGGTAATACCATCATAACATGGCAGAGTGTAGAGGGAAACGACGCAGGGGCATTAAATAAATCAGCCTGACCGTGAGGCTTTATGTGTCTCCCACTCTCTTGCTGTGATGTGTGCTGTGATGAGTATTAATATATCTGTATGTACTGTTTGTTGTTTGACTGAGTCTATTTTTCACTATTATCTCTGGATTCACCTCCTGCGGTATGATGTTGAATTTCTAACTAACAAAGCAAACCCGGGAATTCAACTTTAGTTTTCAGATTCACCTGTACTCCACATTTATCTTGTTCAAACCAATCAGTCGGCAAACAACTCATATAAGGTCGCATTACAGCTTTTAGAATCGCAAAACATCCATGTGGTATAGTCATGAGCTCAAGCCTAACTCTGTAGGATGAAATATGACATGTGTAATGGTAGAGTAATTGAATATCTTAATATTATGATGGTAGCTGGCATTTCAATCAGTGAGATATTACAATATTCCACCAATGTTCCATGTTTTTGTTTCTTGTGCCTAGCTGAGTGCGGCTCATCTGTCTTCAACAATGAAGGGATTCTCTTGTCACCAAATTACCCGATGAACTACGACAACAACCATGAGTGTATCTACAGTATCCAAGTGCAGGCTGGGAAAGGAATCAACATATCGGCCAGAACCTTTCATCTGGCCCAGGGGGACATCTTGAAGGTAATTCCATTTTCTCTGCACAGTTCTTGCCCAGGAAAGCCATTTATATGAGTATTCTCTGTAGTCAAGGCATTAGCATACAGTATGCATCGGTGCGGGAGTTGTATTCTAAAGCCCAGAAATTGACTTTACATTTTTAATATTTGTCCCACCGCAATTAGCATTAGATGACTGTAGGAACCTTGAGAAATTCTTACCATTTAGTCACTTCTGAATGCATAAAAATGGAGTGGCTATATTTAAAGGACATTTCTCAGAGAATCTAGATGGTATAATCAAATCTTTCAAAAAAGTTTTCCTGGATTAATCTGATTAATTACACTTTACTGTACATGGAAATTATTTATGTCAAGGAAATGACCCATTAGCTTTACAGTGACTTGCATAAGTATACACTCGTCTTGAACTTTTGCACACGTTGTAGCATTACAGCCTTGAACTGAAATTGACTTAATTGGATCGACAGTATATGTCATTAATCTACACTAAAATACTGGAGGGAAAAATCACTGTATTTTGCAGAATTATTAAAAATTTAAAATTAAAAACATAAATGAAGTGATTTAACACTATTGCTATTCACCCTAAATTAGTTTGTTGCATCACTTACACTCGGCCTCTTGGTTGCTTCTCTGACTACTGCCCCCTTTACCCGGTCACTGACATTTGGTGGACGGTCTCCTCTAGACAAAGTTGTAGTTGTCTTATATTCCTCCTATTTTTTTAATAATGAATTTAATGGTGCTCCATGGGATGTTCAAAGTATTGGATATTTTTTATAACCAAACTCTGATTGATACTTTTCCATAACTTTGTCCCAGGCTTGTTGTTATAGCTGTTTGATCTTCATGATGCTATTTGTTTAGATATGTTCTCTAACAATTTCTGGGACCATCCAGGAATAATTGTATTCATAATGAGATCATGTGTAATTGGACTCCACTTCTGATGGTGACTGATTGCACCAGGACTAATTTAGTTTCATAGCAACGGGATTGAATACTTATGCAATCACAACTTTTAAGTTTTTATTTGTAAATAATTTAGCAAATTATACTGACCTACTCCCCCATTTTTCTCTATAAAGTTTGAATACTTATAAAAGCCACTGTATTATCAGAGTAGTTGCATATCTATATCAGATTCAGAAACGTTATGTATAGGGCTGTGTTGAAAAAAAAGATCGTGAACTTGACTACTTGACTTGATTTGGATTACGTTCTGATGTCCATTTGGTCCAACTTGCACTGCTGCCTCAATCAGCTTTATGTTTTCACTTTCATTTATGCTATGTATTATTCCTTATTGCTTGTAGATCTATGATGGTAAAGACAACACAGCCCATGTGCTGGGAGCCTTCACAGGTTCGGCAATGCTGGGCTTGACTCTTATCAGCACTTCCAACCATCTGTGGCTGGAGTTTTACTCAGACGCTGAGGCCACAGGAGAAGGATTCAAACTCGTCTACTCTAGTAAGATATTATGCCAACACTTCCACACACAGTATGTAGCATGCAGCACAGCATAGGTAAGCTCTGCAATCTCTATAATCAAAGAAGTGTAATGAAATCATTCATAATACATTTAGCTTACTTCTCAGGTGAGTCTCTGTGTTAGTGTTGTGTGTTAGTATTAGTGACAGTAACAACATTTTTATTAAAACTGAGTCTAGAGTAGAAAATCATCATCATCTATAGTTTGGTTTAGTGTCTGATGTTAGACAAAAGGTTTTAGGGTGAAATAATTCCATTCTGTGAAATTAATACTTTCTGCATTATCCTAGCCATAGAGAAGCCATATCTTCTCTTGATGCTGCATTTCTCAAAGGTCTTAAAATGTGCTACTGTATATAAGATCAGAGTATGCTGAAGTTATCATTTCACATATGGATATACTGCTGTAAGTTATCACTTAAAATACATCTTTCCCCCCAATAAGTCAAGTCAAATGTATTTATAAAGCACATAAAGACAGCAGCAGTTAATCAAAAGTGCTGTGCACAACATTAAAATGCATTACATTAAATAACATTATAAAATAAGTAATACAAATAAGTTAAAGAGAAGATTAAAAAATATCTAAAGACGGAGCGGACCTCACGTGAAAAGGGAGACTGTTCCAAAATTGGGACCAACCACAGAAAAGGCTCGATCACCCTTTGTCTTAGCACGTTCAGTCAAAGCAGCTGATTCACGTGTGTCAAATATGAGTACAGCTGAAAGGTCTCATTTACCAACAAACATCACTGTGGAAGACCGTGCAAAACAATTTTGTGCAAATGCAATTTCGCCAATTCAAGCTGTTTTCCACAAATAAGCAAAAAACTTTCTTTTTTTAAGTCAGGAAAATCAGGCGGTTTTGGCCACAACAATCGCAAAAAACTGCGAAATCCTGTATGGACTGATATGAATCTGAAATGATTAACAGTTGCATAGGAATTATAAACTCTCCAATATTAATTTCCACCCCCTTTCTCAGGTCATGTTAGTAATCTTTGGCAGTTTTCAGCCAAAAGAAAAAAAAAAATTACCAAAAAAAGATTAAATAAGCCTACAATGATGTGTCAGATCTATTTACAAATCATTTTATGGTAATGATAATTAGAAGTCATTAAAAACACTGTTTGTCCTCCTGCACCGGTCAGTACAGACGCGTTAAAACAACGCTGTCAAGCCCATCCCAGTAAAAGCTGTAGTGTATATACAGTGAGTATATATATACAGTTGCAATTAAAATTATTCAACCCCCATTGCAAATGAGATTTATTGTCAAAACAGCAAACTTTCAGCTGTTTGCGATGAACAAATCAAACAAAAGCAATTGAAATAGTTCAATACAATGAATGCTTCAAGTGCTTTCCCCAAATTCAACTGAAACCATGACTTATAATGACTAATCCAGTTTCAAAATTATTCAACCCCCTGAATATAAAATACAGAAAATATATGAAATACCTGGACGGGGCAGAAAAAGGAAGCTATCAACAGCTGCAAGCAGACTTCTGAGAAGGCAGGTTGTGAAAAACTCGAGTGACTGCAAAAGACCTGCAGCAAGACTTGGTGGCAACAGGCACTGAGGTTTTAGTGAGCACAGGCGCGTACTAAACACAGAAGGTTTCCATGCCAGAACTCCAAGACGTACACCATTACTGACCCAAAAGCACAAGAAAACTCGGCTCAAAATCATATAAATAAGCTACAGAAGTTTTGGGATTCTGTTCTGTGGAGCGATGAAACAAAACAAAAATTGAACTTTTCGGCACGATGGATCAGCGGTATGTCTGGAGGAAGAAGAATGAAGAAAGAACACTCTGTCCACAGTCAAGCATGGTGGTGGCTCGGTGATGCTCTGGGGCTGCTTTGTATCCTCTGGCGCTGGAAACCTGCAGTGCGTGGAAGGCAAGATGGATTCATTGACGTATCAGGAAATCCTGTGTGAAAACTTCATGCTGTCTGTGAGGAAGCTGAAACTTGGGAATCATTGGATCTTCCAACAAGACAATGATCCCAAGCATACCTCAAATTCCACCAAGGCTTGGTTGCAGAAGTAGTCCTGGAAGATTCTACAGGGTCATCACAGTCACCTGACTCCACCTGACCCTATAGAAAATTTCTCGTGGGATTTGAAGAATCTATACTAATGGTTTTTCCTGTAACCACCTTACACTTGGGGGAGGTGGGGGGAGCTTCTGCTTGTCTATTGTAAATATTTTGCAAAGCTATTGTAAATATTTTGTCAAATTTAAACAGACAAGTGGCAGCTTTGCCCCGAGCACCTGGTAGTTATGGAATACCCCTGGATATGTGCACACTCCAGATTCTACCTTAAATAAGTGATTTGTGAAATAACTATATTAAAAATATACTCCACCTCCTGCAGCATGAATATTATTCCTCTTCTTGGTTGGCAGGAGTGTAACTTGAGAAGGTACACAGAAGTGAGTTACATACGAACTGCAGAGAAACGTTTGAAATAAAGCTTGTATCTTGGCGTTGAAAGGAAAAGGAAAAACTCTTTAACCCACACTACTATGCTGCTATTTGACCTTTATTGAAGAACAACTTGTAGCAGATACAATAGCCCACACTGGGAAGTTACAGAAAAGAAGGGGACACTTGAAACACACAAAGATTTAGCTAGCTCAGAGGGATTATGAATGAGTGGACGTGAGAAATAAACTTCCCTCTTCACTGACCTTGTCTTCGCCTTTTCAAAGGCAGCTGAGCAAGTGTCCAGTTCACACTTCGCTAATACTATTGTGTCCATGGAATTCAGCAGGGTTTTAGTTGCAGTGAGGGAGAATGCATTAACCTGCTGGTAGGCTATCTTGTTTAAAATCAACTAAATCCCTGTCTGTCTGCAATTCCATTCCACCTGCAGGATTAGCCATTTGAGTGCATAATAAAGGTCAAATAGAGCCATGAGAAGGTGACGCCGCCACAGTTCGCCCAGACGCTGTAATTTAGCCAGCAAATGAAGACAGGGGAGTGAAGGAAAATGAATTAAAATGGTTTCGTTTATGTAGTCAGGTCTTTTGTGCTGCTAGGAAAGTACTGTTAGACAATGGACTGTGATCAACTTGTAATCAAGCCTGCTGGGCAAAATGTGTTTATTTGGACTGCTTCTCCTCATTGCTCGAAGCACAGAGCTGTCACAGTCCACATGCAGCATACTTTTAAAATAAAGATAGGCAATCTAGGACCTTACATGCAGTAAGGGTTCATTATTATGTCGAGTCAGTTAACTGATCTCTGCATAGCTTCTTGTTATATGACACAGCAACTGCATGTCACAGAGCAGTGATTTGCGCCGAGCGAGAAAACCTTCGAGGTATCAGTAAATAAGAATTGTTAGCAGAATTGTGTTATTATTTGGTTTATCAAACGTGCATCACAAATGCCCATGCTTCGACTTTTTTTCTGCCTTTTGTGCAGTGAGAGTGTGATAAGAGTAATGATTATGGAAGTTAATAGGAAGTGTTACACAGCAAGTGGGCCTACACTGTTCTAGATGCTGCAGCTCCATTAACCAAGCACTTAATCTTAATTGTTCTGCCTGCTTAGTGAGCGATTGGCTCTGCCCGCACAACACAGTGAGATCTTAACACAAATTGTCTTCTATAACGATTACACTAATGACAGACCTCTTGAGCTCTGACGTCACACAGATAACGTGCCACCAGATTTCACTGATCATTATAACATCAGCTGAATGAAGGCAGACTTGTTTTATACACTGATATAGATTACGTAATACCTTTTGGTGTAATTAGATTAACTCGAGATTTAACCTTTTCCTGCTGTGGTGTTAAACAGAATGATATGTTTATCAACAGTATTACATATGTGTATATGTAAAATAAATACATAAGGAGGAAAATATCCTACCCATAGTGAACTGCAGGGCTTGGACAATAAGAAGTCAGGTCAAAATGTTCAGCATTTAATACTAAGTTAATCTAGTTAGTCATTATATTTTGTTCACTACACTCTTGGAAGAGTAGATCTTAGGATCTAGTTTATAATCTGAAACACACTGTTGTAGAGCTCTACATAGAACAATCTAGAGTTTATTTATCAAAGTTTATCCCATTCCCCATGTCATCTCTTCAGATTTTACAGTAATACCAATGTAGAATTTGTTTAAAATACAGTAGGAGTGTATCTCCTGTATCTGAGTGGGGTTGGTTCGAAGCCCACCAACGGATGCCTGAAACCGGATAGTAGCGAAAACTATATACTGTACATACTATGGTGAAGTTTAAGTTGTTATTATTAGGCACAAGAAGACATTAACAACAATAACTAATAATAAAATAGAACAATAATAATAATAAAAGGTATGTGAATGTGCTCTCTCTCTAAAATATTTACTGTACTGTACTCACTTTTCTTCTTCTTCTCTTCTGGACAAAGAGATGATTAACATTCCTGGAGGCACCGCACAAGATTTCAATCCTGTTACTCATAACGGCGCACAATTTAAATGATTAATGTTTATTGTATTTCTGGAATTTTCTGCTTAATTTTTTCAGATCGCTGTCAAATGTGGTTTCACTTAACGGGTATGGGGTTTTTTACTGTACACATTTTATCTTATCACCATTGTACACAATAAGCACAGCCTAAACATTCATGATAGAAACAGAGCATTGTGTGTTTGGGATCCCAATTGGTGGCATCTTTTTTACTCAGTTTACCAGTCCACTCATTTTCATTTTTAGTTTTCCTTGTTTCCCTCAGGGCAAATTGAATATAATCTCTAATTTCTGTTATCTACAGTATATACGTATGTGTAGAGTCAGTAAAGATCATAGTGGTAACGTTTAGTAGTCATTTAGTCATCTAATATTGCTCCACTTATAGTAAGACTTCAACATGGGCTTCATTTAGACCCAAACATAACAGAAGGGTTAAAGCCTTAGTCATAGTGACTAAACATTCAAATAAAGAATTGTTCGTTTTCAGATGTAGCTAAAGACTATGTTAAACCGTTATCTGAACACACAGTAAATAAGTGTTTACTCTGTAATGATGGCCTTAAACAAAAATATAACTGCCTTGTTATTTTGGCTGTAGCATATGAACTCATCAGCATCTTAGCTTGAGATCATGAATTCATAAAACTATCTTGACTATGATAAAAAGTGACACATCCACTACAACATTCACAGGCTTGTGATACATTTAGTTTGATGTAGGTTGACTGTTTTCCCAAAAGTAACATGGCTGTGGAATTGAAGAGGGCTACTTAAGGGTACAGCTTATGAATTAAAAATGGGAGGTAGGAATAGCGACATTTTTCCAAATGATATTATGAGTTGGTGTTGTTACCTAAAATGGAAGTTGTTTGAAAGTGGCATAGACTCTGGTCCTCTAACTATTCAATATATTACCACATGTCAGGTGGCATTGTAATAGTGTGGCATATAGCAGGCCGGTGTATCCTCTCACATTGGAACACCGTAGTGAGTGTTAATTAAATTAAGAGCAGTGCTGGATTTTCCAACTCATTTAGCTGTAAATTTTACTGTCTTTGTCAACAAGTCCTTCCATGCATTGTAATCTGTATGTGTTTCAGGCTTTGAGCTGTCACACTGTGAGGATCCTGGCGTGCCACAGTTTGGCTTCAAGGTAAATGACCAGGGCCACTTCTCTGGCAGCACCATCACCTACAAGTGTGACCCAGGCTACACACTGCATGGCAGCAGCATACTCAAGTGCATGACAGGGGAGAGACGTGCCTGGGACAACCCTCTGCCATCATGTATAGGTAAGATGGTTCCACACAGTAATGACTCACAGAAATTATAGGTAAACTTATGGAAAGTGGAATGAACTTGATCCTCAACCATGTCACATAAAAGTCATCTCTCCATCATTAATGACTGTGTGAATATAAAAATGGCCAGCATTTATGAAATTACAGAACCTTGATATATTGAACCCTTCCACATGTTGACAATGTCACTTGGCGAATTCAACATCGGCGCTAATCTTAGAGCCCCAAATGAGTTATGCAGGCACATAAGGGTTGTGCACAGTTATTCATGTACATTTTGATGGATGGTAATTAGACACTATTGGCCTCTGAAGAGCCAAACATTAGGATGTCTACAGACCTAAGATCAGATGTGCTCAGTGATAGATTTTGAGGAAAAATTAATCGCAAACCTGTCATCCGAATCTCTAGGTCATGAGAGCATATAGACTCTTGTCTGGCTGACTCTGTCTTAACTTTCTGTTAAAATAAGACACACCCAGGGGTAATGTTTGTTCTTCCTTGCATATAAATGATGGACAGTGTTCCTACCTTGAAGTTTTCAGACTAATATTTTTCAGACAGATCTACCAGCATTAATAATAGATGCTCAATAATGTGAGGGCTGTTTTATTTTCACCATGACGGCTTATCATTATTCTCCCCATTACTCTTCTTTTTTATTGCAGATAAAATATTTAATCTTTTTTTTTTTCAACCTCACCCAGTCTGAGGTGTGGATGATGCAATGAGTGTAGATCTAAATTGCTTTCTCTTTCTCAAAATAATATTTATGGAAAGAAAGAATTTAAGGCAATTAAGAAGTTAAGAACTGAGATTGTAAAATATCCATAGTCTAGTCAGCATTGATACTCTTAGACAGCACAAATCTGCCACACTGATAATTGAGTTGGGTAAATGTGGGATTGTCTGGGATTCAAACTGAGCTGCACCAGTTTATTTCTGATGCCACTGAGTGGCCAGTCAGTGCAGACGGAGTGCTACAGACATGTGATTGAGCAGCTGCCATGATAAGCCATGAGTGCGGCTCAGTGTTGCTTTGGAGGAGGCTCCTCTAGCGCACTTGTCTAAAAAACACTCTAATGTTCAGATTAATCAAGTCCCGTACTGAACCCTGTTATTCAGGCTTCATTGAACTGTGCGTCCATTGTTTGTCATGTAGATGGCTTATGCAAATGAGGCGGGTTGAAAGAAAATGCTGATGTGGGCTCCATTAGCAAACGATGCCCACCTTCACAAAGGCTCCCAACTAGAAACGTGCACAGTGAGTGTGAGACAGAGTGCAAGGAGGAAGAATAACAGGTGGCGGAGGGGTGAGCCAACAACTGAAGTTAGTTATTAACTGCTGAACTGCTTATGAGAATATAAATGTAAATATGAATCAAGGTGGGTGTTTAGCTCATCTGTCTAAGTCAAAGATGCGGATGTCTAGAACAGGAAGCACTGTATCTCCCTGACATGAGCTGGCCAGTGGCATGCTGAGAAATATATATATAAAACAATGAGGGAGGAAAAGGCAGTCAGTGGCCTACAGTGTTAACTGAAGTCTACAGGTCCTTTCAAGGGGTTCTGACAGATATATTGTTAGATTCAACCAACTTTTGGATTCTACAACTTGTCTTTTATTTCCCTCCTGTGAACTTCTCCTTTCTGTTTCTTCTTCTTCCTCCAGCCGAATGCGGAGGACGTTTTAAAGGCGAGTCATCAGGCCGTATCCTGTCCCCTGGTTACCCGTTCCCTTACGACAACAACTTGCGCTGCACTTGGGTCATCGAGGTCGATTCAGGCAACATCGTCAGGTGCCACTCAGGACTTCCTCACACATGTTCAGAAACGCTCCACCACTCAACACCTCCTAAATCAATACCTTACTAACCCCAGTAGATTCCAAACTGTATATATGTGGCTGTAGTCTGAAACAAGTGCACTATTTATATGCTACTTACATGGCAGAGATGAACATCAATATCTCATCTATATGGAGACAAGCAGACATCAAGGGAGTTGATGCCTGCCTCGCAAATCTCAACTGGCTCAAGTCATTATGTCTAAAATGCAGTTTATAGATTTAGCTATTACAGCTGCATGAGGTTAAAAGCACAGCAACCTTGAAAGCAAGATAATTTGTACGTGGCAGCAAAAGCCTTTCTGAAATCAGATATTTATTCATTACTTTTTCATCTATCCTCACATTCTCATGCAGACTGATTTGCAGAATTATTATTAAGAGCTGCAACATAGGCACTGCTGCTTTATCGCACATTTATTGCACTCTGGAGCTCAATGTTAGTGATGAAATAATGTGAGGGCGCTTCATTTGGGTCTGGTCAGTGTGCAGAATTTTGATTTCATCTGCTGAAATTGTTAGCTTTTTATATTAAGTGCTGTGCAATTTCGAAATACAAAATTAGTGTTTGGAGTAAAATGTTTTCACCTAATTTGTTGAAAATTTCTTTAAACACAATATTTATAGTGGCACAGACACAAGGGCAGCACATTCAGATTTTTTTTTACTTTTGTAAGATATTTTTCATAAAATGTCTGAAGATGATCTAAAGTAGTAGAAATGCTATGTAATTTCACAGGTTGTGAACCACAAATAAAATTTACATTTATGGCATTTGGCAGACGCTCTTATCCAGAGCAACTTACATTTATCTCATTTATACAGCTGAGCATATGAGGGTTAAGGGCAATGCTGGGATTTGAACTCACGACCTTCCCATCAGTAGTCCGACATCTGAACCACTGAGCATTAATGTTTCCCTTTATTCTATGGTGACACTGGAACATGGGAAGCTTCACAAGGTAATACTGTTAGGGGAGAAAAAAAGTATTAGAACAGGTTTTCTAATTTAAATCTTATTGGTCAGATGTTGATTAACTTTCTTTAACAGCAGTAGTGACAGTAGTGCCATTTATGTCACGTTAATGCACTGGTTCTAATACTATATTGTTGCTATGGTAACAGTCCTTTCACTGGGACTTGTAGGTTGGACCCGCTATGTAATGTAAGAGATTAAGGAAACTTGTTATTTAACTAGAAAAACTGTATAAAAATTTATATGGTGAAGTTTTCTGTAAGAAGATGTTTTTTAACATTTATGGAAGTTTCCAGGAGTTTGAGCTTCTCAGTAACATTATAAGCTTATATTATAACATTATAACATTATAACATTATAAGCATTTTTATTTGTCTTATTAACTTCAAGAGAGAGAAAATAAGCGTCTGTGAGGGAAAGACTTTAAGTGGTTCAGAAGCAAAATGTGTCATTCATCTGTAATTAAAGAGAAATGTAATTGTTGGCAAATTGCTGTCGTATAAATGGAATAAAACACGTTCTGACATGCTGTTATTTGGAAATAATAAACTTTTTGGGTGAGACACAGCTCTATAATTTCTGGCAGGCTACATCACACCATTCTGACACCATTGCGTTCCTAACATTTTATTTTGTACTTAAATTGTTTACCAATGACTACAAAATAAACTTTGCAAGGGTGACCTTTTTCCTCTACAAAACCTGAAAAATCATCTACAATCCCCCCTCCCCCCATCCCCTATTTAAAACCTTGTACATGTCAGGGTGTATAATTATACTGTTGATTTTTTTAGCTCAAATCACAAAGTTTATATTCAAGTGGTAACTAAATGGTGTTGTATTTAACTCTTTGGCAGTCTGCAGTTCCTGGCGTTTGATACAGAGGCTTCCCATGACATCCTGAAAGTATGGGATGGCCCTCTGGAGAATGAGATGTCTCTTAGGGAATTAAGTGGCTCTCTCCTACCAGAGGGCATCCACAGCACCCTCAACATGGTGACCATCCAGTTTGAGACTGACTTCTATATCAGCAAGTCTGGCTTTGCTATTGAATTTTCCAGTAAGTCCCATCACTTCAATAGTTTTGCAGGTGTTTGTTTTTGATTGACAGGTTTAATATAGCAGGTCTTGGTTGGGTTTTAATTCCTCTGTACTGACATATTATTAACAGGCTTCATCTTCTTAAAGTGACAGATGTGATTAGTGTTTCCATGTCCTAACTGACAGTTTTAGTTTCTTCTGGTGTCTGTTGGTTTGTCTTGATTGACAGTTCATATTGGCCAATTTTAGCACAGTCAGCTGAATGTGTTAATTGGCTATGCTTGTGATTGGCAGGCTCAGTTGCTACGGCCTGCAGGGATCCAGGGGTTCCGATGAATGGCACTCGCAATGGAGATGGAAGGGAGCCTGGGGACACTGTGACTTTTCAGTGTGACCCAGGATATGAGCTACAGGGTGAGATGAAGATCACATGCATACAAGTGGAGAATCGCTACTACTGGCAACCCAGCCCACCAGTCTGTATAGGTAAGTGCTTATGGCAGATGTTATTCACACGTGTGTGTTTTTTCCTTCAGAAAACAGCATACCTAATAGATGCATGTTTTTTTTCTATTTTTCTTCATACTGCCTATTGTATAACTTTTAATACTTTCAGTTGAAAATTACATTTGCTTCTAAAGCCTGCATAGCCATATTCTCCAGTGTGGGAATTAGCATTTTTTATCGAAAGGTTCTCAAGAGTTCTGAAAGTCAATCAGCACTTGAGCCGAAGTATTAATTCAGGCATCTGTCATCATCCTAGTGATGAAAGATTGTGCTAAAATTAATGAATATCAAATTATGAGATTTGGATTGCTTCCTACATTTCAAAATACTTCAGTGGCAAAGCAAAAAAAAAAAAGGTGGAGGAGCCGCATTTTGCCTCTTCTTTTCATGTGCTTTCAGCTAATTATCCTTCTCAATATATCACCCTCTTTCTATCTTTGTCTGCCCACACACCCATTTCTCTCTCTCTCTCTCTCTCTCTCTCTCTCTCTCTCTTTCTCTCTCTCTCTTTATATAGTGTTTGAAAGCTGTATGGGTTCAGTATTGCAAGAGAGATTTCATGTTCATGTTCCACACTTCTCTTAAGTACTGTATTAATAAACAAGAATCTTTATATGTTGTGCATACCCATGTTAATTTCCTTTCCTGTGTGTTTTCACAGCTCCATGTGGTGGGAATTTGACCGACTCTTCCGGCTTTATCCTATCTCCCAACTATCCTCACCCATACCCTCACAGCAAAGACTGTGACTGGCTCATAGTCGTCAACTCTGACTACGTCCTCTCACTGGCATTCATTAGGTAAAGACCCAATCTGCTAGTACCCACTTTGTTTAAAATTTCTTTTTATATATTTTCATAATTTAGTTTCATATTGGTTCATATTGGTTCATGGCTTAGTGGTTAGCACACTTGCCTCGCACCTCCAGCGTTGGGGGTTTGACACCTGCTGCCACTCTATGTGCGCAGAGCTTGCATGTTCTCCCCATGCTTCATGGTTTCTTTCAGGAACTCCATTTTCCTCCCCCAGTCCAAAGACATGCATTGGCATTTCCAAATTGCTAGTAGTGTGTGTGTGTGTGTGGGATTGTACCCTGCGATGGATTGGCACCCCATCCAGGGTGTCCCCCGCCTTTTGCCTTGAGTCCCCTGGGATAGGATCCAAGCTCCCCCACGACAGGGTAGATGATCAGAGGAAAGAGATAACTATCCTCTCCCACATACATGAGCTCACCAACACCCACGATTGGCTAGTGATTGAAAGAGATTCTTATGGTCACAAGATAGTCCTTACTTTCTAACACTTATACATCTTCTTGTGCTTCTGTTCCTCACCAGGAGCAGCCTCTACTTACCTTGCCTTCCCATTAGCAAGTGGCAGGTTACTCAAGTCGCTCCCTTGTGTTGCTTGTGGATGTTCACTGCCAAGCTGTTTGTAAAAAATGACAGTTGCTAAACTCTATATACACTGCAGAGTAATTTATACATTTCACTGTAATTTTTGTTTAAAATCATTTGGATATTATAATAATGTTTTAAAGTCCCCATGAAATCAAAATTGAAGTTTTGTGGATTTTAGTATGAATATGTTAGCCTTAAGGTTATCTATAAGCTAGTGCGCTCTAAAACAATGACAAACTTTGCATTGAATTTACAGTCTCTCTCTACCACAGATACGGATCAACAATTTTGATGACATCATTCTGCACTTCAGTTTCTCATAAGATATTCTGTCCAATCAAATGCTCTCTAGAGTTTGAAGTGTCCCACCCCCAACATTATAAATGAGAAAAAGAGAAATCATATCAGCAAGCATGGGTCGTAAATGTGCCTTTGGCTGTTCGAACACATGCGTTTTATTCAGTTCTCCAACTGTAAGAAGGAAATGAGCTCTTGTCCAAGGCACTAACTGTTAGGTATGGCTTAGCCTGGGCTGTGCAGTAATCTAAATGCTATTACCTATTTTAAAAGGGGGAGGAGCCACTCATAATGTCCACTCTGACTTCCTGTTTCAGTGGAAATTATGTCAACACATCAAATAACGCTGCGCATTTCAAGGCACTTTCATGGGGACTTAAATAATAAGTCTGTCCTTTTTTTAACTTTTTTAACATTATTAAATTAAATCTAAATACAGGCAGGAACTGAAGTGAAGGTGAAGAATTGGTGGAAAGTTGGGCAACTCTACATGCAATAGGCCTAGTACAAGAAACCTATTGAAGACAATAATTTGCATTTGCCACCTCATAGATAATTCGCATAGAATCTAAAGAATTTCTATTCACATGTTGCTTATTGTATTTCCAGTGTGTAATTTGTTGCGCTGTGTTTGACATACGTGAACATAGAAAATGAATGGTTGCCTGTTGCTTTGTCACTGGCTTATACGATTACAGGGTTAGACAACTTAGAACGCTTCTCTGTATTCTATTAATAGTCTGAGTTGTCAGGGCAAGTAGTTTAGGGATCCATTGTTGCTATCATTAAAGTATCAGACAAGTTATCAGAATGTGCTACACCAGTGAACAAATACACAGTATTCATCTGGATTTTTTAAAATAAAGATCTACAAAATGAATGGTTTAGTTAGAAAAGTGAGAAATTTTTGGGTTTGATACAATTAGTAATATGTTACCTTTCCTCATCAGCCAAAACTGTGTGGAGTAATTATGTAATGGCAAGTGCTGAATTAAAATGCATTTCATGTCCACGGCAGATAATGAACCCAGTCGGAATTCTTTGCTCATTTTGTGAGTAATGATCCAACATTTTCCCCCGCCTTGATTTATGTACTCCGTGATATATGGGCTAAATAACATTGCCAATAGTGTCTATAGCTTTACATAGTGAGATTTTAGATAGTGTTGATGAAATTTAAAGCTGAAGTCCTGAAACACCAATACAGATGTGACTGGTGCACTGTGTTAATGTGAAAAGCAAAGCCAATCACCTTTTTTTTGTTTTGTTTTGTTTTTTGAAGAACACGCGTTGAGTAGAAAACCTGACAGAGGTTTGTGTAAAATAGATGTAATATTGTAGGGCTTGCATAAGTGATTTTAACTTACCAGTAATATACTGTATAAGTTCTTTAGGCCTCTCAAAAGAGAGTCTTATTGGATTATTATCCCAGAATAAAAGCTCTCTTGACAAAAATATCAGTCTTTTAAAATCTTCCATGGATATAGATGGACCACCATGCTGATATAATCCAGATGCTATTTCTCTGGTTTGTTGAATAAAATTTTTGTCTTTATGCAGCTTTAGTTAATTATTAGAGTCATGTTCAAGCTACAAACCAGACAATAAACGCACATCATACCCCTCTAGGTAGCACAGTTGCCTGGGTTTGGCATGGAATGTGCACTAGACTTGTTTCACATTAGAATTTTGTCCTCTAGCAGTACATAATCACACTGGAGTTTGGGCAGTAAAGCAGCATTTCAAATATATTTGTAATGAATGGATCTCAATCAATTCCTTCTCAGGCATTTTCATTACACAGTTCATTAGTGACATAATTCTCCTTAAAATATGTCACAAGTGAGAGCCGAAAATGAACAGTACCAAAATGAAAATAACCTCAAACATTAGCAACACTACACACCTGCCATCTCTCTTTACCATTAGCATTATCTGTGTTACTGCCCAATCCAATTACCACAAAGCTAATTGTTTGCCGATTGACAGCTCCAGAGGCTAGGCAGTGGTGGGAAAAAAAGAACTGCCATCACATATGGTTATTAAAAATTAATGACATTTTTAATGTACTGAAAAGAAATTGGCCTAAATTCCCATGTTTGGGTGTCTGTTATCTCACAGTGAGCTGTGAGCGATAGATTTTAAGGCACTGGAGTGTGTCGAGTACACTTAGCGTTCTCTCCCAGCATAATGGAGAGAAAACGAGTAAATCTAATGCAGGCATAATCCATCTCATGCAAATGATTCTGCTGACAGAGGACACCTCAGCATCATACCTTTCTGTAGATAAAAATGTTTGAATGTTTATCTCTGTCTTTGAGACCCAGGAGTAAGGCAAAGCTTTAGAGATTATCTCTATTGTGGTTGAAGGTCTTTTATTTCTCCGTAGCTCAGTCTGGGAATGCACTGTTCGCAGGTACCCCCTGGGTATTTATAGATTCTGTGTCAATGGCAGCACACTTACAGAGGCTGTATGAACAGAGGTGCAGGTCTGATGTAGCTAAAATTCAGTTAGAAAGGACTTCTAAGCCTATGTGACCAACACCCAACAAAAAGTCTTCAAAGCAGCCTATATATGTGTTATGACAAAAAAAAAAAATCAATGTACTTTCTTCGGATGAATTACGGATGTCTAAATAATTTTTCTTCTTCTTCCAACACTCTTGTAGTCTTTCTCTGAAAGGCCGTCTCAGGTCGCATTCTGAGTCCGTGGGCTGGGGTAACTCATGTGGTCCTTTGATCACACTGAGTGGCTATTAAAAACTGCTCTTTGATCTCCCTTCCTCTCTTCTTATCTCCTCTCCAGCTTCAGCATTGAGCCCAACTATGACTTTCTGTACATATATGATGGGATGGACAGCAACAGCCCTCTAATCGGCAGCTTCCAGGACAGCAAGCTTCCTGAGCGGATCGAGAGCAGCTCCAATGCCATGTACCTGGCCTTTCGAAGTGACGGTTCTGTCAGCTACGCCGGCTTTCACCTGGAGTACAAAGGTATGCTGCTGAAAGGTTCTGACATTTACTAGTGCTGCAAGTTAATTCGGCAAGAAGAAAGGCTTTGATTAGTCATGATGGACAGGATTGGGGTTATCTCGGATGAGACATTTTGTCATGGATATAAATGATAAGTGAATTAGTATAAAACTTAATGCCAGATTTCCATTATTGTTTAAGTAGGGCTTTGTGAAGTAAAGCCAGTTTCTTTGGTTATAATGGAAATGTTTTATTATACTTATTAATGAGTTCTTATTGTTATTAAACTGTTTGACTAGTCGCTTGAATAAAAAAAAAGTTATATGGTTGTAATAAGTAGCTAAAATATTATTGTACATATTTAAATGATGTTTAAAAAAAATTGTGCCTTGGAAATTCCATTGGTCCATGGAATTTATTTTACAGTTAAAGGTGTTTCTGGCTACAAAAATTTACAACCCCTGGCATAAAAAGGCATAATTCCATGCTTGCTTGTGTGAAACAATATTAACACTATCTTGGTCACCTGTGCTTATTAACATAAGATGAAATAAACTTTTGTTAATCCATTTTGGGAAAATGACGGTCTTACAGCAGCATGATAGTCAGAATAACAATAGAAAGGTAGACAATTAATACATATATCTGTAACAGTGGCAGTATCAGTATGATAAGTGTACAGAATAAACAGTGAATGAGGAGAATGATATATACAGTTCATACATTATATATGAATGTATAATGCAAAATCATACATTCTTATTTTTCTAAGTTTCATCCCAACCCTTTTCGTCTCTTCCCTCTGTCATGAAGCCAAGCTCAGGGAGTCATGCTTCGACCCAGGCAATGTGATGAACAGCACGAGGTTGGGCAGTGACTACAAATTGGGCTCCACAGTGACATTCTACTGTGAAGCAGGCTACATGCTCCAGGGCTACTCCACCCTCACATGCATCATGGGGGATGATGGCAGGCCTGGTTGGAATAGGGCCTTGCCCAGCTGTCAGGGTATTTTGCAAGTCTAAAAAAAAAAAGAAAAGATTTCTGATGACTATAGAGAATGCTCTAGACCAGGGTGTCATCAACTGGTGGATGATGGTCTGGATATGGATCCAGCAAAGTATTTCAGCAGACAAAATATGATAAAACTGGCCATAGTTTAAAAATTCAAGTTTTTTTAAGGTGATCCAGCTCGGCTACATGTTTTTCGCATGCATTTATGTCAGTTGATTTTGCTGAAGATAGCTGATTGGACCATAGACAAGATAGAGAGCTACAATTGTAATCAAAATGATTCAATCCTCATTGCAAATCAGTTTTATTGTCAAAATGTACAGACTTTCAGCTGTTTGCAATGAACAAATCAAACAAAAGCAATTAAAATAGTTCAACACAACGAATGCTTCAAGTGGTTTCCCCAAATTCAACGGAAAATGTAACTTATTTCTCTAGTTTCAAAATTATTCAACCCCTTGAATAAAATCTGTCTCAACCGCACAAATATGCAAAACAGGTCTCAAGCAGGTCTCAAGCAGACCTGATGCAAATAATCAAGGTTTTCATTAGTTGCACCAGGTGTGCTTGAGCTGGAACACATAAAATACCTGAACTGGCTACGG
The DNA here is from genome assembly GCF_001660625.3 of Ictalurus punctatus. Lineage (NCBI taxonomy): Eukaryota > Metazoa > Chordata > Actinopteri > Siluriformes > Ictaluridae > Ictalurus > Ictalurus punctatus. The sequence continues at coordinate 3,936,747 of NC_030439.2, read as the reverse complement.
GCAGAAAATACATGAAATACCTGGACAGGGCAGAAAAAGGAAGCTATCAATGGCTGCAAGTAGATATCTGAGAAAGCAGGTTGTGAAAAACCCTCGAGTGACTGCAAAAGACCTGCAGCAAGACTTGGTGGCAACAGGAACTGAGGTTTCAGTGAGCACAGTAAGGTGTGTACTAAACACAGAAGGTTTCCATGCCAGAACTCCAAGATGTACACCATTACTGACCCAAAAGCACAAGAAAAGTCGCTCAGAATCAAATAAATAAGCCACAGAAGTTTTGGGATTCTGTTCTGTGGAGCGATGAAACAAAACTGGAACTTTTCGGCATGATGGCTCAGCGGTATGTCTGGAGGAAGAAGAATGAGAAAAGAACACCCTGTCCACAGTCAAGCATGGTGGTGGCTCGGTGAATCTCTGGGGCTGCTTTGCATCCTCTGCCTATGGAAACCTGCAGTGTGTGGAAGGCGAGATGGATTCACTGAAGTATCAAGAAATCCTAGGAGAAAACCTCATGCCGTCTGTGAGGAAGCTGAAGCTTGGGCATCATTTGGCCTTCCAACAGAACAGTGATCCCAAGCATACCTCAAATTCCACCAAGGCTTGTTTGCAGATGAAGTCCTGGAAGATTCTACAGGGCCAAGATTCTGACTTGAACCCCATAGAAAATCTCTGGTGGGATTTGAAGAAGGCGGTTGCAGCACACAAACCCAAGAATATTACTGAACTTCCTCAGGAAGTCTAAGCTGAAAGGGTGCTCTTATAGTGCTCTAAGTACTAAAGATGCTTGCCATGAAGGAGCTGAATAATTTTGAAACTGGAGAAATCATTATAAGTTGCATTTTCAGTTGAATTTGGGGAAACCACTTGAAGCATACATTGTGTTGAACTATTTAAATTGCTTTTATTGGATTTGTTCATTGCAACTGAAAGTCTGTAAATGTCACCAATAAGCCTGATTTGCAATGGGGATTGAATAATTTTGATTGCAACTGTACATACATTAAGTCAGAAAGTAGAGTTTTGGTATGATTAATAAACTGATCATTTCAAACCATCTTATTTATAGCCGTTAACTAATCATTAATGGTTAAGTGTTAAAAGTTAACTGTTGTCACTTCTCAGTCACATTAGTAGCTTATCCAGTCTTTTGTCAGCAAGTGAAGAATTTTATGTAACCGGACCTACAATATTTAGTTGAATACTGCTGCTCTAGACCCAGGAAATAAATGTTTGCCATATTCAAATCAATCAATATGATTTTGTTGTGTTGACCATATGTGAATTTCTGTGTACGTGTTGACGTGTGTCATGTGTCTTTGTCTGTCCAGCACCTTGTGGTAGTCGCTCCACTGGCTCTGAGGGAACCGTTCTGTCGCCAAACTTCCCCAGGAACTACACTGCAGGCCACAGCTGTGTGTACTCCATCTCTGTGCCCAGGGAGTTTGGTATGAATGCCCTTTTATTTACTATTAACACAACTGATGCAACCTGGTATAGTGAGATCTAGTCATTCTCATGAATTGTCTCATGTCTTCTGTTGGTTAAGTGGAGTGGATTGGGCAGTCAAAGAAACTGCATCTTAACATTTGCTTCACTGAACTGAAAATGATTTCTTTGTCTGTTGGTTGGATTATAGGATTACTTTACACCCCCCAAACCTGTTACTCAATCCAGTCAATGAGAAACAGCAGTTCCTAAGTTCAGGCTGCAAAAATAAAAAATAAAATAAAGCTTTTAGAAAGGCTGCCACTGCTTAGAGAAGGGTGTTACTCACAGGGGACTTTTAGGAATCCAGACGGAAGAATGCTCTAGGGCACATTGTTTTTCTACAATGTAATATGAACATTTAAGATTCTCTCTGGTGTTGTTAAACACTGTGTCTGCTGCATATAGTGGCTCCTCGTGGGACTTTTTCTGGCCAGATGGCAATTATCATATGAAAGTAACAGGTTTGAAGGCTCTAAATGTAGATGTGAGAAAGGTGAATGGTGAAAGGGTGATGAATTTGTGAAGAGTGAAACATGTAGAGTTACTGCCTGAGGTATCTGCTGGCCTTCAGAAACCTATCCTTTTTGTTGAATACTATTTATATATGTATGAGGCATTGTCTTAAGGATGTTGTGTCTAAAGCTATTATGCATTATTGCATATAATATTATATGTTTATGCATTCTGACACACTTCAATTTGCAATGCATCATCAGAATATCTGTAGTGATAAATTCTTATAAAATATTTTCGGTTACAGTTATATAGCGCTTTTCATAGTATGGGGGGGATCCCCTCAACAACCACCAGTGTGTTGCATCCACTTGGATGATGCGACGGCAGCCATAGTGTGCCAGAACTCCCACCACACACCAGCTATTAGTGAAGAGGAGAGAGTGATGTAGCCAGTTCAGAGATGGGGATTATTAGGGGGCCGTGATAGAGAAGGCCGAAAGGGGGAATTTCACCTGGACACCAGGGTTATACCCCTATTCTTTTAGGGTAAGTGTCCTGGGATTTTTAATAACCAGAGAGAGTCAGGACCTCAGCTGAATGACCATGCTGTTTTTACAGTATAGTGTCCCTGTCACTATACTGGGGTATTAAGCCCCACACAGATCACAGGGTGAGCACCCCCTGCTGGCCTCCCTAATAACACTTCCAGCAGCAACCTTAGTTTCCCCCAGCAGGTCTCCTATCCAGGTACTGGCCAGGCTCAACCCTGCTTAGCTTCAGTGGGAAACCAGGCGAGAATTGAAGGGAGATAAGGCTCTGGCTACTTTCAGCAACATCCTTCTTCACTACCACCATAAATATATCCAATTTAGATTTTTTTAACTTGCCCACTGTGAAATTATAGTCTTTATCTTGTATCTTAGCTTGTCTTGCAGTAAGGCAGCATTTTTTTTAACAATTCAGCACCCACAGGCACTGCTGGACAAAAGCAACACTTGTAATACACTTGTTTCAAGAATTTTCTGATAGCTGTCAGGTTTAATCAGCTGGAATGACATTCAGGCTCTGGCTTTTACTTTAACTGAGCTATCAACAGCATGGGTTTTGCAAGCTTGTTTTTCCCCATGGTAACACCAACAGCATATCTGAACAAAAGATCAATAAAGACAGGAGTAGAGTGAGGAAACCCACATTGAATGTGTTCTGGTTTTAATTTGGTGAGTTGGAAGGGGAGACACAGCAGGACACACAGCAGGAGAGACATGGTTCAGTAATTTCATTGGATTTTTACATCCGGTAATAGGTACCTAGATAACAGCATAACGGCCTGCCTTTTCACCTGTTGCTTTGAACAATGAATAATATAGGGCTAAAATGTAAAGAGTAAAGCATTTATAACGTTTATATTTCTTGGAAAAAGAGAGACAGAGAAAATGAGAGTCATATGTAAAGTGATAGGTTCACACATGATGGACATCCAGGGCAAGTAAAAAATTCATGGTCCCAGATTTTGTCATTATTTCCTTTGCAAAGTGACTCATACATTTTATAATAAACTAATGCTTAATATTTGGTTCTTTTAACTTCTGTAATGTTTTCTTTTTGCTGATATTTAACTTAATTTGATCATTGTAACCCTACTTGTGATCCATGAAAAATTCACCATCTTCACGTTAGGCCAAATTCCAAATTTTAACCTAACTCTTTTTTTTAACCATACACCGATCTGACATAATATTAAAACTGCTGACAGGTAACATGAATGGCAAGGGATGTCAAGGTGTGGAATATATTAGGCAGCAAGTGAACAGTCCGTTCTGGAAGTTGACATGTTGGAAGCAGGAAAAATGGGCAAGCGTAAGGATCTGAGTGACTTTGACTAGGGCCAAATTGTGATGGCTAGATGATTGGATCAGAGCATCTTCAGAACGGCAGGTCTTGTGGGGTGTTCCCGGTATGTAGTGGTTAGTACCAAAAGTGGTCCAAGGAAGGACAAGCGGTCAACCTGTGACAGCACCCAAGGCTCATTGATGCATGTGGGGAGCAAATGTTACTTTGACTCATACACCTAATTAAACATTGTTGCAGACCAAGTACACCCCTTCATGGCACCGGTATTCCCTAATGTCAGTAGCCTCTTTCAGCAGAATAATATGTCCTGCCACACTGCAAAAATTCTTCAGGAATGGTTTGAGGAACATGACAGAGTTGAAGGTGTTGACTTGGCCTCCAAATTCCCCAGATTGCAGTCTGATTGAGCATCTGTGGGATGTGTTGAACAAACAAGTTTGATCCATGGAGGCTCCACCACTACTGCTAGCATCTTGGTGCCAGATACCACAGCACATCGTCTTGTGGAGTCCATGCCTTGATGGGTCAGAGCTGTTTTGGTAGCACAAATGGGACCTGTACAATATTAGGCTGGTGGTTTTACTGTTATGGTTGATCGGTGTATATGCTCACTACATAGGATATAAAAAAAATTGAGAGCCACATAAAAGGGCTAACCCTATATTTTGTTGTATTTTAGCATGTTTGTCTGGTACTCAACATTGTCTTTGTTTTCAATCATATTAAAATATTAGTATCCTTGACTTTGATTAGGTATACCATTTCTACCCACTGTGTCTCTCATGCTAATCAGGCACCATGTATATTTCAATGTTTTTATTTCATGTACAAGAACATTAATTAGTTCATATTCATATTTCATTATTAATTGATTATGTGATTACATAAAAGTGACTGACTAGTGGGCTACTCATGCCCATCACAAGTCACCACCCCACAAGCTCCACTTTCACAGCAATCTGAAGCATTTACAAAAATGGAACAGCCTAGTGGGTTTGTCTGAGTGGTGGTTATTGTTGCCTGTGCCAGACCCACACCACTCAGTAGCAATCAGTGACTTCAGTGGCCTGTGTGTAACTCTGTGGACTCGTACATCCTTGAAAATCTGCAAATCATAGCTCTGAGCAACTGCTACTCCAAACATACACACACAAGGCTGCACCTAAACTATGTGTGATTTCATCAACAACATGCTGCACAACAGTTTTCCTATATAAAGATGCAACCTTACACAACTTTTTTCATGTTTCATTACTATGGCAAAAAGAATGATAGCAACAACATTTCTGACAATGACAGGTGTGGTATAAGAGATGTATTATTCAATTCAGCCCCTTGCCATCATTCTGTCTTTCTTCCCTCCACCGCATTGTCCCCAGGCAGTCATCTTAAATGCCATCCATACTATGACTATGGTGTGAATGGCTGTAATGATCTCAGACTGTTAAATATTACACATGAGCACTAACATCATTCAGACACTTAAGTACAAATGCCAGTATTTTCAGCTGGTTTGCTACAGGTGACACATGTAGCCTCAGTGGGGTTCCAGTGAAGTCTACAGTCATAGCTTAAGACAGTAAACAGTAGTTTAACAATGTAGCATTGTGAAAGTTATGTGAAATGTTAAGGGATGAAGCGAAGTGGCCATGCTTAATCATGTAGTTTGACTTCCCTGTGTCAATTAAGATTTGACTTGTCTTGCTTGTCATCCTTTACGCCAAGTGGAACGTGTAATCAGGCATAAGCCTAAATTACTCTTAAGTATACGCTCTCCTCAGTGAATCAGTAAAGAAACATACACAGTATGCCCTTATCCCTTATTCATGCCTTAACATGGCTTTTCAACCATTTTTGTTTGTTTGTTTTTGACACGTTCCAGCCATTACTGACACAATCTACTATCAGTTAGCAGATGTTAACTTATGTTAATCCCTTATGTTGAGTCATTTTTTGCATCATCTAATGCTCTGTGTATTGGAGGGAAAGATACTTTCCTAGGTCTTTTAATTGGACCCAATGAATCCAAAATAATGAAACAGTGAAAAAACCTTTTCTTTTATTCACTTGCATAAAGTATAGTCTTGCATAATGCCCATGACACTCTGGTGCCCTCCGTTCTGTTAGTTTTTCTTGGATATTTTTAACTCGCTTTATTATTCTTGTGTGGTAGAAGCCTTGTGTCAATCATGAACTAAACAGGCTCAGACTGAAGATACATCCCACTTGTTTCAAATGTGCTCCAAAGTGCAGACCAAGTTTACATTTGGTTTATTTTTAGTTGCACTAAAAGAAATGTGCTCTAAATACCCTCTGTTTTTCCTTTTCTCTATTGAATATCAGAAATGACTCATATATTGCAACCTTTAACATGGAGGGAGCTACAACTGGTTCCATTGTTGGACCAATGGGAGTTCTGTAATTTCTCAATGTAGGTTATGTGGACCTTTTTAATGTGGAATTTGTGATGGAATATGAGAAGATGCACAGTACATATTGCCCTGTTTTTGTTAAAGGTGAATTGGGTTGAATTTCAGCTGTAGCGGTTACAAACTGAAATTAAAAAACATTGGAATGACTTATTTACTCCTTGATCTGCCATCCATCCCCTTGTGTTTTATACACAAGGGAATGGATGGCAGGTCAAGGAGTAAACTTTCCATCATCTCATTCTATTTGGCCAGTTATAACAAGCATAGATGTGCAAAAATCCTTCCAGATAACTTTTTCATGTAAGAGTAGTTTAAAGTTTGCAGCTTATTATGGGCACCTAATCCATGTACCCAATAGCACCGAACCCACACCAAAACCTAAATTTTTTACCAGTATGTTTTGATCTATTCCACGTATTTGTATTCTCTAGCCCTCCACCCAGCTCAGTTATGCTAAAGTTATATGTAAACACATGAAATAACTTACTGTTAGCTACCATCATTGATTCAAACTAGTTCATTGCATTAACAATCGCGTTACCTGTTCGGGAGAAATGTAGATAATTTGGTTGCTTCCTTTGCAGGTAACAGCTACTACAGCTTCCAGATTCAATCCTGTTTTATTTGTTTTGTTGTCATTCCCTTTTTTCAGCAAACCTTTTCTCCTCTACAACCATAGCAATGTCTGGCATTTAGCAGTGCATTTCTACATGTTTGTAATTCTGAGCAGGAGTGATTTGGGAGTGTCTATAACATGACTGACAGGAGGGATGTAAACCCAACCATGGTGCCCAGCACAGAACTGTGTTTTATGCAGGCGCTTTTTTCTTGTTACAGCGTTTATATTTCATCATGTTCCCCAGATATTTCCACATAATTTGAATATAACAATAAACATATTGACCACTGCACCTTTAAGTAGTCTTTATATGAAGTGCTGTCATGTAAAACACACATGCTAGGCCGCTAATTAATTCTTCATTTAGCATTTTCAAGTGTATTCTAAACAATAGTGTTACGCCACTGCCGGCAGATGGCACTGCGGCGCAGTTGCTATGCGGCTCACGTGACTCTTTGTTTTCATTCGCTTCCTGTCCGAGTTCTTGTTTCTGTTTGAGGATGTCCTTGATTTAACCCAGGTGTCTTTGGTTTAGATTAATCATGCTAGTTATTTTAACCCCTCGTGTTGCTGTGGACGTCGCGCGGCATTAAGCTGTACGAAACTGAATCTACCCACGTGAATCGGGACTGGATTAAGAGAGACAAAGCTAAAGAGTTGCAGCAAAGCATCACCAAGCCAAGCAAGTTGAGTGTTTATGCCATGCCATGCCATGCCATAGTTGAGTATTCATGCCATGCCGTAGTTGAGTGTTTATGCCATGCCATAGTTGAGTGTTCATGTCATGCCATAGTTGAGTATTCATGCCATGCCATAGTTGAGTGTTCATGTCATGCCATAGTTGTGCGTTCATGTCCTGCCATAGTTAAGTGTTCATGCCATGCCTAAGTTAGATGAGTGTTTCCTACCTTAGTTTAAGGAATGTTCATGTCTTAATTTAAGGAACGTTCATGTCTTAGTTGAAGGAGGGTTCATGTCTTGGATTAAAGAATGTTCATGTATTAGTTTAAGGAGTGTTCAGGCCTTAGTTCAATTAGTGATTCCGTTCCATGTCCTCTGCTGAAGTATCAAAGACTTCCCTCCTGCGCTTACTTCCTGTCCAAGTCTCATTCCGTAACAGAATGCTGTGCCTGAGCAGGGAAGTAGCAGGAGAGCACCTGGTCGGGAGGCGCTCGGACTACTGGCCGCAGTACAGGTCCGTGCTGTTTCCACAGAGGATGGCCGCTGAACTCCCGCTGGAAACGTATGGGTGGGGATCCCACCGATCCCACCCTCTGCTGTTCCTGTTTCATAGCCAGGTGTACTTTGCAAGCTTGGTGGCCTCAGAGCTCCAGCTTGAGACCTACGGGGAGGTCTCAGCTGTGGAGCTCCAGCCCGAGGTTAACATGGCAACCTCTTGGCTCCCGTCTGAGGTCAACATGGCAGCCTCAGAGCTCCAGCTTGAGACCTACGGGGAGGTCTCAGCTGTGGAGCTCCAGCCCGAGGTTAACAGGGCAACCTCTGGGCCCCCATCGGAGGTCAACCCGGCGACCGCGGAGCTCCAGTCAGAGGCCTACAGTGAGGTCTCGGCTGTGGAGCTCCCCCCAGAGGTCAACCCGGTGACCTTGGCACTCCAGCCAGAGGCCTACGGCGAGGTCTCAGCTGTGGAGCTCCCCCCGGAGGTCAACCTGGCGACCTTGGAGCTCTGGCCAGAGACCTACGGGGAGGTCTCATCTGCCGAGGAAGCTGTCCCGCTGCCCAGCCCAGCCGAGGAAGCATCAAGCTGTCCTGCTGTCCAGCCCCGCAGAGGACGTCCCTCTGCCTTCCTGCACCGCTGAGTATGCCGTTCTGTTTGACTATTCCGTGGAGGACGGTATTCCGTTTGCCTGCCCCACAGAGTACAGTGCTCTGTTTACCTACATAGTTGAGTATTCATGCCATGCCATAGTTGAGTGTTCATGTCATGCCATAGTTGTGCGTTCATGTCCTGCCATAGTTAAGTGTTCATGCCATGCCTAAGTTAGATGAGTGTTTCCTACCTTAGTTTAAGGAATGTTCATGTCTTAATTTAAGGAACGTTCATGTCTTAGTTGAAGGAGGGTTCATGTCTTGGATTAAAGAACGTTCATGTATTAGTTTAAGGAGTGTTCAGGCCTTAGTTCAATTAGTGTTTCCGTTCCATGTCCTCTGCTGAAGTATCAAATTAAGACTTCCCTCCTTTGCTTACTTTCTGTCCAAGTCTTTTTCCATAACAAATAGTCAGGAATGGGAGATGCTCTAACACGTTATGGAAATCACATATTGCATTGTGCAATGTGCATTGTTTACCAACATAAATGAACGATGAAGTACATCATGTTCTGCCAGAAAATATCATGGGGTCATGCAACAGTAACTCAACAGGCCACTGTACTGCTCTGGAGCTTACTTGAGGAAAATGTTTTGTGTTAGCTGTAAAATTATTGTGACAATAAAAAGCCTTGTAGTGTTAGTAACATTATCATATTCAATAGTCATATGAAGTGTATGTAATCATATCCTGATTTCTTGTATTTTTGTCACACTTAATTGTTTCAGGTCTTCAAAGTAAATTTAATATACAACCTCAATTCAGAAAAAGTTGGGACAGTATGGAAAATGTAATAAAAACAAAGAGTGATTTGTAAATGTACTTTGACTTGTATTTAAACAAAAAAAAAAACATTTTACCTAATCAACTGCATAGATTATTTTTTTTTAAGGGAAACGTTTATTTTGAAATTGATGTTCCAAAAATGTTGGGACAGGGGTGATTTAGGACTAATAGCGATGTGACGAGTTGAAATAAGAAGGTGATGTGAAACAGGTGAGGCAATTGTCTAATCATAGTGTATATAAGGAGCCTCCAAAAAAGGCATAGTCCTTCGAGAGCAAGGACTGGTTGAGGCTCGCCAATTTGACAACAAATGCGTAAGCGAATAATCCAACACTTTGATAACAACATACCCCAAAGACAAATGGGTAGGTTTTTTGGCATTTCACCTTCTACAGTGCACAATATAATTAAAAGGTTCAAGGAATCCGGTCAAATCTTGGTGCGTAAAGGGCAAGGCCGAAAACCACTTCTGAATGCATGTAATCTCCGATCCCTCAGACGTCACTGTCTTAAAAACAGTCATGAGTCTGTAATGGAGATCCTGACATGGCCTCGGGAATACTTTGGTAAACTTTTGTCAGTCAACACCATTTGCCACTGCATCCACAGATGCAAATTAAGGCTTTACTATGCAAAGCAGAAGCCATACATCAACTCTGTCCAGAAGCTCCGCCCACTTCTCTGGGCTTGGTCTCATCTGAGATGGACAGTAGCACAGTGAAATTATATTTTGTGGCCGGACGAGTCAACATTTCAAATAGTTTTAGGACAAAACAGCCGTGGTGTTCTCCGGGACAAAGGGGAAAAGGACCATCCGAGCTGTTATCAGTATCAGGTCCAAAAGCCAGCGTCTCTCACGGTATGGGGCTGTGTGTACCCATGGCATGGGTAACTTGCACATCTGTGAGGGCAGCATTAATGCAGAAAGACATGTACACATTTTGGAGCAACATATGCTGCCATCCAGAGCAGGACAACGCCAAACAACATTCTGTCCGGATTACAAGCGCATGGTTGCGTAAGCAGAGAGTGCAGGTGCTAGCATGTCCTGCCTGCAGTCCTGACCTGTCTCCGATTTGAGAACGTGTGGCGCATTATGAAGCGCAAAATAAGTCAAGAAAGGCCCTGTAAAGTTGTGCAGTTGAAGGAATGCATAATGGATGAATGGGGGAAAATTCTGCTTGCTAAACTTAACCAACTGGTGTCTTCAGTCAGCGTTCAAACACTTAAGTGTTATTAAGAGAAAAGGTGATGTTACACAGCGGTAAACAGTCAACTGTCCCAACTTTTTTCAAGGATCTTGCAGTCATCAGATTTGAAATGAGTGTATATTTTCTAAAATAAATTAAATTCATAAAGTAAAACATCAAATAATGTGTTAATGTGTTCTCAATATACAGGGTGAATTGAATTTTCAAATAGCTCTTTTTTTTTTGTATGTTCCATACTGTCTCAACTTTTTCAGAATTGGGGTTGTAAGACAAAGACAACCTGAGTAAACACAAAAGAAGTTTCATTTTATTTATTGAGGGAAAAAGTTATCTACTTTATTTACTGGCCCTGTGTGAAACAGTAATTGACCCCTTAGTTACTCAATCGCAAAATTAATCAAATTTAATTGATAATTGAGTTCAATTAGATTAGACACACCCAAGCTTGATTAGTGCCAGTTCCGTTGAATCTAAACATCACAGAAATAGAACCTTTCCAGTAATGTGAAGTAGGGTAAGCGGTCTCAAAAAGCTGCACACTATGCTGTCTTCAAAAGAAATTCCAGAAGAGATTAGAGAGAAATTTATTTAAATATATCAGCTTGGAAAGGCTTAGAAAGCAATTTATAAGGCTCTGGGATTCCAGCGAACAACAATGAGAGCCATTATCTCCCAATGGAGAAAACTTGGAACAGTGGTGAGTCTGGTGAGTGGTGACTAAAATTCCTCCTAAAGAGCACATAGATGACTCATCCAGGAAGTCACAAAATAACCAACATAAACATCTAAGGAACTGCAGGCTGCACTCTCCTCAAATAAGGTCAGTGTTCATGATTCCACCATTACAAAGAGACTGGGCAAAAATGGTACCCATAGGAGAATTCCACTGCTAATCAAGAGGAACATAAAGGCTTGTCTCACATTTGCCAAAAAACACCTTGATGACCTCCAAGGCTTTGGGGATAATGTTCTGTGGATGTTTGAGTTTGAAGACGTTTGGAAGGTATTGGTCCTATGTCATCTGGCATAACACTAACACTGAATTCCACAAAAAGAACATTATACCAACAGACAAACATGGTGGTGGTAGTGTGACTGCGTGGAGATGCTTTGCTGCTTCAAGACCTGGGCGACTTGGTTTAATTGACGGAACCATGAATTCTGCTCTCTACCAGAAAATCCTGAAGGAGAATATCTGGATATGAGTCTGTGATTTGAAACTCAAGCACAATGGGTTGACAACAACCCAAAGCACAAGAGTAAGTCCACTTCTGAATGGTTCAAAGGAAACTTTAAAAATTAAAAAAATAAAGTTTTAGAGTTGCCTAGTTAAAGTCCTGACTTGAACCCCATTGAGATGCTGTGGCAGGACCATAAATGGGCATTTCATGCTCGAACTACTGCCAGTGTGGATGAAGTAAGGCATTTCTGCAATGAAGAGTGGGTCAAATCCCTTCACAGTGATTTGAAAGACTGATCTCTAGTTATTGGTTTGGTTGCAGTTGTTGCTGCTAAAGGTGGCACAAGCAGTTATTAAGTATAGGCAGACAATTCGTTTTTTTTCATATGGGTGAAATATTGTAGGAACTGCATAACTTTTTTCCTTCATTATATGAAATGATCATTTAAAAACTCTGTTTTGTGTTTCCTCGTGTTCTCCTAGTTTTATATTAGATTTTGTATAAGGATCTGAAACCCTTTTGTCCGACAAATATGCAAAAATAGAGGAAATCAGTAAAGGGGTAACTACTTTTTCACAACATCATAGAAGTGTGTGTATTATGGCTACATGCATGTCCAACATGCTGATATAGATGAGCATATTCAACTGTGTGTGTGTAACGAACCATGTAAGCTTTGCTCTGCCAGTTGAATGACCTAGAGATGGCTAGCCTCAAAGAGAGTGCGACAGTCCCCTTTCCCTCAGGGACTGGCTATTGAAACCGAGGCAGAGTTCCAGTGCGTGCTTCCAAGCAGAGAGAGGTTAGCTAGACTCAGGGGAAAGAAGAGTGCCACCTGGCCTGGAGTAGTACAGGCTCAACTTAAGTGACTGTAGAGTTGAGCCAATAGAGCAAACATTATATTGGACAAAGAGAGAAGAAAAGGATGAAATGGAAGGGGAGAGGAAAAGAGGTACAAGTTCGTAACCCCAGAATCATGAAGAATCATGAATCCACTGAACAGCTTGTAGCAATGAATGAACCAGAGCTTCCTTTGAGCATTGCCTGTGTATTGTGTGTGTGTGTGTGTGTGTGTGTGTGTGTGTGTGTGTGTGCGTGAGTTCCTTTGGTCAGTTCAAGTCAGTTTGATTTGGCAGTTAATGTTCTTAGAAACGGCACAAGCCTTGTGTATGTCCATGGTTTCACAAAGAGACTTTCTAAGGATAGCACAATACCAAAAGAACCTTTTTTATTTATAATTCTACTAATTATATGAAATTCTAATGCCTTTTGACACTTCTGGAATGTACCGAGTATCATTCAGTTACACAGTGTCACAGTATGCTGCAGTTCTGTAATTGGGTATGTATTATGAAGTAATGAAATATCTTAAAATTATATTAGAGCCTGGCAAAATCTATAGAAATGTAGAAAAGTGAAAATAGCTTTATTACATGTGTCGGGTCATAAGTGAAGGTTATTAATTGCAACCTGTGAGCCAATAAAGGATGTCAAGATGAGCCAAGATACCTTTACCCAATGGTAGAACTTTAGATTGTGAAATGTAACCAGGATCAAACTGGTCACTGCACAACTGAAACAGTCCTTCATCATACTGATATTATTTCTCACATCCATACAGTTAACACAAAAGTAAAAAAAAGAAAAGAAAAAAACATTATATATGCCCAAGGATGGACTTGGGGTACTGGGGACCCCTGGGCTTGAATCATTGTTGGGACCCTAAACATATGACATGAATGTACAACTGTTCCAACCAGATAAAAAAAAAAAAAATCAAGGCTGCTATAACACAAACGAATAGCTATTATAATATCATGGTGACATGGAATATGCAGAATATGTGTGATGTAAAAACAACTACTGAGGCACTCTCTTACAGTAATTGTATCTGGTTTTCATTTTCATATTTTTCTATCAGTATCAATTATTAATCATTTTAATTATTGACATCCTTTACATGCTCATTACAAATATGAGGTTAAATACAGTGTGCCCAAATAGTGGGTGTTGTTTGCTGTGGTATCTTTGTAATTTTGGAGCTGCCGGTCTAATGATAGGTTCTAGCTCGTTCCAGCTGAAAAATTCAGCTAATCAGTTTTGCTGTCACTGTATGTGGCCAGTGGTGGGTTAGAGTGGATTGCATTTTCAGTCACTCCCATGCAGCAAGACCCTACTGAAATCAGGCATGTCGTAGTTTTTATAATTTTTTGCACTATTTCTTGCTGCACTTTAGCGACGACCCCTAGTAGTCCAGCAACACAGATACTCTGGGCGTATTCAGAGAAAATGTTTTACTAATTCTGAAGCAGTTCTTTCTGCTTTTGATATCACATTCAAAATATCTAGTGTTACAATAGTTTGGCATGCTATTAGTCCGGCATTGACCAGAAATGCTTGACTGTCTGAATAACTTTACTGCAGACACAATTCCACCACCTTAGCTGAATCATACCTCTATGAAGACACACTCTAATATGGAATGTTAACAGATTGTAATACCATCGAACACAATAAAGCTAGACCAAGTGAATCCTTAAGATATAATACAAAGCCTTTTAGATGTTATGCTGTCAGGACTGCACCTACGTTCCCTCCCATTGTCAAAATATCTCTAAACACAAGCCAAATATGACCAACATATAACTGCTTCTATAACTAGAGTATATAACTGCTGTTATGTAACTGCTCCACTCTTCTGAGAAGGCTTTCCACTATATTTTGGCATGTTTCTTGGAGATTTGTGCCCATATGTGTTATTATAGTTTTTAAAATATTGCTAGTTTTTATTTTTATTTTGGCTTTCAATTTCAGTTTTGTTTCAGTTAGTTTTAATGGTGCATACATAGTTTGAATTTCATTTTTTATCTCTTGAATATTACTTTTAGTTTGTATTTAGTTTCAGTATAATTTTAGTTTTTAATATCATGGTAATTGTACTAAAAATAAATCCCAACATGGGCGCTGTTTGTCCTACCTATTAATTTGTCCATTAGTGCTCCCATGGGCATAGATTTGGTTTGAACATTGGGGGGTTCAATTGAAGTGTGAATGGGTATGCTTAGTGCTATTTAAGATATATAAATAAACAAACAAACAAATAAATAAATCAGCTTTATTATATCTGCAGTGCCATTAAATCATTTCCCTCTGCCTATCTATATTTCTATCTGTCTACCACCTATCCATCTGTCTAATCTATCTATCTATCTATCATCCACAAGCATTTATAATGAAATGATTGTTTCATTAAAATAAATTACACAGGGAATAATAACATTCCAATTGAATGTACACTGTAACAGATTAAAACTTATACACATTGTTTATTGTGAGATTTTATCATGCCATTGTAGTGTACAGTGTGAATGCGACATCCAGAGTGAACAACCTTGTTGTTGAAAATAATGGGAACTATTAAAATCAAATTGACCTAACTAAATAAAATTGATAGTTATGGATAAATTGCAAATGTTTTTTTTTGTTTGTTTGTTTGTTTGTTTTATTTTTTATTACTGTCCCTCTCTGACCAGTCAAACGGCAGTAATCAAGCCTTGTGTTGCGAGGCAATAGTTTGGCTTTAACAAATTGTGCAAAAGAGGGGGGTTCTTAGTGTTTTTATCTGATTTCTTATTACAAACTATCAATGTGGAACACCAATAATGTTACATAATAAATTACTTTTATATACTGTATATTTCAGTTGATCGTGGTATAAGTATTGGGGGTGGTACACACTGCTACACATTCGCTGCTGTGCCAAAAAGTTTTACTACACATTACTCTGCCATCTACTGGTCATTTACGATTCGGCAATATTGATGGATCCACTCCATTCAACCTCTGTTTTTAAGTCTAAAAAACACTAAACATTTAAAATTTGCAAAAATTTCTCTGAAATTCTATTTAGTTTTCATTCGTATTGCAGGTGGACATTGCACTTTAGTTTTCGTTTATTTGAAAACTCACATTTTTATTTCAGTTAACAAAAATATTTTTTCACTCATAGATTTAGTTTTCATGTTAGTTTTCGTTAACGATAATAACCTTGGTGCCCATTCAGCTACATTAGTGAGGTGGGGCACTGATGTTGGGCAAGGAGGCCTGGTATGCAGTCAGAATTCCAGTTCATCCCAAAGGTATTCAAAGGGCTTAAGGTCAGAGCATGGTGCAGGCTACCCGAGGTCTTCCACATGTTCTTAATAAACCTTGTTTTGTTCTCACAGACACTGTCATGCTGGAACATGTTTGGGCCCCTTAGTTCCAGTGAAAGGCATTACAATGCTACAGCATACAAAGATATTGTAGACAATCGTGTGACTCCAACTTTGTGGCAAAAGTTTGGGGAAAGCCCACATAAGGGGCTCATGGTCACGCATCCACATACTTTTGGCCATTAGTGTATATTGGACCTAGATTAACACTGTTCAGTCTACACTCCAGACTCTACTGGTATATAATACCACTGCGTCCATTATATCAGGCTAGATGCCATTTAAGGCCAGACAGGTCAAGTGACAAGTACATAGTAACAGACAATTATCAATTATATAATACATCGCTATACTTGGAAAGGTAATAGGACCTGTCTACCTGTTTCCCACTCACATCCATCCTAACCCTGACTACGAGTCCTTTATCAGAGCACAGTCTGATGATTAGCTACAGGACTGGTTACAGCTATGACCTTGGCATTATTAAGTAGGATGTGTGAGGGTGTGTGGCCTGGAGTTTCTCCAAGCTTTACATCAACTACGATGTAATTGACTCTCAACTCTGAGTCACTCAAAATGTGTGTGGTGAGAACCTTGATAATAACGTAGGAATTTTGCAGTGTTCTTAGCCTATGAATAGTTTGACTATTTGTATTACAACAATGCTCTGAGCAGTTGGTAATGACACCTGAAAATCTGCTGCTATGTTACTGAATACTCCATGGCATTATTCCATTAAAAGGAAATATTGAGCGTGTTGAATCTGATGGGGCAGATATACCCTTATAAAATGTATCAATGTTTTCAACAAGCATAATTCTAAATGTTGAATATGCTTGTAGTTTATTTTTAATGCTAGACAGTGTGGGACAGAAATATATTTAACCAGACATGTTAATTGGTATGGCTTAATTTAAAAATTCAATAATAAAATTCAATGTTAAATTGGACCTATTATGCCTCTTTTTACTACTATAAGTAATATAAGTGTAATAAAAGTAATGTAAGTATGTAATACAAGTCTCAGGTGTCCCCAGAATGTTTCTGTGAAGTTTCAGTTCAAAATACCCCACGAATCATACTACTATCATACTATGCTATAAATGCCCGTTTTTGGGTGGAAGCAAAAACACACTGTTTTCATGAGTGTCTCTTTAAATGTAAATGAGTTGCTACTCCCCGCCCCCTTTCCAGAAGAGGGCTCTGCCTTTACAGCTCCTGTTTCAGATACTACAGATACAACAATAAAGGCAGGTCAAAGTGTAAGTTGTTTGCGAGCAGCCAATAAAGACGAGAGGTGGAGGTTTTTTTTTGTTTTTTTTCAGGAAGTAAGTCTGGAATTACTGAGGACTCGTTTCAGGCTGTTAAAAATAGTTTCTTTCTTTTGGGAGACAATACCTCCATTTGTCATGCACTTTGATTTTTGAAACTTTGCAGAGTTTTTACATTCACAAAGAGCTACATTACACACTACATGAAAGTTAATATCTGAAAAAGCATAATAGGGGCACTTTAATTTTGAAATATAGCAGTAATAATGTGGTTCAGATATGTACTGCTGAGTATACTAAATATTCAGGTCCACACTGAATTATTTATTAGGCCTTTATGTGAGGAAGTTTTAATCAGTATACAATATGTTCAGAATGCATAGCAAGCAATTTAAATTGAATTTGAAGAAGAGATTAAAACATTCTTTACGCATATTCATATTAATGAATGTCACAGTAGTTTTGATGAAATCTTTATTTTGAATCCCAATACTGGCATAGCAAGGATGGCTTTTCTTTCTCAGTTTAAAACGATGCCTCTTGTCTCAGAAAGAGCACCCTCAGTTTTGCATATTTTACATAGAAAAGAGCTAGCTAGATTTTCCTTTTTTTAAGCTTAAAGTGTACTATCAATTTAACATGTAGTTTATTTTCAAATAAAATACAGTTATTGATATGTATTTTACTAGTGTACTAGCCATCCATCCATCCATCCATCTATTTTCCATACTGCTTATCCTACACAGGTCGCAGGGAGCCTGGAGCCTATCCCAGGGGACTCTGGGCACGAGGCGGGGGACACCCTGGACAGGGTGCCAACCCATCACAGGGCACAAACGCACACACACACACACACACACACTACGGACAATGTGGAAATGCCAATCAGCCTACAATGCATGTCTTTGGACCGGGGAACTAGTGTACTAATTCGGATTTAAACCATTGCTAAAGTAAACTTAAAACTTGGGATGCATCAATACTGTTTTTTTTAGACGAGGGACATGTTTATTGGTACTCAACAATACTCATGCTAAAACTGATAGCAAAATGAGAAACCTACTTACCTACTGATGTTAGTTCTTCTCAATATATATCTACCTGCAAATCAAGAAGCCTAAAATAAGGAACATTTATTCATGTGTAATTTGGCTGATGTTCTCACTCTGTAGGTCACTGGTGCTCATGTTTTGAGATGAAACAAAAAGAGAGTGTTTGCTTAAGCTCTTAGGTTATGGTAGGACTGACTAGATTATGCTGTGAGCAGTGCTTACTGAAGTGAGTAGTGACACAACAAAATCTCCAGAGCTGATTTAATATTTTAAGTGTTGAAAGATGTGTGTCCAGCTGGACTTGCATGAACACTGTTAGTAAGAAACATTAGAAAGTTTGCTTTGGACACCATGCTTTTCTCCCCTCAGGTTCCCAAGAGAATGAAATAGAGTGAGACAAGGACAGTGTGGGACAGACATGCCTTTTTTCCAAGCAGTTTTCCTCTTGAGGAAAGTGGACGAACTGTGAATTTAATTACAGCCCTCATTTCCATAGGAGGCATTAAGCAAGTGTCAAAATGTATTAAATACAAGTGTGATCTCGTGCAGCGGTGTGGTTCAGAGGAGAGGGTTGAAGCACAGTATTTATCTCTGTGAAAGAGCAGCCTCATGGTGAGCTCTATCCTGTGTGCAGCTGTCTGGCTCTTTTGCATGTCAGGACATTTTAAACCTTCAAGATGTGGAGAACTAAACTGTTATTTACAATACGTTATGGGAATCAACTAAGAGTCAGTTTTCCTGTTATACCTTTGTCTAACTGTCCATTTTATATAAAGTAGTACATTGGAAAAAGTGACACATTTAATGTATTTTATTTAAATTTTAACATTAGAGAATGAAACAATATTCAGCATGAACACATTTTTTGCCTTTTTGTTTACTTACATTTTTGCAAGAATTGTGCTGATGCATCAACATGACAATTATGAATTATGAATTCGAATTGGATAAATTCAATCCATCACTTTGTCAATATAAACCTTATGTATAATTTAAGGGTAATATCAGCTAACAAATCCACCAGTGTCTCACCAGTGAAGCCTAAATTAAGAAATATTTATTAATGCTCCATTTGGCTGCTGTTGATTTTTTTGCAGTGAAACATTTGGAGATAACAGTTTTACTCTCACGTTCAGGAGCACAATTCAATCCAGACAATACAACTCTCCCACTCACCTGAAATCTAACACACACTTCCTGTTTGTTAATAATCTCTTGAGTTTATTTCAGCACTCAGCTTCATCATGATCAGATTTATCTTATTTTTGCAGAAGTCAAGGCCCCCCTAAAAATGCAAATTATATACAATTGTTTTTGTTTCAGCTGCTCCTGTTAGGAGTCGCCTCAACAGATCATTGGGCCGCATATTTGATTTGGCACAGGTTTTACGCCAGATGCCCTTCTGACAACCCCCCCCCCCATTTTATCCAGGCTTGGGACCAGAACTGAGTGCAACCTCCCAGTGGCTGAGATTCAAACACGGTAATCAAACCCGGGCTGCATCGGTGTGAGCGCAGCATCCTTAGCCGCTGAAAATTTAATTATCAGTGTTAAAACACTGAAATGAGGGCCCTAGTCCTATATTTTGCCTAGGGCCCCCAAATCAGTTCAAACGCCCCTGCTGACTCCTCCTTTACGACATTTACTTTTTTACAGTGTTTTACAGACTTATGTGCTACTCAGACACCTAAGAGACACCTTTTGGCACATTAAATGTTTTGAGGACACTATTTTCTTTTTTCTTAAGCCGGGAAGTCTCCTTTGTAAATATTTGTAATATTTGTAAATATAAGATGGGCTTATTTCTCACTGTTTGAGATTTCTCATATATACTTTTCTTGAAAACTGGACTCTGAAGGTCTGCCAAGACATTTCTCACAATCTGGACTGTGTGCAGTGTGGCCAGGGTTTAAATGGTGGATTATCTTAAAGATGGACACTGTGGGAGGAAAATGAAGGGTTTAGAACGATCTCTGGACTGGCAATCGATCCATGCAGAGTGGCCCATGGCTGGTGTAGATAAATGTGATCCCCTGTTCTCTGTGAAAGGCTCCAAACTCTCTGACAGCAAGGTTCTGCCAACATAGACAGAATGGATGGTGCATTTAAGTTAAAGTTGGCATGTCCTGCTCAGAGTTTCAGCAGTCGTATACATTTCCCCAGGGATAAATGTTCCAGCTCATTTCATCAGCTGTGTGCTTTGGGGATTACACTTTATACAGAGGTATCACCATCTACAGCAGTACAGGAGATGCTGTTCTGTTTTTTGCTAAAGCAGTGATCAGCCCAAACACCAGTAAAAATCACCGGGCAGAAAAGGCAGTTTACTGAAGAAGGAAATGTTGAGGGACATGAAAATGGCATATTTGCTTGTGGTAGCAGTTACTTTCACCTCTTTATCTAGATGAACTTTGTGAACTTTGATTGCATCAACCTCGGTCTTTGAAAACTATAAAAACCAAGTGGGTGGTACTGTGGTTACTTTGAGTAGTAAAAAAATTAATAAATGTAGGTACTAATTATTAGCAGTGCATGCTGGCAAGGGTAATTCTGCTTCATAAAATATGTTCTTATACATATAAGAACACATTACATATGTTACACATCTTACACGTGCTTAATTTATACGTCACCTGACCATGGCAGGCCTATAAATAGGCGTGATACCGGTCACGCACGAGGGCACTTCCCACAGCGTGAACCTCACGCAACCTCATGTTCTCTTCTCAGGGAACAGGGTTACATGCATAACACAGACTTTTGTGTTTTATTAACTCCTGAAATTCATTATTGTTGATTTTTGCTTTACTCAGAATTTGACCTGTGTTTTTATTTCATTGAAATACACACTGCTTAAATCCACTGATTTGCACAGGATAATTTCACTTAGCTTCTGAATTGGCTAGTGTCCCCCAAGCATATCCCTGGCTTGTTAGGTATGCAAGTGGTTGAAACCTAAACAAGCACAACTGTTTTCTCTGGCTTGCCGAGGTAATACTTTTGGCAATGCCACAGCCTCTGAGGTGGTGAAATTCAAGAATAATATGGCAAGGGCCTCTACATCTCTCCTATTGTTCTTATCAAACACACAGGGGGGTGAACTCAATATACACAAGCAGATTCGTCATACTGAGTTATATATCATTTTCCAGCTGGCTGTACCAGAGGATAGAAACACCATCAATAACAGCGTAGTTAGTACATTCCCACAAGCCCCTGCTCCCAGCCTACAGAAATGATCCATCAGGATACTCTACAGAGGCCGTGCACATATGAAAACTTTTATGGCAGACCGTTCAGCTTTCTATGAGTCCTCTTTGTCAGAGTTGTTTCAACATCTGTTTCACAAAGTACTGCATACTTTTGGTTTTAAATATGTTAAGTTGTTGGTAACAGCAGCTAAGAGTAAGCTGAGAACACTGTGCTGTCATAACATCTGCCTTGGATATCATCTTGTTGATGGCTGTCAAATCAAACAGGATAATGTCGTTTATTCAGTTTATTAGGCTTATGTCCATTTGCTATGGAATGTAGCTGTATAATAATTGTCAAAAGTGGGATAATTATTCAATGTGTGAGGAAATCACACGTCCAGATTTTCTGATTTGAGAAAAGCATACTAGTTTTGAAAGATCTTGCCAGAAATTACGACATGGTGTCTGGTTGAGACCAATTAAGAACTCCAGTGAAGTATTTGAGGTTGAGGAACTGTAGAAATTCAGGAGTGGAATAAAGTTGTGTTCTGCTACACAAATTGCTATTTGCTGAAATATATTTTGTGAATGAAAAAAATACTTCTTATTTCTTTTTTAACAAAAAATTGCTCAAAGGATTTTTTTTCCTCAGCAAATAAAAAAAAGAAGAGGTTATAATAATAAAGTCTTAGTTTTAGTGCGATATACTGTATACAGTATGTATGCATAGATATCTAGTGTAGTCTACTTTTGCCTTTAGCACCACCATTTATCAGCGTAACAGTGTTGCTAAGTAACCATATTCACATCCTGTAGGCTGTGCAAGTGACCAGCTTTTTCGCGCAGTATATATAAATATGTGTATGGTGTATCTATATTCTCTTAAAGTGGAAATTCATTTCTCTAATCATGACTACTGTGTGCCATCATTTTCAAAGCTGCATTTCTAAGCCAGCAACATCAGTGTCATCACAGCCTGCGGTAAACATATGTGTGCTTCAATTAGCTTTCAAACCCCTGCTGTGTCATTCACATATTTCACAAATTCTTAGCACCCATTTTAGGCTGTGAGATAAAGCACTTCAGCAGTGCCTGGCTGCTTAACATGATGGATTTATTCAGAGATGAGTGCATGTAATCCCACAGGTGTCAGGTTGCTAATGCTATTGTTATTACATAATAGACTAATGTGCAATATTTAGAATATGTACTGTAAGCCCTGATTTTCTTTGCAGGGAACAAAATTAAGTTCAGCTTTACTCATATTGAGCTTTCCTCATTTCCAGAGCAATGTAGTGTAAAAACTAATGACTAGGAAGCTAATGATTTTCTGTGACCGATGCAATCAAAGCAGATGACTGCATATAAGACTGCCATGAGCATGTATAGTGGTGCAACAAGTGAAGAATCATTTCAAAGAAGCAGCCAATTAAAAAGATTTAAATAAACATGCAGCTTTAGTACCTTGGAGAGGCCTGCTAAGCTCAAAATACCCTGCTCTAATTAAGAAAATGGCGTTATATACACATAAAAACAGTAAAACAGTTGTTGTATGATCTATGTCGAATAAAAGATTTCCAGTTTAAGGGAAAATACGGAAGCCCTAAGTGGTCATGCATTATTCTTTTTTTTCTTTCTTGTTTTCTTGTGATCATGACTTAATTTTCTTATGATCTCGACATATCAAAAGTTGTTTTCTCATGACCTCGACTAAATTTTCTTTTGATCTTGACATAACAAAAAGCATTTTTTTTCCTTTTATCATTTTATTGTCATTTTATCAGGAGAAAATCTCGCACCATGTGAATGAGACTGGTGTTGTGTGCATGCTGGAATCTTCGCCAACGCCATCATAAATTTAATAATTGCCCGCTGTAGAGATGGACTTTATTGCTGCATTAAAAGAGAGGGGTGTCCCCTTCTAAAGTGTCTGACACTAATATAGAAGTTGTCAATCACTGACAGACATAGATCTATTTCAGCTTGAGTGAGTCTCTGATCAAAGTAAAAATTAATCTTCTCATCCATGATGCTGCAAGAGATCACGAGAAAACAAGAAATAAAGAAAAAATGCATTGCCGCTTAGGGCTTCCATAGAAAACGGCCCTGGGGAGCATATTTATATTCTTAAGTCTGAAGCCAACAACAGCTATTTGCATGGATCATTTTTGTCATTATCTTTTCTTTCCTGTGCTGCAGTTCTATTCGGTCAGTTTGTGCTGTTTCAAACATCTCTGAATGATGTGGTTGACATTTACGACGGACCCACGCAGCAGTCCCCTCTACTCTCCTCACTGTCAGGCTCTCACTCAGGTAAAGCTCTAGGAATACTAGTGATTATAAGACACACTTAAATATTTGAACTGTTGGACACTTTTCCACTCATTCACATTACTGGCTAAAATATAATCATTGTCACAGGACTGCCATTAACTAAAATGTTAGAACTGCATTGGTGCCAATTTTTAGCTAAGCCTTTTCAATGTTGCTTAATGCACATTACAAGCCACAAATAAAGAAAAACACCATTTTGATATTGCTAAATGCCAAGTTAGCAAAAGTAGCAGGGTGTTTAGTAAAGTGTGACACCTTCAGGAGATCTGTAGTCGAGCTAAAGAAATGTTTTGAGGCTTGTTTGTGTTTTCTCTCTTCCACAGGAGAGTCATTGCCCTTAAGTACTGGAAACCAGATAACTATCAAATTCACTACCGTTGGACCAGAAACTGCCAAAGGCTTTCACTTTGTGTATCAAGGTCAGTTTAACTTTAACAGTGTATTATTATTTGCATATGGTTCAAAAAGAAGTGAACTTACTTTGTTCCCTTTGACACCTTATGCATCTTTGTAAACAGTGGAAGTCACTGGAGCTCTACAAAAGTTTGATGTACAAATGTTCTTGTGTATGGAGGGCAAGGTGGCTTAGTGGTTAGCATGTTTGCCTCGGACCTCTGGGGTTGGGGTTCCTCTCCCAGTACAAAGACATGCGTAGGCATGTAGGCTGATCGGCATTTCCAAATTTCCGTAGTGTGTGAATGTGTGTGTGTGATTATGCCCTGTGATAGGTTGGCACCTCTCCCAGGGTGTTCCCCGAGTCTAAGATAAGCTCCAGGCTCCCTCACAACCCTGTGTATAGTAAATAGCTGGGTGGATGTCTTTATATTTTTTACATTTATAAACTTAAGGATTTAAAGGCTGAGTGATTTGTCTAAAATTGTGACTTCCATATATACAGTATGATGTTGTCAAGTAGAAATGGTAGAAGCACCCAATGTCTTTACTCAAGTAAAAGTGCAATTGCAACTCCTTAAAACACATGCACTGGTCAAAGTTGTAGTACATCTCCAAATTCTTCGCTCAAGTCAAAGTAGAAAAGTATAAACTCAAGATCAATCAAGAAAACAAAGACTTCTATTGCAAATAATGCTAGTTATAGTTACTGAGGGTCATTTAGTGGCACTTTACCAAAGAACCAAGGAACCTGGGAAAACATTAGCTAATTAACAACAGCTTTATTCATAATCTCTCAAATGTTAGCTAGCATGATAATAACGCTGACAATACAAACTAGCTGAATGCTAATAACTAGCTGTTACAATACAATCAGTAATGGGTATTAAGTCACACGAGTTAGTTGTTTAGAGTTTAGATTTGTTAGGAATTTAAATCAACTGTTTAAACTGTCAGATTCAGTAGATGTCAATGTAGAAAGGGTTTCTTTTAATGTAATGAGGAAAAGGCAAAAGTGTTAGGTGAAAGAACAACTCAAGTAAAGTACAAATATTTAAAACAAAACAGACATAATTACATACCAACAATGTAAGTATATTTGTTACTTTCCAAAGGATTTCTGCATTTTTTTTTTTATTATTCAGCCACTGTAGCTGCTAAAATGCAAATGTTTTAGTGCTAACTAGAGAAATGTCACATTAATGCCAAATTGTTTGAGTACTGCTCTGGGCTCTACTCCATAATGCAGAGTGTATTGCTCCCATCCTTCCAACGCGACATTAGCCGAGCGCAGTAAGATTTAAACACAGTATAACTGGCATACTAATGTAACTCAGGGAATTGACTTAGCATTTTAAAAGCAGAGATTTAAACCACTGTGCTGATGTAAAACAAGTCATACTCTTTTATCAATCTGTCATATCAGTCCATTTTAAAGTGCAGCCATCATTCAAGGCCTTTTTTTAATTGACAGGGACTTGTCGATCCTAATTTAATGTATTTCCATTGTGATGATTAAATATATTTTATAACTCAAAATTATAAAAGTATAATTTATTATAATAAAATATTAATTGTCTTTGGGGGGCCGGGGGCGCTAGTATTAAGTGATCAGTAGAGGTATATATGGAAGTAGGGATGAAAAGGTTACCAGTATCACGCTAAAATTCCCAGACAGTTAGTATTACCATGTCACATTTAATTATCATTAAAACCGTGCACGATTATGGTGATTTGTAAAACTGGCGGTTGTAAAACTTCCACACACCCAGCATGAGTCTTACGCAGGCACAGCATGCAACATTGTTGTTTTTTGAGCGTGAAAAATATAAAATTTATAAAAACGCCAAGGGAAACTTAATAGAAGATGGCAACCCTGTCTGCATGGCTTGCCAGAAGAAAGTCACTGTGAAAGGGGGTAACATGTCCTGTTTAAATGATTTCAGTGTGTATCAGAACTTTTTGTACATTTTCAGTACATTTTAACAATACCGTGATAATACTGATAACCGTGATAGTTTTGGTCATGATAATCGTGATATGAAATTTTCATACCGTTACAACTCTATACAGAAGTGTCATGTAAATATCGGAGAACTAGAGACTACGATTCCCATCAGCCACTGCACCTAGTCACATGTCTTGTTTCACTTCACCTGATTCACGTTTTAGGCTCATTAGCAGTTGTGTATATATAGTCATGCTCTGCACTGCACTGGTTATCTTGCGTTGTTTGGTCTGTCTATCTGGATCACCTTATGCTCTGTTAACACTGTTATGCTTACTCTTGTTTCATGGTTCATGTGTCTTTATCTTTGTACCTTGCCACGTGTTCTAGAAGCCTTGCTTTGTGTTTTCTTTTGTATATTATTAAATGTTCCACTTCAGTTCTGCATTTGCATACATCTCTACCTAACCAGCAGGCCAGGAAGAAACAGTGTGAGCCTTGTCTTATATTTTTTCTTTATGTTAAATAGTTTAAAGCTATTTAAACATTTTGGTCTAATTTTAGTTTATATATAAGTATTTTAATACATTGTAAATATAAGTCTATCGGTAAGAACTTTTGATTAATTTTCTATTTTAAGCACACTGCCAGCTGTGATTCAAATCACAGGTTTATATTACTGAACCCATTCAAATATGCTATTGTTTCCAGAGTAATGGCTCATTCAAAGGGACATATATGGCAGAAGATCCACATAATGAAAAGAAACAAACAAAAATAATGATTTAAAAAAAGACTTATTTTACAATAAAAAACAGAACATGTAACTGATAACATGTTGAAGCTTTATGTATGTTTTTAGGAAGGATTCTCCAGTTGTAGTGCTCTGTAACAGTCAGAGGTAAAGTTTTCTGCCACAGGAAAACCTTCAGGTTAGAGGACTTTGGATTTGCAGTTTCTCAGTAATATAACAAGGAGCATATTTGTATGGAGGTGTAACACAAGCGATAACAGGAGATAACTTCCACAACATTAAATTTAACTAAAATGGATTAAAAAATATATATAATTTGTCATTCTTTAATAAATCATATTGTAATCACTGATAAATTGCTGTGGTATAACAGGAGTAAAATATGATGGTGTTGTGATGCGGTGTGAAGCCAGGTTAATCCAGAAGTGCAAGAATAACCATCATGAAAAGTGCATAAAATGAAAATTAGGCCAACAAAGTTGTAAAACTTGCAAAACTGATTGAGCTTAACAATTTTGCACTGTTTACTACAAGTTTTAAATATTGCTTCTGCTGCAACAGATCATCAACCAAAGCTGTTCAACTTTCTTAGAAATAATCTAAGAAATAAGAATAATCTAATAATCTCAATATGATTTATACAACTGGAATCTGCTGAACCTCGAAGGCCTTAACACAAGGGTTTTGTCAGATACCGCTTGATGATGCTCAAAGAGGAAGAAGTCATTCCTCAGCACTCCTGGGACAAATGATGCTGCCCTGCTCAACAAACACTTCACATCTACTTCGAAGCTTCTTAGAATTATAAGATTTTTTAGATTTCTGTACATTTTTTCTTTTCCTAAATCTCTCCAAAAAAGCCACCCAGGACTTAGCAATGTCCTGCAGATCTTCTCTCTTCACTGCCCCACTGTGTTGTGTAAAGTTTGGAAACATTGCTCTCAGTCACCTGCAACTCAGCTGGATTTGTGGCAAGGATGCTAATCTGTTTCCCAGCTACTCACTGGTCAAACAACTGTGTGGATTCTGTTAAAAGCTCTCGCTGCCTCTGGCACTTACTTTCACTTTAAAACGCACCTATTATGGTTTTGAAATGTGCCTAATTTTCTTTTAAAGGTCTCGTACAATAGATTTACATGCATCCAACATCAAAAAACACTTTAATGTGCTCATAATTTAAACTGCAGCATCACCCCCCAGTGTCACAAACGGATCACAAAGGATTTGTTCTAAACTCCTCCTTTCAGAGAGCATACTCTGCTCTGATTGGTCAGATTGGCACATCTCTTGTGATTGGTCTACCACTGTCAGTGTGGGTCGAAAAGGAAACACCCACTTCCATATCCAGTTTCAGCTCTGTCTGTTCGCAAGCAGAAGCAGGGTTTTTTGTTACAAACCTATGTAGGTTAGTACAGGAAGTAAAGTATGGAATCACTAACGACTCGATTCAGCTGTTCAGAATCGCTTCCTTCTTTTGGGAGTCAATAACTCCATTTGTCATGCGCTTTGATTTTTGAAACTTTGCAGATGTTTTTACATTCACAAACAGCTCTATAACACACTACATGGAAGGTAATATTTGAAAAACCATAATAGGTGCACTTTTAAATGTGTTTGATTTAGATGAAGAAAAATCTGTTATCTGGCCGTAGGAAAATTGTAGTACGCTGAGTTTTGTCACTGTGTGACATTTTCTAAGAAATACAGTAGTTTAAGGACAACTGAGATAACATTCATTGTATAAGGACATGAAATGTTTACGTTTAAGGTAGATAGCTTAAAATGTAGTATTTTAGTGGAGCAGGATGTAAGAAAGCTTTTCATTTTACGTAAGTGCCATTATATATTTCCTACAGTAGTTCAGTATTTTGGGGGAAAAAAATTAATAAATACATAAAAAGATCTTTTCAAAATAAGCGTTAACTTCACACTCTCAAGGTTGTTCCCTTAATAACTGACGGGTGATTTCAGGACTGTCTCTCTATAAAAGGTATGCTGAAGTGGAATTGCGGAGATGAAATGACAACAGATCTCGCTCTCATCAGCCTCCAGCTCCTTTGGGTCACATATTCTTAAATTGTAAATATGTACAGTACCACACCATTTACCACACCATTGGAAACAAATCCTCACTTATTTCTTCTATTGAAGAGCAGCAGCTTCAGTGCAGTAGTTTCAATTAAAGCTTTTAACACTCACTAACCTGATTCCTATACCTTCATAACACATTCAGAATCATTGTATACATCTTTTAATGTTTTTTTAATGGAAGGTGTATGTCAATATTAGTAAATAGATATTAGAGGTTTAATGTAAGAAATAATTCTGTCTTTATACGAAAGTGAGAACCTCATTATCGGTCTTGCAAGTTTTTAGTATATTTTTGCTTTGAGATGAAACGTGTCCTCTATCCATTTATATTAGGTGTCCAATCAGCACTTTGAGTTCATGAAAATAATTCATGTAGCTGATATATGTGCTTCTTAAGTAAAATTAGTAGGCACTAAAATTACTAAGTTACTTATTACATAAGTAAAATTGTATTGTAGCTGTACTTTTTTTTGAAAAATGAAAAGACCACTATCATTCACTTCCAGATGAATGGATGCTTAACAGAGGACTTGTTAAAGCTTCATGCATGAGCCTTTAACTAATAACTTAGTATAGAAACTAATAACTTGTAAGATATAAAATAATTATGAATATGGTAGTCTGGAATGATAGTTTTTAGAAGCTTTACTAAAGGCTCATGAATGTGTAAGGTACCCTTCAAATAATGCCACATTCTCTCACTATACAAGTGAGCTATCTTGTCTCAATAATTCATTAATGTAGAAGATTATACTACAGCACTGTTAAATTCTTCAGTCTGATTGGTCAGAAGGTGTTGATTCGTTTTCTGTAATGAAAGCTCTGATTGAAATAACAGCTCAAATTCAAATTACAGGTTTGTATTAATGCGCTCATTTGAATACAATATTGTTTCTATAGTAACAACTCATTCACCGGGAGACGATCCACATCATCGAAGCAAACAATACACGGATTTTTTTTTTTTTTTTTTTTTTTTTAAAAAAAGGTTGTTATTTAATGATCATATAATTCTTGATTAGAGGAGTGTGTGTTTAGTGGTTTCTCATGAAAGGTTGGAGGTTTTTTTTTTTTGTTTTTTTTTTGCCTTATTAAATCAAGAGAGAGATAATAAAGAAGACTAAGTGAACTAAGGAATTAAGTTGTCTCACTGATGTTCCGTAATGTAACTATAAATGGTTTTTTGGTTGTTTTTTAGTCAGTGATAAATTGTAATCATTGACAAATTGTTATGTTGTAAGAGAAACAACACTTATTGAACAGTACTTTTACTTCTTTCTGATAATGGTAACTCCGATTTGCATTGCACCACCCCAGGACTGATTAATCTCCTATAACAGCACACCCTGATGTGCTTTATTTATATGGTAAATGGTCTACACTTACAGTGTGCTCCACTAATATTGGCACGCT
Organism: Ictalurus punctatus; assembly: GCF_001660625.3. Lineage (NCBI taxonomy): Eukaryota > Metazoa > Chordata > Actinopteri > Siluriformes > Ictaluridae > Ictalurus > Ictalurus punctatus. Next base: position 3,906,231 of record NC_030439.2, on the reverse strand, counting down.
TGGTAAATATGAGCAAAGAAGGCTGTGAAAATTTGTCTTTATTGTATATCCTTTTGATCTTTTGTTAAAAAAAATTCACAAAAATACTCTGCTGTCATGGATATCAAACAACTGCAAACAAAACACAGGTGTGTGTGTGTTTTAAATATAGGTATGCAGCAATTATTGGCACCCTTATGAATTTATATGAGAAAAATATATTTGAAGTATATTCCCATTGATATTTTACATTTTCTTTAGTACACCTGGGTATAAATATGAGGTAACATATAGTCATTCCTTTAGTCATTAATAACAATGGGTAAGGCCAAGGAATATAACTGTGATGTTGTTACACTTCACAAAATGGGAAATAGCTATAAGAAAATAGCACAAGCATTGAAAATGCCCATTTCCACCATCAGGGCAATAATTAAGAAGTTCCAGTCAACTGGAAATGTTATGAATCAACCTGGAATTGGACGGGTGTCTATATCGTCTCAACACACTGTGAAGAGGATGGTTCGAGCAGCCAAAAAATCTCCAAGGATCACAGCTGGAGAATTGCAGAAGTTAGTTGTGTCTTGGGGTCAGAAAGTCTCCAAAACTACAATCTGAAGTCACCGACATCACCACAAGTTGTTTGGAAGGGTTTCAAGAAAAAAGCCTCTACTGTCATCCAAAAACAAACTCGAGTGTCTTCAGTTTGCCAGACACTACTGGAGCACCAAATGGGATCGGGTTCTATGGTCAGATGAAACCAAAATAGAGCTTTTTGGCAATAAACACCAGAGGTGGTTTTGGCACACACAGAAAGGTACAAAAGAAAAGTACCTCATGCCCACGGTTAAATATGGTGGTCTTTAATATTTTGGGGCTGTTTTTCTGTCAGTGGACCTGGACATTTTGT